>NW_027412710.1:3078334-4278334 GCF_025532065.1 Leptinotarsa decemlineata
GGAAATTATACTAAACAGATGAGCAAAAATGATGATAAAATATATAGAATCACAAGCTTAACAATGTTTTCGTTTCTATGCAATAATATTTCTGAGAATTTAGTGCCTACTATTATGGAATTGTACCGTAAATAGTGCCAATTTGATTAATTGTCAGTTAGTTAACGATAATAATTGAACTATCAACATTTACCTGTTTTTACATACATTTTTATTATTATTGTGCAATATAAAGTGTTCATTTCAGGGCTTACCATTAATAAGAAACGAACATGCAACTGTGATATTGATACACAAACTTTTTATTTCAAGAACGTTTCAATTTTTTGGAAAGAAGGGTTTTGGCTTTCTACTTATATTTCTTCATGCAAAAAAATAACGAAAATGTGAGAATCTTTCAAAGAAAAAAAGCAATTAATTTAAAAATGAGCTTTTTACAAAGATGTGTCAATAATGTAAAGCAGAAACTTTCAGACATAAACGAAAAGAATATTTTGATCAATAAATAAATACGCAGTGATTGTTTTCGTTTCGAGACTTTTGAGGTATTTTTGAAAATTTGTTTGTGAGATTTCATTACTACTTCTTATTTGAATTAATCGTTATTTTCAGGATGCCATAAAATACCAGAAAAAGTTGGAACATGCCAGTGGATTAAAATTTATAAGTGATTTTGCACCTGAAGTTAAAAGGCGAATAATGGAGGTGAGTTTCAAAATTGAATCTTTTTCTTCATAAAAAATGAAAAATAAAACTTTCTGTTTTTTAACACTTTTATTTGTAACTAATGTTACTGCTGTTTCTTCCTAATAGGACATTTTCAAACTAATACAATGTTTATGTTTCAAACTAATTCAATGAACTCCATGTTTATGTTTATGTTCATTGTATTAGTTTGAAAATGTACTTAAAGAACGAAACCAAAGTAATGTTAGTTACAAATAAAAGTGGTAAAAAAACATAAGAAGTTTTAATTCTCATTTTTCATGATGACCTACCACGTAGTAATGGCTACATCCGTTAACTTGTCTTTTTATAGTTTCAGTCCGAAAAAGTATCAAGGAAAGAAGAAGCATATGTCTTGTGATTATACAAGCGATACATTGAAGTGCATGATTGAATGTTCTGAATGATATATTTTCATCATTTTTATTCATATTTGTCTGTGATGTCATTATTCATCAAATGTATTTTGCTTCAGGAGGGAGACGATATTATTAAAAATGCCATAAAGAAGTTCAAAGAGGATTCCCTTGGAATGAGTAGGGAGGATCTTCATAAAAAGAAAATTGAATTCAGAACTGAAATGGGAGCCGAAGAAAATTTATTCATCAAAGGTTTACTCTCCGAAATCGAATCTTGAAGACAAATTGGTCTTATAAAAATTATCTGTTCAATCCCTCATTCATTTTGATCCTGTCGAATAGAAATTTTGTTATGGTCATGAGTTGGACTGATGGATGTAGCTTTCCTTTCCATAGTGCCATATTTTTTTAAATTGTAGTTTCAAGATCTGATTTTTCAATGTATTTGACATTTCATATACAAATTTGTTATTTTATGATTATAATAATCAATAAAAAATATTTTTTTACTTGAATATCTTGTTTCTAAATGTTTGTTTGAAGGTGGTTGACAATGTTTCATGGTGTATTTCATAAGTTCGGACTTCCATTGTCTACTATAATATAAATCGATTTGAAATCTCTGTAAAAAATAACTATTTTATTAAACAACAAGCTGAAATTACAAAGAAATACCATACAAGCAACAATCAAAAAAATAAAAAATTTAAATATTAATACAAGCTGAAAATTAAAAAAACTGAAAAATATTATTAACAAAAAATGAAAGATTAAAATTAAAAGATTCCAAACCAAGTTACTTCACGACGTTTTGATTGTTAGTATCCACAATCGTCTTCGGGTGATAACTGGACTCATTCCTCCGAGATCTGACAATTTATAGGTCATTCGAGTGCTTTCACCTATCCCCTCTTCCCTCTCCATACTTCATTGGTTTTAGCGGGAGATGACCGTTTGGCGGAAGTTGGTCGTTTTTCGCTTGATTAGAGGTTTCCATATGTTACGTATCTCTACGCTAGCTTGACTAAATGCGTTGTTGAACAACATATACGCGGCTCCTTTGAATTTTCTCCTAAACCAATGTTCCTCCTTGTGGATGATTTCAGCTTGAACCCACTTGATGTTATGTTGATGAGTCCAAACACGCTCTGCTATTCCGGATTTGCTGGTTTCTCCTCGCTGAGTGTGTTTCTTTTTTTCAGCAATGCGAACTTTCAATGGCCTCTTAGTTTCACCGATGTATGATTCTCCGCACTCGCAGGGTATCCGGTAAATGCAATTCTTGGAATCGCATATATATATATATATATATATATATATATATATATATATATATATATATATATATATATATATATATATATATGGAGTGGTTTGAAACTCTGGCCATTGAAGAATCCCACAAGAAGCTGCGATCTAGTTGAGATACGTTGATGACACCTTCATAATATGGAACCATAAGAATGCAGAACTAGACATCTTTCTGAAGCACATCAGCAACGTAACTCCCTCCATCACTTTCACAATGGAGAAGGAAATCAATAACGAATTGCCTTTCTTAGACGTATTGGTGAAGAGGACCGACACTAAATGGTAAACATCAAACCCATTCACACAGGACAATATCTGAACCAGAAATCCAACCACCATCAAACGACTAAGAGAGGAAGGTCTCGAAAAGGAACTAGACATCATCAAAAATGACCTTCAACGGAATGGTTACTCCAGAGCGATGGTAGAACAGGCCTTAGCTAGAAGACAGCAAGAACTCCACAAGGAAGAGAAGCCGCCACAACCAGTACTTTTACTTCCCTACATAAGAGGATTATCGAAAAGGATAAGACGGATTGGGTTCAAGTATAACATCAGGACTTGCTTCAGATCTGGGAACACTATTCGTAGCAGCCTCACAAAAACTAGGCCACCAAACGCGGACTGCTATTCCAAGAATTGCATTTACCGGATACCCGGTGAGTGCGGAGAATCATACATCGGTGAAACTAAGAGGCTATTGAAAGTTCGCATTGCTGAGCGCAAGAAACACACACAGCGAGGAGAAACCAGCAAATCCGGTAAGGTAGAGCATGTTTGGACTCATCAACATAACATCAAGTGAGCTCAAGCTGAAATCGTCCACAAAGAGGAACACTGGTTTAGGAGAAAATTCAAAGAAGCCGCGTATATGTTGTCCAACAACGCATTTAGTCAAGCTAGCATAGAGATACGTAACATATGGAAACCTCTAATCAAGCGAAAAACGACCAACTCCCGCCAAACGGTCATCTCCCGCTAAAACCAATGAAGCGGAAAGAGGGAAGAGGGAATAGGTGAAAGCACTCGAATGACCTATAAATAGTCAGATCTCGGAGGAATACGTCCAGTTATTACCCGAATACGATTGTGGATACTAACAATCGAAACGTCGTGACATAACTTGGTTTGAAATCTTTTAATTTAAATTTTTTCATATTTTTCTTTTTTTTTTAATAATATTTGTAATTTTTTAATTTTCAGCTTTTATTAATATTTCAATTTTTATTTGTTAGGTTGTTGCTTGTATGTTATTTTTTTGTAATTTCATTTTTTTATTTAATAAAATTGTTATTTTCGGTTAATCTTCTTGATTTTTTTCAGGGTTGTCAAATTAAGTTATATTATATTAGACAAAGGTAGTCCGAACTGATAAATATATACTTTGTGCCTGCCTCGCTGGGGACCGAATCAGGTCCCCAGCGGGCAGAGCCGAACTCCCACCCCCCATGCCCCCACCCGGGTTGAGTGCCCTGAAGTAAAACCTTCCCCCCCCCCCTAGCTATTTGGCGAGGAGAACCTACTACCCCACTCCATCCACCTCCGCTCTCCGAGCGGTCCTCACCTTACTGATGGGCACTTCAGCAAGATTGACATCTGACCTCTTTAGGTCGAAAGTTAGCCTTTAGGTGCTATTCTTTCGTGATCGGTAAAAGAGCCGTACTCTAACCATCTGGCCTGAAAGACCACTCACCATACAAACTTATCGGCTTCGTTAAGAAGCTGGGTTTATTTGGTCGAGTGTGAATAGGTGTGAGTCACAATAAACCCTCGCGGGTTGCGGTGGAGGGTCGAACAGACCCACTCGCTTTGGACCTGACCTAACCTACACAAATACAAATACATATTTGAATATAAATATCGAATATATTGGTACAGGAGCATAAAGAAACTTTTCCTCAGTTATCTCAAAGTTGCGATTTTGTTCCACCTTTTTTAATAGGGGAGCCCAAGCGTGGATTTCGAGATTTACTAAAGTGCGGCAGATTAATATACAGGGGGATCCTTGTAACCGGTTAAGTACCTCCACCAAATATGAGATCAAAGGATCAGATTAGTGAAAAAAATTGATCATCAGAAATTCTTGAGCGCGTCAGATTAAGATAGGGTGAGTTAATTACATGCTAAAAAGTGTGTATTCCAGTAATCTGACACTTTGAGAGTGACGTAAAGAAAGGGGAGGGCAGCAAAGTTGTAAAAAAATAACGTCATTTCGACATTCTCGAGCGTAGCTAATTTTTTTTATTTTGAAGAAAATAATTCAAGGATAATGAAAAATATATAATCTGACGATTTCCGCAAGCCGAAATAACAAAAATTCGTCGATAAAGTTCAATGCGTGTGATACCTATATTTCCCTCTCCGAGTTTCTATTCCCCTTTCACTTTTTCTCTATCTATTACTCTCTCACTCCGTCCCCACTCTGAATTCTGTTGCCATGACGCCATCAAAGCTGATTACTTTCTTATAAATACAAGTATTCTACTTGAAAAACATTCACTCATTTATTTGCATGCTATTTCCTGAGCTTTTCAATTAATTAAGTTCAACGATTTGAAAAAAAAAATGAAAAAAAAAATGAAAAAAAAAATGAAAAAAAAAAGTTTTTTTGTCAGATTAGGCGAATCCCTCTAGATAATCGTTAGATTATGAGGCAGCACGTCTAGAACATAAAGATGAACGATATATATCATAATATGACGCGTTTGAGTATTTCAAAATGACGAATTTTTTTTGCACATTATAATAATGCGTCGAAATCGTCAGATTATTGAATGTGAGATTTTTTTTGTTGCACTTAACACCCCCTAAGAAAATCTGACGCGCTCGATTAAATTTTTTTTCTTTTCACTTTTAACCCTTACGTACAACCACCCGCATCATACAAAAGATCAGATTAACATACGAACATTATTGAAAAAACGTAGGACATTGATGCTATCAATATCTGACGCGCTCGAGTATGTCCATGCAACAGTATTTTTATACAAATTTAAAAATCTATAGCCGCTTTCCCTACCGATGAAAAGGTATATATTATATTACATTTTTTTCTTCTTATCATCTAAGCTTTGCAACCTAATATGTCTGTATGACGCTCGAGTAAATCCCCATTTTGCATCGTGGGCTCCTCTACTATTTCATAAAAGAGGACGTATGTTTCTCCACTCACAAGCGATTTTGGTGAAATTGGTGACACGTGTAATTCGTTGTATTTGTGCTACGTGTTTGCTAGTATCTGCTAGTATGTGATATTGAAAGGTTTAGACGTAGAAGTGATGCTATCCACATCAGTTGAGAAAATGGAACTAAACTCATCGTTCCCTGCGAATTGAATTATAATTATCAAATAAGAAGCCACAGATGTTAGTATTGTTGCTAATAGAGGTTGATCGATATCAAAAAATCCACCTGCTGAAAACTTTGGTTTCAGTCTCTCCATCAATTTTCCAACCAAAACAAGTTCTCGGTTCAGTGACGAGTTTTCAAGTGATACCAATTTTCTGTGCCAGTTGATGATAACTTCCTCACCACTCTTCTCCAGTCTACTACAAGATATTATCAATGCGGTGATACACATCTGAAAAAATAACATCGATTATTCGAACATCTTTGAACTATAGTTTTGAATAATATGGTGAAAGCCGCGTATGGTGTTTTTAGTTGTTCTACGTTTCGGACAAGCTAGTCTCTCTTCTTGTATAGTCGAAGTAATTTGTAACGTATTCTAAAAACACTTTATTGTGTGATTTTCACTAGATAGTTTTACAAAAACGCAACACGTGTTTCGCCATACAATGTCTTCCTCGGGCGTGTCTTAAGACACGCCTCGGGCGTGTCTTAACAGATACACAGACACACAATGAAGTGACGAATGGAATGTGGGGATGAGTATTGCCGTGGTGTCGTACATGTTCATTTCAGGAACTGATCGCGATTTGAGTGTTGAAATTCGATATTGGTGCAGTTATAATTACTTAAAATTTTCGTTATCTGTTTAAAATGTGGCGTCCTTGGACAAGTACTGATAGTAATAACGAGTGTGATAACAACGTAGACTTTTTCCTGTGTAGTGATTCCAATAGCGCTGATGAACAATGCGAAGAAGAGAAACCAGTGAATAAGATTCGGATGCATTTGAATATTGAAACATAGAGAGTATGTTTCAATGTATATAATTGGCCGCGGTGGTAGTGCGCCCGACTCACGATTGGAAGGCCGTGGGTTCGATTCCCGCCTTCACCAGATATTTTTCTCGATAGAATTTATCTGGTTGAAGCTGGAATGGTTCTGCAACCGTGTTAGGAATCACACGTTAAGACCTCGTTAGTCCTTAGTTCGCACAAGTTTCTCAACGTACGGGGGCAACAGCTGATTAACGGAAAAACAGATTTTTTTATACCTCTAATTCCCATATCGTCTAGAAGATTCAGTAAGATATAGTAGTCGACGGGGTCGAAAGCTTTCCTACACAGTAAAAATAAAAATCTCAAAGCGAAGAACATTATCTTGATTTAAAGAAACTTGCTCTCTTTTTTAAACTGAGAAACATATTCTCTCAGGTTGAATTTGAATAAACGCTTCTTTTAGTTAAAAAAAATATATATTCCACCAAGATTGTGCATACATTTCAATAGAAATAATCACATTAGCTCACGAGAAGTAAGTATGCATTCGTTAGTCTGAGCAAAATTAATCTCGAAGCAAAACTGTTTTGGGTTCTGAAAGAATGATATGTTTACTTGGAACATTGTTTGAATGTCTCCGTATGAGAAATTAATTGTTTTCCTTTGAAGAGAAGCATTTTTCATTGAAACGTTTCTATTTATATAAATCAAATAAACTCATTTACTTCATCAAAGATGAACGCATGCTTCTGTTTATGAACTGTCCCTCTCATTTGGATGAATTTACTTATTTGAATCCAAAGTATCTCATCTGTAATATGTACAGCTATAAGTGGTAAGGAAAGAAACTAAATAATAATAATAATAATAATAATAATAATATTCTCTACTCTCGAATCTAAAAATCATACCGGCTTGCCGCACTAAGGCAGAAATCTTAGCCGCACAGATGCAGAAGGCTGTCATTCTTGGCTCACTGCGTTTGCTCAGGGCACATGATTCTCGGACCCAATGATCACTTACCCCACGGTGTGGGGAGTGGTCATTGGTTGAATATGCTGGCGCGCCCTCCCGAATGTGTCGGGGCTTCGGGGGATAGGGCCTGACCAGCGCACACTACGGTGGAAAAAAAAAAAAAAAAAAAAATAATAATAATAATTTATTTAGCCACTGAGGTACAATATGTATATATGGTATGTCACAGGTACTATTTATACTAAACATATACATTTAAAATATAGCAAGTAGGTGAGATATAAAGTTTAAAATCTCAATGAGAGTTTGTTAGTATACTAAACAAAATAAAACTCAGCTGAAGTTGCCATCCAGATACTCTTGTACATTATAAAAACATTTTTCAATAAAAAATTTCTTAGTACTTTTATAAAAAATATTGTCTGTCTCTCCCCACTATACTGGGGAGAGTTTTTAAATTTAGATGTGGTGTGGGCTGGTATTCTCAATAAGCTACCATGCCGCGTGTTATGATTGTGGCATGATGCATTGGTTGCAAAAGTGGACAGATTTTTTCTCGCAAATACAAATACATTACATATTATGATTGGTTTATTTGAAGCAATTGCAAATCATAAATATTATCCTGAAAAAGCATGTGATAAAAAACAAAACGTAATAAAGAACTAAATTTTCTTTGCTAATCTTTGCTTAAATATCATATTCCAACCGCACACGTTTGAGAGATCATACAGTTATACAAATAACATAAATAAATATTCAATAAGAAAACATATATAAAAAAGGGACATATTCTTGACAAATTGCAAATTAACAAATAAAATGAAATCGAAGCCTATAAACAACATTACAACTCAGACAAGAAAATGAATTAATTTATTAGTAATTTTACACAAATGAAGTTTTTGAAACTTGATGCCATTCTGGTAAATAACATTAAAAAAATCACTATCGTCGATCAAGTTCTGCATTCTGCTTTTGTTTATCCACAATTGCCGGAATATCACTTGGATTCTGAAACGAAAGACGAAATCAGCACATCATCCTTAGCCACTATTTCAAATATATAGAAAAGTAAAAATATGAAAACAGCAGCCACTTAATCAAAAAAAAAATTTCAATAAAACACTGTTTAAGTGGGTTTATTCCGTTAACGAACCCAATGGTTGTCCGCATATGAACGACAACCCTCAAAATTTTAAACTTGTCTGAGGTCTTATTATTTATCATAAAATTCCTAGCAAATTAAAAGGTGCTTAAACATTATTTGATCAGAAATAAATAATCAATTCAAAAGACTTACCTCAAATCCCAAAAATGTAACTCATGATCATACAAACAAATTTAAAGGAATATGATTCACTATTTAAATAAGAGCATTCACTGTATTCACGTTTTTGGAAATTTATATTTCATCTCCAGTGAGTTCGGTAATATTTCTACCTATTTCTTACATTCCTAAAGGAAATCTATCAAATAATTTCAAGCTGAGTAGGGTATACTCAATTTGTTCCCAATGAATAACATAAAAACATTTCTGAAGTGATTACAGAAAGCAAAGACGTTTCGGAATTCAACAAATATTTACATGTTGAAATCAGAAAGTGGCTGTCACATATAGAAGCTTTTTATACCTACTTGTGTCTATTTGATTTTCTCTTAGACCGAATGAATTCGGTCTAAGAGAAAATCAAATTTAATTTAGAGAAAATGCTCTTATAAAATGTATGTTTAAAATGAGAGATTGGCAAATTTGAATCAGCGTGGAGGATTTTTCAGTTTGAATTAATATACACTTGCAGAGCTCGGCAAATGTAATAATGCATGTTCGAAAAATTACGGAGCATTGGTATAATTTTTGCAAAATGAAGGCAAAATTAAGAGTTGCCGTTAAAGTTTACCACTTTCTCTTCGGTACTACGTATACAACGCGGTACTTACTGATATAGCGGAGTTTTATCCAATTATAATACTTACCCATCAAAAAATCTTTCAACTGTGCAAGTCTCCAGTCTTGTAAAATCTGTTCCATTATGGTAGATACAAAAATATTCGGAAAGAAATTCCACTGCCTACAGACACATAAAACACGTCCTCCTCAAAATCGCAACACACCAACATCACTTTCCAACACATACTGGCGCGTACGCGATGCTTACAAAGGAATTCCCCGCTCCCCTCTCATTTAAGAGGGTCATAGAAAAACCAGATAACCACAGGTTTTTTCAAACTGAAATGATTGAAATACTTCTTTAAAAGAAACCCTGTTCATTATATACAAAATACCTGTTATTTTCAGTCGATCATAATATAGTTTTGTATGTAGATTCACCAAACTCTTGTTATAAACGATTTGAGTTATTTGAAGGGATACACTATTAAATTCAAACCAACAATATGTATTCAGATCAAGTTAATATTGCTCTCTATTTGAAACAGATAGATTTTGAGATAATATTATATTTTCTTGATTCAAAATAGTTCATCTTCGCAATGATATAATCAAACGAATTATGTCGTTGAAAGGCCAAGAAATTTGATTTCTTTATTGAAAAAAGTGTGATTTTCTGGTGGAACATGACGCTGCTGGCATAAAGTAATAGTTTTTCCAATAGAGATAAAAATTTCAAAGCCACCTATGGTCTTCTTTTAAAGAAATACTTTTTAATGTTGCTGGGTTAGTTTTTTATTGGGTCTTGGGAGGGCAACATGAAGCCATGTTGTGATTCTGACAACAACTGGTGTTTTTCAAAAAACATATTCAATGATGAAGAGGTATTGTAAAGATTTTCTCCCTCCGCGCATTAAATATAGCGCAGTCTGGTATCTAAATTATCGTGGGGTGTGGCGAACCCCACCTCACAAGTTGCTGGTTGAAAGGACACTATGTTGAAAAATGAAAAAAATCTGAAATATTGTTTTGTATCTTTGTTAATCGGAAACTTTTCAGATCATCCCCGTACACCTGGTTGATTCAAAATTTCAATTATCACTTACCACATTCCAGAACGGAAAAATAATATACATGATACACTTCTCAAAAGGGATCGTAGAGCTCTTGAAGTTTATTATATCAACAAGTATGTGGTTCGCAAAGTTCAGCAAAGACAGGACTTCACATGCAAGTATGAGGAATATGTGCCAACCATATATAATGTTCAACTGGTCCACCACAATGTATAGTAACTGGTAAAGCGAAAATATTGTTTTTACATTCATTTCCGTCGTGTTGTTTTTCGAACTGTTGAAGATCACGATGGGCCCTGCCAGATTGGTTTTGATGAACTTGCTCAAATATCTGTACCTCGAATTAACCACTTGTATGAGATTACATATGAAAATTATATCAAATAATAGGAAATACATGGCCACTTTAGCAGATGCCTTCGAAGCTAGTAGATGTAAAGATTCCGCTTTGGAATGAACATTGAATTCGGAGCCGATTACAAGTATGAAGATTACATGGTAGACGAATATACTCAGCCAAAATATTGGAATGTTAGTTTTCGGATTGTAGTTCAGTTTTTCCATGTTTTCTTCTATCCTGCTGATTGTGTGGAATATCTTTTTCCAGTTTTCCACGTATTTGTTCCAGTTGAAGAATAAAGATCCAAGAATGAAACAAAATTCTGCAGAACATAAGATGGAATCTAAAATAATGTCGAAAATTGGAAGGTTCTTGTATTCTAAAGATTTTTTCCAGAATGTCCAAAATGCCAAACTCACTACTGCGATGAAGAGTGAGAATACGAAAAAGGTTTTTACATTTCTGTATTTACCAGTTGATGGAATTTTTATTGGAGTTAAGCCTAATAATTGTGCGATTTCGTACTGAAGAAATATGGTGCGTATATCTGAATTTGGCAGAGAAACCATTCTGACCGACATGAACTAGTTCTGATTGGCAATTTCCCCAATTTGGAGTAACGAGTAGCCGTCAATATTGTAACGAATTGTTTGCCGAGGATCGTTATTGACAAATATAACCTACTTTCTGGAATTTTAATTGAAATATAAGGGGAAAAATCAACACTTAATCTATCATCATTTCTATACAGTTTTAATAGTGATAATAATATTTATTTTCCTTTTTTTGACATAAAATATATAGGAATGGTCAGATCCACCCTCTCAATAAAACAACGGTTCAGTCAGGATTAGTCATTTTCCGTTATTTCCACGAATAAAGGGTGTCTTGTGATACTGGGTATCTTACAGTACATACAAAATAAAACAAAAATAGTACAAAACAAGTTATCACAATGAAAGTATTGTGATAATAATAATCCCGGATGACGTTCGAAGGGCGCTTGTTGGTTCTAAGAACTTTGCTGCTCCAGGCCCAGATGGGGTGAACACTTATTGGTGGAAAAAACTACCAAGTACCCACCGCCATCTGACCAGAGTTTTCAACTCATCGCTGGATGGAGAGCAACCGATTCCGGATTGGTTTGTCGAGGGGCGGACCGTTCTTATCCCTAAAAGCGGAGATTTGTCGATTCCTAAGTATTACAGACTGATAACGTGCTTGAATTCGTGTTATAAGTTGTTTACAAGCATCTTATACACACGAATACTCACCGCAGTTGACCGAGTGTTCGAACGGATATATGAGCAGAGAGGGTCGAAGAGAGGAGTCGCTGGATATAAAGAGAACCTGCTCATCGATAGATGTGTAACGCAGGACTCGATACAATATAAGCGTAACCTCTCTATGGCCTGGATCGATTACCCTAAGGCATTTGATACAATTTCTCATGAGCTCATCTTGCATTTGCTCAGATGCCTTGCGGTACCCGACAGCATTGAACAACTGATACCACTTTGGCGAACTCGCTTCACCATAACAAGCAAGAGTCCAAACAGGGTAGGTCACTTTCAGAAGGGGTGTATTTCAGGGTGATTCCCTCAGTCCCCTTCTATTCTGCATCTCACTATTGCCATTATCCGTTGCGCTCCGAAATACTCGAGGGTATAACTGTGGCACCCCCGGAAACCGGAAGCACAAGATCACCCATCTGTTTTATATGGATGATCTTAAACTTTATGCCTCTGGAGAGAAGGATCTCCATCAGTCCTTGAGGGTGGTGGAAGAGTACACGCATGCTATCGGTATGAAATTCGGATGGACAAATGTGCAATGGTTCATCTCAAAAGAGGACTACGGAGAGGATGTGCAGCTCCTAGATGGAAGCATCTTACACCATCTGAATGCCGGAGAGACATATACTTACCTCGAGGTGGAACAACGCCACTCACAAGAGGCAACTGCAGTGAAAAACTCTCTCCGCGGCAGGTATCAGCACAAACTTCGACAGATATGGTCATCGGAACTGTCGGGGAAGAACAAAGTTGCTGCAACAAATATGCTTGCCGTTCCAATCTTACTCTACTCGTTTGGAGTAGTGAAGTTGACTTGGGAGGAGCTGTATCAAATCGACGTAAAGACCCGAAAAATTATGCATCTCTATAGGAGTTTGCATCCCAAATCGTCCGTTCCATAGTTGTACTTCCCCTGGCAACAGGGAAGCCGTGGACTTTTGACTTTGGAGTGTCAGAATGGTACTGATACAGCCTGTAAAGTCGTCAGGAGTTCGGATTCCCTTCTCTGCATGGTCCGTGACCATGAGAGAGCAGGAATTGGAGCATTTCTCCTTAGGGCAGCTGCCCGAGTAGCTGATGAACTCGGTATAGTTTTTGACTCTGAACGAGGTGACTACAACTCTGTCACCGAGTTGGAACCCGTTCAGCAAAAAGCTCCACAGGGATCACCTTACTTCTGCGGAAACACAAGGATAAGCCAATGCATGGGGTCTTCTCCAATAACATTGGAGACCTTGGCTTATCAAAGCGCCTGACGTTGGCTTTTCTCAGGTCGAGTGGGCTGAAGTTAGAAACTGAGGGGTTCATAATGGCTTGCCAGGATGGTGTCTTCAACACATTAGTCTACCGCAGTCGCGTGATGGATATAGAGGTTCCTGACACAAGGTGCAGGGCCTGCCGCGAGGCGCCCGAGTCCCTAATGCACTTGCTATCAGCATGTCCAGCATATGTGGCCCTAAGAGTGCTATATTACCATCAACGGCACTCTTACGGTATTGACGAGACACCGGTGTTGCCCTACGCTCCGGGGATATTGAATCCGTTGTGGGAAACGAGAAGTGCCGAATTTATTGGAATTATTTGTACCCCACCCTCAGGCTCATACAAGCTAATAAGCCTGATGTAGTCCTCCTCGACCACCAGACAAAAACGATATTTGTCGTGGAGTTTTCAGCTCCTGGCGAGACGAATATCGTCAGAAAAGAGGAGGAAAAACGGATAAAATATCGAGACTTTCTCTTCGAACTCCGCAGACTCTATCCAGATCACTCTGTCAAGATGGTTGTTCTGATTATTGGAGTCCTTGGTGGAATGATGTCCTCTCCACTCTCGAATCTTAAAATCATACCGGCTTGCCGCACTAAGGCAGAAATCTCAGCCGCACAGATGCAGAAGGCTGTCATTCTTGGCTCACTGCGCTTGCTCAGGGCACATGATTCTCGGACCCAATGATCACTTACCCCACGGTGTGGGGAGTGGTCATTGGCGCGCCCTCCCGAATGTATCGGGGCTTCGGGGATAGGGCCTGACCAGCGCACACTACGGTGAAAAAAAAATAATAATAATGATAATATTACCTGTATTGTCCAGCAGGCAGTATTCGAAAAACCGAAACCCATTAGTTTATTGAGCAACACACCATGATCAATTTTATCAAATGCCTTAGAGAAATCCGTGTATATAATATCAACTTGGCTATTGTTATCTAATGCTTCGGAAATGAATTGAGTAATAAGGACTAGATTTGTAACAGTAGAATGATTAGTAACAAATCCATGTTGATGTTGAGATAGTTCAAGTTGAAAACATACATAAAATAGATATGGGTCTGTAATTCTCTGTATATGCTTTTTCACCACTTTTGTATACAGGACATACTTTAGTTAATTTTCAAATATTTGGAAATGTTCCAGATATCAGACATGAAACAAAAATTCTTGTTGAAGGTTTTGCTAATGCCCCTGCACAATTCTCCAACAAAAATAATGGAATCATATCTTTACCTGATATCAGTTTGTCCTTAAGTTTTTTAGTTGCAGATATAACCTCATTTTCTTGAATGGGGTAAAAATGAATATGAACATTATTGTACACTGTACCAACTTTGTTCAAAAGTGAACCAGATTTTGAATATACCTCACTGAAAAAATTACCGAAGGCATCAAAAATATCTTGAGGATTCTTGAGTTTGTTTCCTAAGTAGGTTACTGATCCTGGTATTCTCATACTGTTAAACTTAGAGTGAAGATATGACCAGAATCTGCCAGGATCTCTAGACAACATCGTTCGTATCTTAACAAGATAGTTATCATATGCGGTTTTTTTTTGCTTTTAATCAAAACACGCTAAATTTCCTGAATTTATCCTTCTGTTTAATCTTCTTTATGATATCAGGATGAAACCGTTTAGGATAAACATGACTAAAATTTTTCAATTTGGGTATATGTTTCTCAAAAATGCTACATAAAATTAAATATAGGTTCTCGACCAATTTATTACCGTCTATGGACGTTCCCAAAATATTCCAATCAGTTTCCTCTATATCTCTAACAAAGATGGAAAGTTCGCTTTCCTAAAGTTATATGTGATGTTCAATTGGTTTAACTTTAATTTCTTTTCTTTGATGTTGTTTTTGAATTACCTGCAAACTATTATTTATTCCGGGTCGAAGAACGAAATTTTATATTCTTTTAGAAAAGTCAGACGTCTTTCAAAAACTTTCCTTTTTTTTTTAACAAAAACTTATATTTTTACATCAACCTTGATCACTACTAACAAATGTCAACTAAAAACGATATACAGGGTGTAATCAGATAACAATGATAATCTCTTACCAATTCATCTTCTTTAACTATAAATATCGAATGCTTATCCTCATCGTCATGCCCGTTTGTCCATGGAGTTTTACCGTTGATCCAATCTTCCACGTTAGGCTTTTGGGACTGATGCATTGACATTGACTCACTTTTATCACTATTCTCTTCAATTTCTGCTACTTTCAGGGCTAGTTCTAAATCTATAAGCTCTTTTTCTAATGTTTTCTTCTTTATTGCCGTTTCTATTTCCAATTTCTTCAGTCTTGAAGCTTGACTACTCCTACTGCTTCCTTTTAGTTTGGAAGGAGATTTTCTGATTGCTCCTTGACCTTCAACTGCTGTCACGACTACTTCAGATTTAGCCTCTAGCTTCTCTTTCTTTTCTTTCAATCTTTGACTGTACCTCAGGTTTTGAACAGATTTGCTTGCACTCATGCTATCCACGGTGTTGTTTCTTTGCATATCTCGAAGGACCATATGTTTTTGAATTACCTGCAAATTATTATTTAATCCGGCTCGAAGAACCATATGTTTTTGAATTACCTGCAAATTATTATTTATTCCGGGTCGAAGAACGAAATTTTATATTCTTTTAGAAAAGTCAGACGTCTTTCAAAAACTTTACTTTTTTTTAACAAAAACTAAATTTTTACATCAACCTTGATCACTACTAACAAATGTCAACTAAAAACGATATACAGGGTGTAATCAGATAACAATGATAAATCTATAACAGATGTTTATATTAGATATATCGATACTTAATGCAGGATGGTGGTTATTTTCAGGTACAAAAGGCAAATTTTCATGGTAACATAACAAGAAAAAGGTGAAAAAACTAGATCCAACATTCTGTTCAGGTAATTAGTTACACAGTTTGATTGTTTAAACTCAAGCATGTCAAAATAGTTGAGGGTTATACGCGATTTTGGATCATTAACATCCCTTTCGATGAACTTCGGAACATTGGAATCGACAAAAAAAATAAATTACCCTAATTTAAATAATCTAACTGTTCCAAGGCACCAAAAAAACATTCAAATTCAACTAATCCAATCGTATCAGGTATATACAAAGCTATTACAAATAATGTTTTATGCTCCAAATGACATTAATTCTGAATCTATGAAGTCCCTTAAAGCAATTAATACACCTCCCTCTGTTACCTTATCCACCATTTCCAGTTTGCGATCTTTTCGATGTACACAGTAAGTGCTTGTAAAGAGTTGACAATTCGAAACATCCTCACGCAGTTAGGTTTCAGTTATCACTATCAAATCAAATTCACAATCACTGACAGCTGTGTTGAATCAATGTTGAGATCCCTCACATTCTGATAATAACATAAGATGCTGCGTTGATTTGGTTCACTGTAACTGCTGGACGCATTCAATTTAAAGCTTTAACTATTCTGGGATTACCATTAACATTCTAAATTATTTACTTCTGTAGACCCTGGGCATTTTTTTCATTAATTTCCTCCTTCAGCTTCCTATAATGTTCAATTTGTCTACGTGTACAGTCAGATCAAGGACCTGTAACTAGTTCTGCAGTACTATTTTCACAGGACAATTTTTATTCTCATGAAATCCACCATCTTTATCTAAACGAGTTTGAGGCTGATCTGATTGATTTTGTTATGGTAAACCAAGTATTATTAAGGGGATTAACGGAGAAACAGATTTTAAACAGATTCAGACACTACCTGACAATTTGGTACACTCTGATTGGCTGTCTCACCACCTAGATGATAGTTTAAGGATACCACGTGACATTTTGGTGCACTCTGGTTGGCTGGGTGGTCTGTCTGTTTCGTCTGGCGAACTGAGAGACAACTTGACTGGTGTGATGACGTCACTGTCTCGTTGGAGTGCGACAATACATACTTTGTTTTGAATTAACCCCTGAAAAAAATAACGTCGGCTGCCGCTGGCCTTCACCGATCGACTGTGACTTGGACGAGGTTACGCTTATCCTTACTCGTGTTTTCCATCCATCTAGGTGTTGCAGACCATGTCGCAGGTCACGATGAACTCCACAGTTTCCGACTTACCTTTGTATATCCAAATATTAATTTTTATTCCAATTTTATTTTTTATATCATTAAGTGACGTACTGTAAAACGGGTGATTGCTTTTAATTTTATTTGATTATTCATTTTGACTTACTATATCGAGTGGTCCAACGAAAAGTACGCACCTTGCTTTTCTCCTTTTTTTGTAACTTAACGCAAAAATGCTCGGACAGGTCAATTTTGCTTTTGAAGGGGACACATTTTAGATGTATTTTTCTACCTGTGTCTTCAATTCCCTAGGGAGGGTGAGTAACACCCTAAAATTTTGAATGGAAAGTGGGGTCGAGTGATATATCATTTGAAAGGGCACAAAATTCTCTTTCCAATGATACCTGATTTGTTGTATTTACTTGAATAGTTATAAAAAAAGCAAGAACATTTACTCGATATTTTTGGTGTTAATGAAAATGCGGAAAAAACGGCATTTTTATCACTACTGCATTCCTCAATTTCTCTCGTGCGTTGTTTGGTTCGAATAACAACAGCAGATAAGTGTACAAGAAGAATTTAGGCAAACGTTCATTGATTCAGTTCGGTTGCTTTTGAAATTATTTCAACTATACTGTAAAAATGGTTTATTCCATTCCTGAACGAGTTGAAATTATTAAACTTTATTATCAACATAATAGTTGTGCTAGACTTACTGCTCGCCTCTTTAATAACAGTCATCCCGGGAAAAATGTGAATGATTCGTACGTTGCCAAGTTAGTCCAAAAGTTTGTCGATACCGGATCTGTCTGTAATGTGAAACACTAGCCACTGAAACCGATCAAAAATGAAGTCGCTGTTTTGGGACATGTTGAATTGGATCATACTCAAAGTACCCGTCAGCTTGCTGCAGCCTCAGGTGTCTCCCGTTCGTCCATAATACGGATGTTAAAAGCCTATAAATTTCATCCGTACAAAATTAAATTAGTACAGGAACTCAATGAAGACGATTCTGATAGAAGGCTGCAATTTTGTGAACAACGGAGCCAGCTACTAATTGATGATCCGCACCTATCATCCAACACATGCTTTTTCGATGAGAGTACATTTTTTTTGAATGGAGCTGTGAATGGGCATAATTGCCGTTACTGGGATGACAGTAACCCACACTTATTCTGAGAGGTCCATACCCAGTACCCTCAAAAAATCAATGTCTGGTGTGGCATATTAGGTAGTCATATCGTAGGGCCACTTTTTATTACTGGGAATTTAACTGGTGAGATCTACCTGAACATGCTTGAAGATACAATCGATCCTCTCATGATATAATTGCATTTCCAGCAAGATGGAGCACTTCCTCACATGTTGCTCCGGTAAGAGAGTTTTTAGACGACCGGTTTCCTGGACGGTAGATTGGAAGGAGAGGCCCCATCGAATGACCTGCCAACGAATTACAGCAGAGTGCAGAAATATAACACCTGATATGCTACAGAATGTTAGGAATAGATTTGAACAAAATCTGTATTATTGTATGGAAGCAAATGGGTCACATTTTCAACACTGGCTGGAGTAGGATTCTACTAAGTCAATTACACATTTCAAAGTACTGGGTTGTAGTTGTTTTTCTTCACAATACCTAAATGTTTGAGTGAAATACAACAAATTATGTATCATTGGAAAGATGTTTTTATGCTCTTTCAAATGATATATCACTCGACCCCACTTTAGGGTTGTTACTCACCCTCGCTAGGGGGTTGAAGGCACAGGTAGAAAAATACATCTAAAATGTGTCCCTCTCAAAAGCAAAATTGACTTGTCCGAGCATTTTTGCGTTAAGTTACAAAAAAAGGAGAAAAGCAAGGTGCATACTTTTCGTAGGACCACTCTGTATATACGCTATGTATCGCAAATGGTGAATGATAATAATTATTATTATTCTTAGTTAAAGTTGGTCGAGCCCTATTCTACGAAACTCCGATACATTCGGGAGGGCGCGCCAGCATTATAAACCATCGACCACTCCCCACACCGTGGGGTGAGTAATCAATCAATCAATTATTATAGGTATTACCAACAGGCAGAGGAAGCTAGTCTAGTTCTAGAAGTGCAGGCCGATTGAGCTAATGAGGCAATAGACATTTGAGAATTAGTCTGAAGTTCAGTTGGAGATTTTGTGTTGTATTGTCAGTATAGAAGAAGAATAAAGTTGAGTATGATTATACAGCGTGGTCAATTAATTTCGAACCTACGGGGAAAACGTAACAAAATCATCTTCCATTACTGATACTGGGAAATTATTGTGTAGTTGGATTCGTTTTCCACCATCCCCCGTCTAGGTTATGCTTTCGTCGGTTCCCTCAGTTTGTCAGTAAATATTATTTGTTTATCCAGGTTATTTGAATTTATGTTTTCTGCTTTTATTATGGAATTCATAATGTTCAAGTAGGCTTGCAAATCATTTATCTACTACATATTGACAGGTGTTGTCGATCGATTTAAGGGTTAGTGGTGGAATGAATGAATATTTAATGAAGTTACATTCAGGTATTTTGAAATCATTAAATTTGTTGATTGAATAATCGAAAGTTTCTCGATATTTTAGTCAATTACAATTACAGCGCGTCCATAAAATAACGCGCAGATTCGTTATTGGCTAAAAAATGTTATTGAAAACTCCCCAAACGAATATATTTTCGATTTTCATTCACTGTTCTGAAGCTACAGCAAATTTTTGTAAATCACATAACTTATCAGATATGAATATACTATACAAACAAAAAAATTGTTATTTCATCCATTCAATAACAAATAAAAAACAGGTGCGTCTGGGGACGCCCGACAGAAGTAATTACTTAAACTATTTGATATTGAAAAAGGCTTAGGAAGGTACTTGAATTTTATATACAGTGTGTAACAGACAAATGGAATACATTCATTATTTCGGTTACTGTACATATCAGAGAAAATCCCGAAAGACGTCAAATGTAAATTATAATTTGACAAGTACAACCTCCAATTTTTTAAATGGGAAGTGTAGGTTTGTGGTATGTTGTTTGAAAGATCTTCTCATTCTCTATTCAAAAATGTTATCGCTTTCTAGTTTATTGCAAAAATTGAAATAAAATATATTAAAATTATGTGGTTACCGAAATTCGATAAAATTAATTCAAAAATTAAAATGTAATGCAAAACGTAATGAACTGTAGAATACAAAAAAATAACTATGAATGTTAACGAAGTAAATGTTCAAAATATTCACCGCGAACGTCTTGGCAACATCCCAATCTCAAATAAAACTCTGTACTAACATTTATTTACCATATCAGGCGTGACCAACCGTTATTCGTTTTTTTTTTACTCATTCAAATCTGAAGGTTTAGTTTTGTACATATTGCTCTTTACATATACCCATAAAAAGAAATCTAATGATGTAAGATCAGGTGATCGCGCTGGCCATTCAATCGATCGTCGCCTCCCTATCCACCGGTTGGGAAATGCGGAATTGAGGTATTGGTGGACATTAACTTGGTAATGTGGTGGTGATCCATCCTGCTGAAACCATATCGTATTTACTGGAACTTGAGGGTTTTCTGGATCAGGATATAAAATTGCTAAACTTAGAATGACATAATTTTGAAGTAGTGCCAAATAATTATCATCATTCAAGTTGCCATCAATGAAAAAGGAACCAATGATATGGATTCCTTCAATCCCTACCCAAACATTAACCTTTTGAGGGGATTGCGTGTGTTCTTCTCTCATCCAATGAGGATTTTCCGTTGATCAGTAGCGGCAATTTTGGCGATTAGCATGACTCATCAAAAACATAACGTCTTCCAATTGGATGATATTGTTATCCAACATGTCCATGATTTGTTACGAAAATAAGTTCTTCTATCAAAATCGTCTTCCACGATCTACTGAGTATGTCTCATTTTATAGGGATGCATTTGATTTTCTTTTAATACAGTGTGTCTCACTTCTCATGGAACTTCTCTAGGTAGAACGATGTAACTCTCTGGACTGATGGAAATGCCCAAAATGCACCCACCACCTGAATAGGGTTGGCCAAAGTGATATACACTGTCCGCCATTCGCGATGGAACACCCCATTTTTACGGTAAAACATATTAGGGGGCAAAATAGGCTCAAAATTCCTTCAGATTCGTGATCAGGACTACCAATTTACTACGATTACACTTTTTTCCTGAAAAAATTTCAGTCCTGAAAAATCCGAATTTGTCTCACTTCTTATGGAAACACCCTCGTATCTTCCATAATATTCGAGGTGGAACGATGAAACTCTCAGGACTGATGAAAACGCTCAAAATGCCCCATTCAGGTGGTTGGCCAACCAAAATGTACCTACCACCTGAATGGGGTTGGCCAAAGTGATATACACTGTCTGTCCACAGTAAAAATGGGGTGTTCCATCGCGAGTGGTGGACAGTGTATATCACTTTGGCCAACCCCATTCAGGTGGTAGGTACATTTTGAGCATTTTCATCAGTCCAGAGAGTTTCATCTTTCTACCTCGAATATTACGGAAGATACGGGGGTGTTTCCATGAGAAGTGAGACACACTGTATGTTTACTATACTATCGATGCATGTGTAACATTGAATGTAGTGGATGCCTGTCTACTCGATGTATGTGGATTTTTCTCAAACTCAAGCATCACATCTAATTTGAGTGTATCACTCATTGTATGGCAACTGCTTTTTTTATCTGCCCCACATGACCGAGCTTCTCTATTTTGTTCCTTGAGATATGAGCGGTAAATTAGGAAATTTCTCATGAAATAGGCGAGCTACTTCCTGTTGTGTTCGGGTTTTATCTCCGTAACCAATCATTTGTAAAACTGTTATTTCATGTATTTGCGTTATTCTAACCATTTGTCAGACTTGAAGTTAACGAACTTCAAACTTGAATTAAAATACTGACAATTAATGTTGTAATATACAAAACAAGTTGACAAGGCGTTTTAAACTAACGTTGCCACGAAAATTATTTACAGTTTTTTAAAGGATACCATCTAAAAACAACATTGCTCACTTCCTTATTATCAATACCTAAATATAAAATAAGTTTTGAATGTGTATTTTATTGGATTTCGGTAACCAATGATTTTAATTTATTTTATCTTTATTGTTGCAATGAACTTGAAAGCAACACCATTGTTGAATAGAGAATGAAGAAACCTTTCAAACAATATATCACAAGCCTATACTTCCCATTGAAAAAAATGAATTCATTCCATTTGGCTTTTACACACATATACCGGGTGACCCGGAACTAATTTATCCCCTTGTATCTTCGTTGTTATTTTATATGGATGTTTCAAATTCGGTACTTTGATTTGATTTTATGAATGTACAATTCAGCAAGTATCAAGCCAAATATAACACTTCCGGTTTGACCGAAAGCGCATCCAATTTTTATATTTCAAATGGAAAATTTGAGGTTTTTTATTTAAGAATTATCAGGGCTTTTATGTGAATTTAAAACTTGTGAAAATCAGATGATTGACTAAAGTATATTTAATAAAATAATCACGGGATTTTCATTTATTCGAGTGTCTAGAAGGTAGGTATGTGAATTTTTTTTCCTTATAATGATATTCAATGGGTTGAAATCATTTTTATTGTTCTAAGGTTGTGGAATTGGCCGCGGTGGTAGTGCGTCCGACTCACGATCGGAAGGTCGTGTGTTCGATTCCCGCCTCGACCATATATTTTACTCGAGAGAATTTATCTGGTTGAAGCTGGAATGATTCTGTAATCGTGTTAGGAATCACACGTTAAAAGGTAAGTCCTCGTTAGTCCTCAGCTCGCACAAGTTTCTCAACTTCTGAGAGTTGTCGTTCGTATGGGGCGGCAGCTGATTAACGAAAAAACAGATTTTAAACAGATTTTTTTAAGGCCCGTTTCGGTCAGCGCGTGCGGGACGCACATCGTCCGCTTTTAGCGCTGTTTTCGCCTCTAAATTAAAATTATAAATATTGGTGATAGAATTCCGGATGGTGGGTAAATTTCTTTGTATTCAAGGATCTTTTTTGAATATTTCCCGAGATATTTTCAAAAAACCAACCCCCCTTTTTCAACTGAATTATTTATAACTTTTGCAATTTTTTCAAGCCTCTTTGAAATTTCTCAAAAAGTTGCTGAAGGTCATTCCGAATCGAATGAGCCCTGGATCACAATTTTCAGGGCCCTTGGACTGAAGTTCCAAAAAAAAAATGGATTTTGTGACCCAGACTATCACAGTGAACCGCCATTTCCCGATCCACATACTATTCAAATCGTTTTGCAGTTTTTTTGGCATGAACTGTTGGACCTTATAATTTTCTTTAGTACTAGGTATGCCAGACAGAGAGAAGCGATCAAAATTTTCATTGAAGGTGTTATCAATATTTGAATTCGTATATCGGAACGATACTAGGAATTTTTGAATCTTTGACTCTATTCTGCAAGAGCAATGTAGCGGTAGATCAATACAAAAACAAAAGTAGCTTAAGAAACGTTGACTACAATTATAATACCCGGGCAAAAAAAGGAAACATGATGCGCACTGTGTACTCATCCAAAAATATGATAGGATATATTTATGTAAGCACGAGAACATTTAACAATATCCCTAGGAATATCAAAGACTCAACAGCAATTATTAAAAAAATGAACCAAGCAGTACCTTCACGAAACAGAGAAGAAAAAATACATATTCTGATAGGCCACAGTAGAATTCCCTGCGGTAATATTCATTAAAAGGTAGGAAAACTATAATGACGTATAATTACATTGTCACAAATAATGGTGCACATACACATTGGTGCACAACTTTCAACAAATTATTCATTGTATGTTATTATCATTCCATTAATTTGTTAAAGTAGTACAGAATATCATTATTATAATTCTATTGGTTTGTTTAAATCTAGATATTATTTTCAAACAATTATACTAAATTGTGTTGGAAAATAAAAAGTACCATAACACGTGTTAGCTTTTTAGCCTTCGTGGTTTATTTGTTTATTTCAAAATGCAATTTTTGTAGAGTATTGAATAATGTTATTCAACTTACTATGTGTAAATCAACTCTAACAACTTGTTATTGATATAATTGTATCTTTTTTCTTTGGAAATAAACATTATTATTATATTATTATTAGATATACTTTTCTGAGTGCTGAATGTTTTCAGCTTCTCCTGCTGCTGTAATAAGGGTGCCTCAAGGTGCTGAATGTGTACAAGAATCGTGTACAAGAATCGTGTTTGAATCAACACGAACAGCATAAAATGGATGTATCATTTACAAAAATTCACGATACAAATCAAAATATTATTATTCTGAATATAAATAAACGAAAAATAAATGACTTCAATATTTTTATTAAAGTAATCTCATTGTTTCACTACTTTTCACGGACATATCATCAAACTGATGAAATGATACCTCATATACCTTCTTATAATAATAGACATAATGAATGAATTTGCAATATACTTAAATTTACAAAATGTTTCAAATTCACGACACTTAATAAAGGAAAACATGTTTTTTCCTATTGAGAGCCTAAATGCTACTATGTACAAATAAAACGTATTTCCCCATTCAGTGTCTTTTCAAAACATTGAAAAATGAATTCGAACACTTCACTATCATACTGCTGTTGATCTTTTCCAACTATTTCTGCTCGCCGTTAGACTAGTGCTATGGGTTCTCTGCAAAAGAAATGTGTGGAATTGAATTAATTGTGGGCAAACTCGTGAATCTAAAAAATAATTCGATATCGCAACATTCTTCATAATAGGGTACATATGAAGTATGTTTATGTTTGCTATCAGAAAGAAAACATATTTTCATCAATGATTTTTAAATACTTCGAAAAATGTTTCTTTTTCAGTTCAACGTATTATTTCCACAAAGTGAATAATTTGAGTTTCCATGGAAACTATTGTTATCAGAGTTAGCTAATTACGATCAGAACGGCAAAACCTCTTTTCAATTTATACAGTGCGAGTCTCTAACATGGAACAAATTTTCTAAATCAAAGGTGTTGTTTCTTTCGGAAATAAGTTCGGACACGTCGATTAGTATTTTAAATTGCCTGTATTTCAATGCAAAAAATATACAGTGTGTCTCAAATATGAGATATGACGTCATCGATAATTTTTCTTAATGACAACCCTGTTTTTTTAATGACTTTTATTAAAAGGTTCAATAAGTTGCACATACCTGCTAAATTTCAATTTTGTACTCCTTGTCCTTTAAAAGATAGTTAACCAACATTATCTATTTCAAAAAATGAATTCAATTCAATAGTCTTTCTTCAACAAGTGTTCAAATGTTGTCCATTTACTAACTGATAATACCCTAAACGTAACTGAAACTTGTTTTGAACATTTCTGATTACTTCGCCGGAAATTAGTCTACACTCCTCTCTTATTCGTTCTTTTAAATACTCAATATTTGCCGGTTTGGTCTCAAAAACTTTGCTCTTCAAGTAACCCCTCAAGAAAAAGTCCAAAGGTGTTAAATCTAGAGACCTAGGTGGCCATTCATAGGGTCCTCTTTTGCCAATCCATCTGCCTGGAAATACATCATTCAGGTCAGGTCTTCCAAAATGAGGAGGCGCGCCGTCCTGTTGAAACCAGATGTTTCTATTCGGGACGTCAGCTTCTATAGGACAAGGGAACAAAATAGCCAAATTCGGAACTAGGTCCTCCTGCAAGAATTCTAAATATCTTACTCCAGTAGGATTTTCTTGGAAGAAATTCGGTCCTACAACTCGATCACCAACAATCGCTGCCCATACATTAATTTTTTTTGGATGTTGAGTGTCGCCTTCGCTCATCCAGTGTGGGTTTCTGTCTGCCCAATAACGACAATTTTGACGATTTACCACACCATTCAACATTAGCGTTGATTCGTCAGAAAATAGAAGGTTTTCTTTTTGTACAACATTCCTGTCTAGTAGATCCATCATTTGTTCGCAAAACTGGAGTCTTCTATCTGGATCATCTTCGGAGGATTGTTATTTTATATGGATGAAATTGTTCAGCTTTAAGAACTCTTGGCACTAAAGACTGGCTAATTTCGAGTTCCCCAGCTATTTACCTAGTGGGGACATGGGGATTTTCTTCGACAGAGAAAAGAACATTTATTTTGACCTCTTCTTGTTTGTTTTTCTAAAATGCCAATTTTCGGAACTGTTTTTCAATCTTGCTCACGGTACTTCGCGATATGGGTGGTAAATCATTAGTGTGGAGTTACCCACAACTTTTCATCCACAGTTTATGACGAAGGACAATCGAACAGGGTTTAGAATGAGATTTGCGAACAGTGTTTCCAGATTGCAAATATTAAGAATTTTACCTGTATTTCGATGTTATCATTTTAAAAATACGATATATTATTGAAAAATGTCGAATAAATGAGTCAGCATTCTACATAAACTCATTATATCAGCCAACTGTCCGTATACAAGCATTAATACCGAAAAAAATGTAAAATAAGAGTAAAATATTATTCAGGAAAAATTAATTTGTACCGAAACAGGTAGCGTATGAGAACTGGAAAATTAGTTTCTCGGTAAAAATTTTGACTTGTGAAAAGTATGTTATTTGAAATATCCTGCGTTGAACAATACCGAATGCCCAGGAAAGACTCATCCACAAAATATCAAATTTCTCACTTATCAAAAATAGTTTGTCGATGAAAATTTCAGCAAGTCCATAGATATACTTCAGGAGAATATATTTTGAAATTTTCATCGAAAAACTATTTTTGATAAGTGAGAAATTTGACTTTTATGAGTAATTCAGTTCCGAATATACGGAACTTTTTTTTTCGCACCGAAGAAACGTATGGTACGCAAATCTGTTTCAGCACGTTGATAGATATACTTCAGGAGAATATATTCTGAAATTTTCATCGACAAATTATTTTTGATAAGTGAGAAATTTGACTTTTATGAGTAATTCAGTTCTGAATATACGAAAATCTGTTTCAGCACGTTGATAGATATACTTCAGGAAAATATATTCTGAAATTTTCATCGACAAACTATTTTTGATAAGTGAGAAATTTGACTTTTATGAGTAATTCAGTTCCGAATATGCGGAACTTTTTTTTTCGCACCGAAGGAACGTATAGTATGCAAATCTGTTTTGGCACGTCGATGGATATACTTTCAAAGCATATATTCTGAAATTTTCATTGACAAACTATTTTTGATAAGTGAGAAATTTGACTTTTATGAGTAATTCAGTTCCGAATATACGGCACTTTTTTTTCGCACCGAAGAAACGTATGGTTCGCAAATCTGTTAAGGCACGTCGATAGATATACTTCAGAAGAATATATTCTGAAATTTTCATCCACAAACTATTTTTGATAAGTGAGAAATTTGACTTTTATAAGTAATTCAGTTCCGAATATACGAAACTTTTTTTCGCACCGAAGAAACGTATGGTACGCAAATCTGTTTCAGCACGTTGATAGATATACTTCAGGAGAATATATTCTGAAATTTTCATCGACAAACTATTTTTGATAAGTGAGAAATTTGACTTTTATGAGTAATTCAGTTCCGAATATAAGGAACTTTTTTTTTCGCACCGAAGGAACGTATAGTATGCAAATCTGTTTTGGCACGTCGATGGATATACTTTCAAAGCATGTATTCTGAAATTTTCAGCGACAAACTATTTTTGATAAGTGAGAAATTTGACTTTTATAGGTGATTCAGTTCCGAATATACGAAACCTTTTTTTTCGCACCGAAGGCACGTCGATAGATATACTTCAGAAGAATATATTCTGAAATTTTCATCGACAAACTAGTTTTGATAAGTGAGAAATTTGACTTTATTTGAGTAATTCAGTTTCGAATCTATTTTTTTTTCGCGCCCAAGGAACGTAAGGTACGCAAATCTGTTTGATATACTTTCGAACAATTTATTCTGAAATTTTCGTCAACAAACTATTTTTGATAAGTGAGAAATTTGATATTTTGTTGATGAGTCTTTCCTGGGCAGTCGGTATTGTTCAACGCAGGATTGTCCTTCGTCATAAACTGTGGATGAAAAGTTGTGGGTAACTTCACACTAATTGGTAAATTAGGATACTTCTCTCTGAATAAATGGGTACCTTCATTTTGTGTTCTTGTTCTATCTCCGTAGCCAATCATCATTAGAATTTTAATCTTATGTGTTTCAGTTAGGTACGGCATTTTAATAATGGCGAACAACAAACTGTGAAACGACAAACAGTTTTTGTGCACAAATATGATTGGAATGCGATACTACTCTCCTTACTTTTTTTGATTACTTTTTTATGACAATGTCACTGTCAGTTATCCCTAACATTCTAAGCATTTATTGAAGGAAGACTATTAAATTGAAGCATTGAATTCATTTTTTGAATTCGATAATGTTTGTTAAATATCTTTTGAAGGACAAAAAGTAAAAAATTTAAATTTAGCAGACATGTGCAACTTGTTGAACCCTTTAATAAAATTCATTAAAAAAACAGGGTTGTCATTTAAAAAAATCATCGATGAAGTCATATCTCATATTTGGGACACACTGTATAATTTTTTTGCATGAAAATGAGGGCACTTTAAAATATTAATCGACGTGTTCGAGTCTATTTCCGAAAGAAACAACACCTTTGATTTAGTGAATTTGTTCCATGTTAGAGACTCGCACAGTATCCATATGTACATAGTGGGCTCTGCTTTGCATCCGTTGTTTGGAATCCTCACTACCACATAAACATAGATCGTATTGAGAGAGTACAAAACAAATGATTTGATTTGTTCATAAACGTCTGACAGTTCTCAACAGATATCAACAACCCATTAATTTTTCCTGCCATAAAAACCAAGCAAGGCCTACGCGTTTAAGATGGTAAATGAATTGAGATGCTATTTGATAATACCAAATTATACAGTCGAATTTTGATCAAAAACTGATATTTTCATTACTTCCAGGATTGAGAATTATAAAAATATTAGGAATTATAATTGATTAGGGAGTAATAAGCCTTGAAAGAAAGATTACGGCATTACAAACATTCCCATTGTGTCAGGGTACCTACCTGTCAAATTTATTGGTTTGTCTGAATTATAATCGAAACAATTTACAAAATAAGTAGGTAATGACAGAACGGTAATTTAAAATTGTTGTCACTGATGATGCTGGTTATTTCAACCGAAACGCTATAAAAATATTAAATGTGATATACCCTTGAATTGTAGATTTATTGCTTTATCAATATCTGTAATTGAAAAGACAGGTCCGTATTTAAAAAAAAATTGATGGTGGCCATGTTGACACTGAACGCTTTATCGAATATATATTATTACATCGTCATAGCACAATAACATTTTCCACTTCCATTTTTTGATATTCTTCGAAATAACAATTCCATTCGAAAAAAATGAAAAACAGCATTTTTTGTTTTCTCCGTATAACTCAAGAAGGGAGAGAGTCTCCGTAATTTTTCTTTGCCCATTGTATTGTCCCGATGACAGTTACCTTTTTTACCATTCAATCGTTTTCGAATCTGTTACGGTTTAGAATATGGCAATGTTACCACATGATAAAAGAAACATCCTGTATAAAACTTAAATTTCTACTCAAATGTATTTTTTTTAAGTGAACCACGAAGCTGTGCGATTTGTTTTCGAATTTCAGAAACACTTTTGAATTCAAGAATTCGGTTATGTCAATAATGTATATGAAAAACACTGTATATTGAAAAAATGTTGAGACTTGATTAAAAAAAATACGAAATTCACCAATAGCGATATTGCGGATTCATTTTCTCTCAACGAATGCCTCAGATTCTGAAAGATCCATTGAAAAAACCCCATCAAATTAGATTGGAAGTTTTTAATTTAAAGATTTCACATCACGAGAACTTTTCATATCTGATGAAGTGACAACGGAGGGGGTTGGAATAGAAAGGTTTCATATTCGTGAAGATTAGAGAAAACTTTTTGAGATTGAATTTGCGAACTGCGGAGTATTCAATTCAGGTCAAATATGAAGTTATACGTAGCCTGAAATGTTCGATTTTTGGTTGAAATGTGGCAAATAATAAATACCAAAAATATAATAATAATAATAGGCTGACATCTGGTAAATCAACACCGCTGTGTATAACGTCGTCCAATCGCTTTCCGAATCGGAAGGACGAAATCCCGGCCTTGCGGTTCGGAAGATTGAACGGCGTGTACACAAGATGGAGGCTGAGATCACGTCGGCGAGACAACACGCGTCTCGTATCCAATGTGTGATGGACTACAGGGCGGCCAATAGGCCTTTCACGCCCGCAGTGCGGCGAATAGCCGCCAATCTACGGCATATCCATCACACTCTAAGCCAAGGCGTGTTACTGACCACCAAATAGCACTGCCTTGATAGGATACGAATGCTAGTGGTTGCTAAGAAGTCACTAGTGAGGCGAGCAAGAAGTATCGCGGAAAACCTTAGGTTCCGCGAGAAACCTTCTCGCTTATTCCAAGTACCTCCACGTGTTGTGGATAAACCGCCGACTGCTGATCAGGTGGAATCCTTCTGGAAGGATATCTATGAACACCCGCAGCCACTCAACTTAGACACTCCAGCCCTAGCGCAGTTCGAAGCTTTCAACAGAGAGCTTCGACAGCCTGAGCTCAATGAACTGCGCAACCCGATAACCCCAGATGACTTTAGAAGGGCCCTTGTTGGTTCCAAGAACTTTGCTGCTCCAAGCACAGATGGGCTGAACTCTTATTGGTGGAAAAAACTACCAAGTACCCACCGCCATCCGGCCAGAGTTTTCAACTCATGGCTGGACGGAGAGCAGCCGATTCCGGATTGGTTTGTCGAGGGGCGGACCGTTCTCATACCCAAAAGTATGAGAACGTGTTATAAGTTGTTTACAAGCATCTTATACACACGAATTCTCCCCGCAGTTGACCGAGTGTTCGAACGGATATATGAGCAGAGAGGAGTCGCTGGATGTAAAGAGAACCTGCTCATCGATAGATGTGTGACGCATGACTCGATACAATATAAGCGTAACCTCTCTATGGCCAGGATCGATTACCCTAAGGCATTGGATACAATTTCGCATGAGCTCATCTTGCATTTGCTCAGATGCCTTGCGGTACCCGACAAAATAGTGAGATGCATTGAACAACTGATACCACTTTGGCGAACTCGCTTTACCATAACATCTGGTCAAGCAAGAGTCAAAACAGGGTGGGTCACTTTCAGAAGGGGTGTATTTCAGGGTGATTCCCTCAGTCCCCTTCTCTTCTGCATCTCACTATTGCCATTATCCGTTGCGCTCAGAAACACTCGAGGATATAACTATGGCACCCCCAGAAACCGGAGGCACAAGGTCACCCATTTGTTTTATATGGATGATCTTAAACTTTATGCCTCTGGAGAGGAAGATCTCCATCAGTCCTTGAGGGTGGTGGAAGAGTACACGCATGCTATCGGTATGAAATTCGGGATAGACAAATATGCAATGGTACATCTCAAAAGAGGACGATGTGGGGACTACCGAGAGGATGTGCAGCTCGTAGATGGAAGCATCTTACACTATCTGGATGCCGGAGAGACGTATACTCACCTCGAGGTGGAACAACGTCTCTCACAAGAGGTAACAGCAGTGAAAAACTCTCTCCGCGGAAGTATCAGCACAAACTTCGACAGATCTGGTCATCGGAACCGTCGGAGAAAAACAAAGTTGCTGCAACAAATATGCTTGCCGTTCCAATCTTACTCTACTCGTTTGGAGTAGTGAAGTGGACTCGGGAGGAGCTGTATCAACTCGACGTAAAGACCCGAAAAATGATGCATCTCTATAGGAGTTTGCCAGTCTCCAGTCAAAATAATGATAGATTCACATGGTAACTCAATCAGTAGTGACTCTAATTTTGTCAAAAAAGAGTATATATCTGACGAGAGTGATCGATATATACATAATATGTATATTTTTAATTTCTTTGAATATACAATTGAAAACTCAAATAGTTTTTCTTCACATAGATAATTTAATTTTTCAAAATTTTCAAAGCAAAATCATTCACAAGAATTAAAGTATCACCATTTGAGTGAATGGATTTGCTATCATTCGATATGACAGAGTAGTTGGGTACAAAAATTGATTCGTCTTGTTTTAGTCAATGTTCATTAATCAATATGATGTTTGGAAAATTGAATTCTTTCAAGTAAATAAACAATTCATCAGATTTATTCCTTATCGACTGAATATTCCGTAAAATTATTGAGAGAAGATTGTTATTTGTTTGTTCTTTCAGGTTATGATATAAAATAGAAGTTGAATTGTGACAGGTGTTAAAATTATCGAGCTTTCAGATACAATGGTAGCAGCTGTTTCAGTTATGGGTCTATTGTTAAATGTGACAGTCTGGGGTACAAAAAAATTAGTTCGCGGTGCAGATAACCTCATCACCGACAAAAAATATTACCAACGAATTCAACGAAGTATTTGCATCCATTGGAAAAACATTAGCAAGCAAAATAAACAGAACAACAACCTATACACCAGCTGAAAAGGATGTAGATATGCAACTCCTTGGTTCTTCTTCTTATAGACTCAAATGAGCTCTACAACATAATCCAAAGTATGAAAATCAAAAAAGCTACTGGTAAAGATAACATCAGGTCAGAAACCATCAAATCAATAGCAAACCATAATCTAGAACCATTAAAATACTTAATTAATAGTTGTTTCGAATCTAGTATATGACCGTCAGACTTCAAAGAGTCACTCATAATTCCTTTATACAAAAAAGGGGGCCATACCATAATCACAAACTACCGACCTATTTCTCTTATAACACACATTTCCAAAATGTTTGAAAAAGCTTTAAAAAATCGTTTTTCATTCTTGACTAAATATAATATAGGGGAAGGTGGGGGAATTGAGAACGGCGAGTAATTGGGAACACGTTAACAAGTTACACTTCCCCTTCTCTTACTTCGTCCCGCGCCTATTCACGGTACGCTTCCTGCTCCCCTCAGTGCACGAGCGACAGTGAGAGAGGAAGGCCACACGTATCTTGTCACGGTGAGTCAAACATTTTTTTTGCATTTTTGTTATAATTTTTGTGTTCTCATACAGTGGATGTAAATGTCATATTTCTGAGTACAATGACACTATATTTCGTAAGTTCATTGTATGGAATATCTGTTTTCAAACGCCTCGTTTCATAAAATTCATTAAAAATGCTATGGAAGGTGGCGACCATTTTGATTCAAATTGGCGACTGCGGGTAGTTAGGAACGGTGAGTGGCGGGTAATTGAGAATGTTCCCAATTACCCCTCACATTCTCAATTAATCCAGTGCTGCTAATTGTTTTTATATTTTTATTTTAATGCAATATTTTTTTTAGATGCCACGAAAATACATTCGGAAGACCGAGACAAGGTACGCAATCGAAGATCTTCGCCGTGCAGTTGAAGAAGTTAAAAATCAAAGACTCACATTGGGCAAAGCCGCTACTCAATTCTCAGTACCAAAAACAACGTTGTTTAAACAACTAAAAGAAACCGTAGTCAAAACACCAAAAAAAGGTCGGCACGCAGTGTTTAATTATGAGCAAGAACAACAGCTCGAAACATACATTGTTGAATGCTGCAAGTCTTTTTATGGCATAACACCGAGTTCCTTGCGCCGAATTGCTTTTCGATTTGCCGAGGCCAATAAGTTGAGACATAATTTTAACAAAAACACGCAGCTAGCAGGCAAAGATTGGTATTATGCATTCATGGTCATACATCCATCCATCAGCTTACGTATGCCAGAAGCTACCTCTATTAACAGAATAACAGCTTTTAACGCTACTGAAGTCAACCTGTTTTTTGACCAACTAAAAATTATCCAAGCCAAGCACAATATACCTGGTCATCGCATTTTTAATGTTGACGAGATCGGAATAAGCACTGTTCAAAAAAACTACAAGATTTTGGCCCCAAAAGGTGTAAAACAAATAGGAAAAGCAACAAGCGGAGAACGTGGTGTCACCACAACAGTAGTGTGTGCTGTTAGCGCTAGTGGCATATATATCCCCCCCCATGTTTATATTTAAAAGAAAAAGAATGAACGAACTGCTAATTAAAGGCTGTAATAGGGACATGGTCGCAACGGTTTCTGATTCTGGCTGGATCAATGAGTCAATATTTATCGACTACTTTTGCGACACTTTATTTCTTTTGCCAAACCTACCAAAGAAGACCCAGTGCTATTAATTCTCGACAATCATGAAAGTCATATCAGTTTAGGAGCATACGAACTTTACCGAGAACACGGTTTGCACGTTCTTTCTTTGCCACCCACGTATCTCACAAAATGCAGCCATTGGATCTTACAATCTTCAGTTCACTGAAAATGGCTTACAATAAAGAATGTGAGCTCTACATGGCCAACAATCCTGGGAAAAGAATAGGCCAGTACGAGGTTGGGGAACTTTTCACCAAGGCCTTCAACAAAACAGCTAACATAAACAAGGCTATCAGTGGTTTCAGAGCTGCTGGAATTTATCCTATCGACCCTGACAAATTTAAGGACAGCTTTGAATGCTCACTGTATGACCAAGCCGACACCAGTCAGACTCAAGCAAGCGGTGATTCGGAAACAACACCTGCGCAAAATTTTGCTGGGCCCATTGATACAGCCAGACTGAACCAGACACCACCAATGCAAATATCACATTCACATGATGCCACCATCACTTCAATTCCTAAAAATGACAACGATATGAGAGTGTTACCACTGTCTGCACTCCTCCTGTTCCATCCACTCCTGTACCACTCACTGAAGTTACTAACGTGCCTGTTATACTTCAAACACGCACAACTTCTAGGCGACAGAATAAGAAACATGCTCAGATTTTATCCAGCACACCAATCAAGACTCAATTAGAAGAAAAACTAACAAGACAAAATATGAGAAAGTACGAGAAAGAAAGAAAGCAAGTACAGAAGAACTTCTTAGGCAAAGGTAAAGGTAAAGGAGTTAAAAATTTAAAGAAAACTTTAGGAGGAAATGAAAACAGTGAGAAGTTTCTTTGCATAATGTGCAATGAGAAATATGAGTCCCCACCGGCAGAAGACTGGATAATGTGCTCCATTTGTAAGCTTTGGGCACACGAACAATGCACTACGGGCGAGACAAGCAAAGGTTACGTGTGTGATTTGTGTCGCGGAGTGTAATTATAATTTAATTGTAACTGTTTTCTGCGCCACTTATATTTACCCCATACCGGTCTCATTTGCCCCGCGCGCTGATCTCAATTACCCCATGGGGTTTCGGGCAAAAAGGAACGGCAAGGTTTTTTGTTTTCATTAATATGTCTAATAAAAAATTGATTATTAAGAGATTTTTTGTCAGTTATAAACAGATAGATAAGTAATGTTTATGTTTTGATAAAAGTTGAATATTTTTTAAATAAAAAAAAGTTACTTTTTTGCCATTAAAGTTAAGTGTTCCCAATTCCCCCACCTTCCCCTAATATAACAGAGAACGCAATAATGACTTTAACGTAACGTTAACCACAGCATTTAATGATAGCAAACCGTGTCTTTGCATATTCATAGACCTTTTCAAAGCATTCGACTCGGTTCATCACGGTTTGCTTTTGAAATCACTTGAAAACATAGGTGTAAGAGGACAGAGCCTGAAGCTTTTCGAAAATTACCTCTCAAATAGATATCAACGAGTGAAATTCGACCAAGTTGTTAGCGAAACGAGAAAAATTGAATAAGGAATACCACAAGGTACTATCTTAGGACCCATTCTTTCCAATATATACGTGAACGAACTATACTCTCTTCAAAGTGATGGATTTATTATTGGTTTCGCTGATGATACAGCAAAACTTATATTATTATATATTTCCTACAGTTTCTGAAAGCTCTTAGTGTGGACTAAGTATTCTGGGATAATCCTATGTACCATTAAAAAAAAGTGACAAAAAATTGATCTCGAGTTTTGTTTACCCCAGTATAGAAAAGGCGCAGTTCGGTAAGTGGAAACGAAATGAAAACACACTATGTTGGAGATTAACAACAAAAATGAATTTGAGCCACATTGTATTTATATGTTTTTGATTCGATGTTTCTATGGTTGTGTGTTGTTCTAAAACGGTACGTTTGGATAACGGTACGTTTGTAATGTAGTACTTACCCTACTACCGAATAATCTCCTAGTACTGCTGCCAATAGGAAAAACTCCGAAACTGAGACTGAATCCAGACTCAGATCCTGCATGATGTTGTTCTGACCTCTTCTTGTGCCAACAAGAGTTGTAGATTTTCCTCATCTGTAACAACAGGTCATTCTGAGCCGAGAAGTAGGACGAGAAAAGAGAAATTTGACTAGTGGATGACCACGTTTTACTTCCAATGAGTTATTTGCATGAGGGGGAACATGCAAAATTGCATGTTCCCCCTCAGTTTAGAGCCTAAATTTCAGATCACCAAAAATGTCGAATTTTCAATTTTTCCCCACTTGTCAGGGTAAAAAAAATTGATTACAGCAGCAATGTTCATTATTTCGCTAGCAAGAATTGGTTTTGTGAAGGTAGGTTAGGTCTGAAGTGAGAGTGTCTGTTCGAGCCTCCACCGAAACCCGCAAGGGTTTACTGTCCAATAATATTTTTATTGACTTGTGTATGAGGTTGGATTCTTTCAACTCTCCGTGCACAATTCAATAGCGTAAATTTCCGCTTGAAATACAGTTGCGTAGATTCCTAGGCAGGTTGATATATCTGTCCTCGATCTGCGACTGACAACAACTGCATCAGAACCGGAAGGGGTTTTTGATCCATCTGTGAACCAATAACTGTCTGCTCTCAATATTTCCTTCTCCCGGAGGATCCAGTCCTCTCTACTTAGGAACAGTCCTTTATAAGGCGGTTCATAGTTGACAATTGGCGGCATAAAGTCAGAGGTCATTTCTGTGACTATCAGTGTTAATCAACAGTCTGTTGCACTTTGCATCAAATTGATTTCTGCAATTGGCAATGTGCACAAGTCTATATGCAGTCCATCTAGCCTCTCTTTCCAGAAAAATGTGGAGAGGAGGTAGATCTAGAAGGATCTTCATGGCTGCTGACGGTGGGAAACTGATGGCACCACTGATGGCTAGACAAGGCTGTCTCTGTAAGCTAGAGAGCTTCACCTGGTCCGTTTTCTGTAAAGCTTTCAGCTACCAGGCAATTGCACCATACGTGATCATTGATCACACATTGATCATCACATAAATCCAATGAATTTGTTTGGTACTTAAACCCCAAGTTTTACCACAAATCCATTGACATATCCATAGGGACAACCTGGCTTTGTGTGTAACTTTTTCCAAGTGAGCGTTCCAGGTGAGTTTTCCATCAAGGACAATGCCAAGATATTTCACCTCCGTTCCAAATGGAATGACTTCACCATTGAAGGAAAGTGGCGTTAGATCGTCCAACATTCTCTACCTGGTGACAGACATCTGCTTCCTCAGGCACCAACTGTGAACAACGTCCATCGTGCTTTGGAGGATATTACGAGGTACCATTCCCGACGATGACAAGCTTATCTGCGTAAACTTGCAGACCTACTTTTCTTCTGTCGAGGGCATCAAGCGAACTATCCATCAGGAGCGATCACAGAAGGGGAGATAGTACCCCACCTTGAGGGCAGTCTCTGGTGACCCTGAATCTGACGGCCTCGTCTTGAAGAGTCGTAGTTGCAGTTCTGTTTACCAGTATGGCGTATATCCAGCCAGTTATGGTCGATTCCATATCTTTTCTAGCCAGAGATGATCCGATAGATTTAGGGAGACCATCATCAAATGCTCCGTCAATATCGCCAAGAGATTGGTGAATTTTTCTGGAAGGTTTTTCAATGCTAAATATGTCGAATTGCTGGTTTGATACTATTACTGGTGGTTTTTGAGGGGGGATGCATATAATGCTACCCTCCTGATGTGTCCGTCCAGTATCCTATCAAGTCCTTTCAACAGGAAGGATGTAAGGCTGATTGGTCGTACCGATTTAGGGTGTAGGTCTCTCCAACCCACTTGCTGCCAACCAACTGGGTGGTATATAGTTCCACGTCAGACTAGCTCTATACAATTGTATGAGAATAGGTAAAATTATTTTCAGTCCAGTCCTGGAAATATGCCATCCTCTCCAGGAGATTTGAAGGGCTGAAACGACTTGATAGCCCATTCAACTGCCGGTGCTTGATGGCTTCCCACTCTTTTTTTTTGGCTTTAAGCGCCCTCGAAGATGGGAGGTCTGTTGTTATAAAGAGTCAGATTTCCAGGAAAGTGGTTTCCTATCAGAAGCTGTAACGTTTCTTCACTAAAGGTCGTGAATGTTCTATCGGGTTTTTCAAGCGACCCAATTTCAGCAATCAGCTCTCTAGAGATAATGTTGTGAATTCTCTTCCTGCGAAAAAAATTAGAGATACTCCGACAAAACTTCCTCCAAGACTCCCGTTTTGCCTTTCTAATTTTCTTGTTGTATGACGTTAGAGTAGTTCTATAAAACTCCCAGTTACCTAACAGTTTCAACAGCAGACTGCAATCATTGAGACGCTTTTTTGGTATCTTTTTTCATCTCCTCAATATCTTGGTGGAATCGTTCTTCACTCACATCTCCCAAATTTTCTGAAAGGTAGTTGAGGTGGAAATGAGGAAAATGTACTTTCAAACTCATTCCCATCATTCACAAAATTGAGAGATATTTGAAAATTTGTTTTCAACACTCAATTCCAACACCCCACTGATAAAAATTCAACAAAAAGTTTATGACAAAATTCTCAATGGTTTACTGAAGAGTGGTATGATGAAAAAGCATACCTGTTTTTTGAAAATCGTAGTGGTCAATGTATATAAAACTGGATTGAGAGCCGAGTTTATTGGCAACACAAAAATTGCCAGCCATGCATAAAGATCTTGAGGAATGGGTTTGCCTGAAAAAAAAAAACGGATGTAATAATGTGTGCAAAATCTGAGAAGGAAAGCAACAAATAACTAATCAAATTGAAAATATTTCTACATATAACCCAATTGTTGTTTTTTTTTATTATTGTTTGGAGAACTATATAAACGATCAAAATAGGAAAAAGCGTGATTTGAATAAAATAATCGAAGGAAATTGTTTAATCTAAATCATTTATTGAAATACTGAAACAACCCTCAATTAGATATTTTTGTAAAACTTTCTCATTTCGGAAATCTATAACTCCACAGTTTTATCAAATGGAAAAAACTTGCTTATATTACTAAAAATAGGTCAATGAATCCTACTATATGATAACTTAGAACTTCAGTTCCACAATACAGAGCAGAACTTGAAACAATTTCGAAAAAATGGTTTTCAGCTATCATCACGATCGATTTTATTCTTGATTCAGATCAGCGAGAAATTTTTAATTTTTCTTGGACCAATTATTCGAGAAGCTTGTAAGATCCAAATATGTTGAATTAGTCGTCGATAATAGCTAATATAATTCCAATGTGTACAGACTGGGCCAAATTGGATACTTTTCAAGGGAAACTCCTGTTTTCAAACTAGATAGATGAAAACTGACTTAAAACTATCATCGTTTCAGAGTTACAGCATGTTTTTCGAAAATCTGCATTTTTTAAAGTTGTTGTAACTTTCTTGTTTCTATGAAAACATATCCAAAACACATTTTCACGTAAAATTCAATGGTCACCTCAAAATTACCTTTCCAAAAATGTATCATACTTGATGTTTTGCAAGAGCATTCTTTGAAATACAGAGCTTTTAGGTTTCTTTATGAAGACTTTGAAACGCACACTTTGATCAACGCAAATCTTCACTGGCAGCTGTCAAATTTTAATTATTGCAGAAAGACGCTATTCAATAAGTGGTTCTTATTTAATTTTCAAACACAATCGCGATGAAGTATGAGAATGGGGAATGTTCCTCCAGACGAAAATCAAATAGTCATAAAAGAGCTCTAAAACAACGCATTTTAAATTTATCATTTCAACATTTTTCTTTACAAAATTATTCAAATACTTAAAAAAGAAAAATGAAATAATGCATTCAACATTTAAAGGGATTCGTTTCTATTTCACCATTTGGTCCAATAACATATAATATTTGTTGTCATAGGAGTTTTTCCACTTATGGAAAGCAAGCCATGATGAACCCCTCAGTTTCCGACTTCAGCCCACTCGACCTGAGAAAAGCGAAATCTTCGAAGAAGACCCCATGCATTGTCTTATCCTCGTGTTGCCGCAGAAGTGAGGTGATCTCTGCTGCTTTTATATGAGATTTTTGCTGAATGGATTCCAACTTGGTGACAGAGTTGTGATCACCTCATTCAGTGTCGAAAACTAAACCAAGTTCATCAGCTGCTTGGGCAGCTGCCCTAAGAAATGCTCTAATTTCTGCTCTCTCAATGCCACGGACCATGCAGAGAAGGGGATCCGAACTCCTGACGACTTTACAGGCTGTATCCAGTACCGTTCTGTCATGTAGACACTCCAAACTCAAAAGTCCACGACCTCCCTGTTGCCGGGGGAAACACAAGCGTGGTACAGACGATTTTGGATGCAGACTCCTATAGAGATGCATCATTTTTCAGGTATTTACGTCGAGTTGATACAGCTCCACCCGAGTCCAATTCACTATTCCAAACGAGTAGTGGAACTGCAAGCATATTTGTTGCAGCAACTTTTTTCTTCCCTGACAGTTCCGATGACCAGATCTGTCGAAGTTTGTGTTGATACTTGCCGCGGAGTGAGTTTTTCACTGCTGTTACCTCTTCTGAGTGGCGTTGTTCCACCCCGAGGTAAGTATACGTCTCTCCGGCATCCAGATGGTGTAGGATGCTCCCATCTACGAGATGCACATCTTCTCCATAGACCCCGCATCGTCCTCTTTCAAGATGGGCTGTTGTACATTTGACTATCCCGAATTTCATACCGATAGCATGCGTGTACTATTCCACTACCCTCAAGGACTGATGGGGATCCTTCTCTCCAGAGGCATAAAGTTCAAGATCATCCATATAAAAAAAATTGGTGACCTTGTGCGCAACGTATAATAGCCATAGTGAGATGCAGATGAGAAAGGGACTGAGGGAATCGCTCTGAAATACACTCCTTCTGAAAGTGACCCACCTTGTTTCGACTCTGGCTTGACCAGATGTTGTGGGGAAGCGAGCTCGCCAAAGTGTTATCAGTTGTTCAATGCATCTCACTATTTTGTCGTATACTGCAAGGCATCTGAGCAAATGCAAGATGAGCTCATGCGATATTGTATCAAATGCCTTGCGGTAATCAATCCAGGCCACAGAGAGGTTACGCTCATATTGTATCGAGTCCTGCGTTAATCATCTAGCGATGTGCAGGTTCTCTTTACTTCCAGAGACTCCTCTCTTCGACACTTTCTACTCATATATCGTTTCAAATACTAGGTCAACTGCGGTGAGTATTCTTGTGTATAAGATGCATGTAAACAACTCATAACACGAATTCAAGAATTTTATCGGTCTGTAATTCTTAGGAATCGACAAATCTTCACTTTTGGGGATGAGAACGGTCTGCCCCTCGACAAACCAATCCGGAATCGGCTGCTCTCCGTCCAGCCATGAGTTGAAAACTCTGGCCAGATGGCGGTGGGTGCTTGGTAGTTTTTTCCACCAATAAGTGTTCAGCCCATCTGTGCCTGGAGCAGCAAAGTTCTTGGAACCCACAAGGGCTCTTCGAACGTCATCCGGGGTTATCGGGGTGCGCAGTTCATTGAGCTCAGGATGCCGAAGCTCTCTATTGGAAAATTCGAACTGCGCTAGGGCTGGAGTGTCTAAGCTGAGTGGCTGCGGGTGTTCATAGATATCCTTTCAGAAGGATTCCACCTGAACAGCGGTCGGCGGATTATCCACAACACGTGGAGGGTCTTGGAATAAGCAGGAAGGTTTCTCGCGGAACCTAAGGTTTTCCACGATACTTCTCACTCGCTTCTTAGCAGCCACCAGCATTCGTATCCTATCAAGGCAGTGTTGTTTGGTGGTCAGCAGCACGCCTTGGCTTGAAGTGTGATGAGTACGTCGTAGATTGGCGGCTATTCGCCGCACTGCGGGCGTGAAAGGCCTATTGGCCGCCGTGTAATCCATCACACATTGGATATGAGACGCATGTTGTCTCGCCGACGTGATCTTAGCCTCCATCTTGTGTACAAGCCGTTCAATCTTCCGAACCGCAAGGCCGGAATTTCGTCCTTTCGATTCGGAAAGCGATTGGACGGCGCTAAACACGGCGGTGTTGATTTGCCAGATATCAGCCTCTTCTGTTATAACACTATGAACCTCCGCATCCAAACAAGCCAGTTCTTGTGGATTCAGCGGCCTAATTCTGTGGAGCGTGTTCTGATTGGCGAGTCTCCTCTGCAGCCGTGTCAACAGGTGGCAGAACTGTCACTTTTATCACTTCGTTAGCAGGCGTCCGTTGTCATTGCCAGGGTTGTCATCGGTGGGCAAATCATCGTTATGGGCCCCACCACCTTGCATCTGACCCCTCCGAACGGGTCGATTATTATTATAACTATTATTATTTGATTATTTTAATTGGCTAGAATATTCATCGAACTACTGCACAATAACATTACTTACCTGAAAATGCAACTAATTTCACTAGAATGACTGGGACCCAACAAAGGCAATCTGTGAAGACGATGATCCCAAATCTTTTAGCAACCTTATCTCCATCTTGACTTTGTCTAGTTGACCTACATGCCACTCCACTGGCCCTAATTTCATTTATCATTCTCATATATGCGTATGAGATGAATATCAAAGCCAAAGTGTTGAGAAGAATGAACATTGTCGCTGAGTACTGCCAACCCTGCAGATGAAACAGTTTGAATCAACAACAGAACTTTGTTTCCGAAATTTTGTATTAAAAATGTGCACATACCAACGATAATTGAATAAAACTGGCCAATACTTGATGAAAATCTATATTAAAACTAATTAATACAGTTTATTGTGTGACTTTCACTATAAAGGGTTTTACAAAAACCGCGACACGTGTTTTCGCTATACAATAGCTTCCTCAAGAGTAGGGGTATGCGGCTGGCCAACAAACAATTAAATTTTAATAGAGGAAAAAACTCTAAAATCTTAGGTATACGGAAGATGGACGTGTCTCTCAACAAAGTAAAACTTCGACAAAGCTCCAGCATATGTTTTATAACATCCCTTTCGTTTTTGCTCAAATTTTTGTTTTCCACATTGATGATGACTAAATTGAAATAAAATAATGAAGAGGAGATAAATTAAACTTTCTATGTTTTTTACCACTTTCATCACTTTTCCCATAAAAGTGGTAAAAAACATTGAGAAGTAAGGGTAAAAAGGTGGGGGATACAAAGTCAAAATAAAATTCCTTCTTACCTAGTAAACACCGCCAAAGCAGTGTTTTTGCGGTAGTCAGTGTTGCTTGTTAATTTCGTGGTTACTCAATCGTGTTTAAAAAATAACGACTGTTGAAAAGGAGCAGCTTATTGAAATCTCGTGTGATCTCACGTTGAAAAATAAATATTCTGATTTTTGGATCTGATCTCTGTTGGGAGGGAGCACAAAGAACTGTCTCACACTGCTAGTAAATTTCTTGATGGGTTTTGCACCACGTATTTATGTGAGAAAGGGTTCTCAAGTTTAACTCATCTTAAAAATAAATATAGTAATAAATCAAATGTTGAAGATGACTTAAGATTGTATTTATCTATGCTACAACCCAATATTGAACATCTGTGCAAACAGAAACAAGCGCACCCTTCTCACTAATTTTTGTTTGGGGATTAAGCGCTTAATATTTTTATTTTATCTTGTTTGTTTTAATGCAATCAAAATTGAATTATGTATAAATCTCTATATAAATGATAATATAGTCATATATCATATAAGCAATATATCTTTGTTATTTAAACATTGAGTTACACAGGATAAATCTATGCTGAATAGAAAACCTTGAAGCTTCTGATATGGTTTTTTTTTACTACTGAGAAGAAGAACTCAAAATTTTTTGGATCTTAAAAGGGGTACAGTGTCTAAAAAGTTTGGGAACCCCTGCTCTAACCTATTACCTAATCGTATGCCTAATGAGTCTACCTGAAAAGGTCAGGTATGAATTTATTAACTATATGAATACATTTTTTCAAAAGTATACCTGTAAATACACCTAACTATTGTTACATGTAAATGAAAAGATTCAATAATGGCGAATTATTAAATTCAGTTTGATCGTTCATAAGATATTGGAAGTTCTTGAATTTGTTCATTTCCATACTCTCCAACAAGTTAGGTTTCAAACCTTTCTTCTGGAAATGGAGGGGTTGCATTCATGGTTGAACTCATGTCCTTTTGCGATCAAGTGAGTAGCATATGCGGAATTTATTTTTCTATTCTGGAAACAATGTTTGTGTTCCTTTATGCGGGCTTTGAACATTCTTTCAGTTTGACCTATATAACACATCAGATATGAACCACATGATAATTTATACTCCCGATTTTTCCGAAACTGGACTTCTATCTTCATTATTCTCAATGTGCATGCCTGAGTTGTTGTTGGTTTTGAAAGCAATATTTACACTTTTGCTGTGCAGAAAATCTGAAATATCTGTAGTGGGTTGGCCTAAGTAGGTTAAGGTTCTATCACTTTTATCCTCTTCTCTTTGAATTGGGTAAACTCCATTCAAAGCCTTACTGTATAACTTTTTTGATAATAAATAATATATTAGACTATTTGAATTGAAGGGAGTAAGAGAGTCATAGTTACGACCGCACCGGGGGGCCTGGGAGGCCGTTTAAGCCCCCCAGATGCACCCTGGCGTTGGATGCGATCGGGTGTGGAGGGGTGGATTTTCGGGAAATCCTTGCGGGTACCGCCCCTCACCCCACACCAACAGGGTTTCGCAGGGCTTCCTCCTGCTCACCGAACCCGGAGTTGCCTCCTTACATCTACTTAGTGTGGCTAACCAAGAGACAGGACCATCGGCAGCGTTCGACCGAACGTTCGTACAAGTTAACTAAGCTCTTCTTTCGCCAGAGAGTGCTCGCGTCGCACACCTGCCCCCGCCAACCATGCCAAATCAGTTGGGAATATGGTCCCGGAAGTGGCCGGTCGGGGTCCTAAGCTCGGATACTAGTAGCTCCGTCCAACCGGGGTTCGACACCTCAAGCGTCTGCCTTGGTGCCCTTCAAGACTAGACTCGGATACTAGAGCCCGGAAGGACCGCGAGCCCCGACACCTCGAACGCTCGGATCCGTACAGAAGCAGGCGAGGATCACGGAACAGCATAAGCCGTCCAGTGCCTCGGTATGGGGCTGCAATGCACCCATGAATGGATTACCGCATCCCCGTATCCCTTTACCCGCTAGTGGAGCCGCTGCCCCTAAGAGGCCAACGCTAGTTGGAGATGAGGCTCGCTAGCCTCCAGCCGCGAGCGGGCACTCACCTCCTCCCTAGAACTCATGTTAGGAAAGTTCCCTTTCCAACGTTTGATGAGTAACCGCCGAGGACTCTTTCGAGCATCCTCTACCACACATCATATGTCGAAGATGTCGCGCCCATTACCTGTGTAGGTGCGGAATAGGGCGGTTCATCAACAACTTTTGGGTGTACGCCGTGTGGTCTGCACCGCATACCCTTACGTTACCCCGAGGGGCACTCATGTTAGGAAAGTTACCTTTCCAGCGTTGGATGAGTAACCGCCGAGGGCTCTTGCGAGACACCTCTCCCACACATCTAGCATGAAACCGGCCAACGCCTGTTACCCGCAGATGCGGGATTGGGTGGTTGACCGATAACTTTACTGGGTGAGTGCCGTGTGGTCTGCACCGGGGGACTGTCAAACACCCATAAGAGAGAGACAGTGATCCCACGCCACTCACCCCGCCTCTTAGGAGTGATTAATTTTTGGGAAAGAAAGTTTTTGGCTTTCTACTACTCCATCTTGATACAAAAAAATGTGGGAATCTTCCAAAGAAAGGAAGGAAGTAATCAATTTGAAAATAAGTAACTCTATACATGGATGTGTAGATCATGCAAAGAAGCAACTTTCTGTGAACTGAAATAAAGTCCTCCTGAAACAGCTACTTTTATATAAACATTGAATTACACGAAAGAAAAAAACTTTCGAAACAAATACTTTTATAAGAACACTGAATTATACAGAAGATACTTTTTTCTACTCAGTTTGTATTCCAAACATTCGTTATGAAATAAAATCAGATATCATTCACAGGAGTTCTACTTTAAATGAATGGTAACAAATTGCACTTACATGGAACACTGTCATCCTCACTGGTATACATCGATGTTTCGCCTTAAGACACTTGCCCTAAGGCTCTTCAGTACAAAATTGGATAACATTATAGAAAATACACACACTTCATTCATGAATTCCGATTTTTAATGTCACGGAATAAGTTTTATCTACTCATGTCATCGATGACATCGTAATGACATTTATTCACCTATTTGATTAAATCTCAGCCAAAAGGAATCTTATTTGAATTGAAGGGGTTATATTTTTAGGAGTGATTAATTTTTGGGAAAGAAAGTTTCTGGCTTTCTACTATTCCATCATCATTCTACTATGATACAAAAAAATGTGGGAATCTTTCAAAGAAAGGAAAGAAGTAATCAATTTGAAACAATGGGTCGCATGTGGCCTAAGTGCTGTTGGTCTACATTAATTCTCCCTACTCTACAGATACAGGGATACCAAAGTATGCAATTTTGAGAACATCTCTGCTCAACACACTCCTCATTCTCCTTAGGGCGAAACAAAATTTGGAGAGTATTTATTAATGTCAATGATGTGTGTTTTCGAGTTCAGATTGCCGTCTACATGAAAACCTAGTAAGCGCACACCATTGTCATTTTCATTTATTTTTTTGGTTTTATCTTTGTTCAAACTCAATACATTCGAATTGAAATATTGTTCACATTTTTGTTGTTTCCTTGTGAGAAAACAGTTTTTTAAATATGCGTCACATTCATAATCTGTTTTTGATGAAAAATATCAATAACTCACCATTGAAAACGGTTCGTGAATGTGCAGGGATAGACAAACTCCGTTATTTCCATAGAACTCATCTCCAAAGTAGTCTCTAGTAAGGTTGCTGAGAGGAATCAGTGCTACTAGAGTAGCAAAACACCAGAGCAAGATGAGAGTAATAGCTGCCGTTTTTCTTGAGGGTTGTTTCCTGGCTAGTGGCTGAGTGACGGAAATGAATCTGTCCCAAGTGACCAAAGAGAGAATCAGTACGGAGGATTCGCAAGAGAGCGTGCTCAGGAATCCTACCAAAAATAAAATTCGATGAAAGGATAAGGATAGTGAATATTTTATCTAATGAACCAGTAACTCTTGAAGTGGTCTAAAAGGACCACTCGACGGGGATCTACGTTGCCATGACTGCAAAATGGAGTATTTCATCAGTTCGGAGTTCCATTGTCTAATATAATATAAATTGAAAAAATTAAAAAAACTAAAAAGATTAACCGATAATAAAAATTTTTATTAAACAAAAAACTGAAATTACAAAGAGATATAATACAAACCACAGCCAAGAAAATGGAAAAATTATCAACAAAAAACAAAAAATTGAACTTAAAAGACGTATTCCAAAAACACTTTATTGTGAGATTTTCACTAAATTGTTTTACAAAAACGCAACACGTGTTTCGCCATACAATGGCTTCATCTGGCGTGTCTTTCAACTAATTCTACACATTCAATACTAAATATATATATAGTTTATGGAGTACCTGAAATCAAAGTACCTGTAAACGAAGTACCTGAATTTTAAGTAGCTGATATTTTACCTGAGTTTCTAACGAATTAAATTACCTGCACTTATGTTCCATTTTCACATTTGAAAAAATATATTCAGTAACGGAGAGTTATTGAGTTCTAATTGATCATTCAGTAAATTACCCGAATTCCTGAATCTATTGATTTCTAAACATTCTAGATGATTAAGTTTCAAACTCTTCTCTTCTAAATGTAACACCTCGTACTCATGATTGAACTCGTGTCCTTCTGCTAAAAGATGGTTTGCAAATGTGGAATTGGTCTTTCTATTTACAAAACTACTCCTATGTTCTTTAATTCGTTGGAAAAATGTTCTTCCTGTTTGCCCAATATACAGTTTTGGACAGGAGCCACAAGTCAGCTTATATACTCCTGATCTATCCGACACCAAAGTTTTGTCTTTATTGTTTTTAATAAATTTACTTAGGTTATTATTCGTTCTATAAGCTACGTTTACGCCTTCTTTCTTCAAAAAACGGGCAATATTCCTGTTTGGTTCCCCCACATATGTCAATGTCTTATAACTCACGTTATCGCATCTTGAATATGGGTAGACCAGATCCATGGCTTGCTTTTGTCGTTTTTTGGAAAGAATGGAGTTTACAATATCTACCTTATAACCGTTATTAAAAACAATAAGGACAAAACTTTGGTGTCGGATAGATCAGGAGTATATAAGCTGACTTGTGGCTCCTGTCCAAAACTGTATATTGGGCAAACAGGAAGAACATTTTTCCAACGAATTAAAGAACATAGGAGTAGTTTTGTAAATAGAAAGACCAATTCCACATTTGCAAACCATCTTTTAGCAGAAGGACACGAGTTCAATCATGAGTACGAGGTGTTACATTTAGAAGAGAATAGTTTGAAACTTAATCATCTAGAATGTTTAGAAATCAATAGATTCAGGAATTCGGGTGATTTACTGAATGATCAATTAGAACTCAATAACTCTCCGTTACTGAATATATTTTTTCAAATGTGAAAATGGAACATAAGTGCAGGTAATTTAATTCGTTAGAAACTCAGGTAAAATATCAGCTACTTAAAATTCAGGTACTTCGTTTACAGGTACTTTGATTTCAGGTACTCCATAAACTATATATATATTTAGTATTGAATGTGTAGAATTAGTTGAAAGACACGCCAGATGAAGCCATTGTATGGCGAAACACGTGTTGCGTTTTTGTAAAACAATTTAGTGAAAATCTCACAATAAAGTGTTTTTGGAATACGTTAGTTATGGATTTTCATCAAGTATCGGCCGATTCCATCATATATCTGAACTTAAAAGATTTCAAACCCAGTTATGTTACGACGTTTCGATTGTTAGTATCCACAATCGTCTTTGGGTGATAACTGAACTTATTTCTCCAAGATCTGACTATTCACAGTTCCTTCGAGTGCTTTCACCTATCCCCTCTTCACTGTTTCCGCTTCATTAGCGGGAGATGACCGTTTGGCGGGAATTGGTCGTTTTTCGCTCGATTAGAGGTTTGCATATGTTACGTATCTCTACGCTAGCTTGACTGAATGCGTTGTTGGACAACATATATGCGGCTTCTTTGAATTTTCTCCTAAACCAGTGTTCCTCTTTGTGTATGATTTCAGCTTGAGCCCACTTGATGTTATGTTGATGAGTTCAAACATGCTCTGTTATTCCGGATTCGATATTCTCTTCATTTTGTATTCGTCTCATTCTACAATGATGATAACCTACCAGGTGAAGTTACAATTGCTGTTTCTGTTATTGTGAATTCTTGAGAAGCAATGGTTTATACGCTTCCAGAACAGATTGAAATAGCGAATTTGTACTACCAGAATGGAATATTGCTAGAGTTGCTGCCCGTATGTTCAATGAAAATCATTCACGAAGAAATGTACGACACCAATACGTTTCGGAATTATTGAACAAATTTATGAAAACTGGATCTGTTAACAATGAAGAGCATAATGAAGTTGTCGACGATGAAGCTATTTGTACTGCAGTTTTAGGACACGTTGGACTAATGGAAAATTCGATTTTCAGGATCCTTCATAAGTACAAATTTGAAGCCTTATCAAGCTAGCAAGGCAAATCCAGCAAAATGGCAAATGAGATACATCAATTTGTAGCTAATTAGTTGCCAAAACAACGGTTTTGTTGCTCGTGCCGATCCCTAGAAATCGCAAATAATGCTATCGTGATATCAAAGTAGCAACGTAACTCAATAAATTATATACTTTCCCTTTGATCTTTACAGAATATTCAGTTGCTACACCTTGGGGATACAGCGAAAAATTTTTTAATAATATTTTAAATTTTTTTTAATGATCTTGCTATCTTGAAACTGGTTTTCCTCGGAATAAAAAGTGTTTTAAATTTGTTGCTCACCAGAGATACACTCAAATACACCTTGAGTATCAGCAACAAATACTTGAAACCAATCGGCCGATTTCAATTTTTTTTTTCAGTTTCCTCATTCTTGTTACCTTGAAACTGTTTTTCTTTGGAATGAAAAATATTTTAAATTTATTGCTCATCAGGAGGGGACTCAAATCGGTTTCAACTATTTTGTTGCTGATACTTAAGATGTATTTGAGTACCCTTCTGGTGAGCAACAAATTTAAAACACTTTTCATTCCAAAGAAAAGCAGTTTCAAGGTTTCAAAGTGGCAAGAACGTGGAACATGGTGGCAAAGTTTTCAAAAATAATCAGTTTTTTAATAATAACTGAGATAATTTTGTAGACATCTTTGGCATATTTGGTACATATGTTCCATGCCTCAAGGCGCATTTTCTGATGTACAATTTTCTTAATTTTCTCTGCCAGTAGCGTACGAGTTTTGAAATGTATATTTTTGGCGAAAGAAATACTACGCCACTGCTTTATCTTGAATGAAAATTATTTTTGAAATCTCCATACATTTTTGAGCACATTTGATTTGCTGGGTTTTCTTTGTCCGACGCATGGTTTTCGCTCAAAAAATTAAAAATCGCTTTACATAAGGATAAATTCCTTAAAAATCTGATGCGGTATCGTGCATCGACTGAAAGCAAACTAAGAGATCAGATTTGTTGCAAAATAATTGAGGATCTAAAAGGTATTTGTTTGTTGTCAGATGCACTGTTCTCAATTAAAATTACGTCATAACGCAGCACCGCTTAATAATTTTTGAAAACATAAAATAAGTTATCCTGGAATAAATGACGTGTAGCAGAATTTATTTACTGCACCTCTTGGAAATATGCAGTTTATCGATATGTGATTTCTTTTAAAGATTAAAAGCAGAAAAAACAGCGTACCCACCTTTGCAATAAAAAACGAATTCTCTGTATGTACAAACGTCAGTAGCTAATATTGATGTTGGTTTAAAGTAAGGTGTTGGTGTTAAAAACTGTCACAGCGCGTTTTGATTGATTTTGAAGTGTTATTGAAGTTATTTTGGTAGTCCGCTGTTTTTCTGAATATCAGTAATTATGGTAAATCATACGAATGCGGAAATGGCGCAAATGCACGTATATGGCCTTGCCGATGGTAATGCAACAGAAGCCAGGCGCATTTATCAGGAAAGATCCTAATCGTGCCTTACCAGATAGCCGAACCTTTTCAAATATTCATCGTCGACTTGGGGAAACCGGTAGTTTCAAGAAAGGCACTCCGGAAGGTAGACCTCGTGTAGTAAGAACTCCTGAAATTGAGGAAGCGGTGCTGCAAGAAATTGAGGAACATCCTGAGACGAGTACGAGGAACATCCTGAGACGAGTACGAGGAAGATCGCTAGAACTCTGGATATTTGTCATCAAATTGTTTGGCGTATTTTGGTTGAGTTTTTGTTATACCCATACCATATTTCAAGAGTGCAGGCATTACTCCCCAGAGATTTTCCACAGCGTGTGAACTTCAGTCAGTGGTATCTACAAAGTATTGCACTAAATCTGCAGTTTGAGACACAAATTTTGTTCATGTGTGGGCTGAAGAAAATCCCCATGCAATAACCGAAACCCATTTCCAACACCAATTTTCGGTTAATGTATGGGCAGGAATTATAGGTGATCATCTAATAGGCCCATTTTTTCTACCAGGACGCCTTGATGGTCGTTCTTATTTACACTTTCTTTAAGAAGACTTACCTGGGTTATTGGAAGATGTGCCACTTGCGTTAAGGAATCGAATATGGTACTTGCACGATGGCGCCCCTGCTCATTTCAGTGTAATTATCCGAAACCATTTTAATACAGTTTATCCTAATCGTTAGATAGATAGGTCGCGGAGGACCTCAGCAATGGCCAGCAAGATCCCCCGATCTCAACAGTTTAGATTTTTTTTATGGGGCCACCTTAAAACTCTTGTGTATAAAACTCCCGGTAATACTTTAGAAGATTTAAGAGAGCGAATAGTTGCCTCGTGTGAAACTATACGAAATACGCCGGGAATATTTGAACGGGTGCGTAATTCCATGCGTAGAAGGGCGGAAGCATGCATACTAAGTGCAGGTGGCCACTTCCAACAGTTTTTATAATCAGTTTTGGTATTATTACTAATTAACAAATTTGTGCTATTCGTTTAGACGTACTGTCACAAAATAAAATAAAACTCGTTTTTGTGAAAAATTTATTTTTTTGCAGATTATGTTTTCAAATATTATTAGGGAATTGTTAATGCGTTATGAAGCAATTTTCAGATTTCATTCATTTTAGAATTGATCTAATTTCTTAATTTGCTTTCTGTCGATTTTTATTTTTTTGAGTGAAAATCATGCGTTGTACAAAAATAAATGAGTATTTTAAAAATGATTTTATTTTGAAAACAAGGCATTGGCGTAGTACTTTTTCCCCAAAAATATTCAATGCGTAAACCGTAGGGATGCCACTGTTTGAAAAAATACAAATTTGTGTACATCAGAAAATGCGCCTTGAGGCATGGAACATATGTACCAAATATGCCAAAGATGTCTACAAAATTATCTCAATTATCATTAAAAAACTGATTATTTTTGAAAACTTTGCCACCCTGTATCTCAAAAGTTAAGGCGTTTAGGACATACGTCCATAGGAAGTTTTTTTCGTAAAATGGGTCTAAGAATTACCTCCTCAAATATTAGCATGTGTTTAAGGAACACCCTGTATAATTGTTGACCTGCTTTTTTATTTTTCCTGCAAACCATTGTTTCAAAAGGTAATCAGGGTGGCTCGTTCTCAACTCAAATAATTTGTAGCTCTCGAACCATAAGCTTCAGACCACATGTCTTATACTCTGTTGAAATCTGCTCATCATGAAGCATCTGATAATGCGAAACAATATAGGGTGATCTATTTAAAACAATTAGTAACATGCTCTGAGGGTGCGATAGTGGAAGTAACATCAAATGTGAATATGTCAAAATGTGTCCTCCTGTATACTATTGTTGAAGTGTTTTTTTATTTTTCCTCAAAATCATTGTACTAAAAGTTATTCAGGGTGGCTCGTTTTAAATAGAATGCACTGTATAATCAGCAAGTGTAACATTTCTATACATTAATTTAGAATGCGCCATTTTGCTGCCAAGTACCCGTTTAACCTCATATTGGAATTGTGAAATTGTTTGCTGCATCTTTACCCCCAGTGGGGGTAAAAAGGGGCAGAGGGTTTCATCAAATGAGGTAAAAGAGGTTAAGTTTCATCATCTATGGCTACAAGCGGCGCTTGAATACTAAACATTCATTTATTTCATTATTGATACTCACCACATAACTTGCATATATAACTATGTCTCCATATGTACTGATAACTGAGGTATACACCTCTGTAGTATTGATCTTCAGATGCTATTATGAATAAGTACACTCCCATCAATAAATCCGAAAGAGCTAAATTCTTCAGATACAAGGAATGCACGACGTTGTTGGTAGGGGCAAAATGACGTCCCAGCAAAACTATTATGTTTCCTGTACAGCCTATCACACCCATTACCCAAACACTGAAAAAAAAAATCACTGAAAATGATTATGGTTGGTAATGTTTCTGGTTGAATGGTAGAATTGCCAATTTATAACAGGTCTTTATTCATCGTAATAAAAATAAACAGTAGAAAGATATGATGAAACATAATATGATGAATGGGCGAGGTTCAGCTATTATAGCTGCTTTCCAATTTATGAACAATTAAAACGTGATGTCAAAATTGAATCCAGGTCTCAACCATTCAAAATTGTATATGTACAGGGTGATTCAAAAGTACTTTGACAAAAATTGAATAGAACTGGCCGATACTTGATGAAAATCCATATTAAAAAAACTAATAAATAGAGTTTATTCTATGATTTTCACTATAAGGGTTTTACAAAAACCGCGACACGTGTTTCGCTATACAATAGCTTCTTCAAGCATGCTCCGAAATTCTTCGGAGAAATTCGTAAAACTAACCGACGAATCATTATCCATCATGACAATGCGAGCTCTAACACATTTTGTCAAACGTGTGAATTTTTAACAGTCACAACATCGAATTGATGACTCATCCTTCGTACAGTCCTGATTTGGTACCCAAAGACTTCTTGTTTCCAAAAAACCATGTTTTGCAGGTGTCTCAAGAGGAATGGTTTGAACGAAGTGTACTGATCATCAAAGGGAATATTTCGGAAAACAATAAAGCCGTTTTCATTAAAAAATGTTTTTTATTATTTGTTATTCCCGAAATATAAATAGTACTCCTCGAGACAGATAATTACTCAAAATCACCCGAACTTTTCGAAGCAAGTTAAGGTTGTTAATTTTGATATTATCAAGGCGTGACAATTTTCTTCATTAGACTAATGGCAATAACAATCAATTTGTTCTCATTTATGAAATTATAATGATATATAACAGTTGTTTTTTTTTAATTCTTTGAGGTAAAAGGAAAATAAAGCTGGTATCGTTAGTATATGAGTGAACACCATATGTTCTTATTCATTAATTGTGATAAAGATCGTATAAATGCCAAGGATACACCGCCGTGGCTTTTTATTTCTTCGAAATTTGAAATACAAAAAACTCATTTCACTTCCTTGTTGTACCTCAATGACTGAGCTGGAAAGTTCCGGGCCTAAGAGAGAAACCGCGTTTTTTTTGTTCAAAATTGTTTGTTCAAAAGTACTATAATTTGAAATTTTTATTTTTCAAAATCGGTTCATGAGTTCCAAAATAACAGGGTCTTACGGTTTGTAATCGCACACACATTTGGATTTGACTTAGCTAGTTGAAAACTAAATCTTTTTCTGGGAAAAGGTTTTGGCTTTTTACTTCTCCATCCCTATGAAAAAAGCTCCGTCACGCTGGAACCCGCTTTGAAAAAAATCTACCATGTTTCAGCCTACTTCACCTACAAACGATACTAATAAATGTAGTAATGTTCATTTTTTTTTGTAGTCTTATAGGTTACTGAGTGCGGACTATTGATATTATTCAAACTACGAAATACAAGTAATAATGCGCTAAAAAGTTTTGAAATAGGTTCTTAATTGATTGTAGTTTATTGTAGTAACAACACAACACAATTTATTTTATATTCTTTTGAAGTATAGCAAAAAAACTACGATAAAAAAACTTCAAATCATGAAATAACAATTTTCCTCAAACTACAAACGATGGAGTTGATTGTGGCTGAAATTAGATATTTGTATACTAAAACCAATAATGATTGAGAGTAGAAGTAAGCCCAGTTGACAGCAAATCAGGGGCCTGCTTATTAATTTTTGAGAGGGTTAAGAATGAAAGAAAAATTCTTATTACAATTAGTTCAAATATTCATTTCATTTTTCACTACTGGGTTGCAGCAATTGATAAGTGAACTCTTTATAACTATTCTCAAGCTTTCGGGTAACTTAAACTCATCGTCAGGGCTACTAGAAAATACAAATTACAAATTTTTGATAATAGAATATAATATAAATGTAAATGTACAAATTTTCGTCTAATCTTCAACCTCAGATTCGTCACTGTTGCTACCGCTATCATCAAAGTGAATTATGATTGGTTCAATATTGTGTTCAATACGGTTGTCTATGTCCCACATTTTTTGCTCCTCTTTTAAAACATGCTGCATGCATTTCTTCCAGTCTTCTGCAGAAACAGTTCGAATAGCTTCTTGTAGGTGATGTTGCACGTCCACTAATTTGAATGTTCTGTTTTCTCGTGCCACATATCCTTTTACTTGCGCCCAGATTAATTCTATTGGGCTTGATTCGCAGTGGTATGGTGGTAACCTTAAAACTGTAATTCCACGACTCAACGCCATCTCATCCACTGCGAATTTTTTATATTTGTCTGTGTGTAATTTTGTTAGCTGAAGTAGTTCTGCCTTTAAACTATCTTTGTTATATTGGATGTTCTTATTAATTAACCATTCTTGAATTGCTGCTTTTTTCCATGATTGTTTCGGTAATGGTTCTAAATGTCGACTATGGCATGGGGCATTGTCCATGACGATGACAGACCCAGGTTCCACAAGTTGAATGATGCTATCAAAACATTTTTCAAACACCCCCGCATTCATTTCTTCATGATAGTCGCCTGTTTTCTTAGATTTAAATATTAATTCACCATTTGGTAAAAATCTACTGTCGCTTCCTATATGCGAAACTATCAGACGACTACCTTTTCCAGATGGCTGTTTTAACCCAACTGACAAACCTTCAATAAAGGCTTGTCGTGCACTTGTTATATTACCATCCTGCCATACTTTTTTGACCGTATGTCCTTGGTTAACCCATGTCTCGTCCATGAAGTACAATTTTTTTTTGAGCTTCCGAAATTCGTCAATATTTCTCAGATAGTTTCTTCTCCATGTTATTATTTCTTGACGTTGAATGAGAATGCTTTTCCTGTCAACTTTTCCGTACGTAAATTTCATTTCGTGTACAAGTTTCCTAAAAGTTTCTTTACCCATTTTTGGGACCAATTCATGATCGCTAAGTGCCTCCAGAACTGTTTGTAGTGTGGGCAGCTTATTTCTGAAAAAAAAACTGTGAATAGTTCTGCGTATACTGGTTTTGGCTTCTTCATCAACTGTGATTTTTTTTCGTCCGCTACTAGTTTTTGGCGTTTGTACGTCCCCATGAATTTCTGCTTCTCTTAGTATTTTGTAAATCGATGATTTTGGTACACCGGTATAATCAGAGCACATATCAACTAATTTATCTTTTTTAATTGTGGAACTTAATGATGTAGAAATGCCCGGTTGGTTATTCGGAGGTACACACGTACAATTACATCACATATGCACAAAGTCATCTTTTGGTGGCTGATGATCTCTTTCAAGACAGTGAAATACTCGCAGTACAATTTGTTTTTCTCTTACTGACCGAGACTCCGACCGTTTTACCTTTTTCGACGTGGAAGGCCCGACCATGTCTCCCATTTTTTGAGTAGTTTGAGAACGGTGTAGAAATATAATTATGTAACGCTTAAACACTTATTAGCACTATCATTTTCACCAATTGTTATCACAACATGTCGATTGCTGACTAACTTAACTGTAAAACGTACAATTCACGCTGTATAATTCCCAAACCAATGATACGCTCATGGCTGCAAGTACATTAGTGAGGACTGCAACGATGAGATGGAAGTTACGGTTGAGTGACAAAGACAGAAATATCGTTGCGTACAGCGTTGCCACTAGTTGTAATAAATATCTAACACTATACAGAAAATAATGAATTTTAACTGATCAGTAATCGGTAAATGTATAAGTATTACTCATTACAAGCTCATTACTGATATATAATGAAGTTGAGATTGGTCGATGGTTTAGACCCTTTCTCATTGAATGTTTCTGATCTGGATTATTCAAGTGATGGTGTTCCTTACGTATTATGGATATTGCTTCGTATTTGGTTTTTACCCACAGCTTGTATTCACATGTGAAGATGAAGTCATATACAAAGATTGAGAACAATTTATACATTTTAGTTGGCAGGTGAGTTTTTCTAAACTGGCAGTATGCTAACTTTCTGATGGTATAGTCAATTCATCAAAGAAACAATACACGTGAAACTGTGTGTAACCACGATCAGCTATGCCCGTGAATGGTTATGTTTATTGTCTTCTTTGTTGATCAAAAGAATGATTCAATATTCATTTGAATGTCCCAGTGTTATTCTTACAGTAGATACTAATCTTAATAAATTATTTTCAGGTCAAGAATTCACAGAAAGCAAATGCGAAACCTTTAGATGTTTGGTGTGTCATAGCAGAATATGGAAGCATATGTACAGCTCACTGTACTTTTATGGCCGGAAACAGTGAAGTTTGTAATTACGTTGGCGCCAACGTGATTACAAATACCTGCTAATTATGCAAATACCAAGAAAGCGGCAATGTCATGCACAGATATAGAAGCTGTGTAGCCAATCTCATCTATGACACAGATGTTCCCAATTGTACCAGTAGATGAAATGGATTGTGAGTTCACAATTACTATGGATTTTCATCAAGTAACGGCAGAGTCAATTGAAAATATTTTGAATTGTTGAACTTGTTTTGTATGAAAAGCTCTATTTTGAGTTCTCTTGAGATTTGTTTATTGTCTATGTTTTTATATAATAAATGTTCTGTGTACCACGAATATCGACTTTTAATTAATAAATTTATTGAGAATATAATAAGAGTTTTGATATTACAACACTCAATATACAATTTATGATATAGTCTTTTCAGTCAGTTGTTCAAATTTTAGAGCCAGGTCTTCCATCGTTAAATCAGTCGGTGTTGAAATGCCTGTTTCTTGTCCATCTCTAGGTTCATCATTATCAAAGTCAGTATCCATATAAGACTGGAGTTCATTCTGTCAACAAAAACATTTCAAAATCATGTTAATACATAAGTATTTCACCTGAAACAACACCACTTACTTGAGATAATTTTCTTTTATCCAACCTCGCTTTTCTTTCAACATCTTTATAAGTTTTTCGAACATATTGAGCTGAATGTCCCATGTTCTACGAAGGAACCCAGTCAGGATTGGTTTCATCCTCTAAAGCAGGGGTCTCCAAACTTTTAAGCCTTCGGGCCATAATGATTTTTTCAGTTTGTTCCAAGGGCCAATTTCTGCCCTTAACTATATTTCTAGACTAGGATAGTCGCAAAGTGCGTGCTCTAAGCAAACTTACGCTTCTTTTGCATTTCGATTATTATTGAAATGTGGCGAGTAGTGATACTATGTACTATATTTTTCAGCTACCTGCTAGATGGCATTAGGCGTAATTAAATATTTGGATTTACCGCGTTGGTTCTAGAAAGTTCTGGTTCTAGCTAGTGTATTTCGATCACCTCAAGATGACAGTAATGATTGCATATAAAAAGACTAGCGGCGTAACTGCGAGGTAGTCTGCGTAGGAAAGGCGAAGGAAGCGAAACTATCTATTGTGAAATAAAGTAACACCCGTCAATAAAAGTATTTTGATTTGACTTATTGCTTTTATGTGTGATTTGTTAGTATGGAAAAGAAGCGAAAAATCGACAGCGAATTCAGAACGTTCCAAGAAAAATGGAACTTTCAGTATTTTGTGATTGAGTCCAGTAATAAGGCGCTATGTTTAATTTGTAATGAAACAACCATAGCCGTTCTCAAAGACTATAACATTAAACGACACTACGAATCGAAACATCTTCAAAGTTACTCCAAGTATACAGGAAGTTTGCGAAAGGAAAAATTTGAAGCTTTGAAACGCGGACTCAATTCGCAGCAATCTTTGTTTACCAAAGCGAATACTGAACAAGAGCCTGCAACTCGCGCCAGCTTTCGTGTGGCTCTTGAAATCGGAAAACGTGGCAAACCATTCACCGATGGAGGAATGATAAAAGAATGCTTGATTGCAGTAGCCGAAGAAATATGCCCCGAAAAGGTAAATTTATTTAAAAGTGTCAGTTTGTCAGCAAACACCGTGGCTCGGAGAGTGCAAGACATCGCAGAAAATATATCATCTCAACTGTCTGACAAAAATGGACATCATGAGTGGTTTTCTCTAGCATTGGATGAGTCAACGGATGTGTCAGATACTGCTCAGGTGTTGATTTTTATTCGCGGAGTAGATAAAAACTATGAAGTGTATGAGAAACTTCTTGATATTGATGGTATTCACGGCACGACAACTGGGGCAGATATTTTTAAGGGAGTTGAAAATGCCATTAATAAAAAGAACCTTCGATGGAGACATTTTTGCCGATTTAGAAAATAGTGAATGGATATGGAATTTAGCCTTCTATGTCGATTTGACAAATCATATGAACGAACTAAATTTGAGATTGCAAGGAGAAAATCAGCTTCTCCCTGATTTATACACCAATATCAAATCCTTCAGGCAGAAAATAATACTATTTCAATCGCAATTACGTAAAAAATGTTTCACAAATGTGATATATTCAGCCACACTACAGAGACTGAATTTCCCCTGAATTTTGGCAATTGAAACTTTGAGTGCTTTGAAGATGAATTTTGATACTCGTTTTCAGATTTTGATGTCATTGCGAATGAAATTGAGCTTTTTCAAAATCCTTTCGATTCTGACATTGAAACCCTGGCTCCGGAAGTCCTAATGGAAATTATTGATTTACGGTGCAGTGATATGCTTAAGAACAAATATCAAAATTCATCTTTGTTGAAATTTTATAAGAGTCTTCCACTGGAACAATTTGATAATTTGCATAAATCTGCCCGTGGGTTGTTTTCTGTTTTTGGTACTTCTTACTTGTGTGAGAAAACGTTTTCCAAGATGAAGTACACAAAGAATGTTTACAGATCTCATTTAACCGATGAGCATCTTAAATCTCTTTTGATAATTGGTACAAGTAAAATTGATCCACAACTACAAAGTATTGTCGGTGGAAAATCACAATTACATGAATCTCATTAGTGTTTTTGTTTTACTGTAATTCATTTCAATTATTTGTTAGTTATTAATATGCTTGAACTCAGATACTCAAGTTAAGTTTCCTTTGTCATCATTTCTGTCGTTTAGTTTTACCTTGCAAGTGAATAAACCCGAGTAATTATCATTCTGTGTTTTTTTATTCAACTTACACAGCAATAGTAACAACAATTAGGTAATCATTGGCTGTCGCGAGCCAGATTGATGACAGTAAATCATTGGCTGTCGCGGGCCGGATTGATGACACTGGCGGGCCGGATTTGGCCCGCGGGCCGCAGTTTGGAGATCCCTGCTCTAAAGAAGCAGGTTTGCCTGAAAATAATATGCATATTATCAAGTAGTTTTCACTTATCGCAAAATAGTTTTTAGAGGAAATCTGAAGTATTCATAGACTCACTTGTTATAAAATATCTGCTGCAAACTTTTTGATTGATGATCTTCGAATCTATGAGATCATCTCGCTTGATTGCAGCTAACCATAGGGCTCTTCGCTTTCTGGATAACTCATAAACTTGTGTTTTAAAACTGTAGGAACAGAGTAAAACCTGACTTTATCCCTGTTGTTACGAGATCAACAGCCAACCACAATGCACGTATTCTTGCATTTCCCTTTAGTTAAAGCACTAATTATTAATCAAAATTCAAAAACACAACCGAAATATGCACAGAAAATCACAAAAAGAAACAAAAACTACTATGGTCGCATATCATAAAATACAATGTTTGCCCTACGCCGCCATATTGCATTCGTTTTGACAGGTCGCTGGATTGGTCTATGTAAGACCATGCCTCTCTATTGTCTTTTGTTACTTTGAGGTTAGAAATAATTCTTAATCCTGAACATCTAACATGAGTTCGTTTTTTAATTCGGAAGTCAGGTTAGATGTTGAAATGTTTTTACTTCAGATTTCAGGTTACATATGTTGTCGATTTTATTTCAGTCATTTTTGATGTGTTTAATGGTAACTACAAACATCTAATTTCAGCTACAATCAACCCCATCGTTTGTAGTTTGAGGACAATTGTTATTTCATGATTTGAAGTTTTGGGAAAGAAAGTTTTTGGCTTTCTACTACTCCATCTTGATACAAAAAACAAGGATGAGGGAATCTTTCAAGGAAAGGAAGGAAGTAATCAATTTTAAAATAAGTAACTCTATACATGGATGTGTAGATCATGCAAAGAAGTAACTTTCAGACACAAACTGAAAAAAAGTCCTCCTGAAACAGCTACTTTCATATAAAAATTGAATTACACGAAAAAAAAATTCTTTCGAAACAAATACTTCAATATGAACACTGAATTATACAGAAGATACTTTTCTCTACTCAGTTTGTATTTCAAACATTCGTTGTGGACTGAAAATCAGATATCATTCACATGAGTTCTATTTTAAATGAATGGTAATAAATTGCACTTACATGGAACACTGTCACCCTCACTGGTATACACCGATGTTTCGCCATAAGACACTTGCCACAAGGCTCTTCAGTACCAAATTGGATAACATAGTTATCTATAATGTTAAGTGCAATTTATCACCAAGTAGAACTCATGTGAATAATATCTGATTTGTATCCCACAACGAATGAAGTATTTGTTTCGAAAGAATTTTTTTCTTTCGTGTAATTCAATGTTTATATGAAAGTAACTGTTTCAGTAGCACTTTCTTTCAGTTTGTGACTGAAAGTTACTTCTATGCATGATATTCACATCCATGTATAGAGTTACTTATTTTAAAATTGATTACTTCCTTCCTTTCTTTGGAAGATTCCCTCATCCTTATTTTTTGTATCAAGATGGAGTAGTAGAAAGCCAAAAACTTTCTTTCCCAAAAATTAATCACTCCTAAAAATATAACCCCTTCAATTCATGATTTGAAGTCTTATTATCGTAGCTTTCTTGCTATACTTCAAAAGAATATAAAATATAGTAATATTTTGTTGTTACTACAATAAACTACAACTCATTAAGAACCTATTTCAGAACTTTTTGGTACATCATTACTCGTCCTTCGTAGTTAGAATAATATCAATAGGGCTTTCTCAGTACCCGATGAGACTAAAAAAAAAATAACTTTACTACATTTATTAGTATCGTTTGTAGGTAAAGTAGCCCGAAAAAAGTTAGATTTTATTCAAAGCGGGTTCCAGCGTGACAGAGCTTATGAAAAAGTATCTGGGAATCTTCTAAAGAAATGAAAAAAGCAATTAATTTCAAAGTAACCTATCTTACAAATATACACGTTTCAATTAAAACTGAATCTATAATCATTAATTATCCTTGAATGTTACTCACCAAGTTCTTAAAATCGGATTAGCTAACATATGTTCTTGACTAGAGATACCATCTCCCTTGGGATAACAATTTCGTACATGTTGGGCCGATGAGCACATTTCAAATCTGTCAAAGTATCTGAAACAAAAACAATAGGAGTTTTTGAATGAAAATGTCCACAATTGAAGAAATTGTTTTGGGTGGAAACATTTCCAAATCTATTCTAGTCTATGTAAAAATATGTTGAAGTTCAATTGGGTTTTGTTTCTAAAATTCGGTTAAGTTCAAATTACGCGGGCTTTGTTCATTCGATTACTATTTTTTATTTTTTATGTTGGTACACTCAACTCGAACATATGTTCACAGATGCAGCTGGTTAGCACGTTTAGTTTGTTGGTGGAAGGCATAAAAGTTAGAAGTAATAATAATAATAAATCGGCTTTATTGATAATACAAAAAAAACAATAAAAAGATATATTTGAAAATGAAAATAGGTTACAGGAGATTCTGGTACTCCTTGGCGAAGTCTAGCTCGAAGCTACTCTTAACTCAACCAACAAGCACCACTCCATAATGAACGCAAACAATCAAAAATAAAAGCAATTTTCAGTGATGGTACCACGAAATGAGAACGGTAAATATAATAATAATTTGTGATTACCTTCTGAAGATAGTTGATAAATAATTTAATTTAATTGATCTGTTGTCTAAAAAGCAAATGTTGACATTACTGACTATCATAGATATAATTTTTATATTTGTATTTGAATTTCCTGATATTGAATCTCTTCAATTGCTCGGGCAATGAATTATAGAGTTTTACAGCACCAAAAAGAAATGATCTCTGAAACTGTGCAGTGCGATGTTGTGGCATAGTTAATTTCTTTTTATGTCTAATATTTCTTGAGTGAATATTTTCACGCAGAATTAGTTTTTGTATTAAAAGAGGAGAATGGGGAAGGGTGATCAATTTATGAAGAAAACAACTCAAATGATGAATCATACGGTTTTTCATATTGAGCCAGCGGGAGTTTTTGAAGGCTTCAGAAATTGAATCATACTTACGAAGTCCATAAATTAGGCGGCCACAAGAATTTTGCACTTTGTATGTTCTTTTTTACTGAATCATATAAGTATGGCCCATATATGAAGTCACAGTAGTTGAAATGGCTTAGCACCAAACTATCACAGAGCATTTTTTTTAAGAGATTGGCTCAAAATAAAACGATTACAGTATAACAGTTTCAATGACATATAAGATTTTTTCATTAAATTTTTAACATGACTAGTGAATCTAAGATCATTGTCAAGCATCACCCCTAAGTTTTTATCTGTATTGACAGGAGTCAAGATAATATGACCTAGTTCTAAACGGAAATTATTTTCTGCAAATTTACGATTCTTCTGCGATCGAAAGTGCATCATCATTGTTTTATTAAGATTAATTATTTTCAAATCATGTTCACTTGATAGCCCATTGATCAAATCAAGATCAGTGTTGAAGAGATTTTGTGCCTCAGTACACTCATCGATTTTAAAGTGCATGTATAATTGTATGTCATCAGCATACGCCTGTATTTTACATTTCTTGATGGACGAGATAATATCAGTAGTATAAATGATGAACAATAAAGGTCCCAAAATGGTACCCTGTGGTACTCCTGATAGAATATCAAGAGGTGAGGAGTGATGACTATCAACAACAACTTTTTGAGATCTACCAAGTAAATAGGACCAGATGAGAAATAAGGCAGCACTATCACAACCGTAATATTTGAGTTTCATACAAATCAGCTCATGATTGATGGTATCGAATGCTTTCGAAAAATCTAGTAGTACCAGAGTGCTGATCATTCCCTTATCAATAAGATCAGAATAACTAGCTGGATCATTATTCTTGGGAATGGGTTTCCCAATAGCAATTTTCCACAAGTCTGGAAAATATGAACGTTCAAAACAACAATTGATGATATGTGTAATATATTTATCTATAAACGGGCTACAAAGTTTCAACATTCTGATTGAAATATTATCAACCCCTGAAGCTTGACTTTTAATATCATTCAGGATTTCATGAATAGCTTCTTCACTAGCGAATCGAAATGAGAAGTTATCTTGCTGATTAAATAATTATTGCTATAAAATTCAATATTTTCATCACAATTATTAGAAACATTTTGTACGAATTGGGCAAAATAGTTGTTTATTTCATCGGGATTCGAGAGGTGATTGGGCAATGAATATTGTTATTTTGAACGAACATTGAGGTAAGAAAGAGCATTTCAGGTTTTGCGTGGTATTTTTTCAGAACAGACTTGATATATGTCCTTTTTTCAGTTCTAACTCTTGACAAGGTATAATTTCTCAATCCTTTATACCTCATACGATCATTAACAGATTTAGTTTTTTTAAATTTTTGAAAGGCTTTATCACGTTCTTTCATAAGGAGTCTGAGATTTTGAGTGAGTCAAGGAGAGGGTGGTTTGGTAATTCTTACTTTTTTAAGAGGGGCGTGTCTGTCAAAAGTAGAGATTAAAAATGAATTGAAATTGTACAATTTATTATCAATATCATTTTCACTTATAATTTCGAACCACGGCAACTGGTATAAATCTGATAAAAAAGTATGCAAAGTGAAATTGTCGAAACAGCGGTATGTTACAAGTTTGGGTTCTATTTTGAATTTCTTTGTTGAATATTCAACGTAAACTAGCCTGTGATCTGAAATGCCTTGGGATGATAAAGTACCAGATCTCACAACATGATTATTATTGCTAACGAAAATCGGGCCAATGAGCGTGCTAGAAACGTTGGTGAGTAAATTTGTGTGTTCGGTGTTTTCTGCTATCGAAAATATTGGATCGAAGAATTTGCATAAAATTTTGTGTGAAAAGTGGAATTGAATGCTCAGAAATACTTGAGATGTTGACAGTGGCATACGGTGATTGTACTCTGACTCAGAAAAATGTTTACAGGGTACAAGTTTTTCACATAAGATGCGAATGACGACGCTCGCTCTGGACGCCCAGGCACATCAACAAACTATGAAAAATTGATATGGAGAATCGTCGAATCACTATTAGCGAAGTTGATGAGGATGTTGGCATTTAGGTTGGCTCAGGCCAAGCAATTTTTTCGTAAATTTTGGGCCTGAAGCGTGTGGCAGCATAGTTCGTTTCAAAGTTGCTAAATTTTGACCAAAAAAACCTTCATTTACAACAGTGAAAAATTGAGTGGCAGAGTTCAAAAGGGGCCATACGAGGATCGCAGTGGTCGATCAAATGAGGTGACGACTCCAGAAACTTTGAAGAAACTCCACAAAGCGGTACTGAATGATTGTCGACTGAAGGTGCGTGAGCAAGCATACTTAGTAGGCATTTTAAAAAGGGCGGTACATCGTATACAGGGCGAGCGTTCGTTAGGAATGTATGGAGAACGATTCAAAATAAAAACTTGAAATTTTGTTCTCAACAATAATATTTTCAACTTCCGGTTTTTTCCGTTATAGCGGAAGTTGAGGGCAACTTCCTTATTTCAAATAGAACAGCCTGTATTTTATTAAATTTTTGAATTTCTCAGCACATTTCAGGCCCACTTTGTATAACAATGCCTATACCCTAATTTGTTAGTTTTCGAGATATTAATTTTTTTCTGAAAAATTTGACAGTTATAGATCCACTCCGAAAAAATCATAACTCATAGACAGTGATAGTTGAAAATGTGAAATTTCACAGAATCATACCTTAAGCATCAAGTCATGAAAAGGTCTATCAAATTTTCGAAAATAATTTACAGGGTGGTAGAAATTTCCACCTAAAACATAACTTCGAGAAAACTGATGAAACACGATTTTTTTAAATGGAAACTATACACTATTCTATTATTTTTGGAAACGACGAAAAAAAAAAATCAAATTCATGAAGAATGTCCTATACCTAAAATACACCCCTAGCAATATATATCCGATTTTAGGAAATACTTGAAATGTAAATCATTTAAAGCAGTACCAAACCAAGAAAGCTTTGCAAACAAATGAAGCTACAACAAATATGTCAAAATTTGATACGATATAATTGACGTGTATTTCGTAGTTTTCTATTTGTGTGCAAAATGTCTCGTTTGGGGTATTCCAATGAAGATTTTCTGAATTCAATAATCATTCATGGTGGATGCAATAAGATAATGGACAGAACTTGTCGTGTTTTTGCAGAAAGATTTCCAAATCTACACAGACCCAATAAAAATATTCTGAGAAGATTAAACTACCGTGATTTTGAATCTTTTTCGTCTGTCATCAACAAAAAAAAACACTCGTAAACAATGAGGACATCAAAATTGAAGTTTTGGCCTACTTCTCAGCTTATCCAGAAAATTCGTTGAAAGATGCAGAAAAGTCACTTACATTTTCATGTTCGTCAATAAACCGGATTTTAATCAAACATAAGTGGCGTCCCTTTAAATATCAGCAGTTTCAAAATCTAAAACCTCACGATTTACCTGTACGAGTGGAATTCTGAGAATGGTTTCTTATCATGATACAGGAGGACCCTGAGTTCATGAAGAACATGATATCGACAGATGAAGCCAAATTTGCCAAGAATGGTATGTACAGCCGCCATAATAGTCATTTTTGGGTAGCAGAAAATCCAAAGCTCGTTCGCCAGCGCAACTTCCAGAAATCATGGAGTTTTAATGTTTTTTGTGCTATAAAGGAAGACCGAATTTTATGTTTATATTTTTATGAAGAGAATTTTAATAGCGATAGATATTCGCATATAATTAGGAATGTGGTTGATGAATCCATAGGGCATGTTTCTGAACAATACCGTTTCAATTTATGGTATCAGATACATGGAGCCGCTGCACATAGTACTGATACCATTGCTGGGTTGTTGAAGATCAGTGGCTTTGCTACAATGGGCCATTAAAATTTCCTCCTCGCTCTCCAGGCCTGACGCCACTGGACTTCTTCATCTGGGGATATATCAAAGAAAATGTTTATGCGGATCCTATGAGTGATAAAGAAAACATGAAACGAAGAGTTCTGAGAGCTTTCGATAAATTGATTCCTGACTCCATACAGAAAGCTACAAATAGTGGTATGCAGAAAAGAATACATTCTTGTTTAGAACAAAATGGCAATGTCTTTGAACATTTGTTGAAATGAACCACAATATTATTTGAATTTAAAGAAATTAAGTTGAATTCTAAAATTAAAGTAAAATCTAATCTTAAAAAATATAAACAAAATAAAATTACTGTGTTCGATATCAATGAACAAAGATATAATATTCATCACTCTGATAGTTTTTCATTTCAATCCATCCATTTTTATGTTGAGTTACCTTTTACCAACGACAGAGTTAATATTAGTTCATTTGTTTTCAAAGCTTTCTTGGTTTGGTATTGCTTCGAATGATTTACATTTGAAATATTTTCCAAAATCGGATATATCTTCTTGCTAGGGGTGTATTTTAGGTATAGCACATTCTTCATGAATTTGATATCTTTTTTTTTTCGTAGTATCCAGAAATAATAGAATAGTGTATAGTTTCCAATTGAAAAAATCGTGTTTCATCAGTTTTCTGGATGTTATGTTTTAGGTGGAAATTTCGACCACCCTGTAAATTATTTTTTTAAATTCGATGGACCTGTTCATGACTTGATGTTTTAGGTGTGATTCTGTGAAATTTCACATTTTCAACTATTACTGTCTATGAGTTATGCTTTTTTCGGAGTGGTGCTGTAACTGTCAAATTTTTCTGAAAAAATTAATATTTCGAAAACCAACAAATTTGGGTGTAGGCATTGTTATACAAAGTGAGCCTAAAATGTGCTGAGAAATTCAAAAATGTAATAAAATATAGGGTGTTCCATTTGAAATAAGGAAGTTGCCCTCAACTTCCGGTATAACGGAAAGAGACCGGAATTTGAAAATATTCTAGTTGAGAAGGCTATTTTGTAAAACCCACCACCACAAAATTTCAGATTTTTATTTTGAATCGTTCTCCATATATTCCTAACGAACGCTCGTCGTGAAAGACCTTGTATAATCTGAAAATTTGGACATGAGAAAACTGTGTGCAAGATGGGTGCCGCGTTTGCTGACACTCAAGCCAAAACAGTGTCGTGACGATGTTTCAATTGGGTGTTTAGCGAAGTTTCACAGTAACAAAGCAGAATTCTTGTGTCGCTTCATAACCATGGATGGAACAGGGGTCCGCTACTTCACAGCCGGGACAAAAAAACATTCGAAACAGTGGACTCAAAAGGGAGAACCGGCTCCAAAGAAGGCATAGACTGTTTCATCCGCAGGCAAGGTCATGGCATCGGCAGATAATATTATTCATTGACTATCCTAAAAACGGTAAAACTATCAACGGCGAGTGTTATGACGACTTATTGCAACGTTTGAGTGGAAAAGTCGAGCAGAAACGGCCGCATCCAGATGAGAAAAAAAGTTATGTTTCATCAAGACAATGTACCTCCACGGAAGGAACCCCTAGAAGGTTGAAGAAGCCGCGCAACGACAGTAAAGTCGCTGCACCTTCTAAAATCTTCGCGCCACCGTGAGACACCTCAAGTTTGCCATCAAAAATGAGACTAACCCGTACGGTGAGGTTACCGTAGTATGGAAGAGTCTCATCAGAAATCAACCGCTGGAGAAGCTGGACAAGATTATCTTCTTCTCCCCCAGCAGCAACAGCAAACCGCCCACGTTCAAGTCGTGGACGTACTCCGATGAAATCATCAGTGTGGTCTGCGATAACGACGTGACGCTAGAGTGGCTGAAGAAAGCCACAATAAACCCCAAGCCGTGGGAGGAGGCATCACTTGCGGTCGTCAGTGTGGATAAGCTCCCAAAGCTTACTAAAGCCTCGCTCTGGATCCCGGAGGACGTCCACAAGACGACACCCGGTGAAATGAAGAGGGTGCTGTGTCAGCTGAAGGCGCAGAACCCTGACCTGATGGTAGCAATATGGTGCACCATGAGGTGAAGATGAACCCACAAGGACACCTCTTCGTCTTCGGGATCGGATACGATGATATGGCTGTCCTCAAGAAGAAGTCGATGAGGATAAGCTACGCGTTTACCTCATTGACTATAAGGGCAACAACGAAAGAAGCCGAGGGTACCTCTGGAGAACTTAGGTCCTTGGAAGTCGAGCCACCTGAAGTGGATATTGACCCCAAGACCATTATGGGTCCCGAAAAGGAAGTCGAAACATCTGGACAGATGACAATCGATGGCCTGTCGAATGAGACACCTAAATACAGGGAGGCCGCCCTCTCCCTAGTGGAGGAGCAGATGGACCTCTAAAGTATCTCCAAATACAACAACTGTCTCATGGGCAAGGACGTTGGAAAAAAATAAATATAATACAATGCAACCTCCAACACAAAAAAACGACAACGGCAACACTATGTCGCCACCTTGTTGTATTGGAGAATGCAATAGCTCTGATCCAGGAGCCCTGGATGGTAAAGACCAAAATTACTGGTTTCAGTAGCCTAACTGGTCAAATTTTCAGCTTACCAAGCAATCAGCAATCTAGGACAGCTGTTTACATTCCTAGGAATTACAAAGCCTTTCCGATGGCACAATTCAGCATCTCAGACCTTACTGCGGTCAAAGTGGAATGTCCAGATGGAAAAGGCAAATATAAGGCGTTTATACTCGTATCGTTGTACCTCCTTCCAGATGCAGCCACCCTACCACCGACGAGACAAATCTGTTTAAAATCTGTTTTTCCGTTAATCAGCTGTTGCCCCCATACGAACGACAACTCTCAGAAGTTGATTCCTAACATTAAATGAACCAGAGAGTAGAGCTTATATAGTGTTGAAACTCAAATTCCCACAACTTCAGCTGCGGCAGCAAGGATACCAATGCTCTTTAATGAATATATAATTAAGAAATATCTAACAATATCAAACAGAGACACGGAGCCGGCATTTATTAACGCCCGTAGCCAAACATTAATAGATATCACTCTCACGACAGCCAAAATATCAATCAAAATTTAGGATTGGCAAGTGTCGGAATATATTTCTCTGTCAGATCACCGCTGGTTGACATCTACGGTAAACCAGAATCTCAGGATCACTGTTAAATCCCTACAATCGACTCTCAAAACGAGCTCTGCGGGAAACAGAGATCCTGACCACTGGCAATAATGAAGAACTGGAAAGGTACACGGTATCTATGCAAAACAAAATAAACATTGCCTATAAGGAATCCTGTCTAATGAGGATGGTTCAAACAGATGCCACAACCGATACATAGTGTCCTGAATTGAAACACCTCAGGAAGACAGCGGGAATGACATTTACCAAGACACAACGTACAAGACTCGTCGAGGACTGGGGTAAATATGAAGCCAACCTCAGAGAGTTCAAAAAAGTCTGCAGACAAAAGCAAAGAGAAGCTTTGAGAGCCTATTCTGAGGCAGTCGAAGACTTCCCACTAGGCTTAAGGCTACAGACAAAAGCACAGAGAAGCCTGGCAAAGAGATGGTCCTTTTCATCAGGAAAAGAAGTTTATCGAGCTTGAAACCTCCCCCGAAATTTCGAAAGCAAATTAAACTTATCTGAAGAGGTGAAATACCTTGGTACTACCTTCAACACGAAGATAACATGGAACTTTTACCTACAAAGTATAGCATATGTGTGTATGACCAATGTCAGAGGACAGTGGGATGCTCATCGGGTTTTTCACCCCTCTGGACCTGTATATTGAGGAGATTGAGTTAATGGACATATTACGATTGCGCACAGCTGGTGTAAACTTCGAAGTATGAATAGGTCAATTGAGGCTAAGCCTTTGGCGAGAAGCGCAAGAACCCAGCTTTGTGTTCAATATACTCTACAAAAAAAGAACACAGAGTCAGATGCTACAAATGCAATACGCATATATACAGACGGCTCAAAAACCAAAGCAGGCTCAGGATGTGGAGTGTACTCCAGATCACTAAGCCTAAGAATTAAGTGGGGAATGGAAAAAAATTCCAGCGCGGTTCAAACAGAACTGGCTGGTATTCCAATCGCCAAAAAAAATGAACAGAAATAACGTGGCAAACACAAAACAATCTGCACTGATAGTAGATAAGCCCTATTAGTCTTCAACAGACAACGTGTTTTTTCATCCATTATCACAATGACCAAAATCAAAGAATTGAAGTTTGAATTGCAACCTCATACACCCTATTTATCAGATTTAGCCCCCCTCGGGTTATTTTCTAATCCCTACTTGACAAAATGGCTCAGTTGTCAAATATTTTCCAATGATGAGGAAGTGATGTCGGCAGTTAATGACTATTTTGAGAAGCAAGGCAGTTCTCATTATGAAAACCGTGTCAAACTTATTAAACGTCGCTGAGAAAAGTGAATAGAGCTGCAAGAAGATGATGTTGAAGAATGAATACTTTTTTTTCCAAAACTTTTGTGTTTTCTTCGTTGGGCCGGTAATTTCTGGTACCACCGTGAACGATTTGTGCTACTTCACTTATATTACAGGCTGCTTTTCTTCTGGAAATGAAGGGGTTTGTATTCATGGTCGAACTCATGTCCCTCTGAAATTAGATGACTGGCATATGTGAAATTTATTTTTCCGTTCTGAAAAATATATTTGTGTTCCTTTATGCGGGTTTTGAACGTTCTTCCAGTTTGACCTATATAAAACATCGGACATGACCCATACGATAATTTATACACTCCTGATTTTTCTGAAACTGAACTTTTATCATTGTTATTTTTAATGTGCATGCCCAAGTTGTTGTTGGTTTTGAAAGCAGTATTTACTTACACCTGTGCTGTGTAAAAAAATCTGAAATATTTGTTGTGGGTTGGCCTAAGTAGGTTAAGGTTCTATAACTTTTATCCTCTTCTCTTCGAATTGGGTAAACTTCTTTCAAAGCTTGACTGTATAACTTCTTTGATAATAAATAATGTATCATACCACTATCATAATCATTGTTGACGGCTATTTGCTTTATTATATTCAGTTCTTTATTGAAATTCGCTTCTGACAAGGGTACATTTATCAGTCTGTGGATCATACTGTTGAAAGCTGCTACCTTATGCTGATATGGGTGGGTGAACGAATTATGAATGATAATATCTGTATGTGCTTGTTTACAATAAATTGAAAAATCATGTTTGTTGTTAACTTTCGCTATTGTCAAATCCAGAAAATGTATAGATTCGTCGTGTTTCATCTCCACTATGAATGTGATAGATAGGTGAAGAGAATTTATGAACTTCAAAAAGTTTGTCAACTGTCTGTTCGTTCCCGTGAAACATACCAGAATATCATCCACATATCTATACCAATACAGGAAACTTCTTACCAGTGGGTTACTGTGTATGTTATCTTTGTGTAATTTAACCAATGAATACAATTTCGGTGGTTGTGGGTTCATGACTAACGATCGGAATTTTTCATTTTCATCCATGACACAATGGATATTTTTGAAAGTTTCCTTGACTTCTTTCTGATATAAATGGGTGAGGTCCTTTCTGAGACTATCGTACATTCTAGCATTTAGAACATTGACAGTTGTTGTCAACTTTATAAGCTTTCAATTCATAATTGTTATAAAAAGTGTGTTTACTGGTTATTTTTCGAACCATTTTTGTAAAACATGGTTCAATTTGCTTACATTGAAATGGCAGATATGTACTTCTGTTATGGAATGGCTCACGGAAAATCGAATGCTGCAAGACGCATTCACCATGAAAGATTTCCTCAGCGTGTAGTGCCTAATAGAAGAACTTTTGTACGTCTCCATGCACGACTTTCTGAAACAGGCAGCTTTATAAGATCGACGGTTGTCATTGGGAGGCCTGCAACGATACGAACAGTTCAAATTGAAGAATCTGTTTTAAATGAGATTCAAGTGAATCCTCAGACCAGTACTAGGAAAATAGCTGAAGAACTGAATATTACCCATGTCACAGTGTGTCAGATTTTAAGAGCCCAGCAGCTATATCCCTATCACATGCAAGCTCCATTGCACAAGATTTGCCTGTAAGACTAGTTTTTTCTAAGCGAAGGTTTTTAGAATTTGTTTCATCTGGACTTTTAGAAGAAATTCCAACTATGGAAAGATTCCGTACGTGGTACATGCACGATGGTGCTCCACCACACTTTAATGTAGTGGCACGGCAATTTTTGGATGAAAATTACCATAATTGCTGGATTGGGAGAGCAGGCCCACACCCATGGCCCCCTCGCTCGCCCGAAATGAATCCCTTAGATTAATTTCTCTGGGGACACCTTGAAGCGTTGGTATACAAAACTGCTATTCAAAGTGAAGAGGATTTATGGAATGAAATCGTTAATTCATGTGACATAATAAAAAGTATGCTAGGTATTTCCAGAAGAGTGCGAAATTCAATGATGCGGCGGCTAGACGGTTGTATTGAAGCCGGAGGAGGCCATTTCCAAGACTTAATTTAGTGCAGTTCGTTGGTCTAGATGTTAATGTTATTTAATATTTGTTGTTATTGTTACATAATTAGTAGTGAAAAATTGTAAAACTAATAATTTCCAAAAGAAACATTCAATTTCCCATATTATTATTTGTGAGGTCCAGGGATATGCAATTAGGTCGATTTTTTTTTCTTAAAAACTAAGCAAGATACGAAAAAAAAATTAAGAGAAAAAAAAGTTGTATCTAATTGCTCACTCCAAAGAAATAATGAAAATTGCACAAAAGTCAGTGGCGTACATTTTTAAGTCACAAATATTCGTTCAAATCCGGCTCGAGACGCCACTGGACTTAATAAATTGAATCACGTTCGGGCTAAATTAGCTCCTTAAGTTATAGATACCATTGCCAAATTACAACAAAATTAGGTAAAGGATAATTAAGATATTCACGAATGATTTTTTTTATTTTTATTTCAACACCCTGTAACTTGAGAACGAAGGATTTGCGGACCCATGTTTATATGAACATTTCGTCTTAAAATTACCTAAAGAATCGTCTGTTGAATTTATGTTACATCCTTGATTAACACGCTGTATATTAAATCAGACACCACTTACGGCGACTATCTCTGTCGAATAAGAAAAAATATAATTGATACTCACATTGTTCTCAGATTGATGAGAGCTTCCAATACACTCTTGTCAAGATATCTCAATTGATTTCCTTCTAGTCTCCTAAAAAATTTTATTTTGTTGATGAAAAACGAGTTATACTTTGAATTACTTCTTAATAAAAAATGAGGATTAATACTTTTTATGTTTTTTACCACTTGTATTCGTAACTAACGTGACTACAGGTTCGTCCTACAAGGACATTTTCAAACTAATACAATAAGCAATACAATAAAGTTTATTGGTTGGGAAAGGGATCAAAAATATTCGTAGATAAACAATTTAGTTTTATGCCAACGTTTCAGAGTTTATTAAATCCACCATCAGGGCCAAAACATTAGTTATCCATGTCAAAAAAAAGGTTAAAATGTAAGTGTCAGACAACATAGGTACAAATGAAAATGATGTACCTACCAAATTTCAGGGAGGTGTTCCGCTTTCAAGTGGATCACACTGTATATCTGTAAAGTCTGAAATCTATGCAAAAAATATTCATTTCCAGAATGAAAAACTAGATTCAAGAATTTTTGTTCAATGCTAATAATGATTTAATGAATAATTTTAGTTCAGGAATAGATTTTATAGTCTATAGTAATTTATTAAAAATCCTTTGGTCATTTATTGATGGAGAATTGAAAAGGACATGTAGATCATTATGTTTTCTCATATCGAATGGATGCACTTGAGCATTAGTTTAAAAATGTTTTGAATTGCAGTATACAAATATACAGACTTCAAAAATGAACAGACATGGCAGAGTTGAGATTTTGAATTTTGAATTTTTGATTTTGAATACACCAGCAATACAACGAACTATTTTTTTCTGGAAGTTGAAAACATTATTAAATTTTGATGACACTACCCAAAAGACAATGCCATATCTCAAGCGAGATTCTGCCTTAACAAAGTATAGCATAGTCAACTGGTCGTAGTCTGAGTCACAAGTTCCTTTTTTTTTGTACTTCTGTCCAAGGGCATCGAAAATTATCATCATTCGATCATTCGATTCAAAATGACCTCTAGCAACTTTTTGAATAATTTCAAGAGACTTCTTGAATGAACGCAAATCCATGGAAAAAATGTTCTCCGTGATTATTTCATTATTTGTTTATTTATTTATTTGTTGATTATCCGTTTTACATATAAGTATGTATAGGATTTGTCCAGCAATGAGGAACATATGAAAATGCAGTGTCCGTATCAATATAAAAACACTCTAAAATTAACACATAATATAAAATACAATACAAAAGAAAAAACTATTTTATGATATAAAAAATTCGTCTAGGTTATAAAAACAACTATCAATTAAATACTTTTTCAGATTTCGAGTAAATTCATTGATTTCATTAAGGTCCTTTATGTCTTTCGGTAACTTATTGAAGATATTTGATGAAGATATTAGATATACTTTAGTTAACAACACATTTTTACAAGTTTTGAATTTACATGAAAATCTTGATAATTTGTATTGAAAAGTTATGAAGAGAATCAATAAATACTATAATTTTTGAGTTGAAAACCTCAAATTTTGTTCACTTCTTGAAGCTTTCATTCGAAGCTTTTATACCCGTTGGAAAAATCGAAAAATTTTGATTTTCCACTTTGTTATTAATAATCAAAGACGTTACAAAGTGAAAAATTCAATTGAAGCAATGAAACATTTTTTTGTAATATTCAAGTTCATTTTTATTTTTATTATTTGAAATTACATAAAAATTATTTTCATTATTTTCAGCTCTGGAAGGATTTCTATCAGTGATGAATATTATGATTTTCAAAAACAAAATGAATTGAAAAAAATTTATTGTTTGAAAATGCATTTGTTGATTAACAATTATTTTGCTCCTAAATATGAATATCAATAAACGATTTTTCTAAAATCATAATTTATATTTCTCTTTGATATTCTAAAAAAAACTTTTTTTAATTTATATATTTTTTATTCATTCAATAAACAATTTGTTTAAAACGAATAAATTTTTACGATACATTTTTTTCCATACTATAAAAAAACACAAAAACAAGCATGTATCACTTTTTGTGTGAAAAAATTTTTCTCTATTTCTTTCAAATTTTTTGATGATTTTTTTTACACAAAAAGTGACACGTGATTGTTTTTGTTTTTTTGGTAGTATTTAAAAAAATATATATCGTGAAAATAAATTTGTTCGACACAAATTGTTTATTAAATAAATAAATGGATAAAATATAAATCAAAAACAGTTTATTTAGAATATCAAAAAGAAATAGAAATTATGATTTGGAAAAAAAACGTTCCTTAATATTCATATTCAGTAGCAAAAATATTGGTAATCAACAAATGCGTTTGTGAGCAACAACATTTTCTCAAGGAAAGATTTCATTTTTGAAAATCATAATATTCACACTGATAAAAATCACCCAAAAAAATTCAAATATGTTACAAACAATACCTCTATTTATAACATTTTTTTTGAACAAATAAAGCTGTAAATTATGGAAATCATTTTCATAAAACTTCAAATAATAAGAACGCAGATGAATTTGAATATTAAAAAAAAATTTTCATTGTTTTAATTGAATTTTTCACTTTTTAACGTCTTTGATTATTAATAAGAAAGTGGAAAATTAAAATTTTTTTATTTTTCATTTTCCCAATGGGAATCTGTTTTGAAGGCTTTCAAAAAAAACTCCAAGAAATGAATGAAATTTGGGGTTTTTCGTTTAAAAATTATCAGGGTTTTCATGTAAATTTAAAACTTGTGAAAATAAGTCAATTAACCAAAGTATATCTGAAAAAATAATAACGAGAAAAGAATGTTTTCAATGGATTTTTGTTTATTCAATCGTCTAGTAGGTATGTACATATTTTTATAATGATATTTAATGTATTAAAATGATTTTTATTGTTCAAAGGTCCGTATCGCTCAGCGCATGTGTGACGCGCAGCGCCTGCTTTTAGCGCTATTTTTATCTCTGAATTAAAATTATGAATATCAGTGATAGATTTCCAGAAAGCAGAACTTTCTTTTAGGAAATTTTTCCCTTTTTAAGGATCTTTTTTAAAATTTTGAATATCTTTAATATTTTTCGAGATGTTTGCAAAAAACCAAACCTCCCTTTTTTCACTAAACTGTTTATAACTTTTGCAATTTTCTCGAGCCCCTCTTGAAATTTTTCAAAAAGTTGCTAGAGGTCATGAGCCCTGGATCATAATTTTCGGTGCCCTTGGACAGAAGTTCCAAAAAAAGGATTTTATGACCCAGACTAACATGAGTTAGAACACATCTGAAATTACAAAGCATATAAATCATAAATGTGAAGAAACCTTTGACTTGTTTGAAAACGCCAAATAAAATATCGACTTTCGAACTGATATGGACTCAATTTATTTTCCCAAATGGAATATCTGACCACAGTTTTCTCGATTGAGAGTCGTTATATATGACATATCGTTTAAAAATGAAAAATGGAGGAGGCAGTGTGGTTTTCATCAAATGAAGAGGAAGTTTCAGATGCTTCATGAATAAATCGTTTGGAACAGACATTAAAAATGATTTGTTAGAAAGGAATTACAGAATGAACCATTTCGAGTGACACGAAAATGAAATAGTAAGCTTTCCTGTAAGACAAAAGAATGATGTTGAATTAGATATAAAACAATGGAGGGTTTGCTGACTGTAGATATTGGTCAGAAGAAGTTTGTTACGAGCCACGATGTTATTTCTTGAATATTATTTCATATTTGTCACATATAATTTTTCACTTTCACTTATCAATTGGTCGCTTCATTTAGCCACTCTGCAGCAACATCTGTTAAGAAAATGATCTCATAGTCCAGGGTCTATGAAGGCGCAGGATGGTCATATACTTTTAATATTCGTTTCTTGGAAATTGCGACTTTGAATCTCAAAATTTCGACTTCAATCTCGTTATTTTGAAATAACGAGTTCAATCTCGAAATTGTTACTTCAATTTCGTAATTTCGAGACTGAAGTCGAAATTTCGAGATTGAGGTTGAAATTTTAAGATTCAAAGTCGTAATTTCAAAGGAACAAATGATAAAAATATGTGGTCTGTCCTGCACTCCAGTAATGATCATAGTAATTCGAAGAAAGCCTGAGAGCTAACCACTCAGCATTGAACCAAAAAGTAAAAACTGTTTTTTCTGTAGATAAAACACAAGCACTACAGGAAAATCCTTGAGGTGCTCTCAGAGCGGTGCCTGTGCGAAAGTAGCGATTCACATTGGATTTGAATCGCTGGAGACTAAATTCATTTGGAGAAACGTTCTCAGGAAGTTTACTTCACATGAGCGCAGTTCTCCAGATGAACCAGTTCTCAAACAGTGAAGTCCGAGGTGTACTGAGTTGAACCTCAAAACCATGAGCAGCAACAGTCCGTCGCGTATTTCTGATATGAATCAAATGTGCCAAGTCACTTGAACACCTTCCGTAAAAGTATCTATAGAAGAGAGAAAAATCTCCAATCCTTCTTTGATGTTCCAGGCTATCAAGGTTGTACGTGATGTTCGCGTCTCCATTTAGGCGAATGGCTCTTTTCTGGATGGAATCCAGCAACTTAAGGGTATGTTTGGGGGCAGAGCTCCATACATGAGAACAATACTCCAAAGAAGCGGTGTTGGGAAAAAACTCCAGTAATATTCATTACTACACCAAAGGTTCCAAACAGTGCATCATAAGTACTCCAAAGAAGGTCTGATCTGAGCTTTATAAAGCATCAAAATTTGCTGAGGTGTGTACAGTTCGGAACAGTATTCCAAGCTTTTGAGAAGCAGCCTTTGTAATTCCAGCAACATACAGGGCTTTTCATGATAAGCGTTAATTAGCTGTTTATGGCAAACTATTCAACGGATCAACCTGAAAATTCCTACCTACGCCCCTAAAATATTTTAGACGAAGCGGCGTTGTCACTTCTACTATGAAGAAGCTGCTTCTTTGATTTTTCAAATGGAACACCCCCTATATAATATCATATTATGATTCATTATCACTTTGTCAATAAATTCATATACTATTTCCCTATACCTATCTATTGTCGTTTAGAAGATATAAATTAATTTCGATATTTTTTTTACCAAACATGAACTTTTATAAATATTGATAATCTTGAACTCTTTTGCACTAAAACAATCAAATTTGAAATGGAGTGGAGTGATACTATGAGGATCTTCATTTGCCTCATACAGGGTCTTCAAAAAATGCAGATACTTTGATCTCATGAAAAAATGCGTGAAACTCAATTTTTTCAAATGGAACACCCTGTATATTTCAACATTTTTGAGCTCTACATCCAATTTAAGAATAACTTTGTTCAGTTAATATTTCTATTTTGAACCGTTTTCGAGATAAACTGTTTCAAACGGAAATTGACATGGTTTCCTTGTTCATCACTCATTTTTGTAAAACAGATTTCGTTTGATGTTTCTCAATAAGTCACAGATAATACACTGAAAATATAATTATTGAAATACTCCTCAAGCATCGAATGAAACTTCTCTTCAAACAATATTTTTATTAACGCTGAAACACGAACTGAAAATAATAAAACCATAAATTAATGAGTTAATTCAATCGTCAGTGTATTTCAGAATATATTCAAACACATCTCCACCTATACTTAAACAAACATGTAATCTTTTCAAAAGATTGCCATGTGTAGCGCTTCTGATCAAGTCTGGAGTCAAACTATTGAAAGCAGTTGTAACTCTCGATTTCATATCTTCCATTGTTATTATTGGAGTAGAGTAAACCATATTTTTAATGAAACCCCACACGAAATAATCTAATGGATTACCATCTGGTGTTCTAGGAGGCCAACAAAAAGGTCCATTATTACCAATCCATCTGTCTTCGAAAATTTCGGTTAAAGCTTCGCTGACTGAATGAAAATTATGGGGTGGAGGACCATCCATTTGGTACCATACACGTTCTCTTCCTGGTCTATTATTTAGAATCATTTGAATTCCATTCCTCAGTAAATCTTCATATTTTGAAGCATTCAAATTATCATCATAAAACTCGATATAAAAAATTGACTCATTCTTTATGGCACAAAATACATTGAATTGCCATCTTTCTTGAAAACCTCTTTGGCGGACAACATGGGGATTTTCTTGGCCTCATCTGCCCATATGATATTGTCAAGGAAATGTTCATCCTCTTGAGTCTTGACAAGTAACCATTCAAAGAATTCCACTCTACGAGATAAATCAGTCTCTTTCAAATGTTGGACACAGTAGAACTTATAGGGATGCCATTTATGCTTATTAAGAATTCGACAAATTGTCACGTAGGGTATACCTATCTCCCTTTCAGCCTCGTGCAGAGAAGCATTTGGAAATGCATGAAAGTATCCCAAAACTGTTATACCATTGTCATCATCATCCACTTTAGTCTTCTTACGAATGATTTTTGAACGGAAGGTTCCATTCAACCTACAGTTTTTTAGTAGTCGATTTATCACATTATTATTCGGCTTCGGAAGTTGTGGATATCTTTCATGAAATACTCGGCATGTTCTACTTGCAATTCTATCGCACTCACCATAAATTATTAATAAATTCAAGAAATCTTCATTACTGTAACCTAATCTTGACATTATTCTATTATAATTGGTAGCTATCACAATCAGTCAAAACCACCAACGAAAGTCTGACGTTAAATAATTGGTTTATTTATTTTTCCAAAGCACACTATTGAAAAATATCAATGTGTACTGTTTTATGTTAGAGACCAATACCTCAATGTATACAAATTGTAACTTTTTCTAAGGTAGGTACATACCAATTTTGAATTGACTGATCTGAAACAGTTAAAAAACTGGATCAAAAAGAAATATTACTGAGTATAAAAAAATGTTAAATATCCAAAATAGGTGATGAATTCCAAAAAACGAGCAAGAAAACCACGTCAGTTTCCGTTTGAAACAGTTTATCTCGAAAACGGTTCAAAATAGAAATAGTATTATCTGTACAAAGTTAATCTAAAATTGGATGTAGAGCTCAAAAATGTTGAAATATACAGGGTGTTCCATTTGAAAAAATTGAGTTCCACTCATTTTTTCATGAGATCAAAGTATCTGCATTTTTTTTGTATACCCTGTGTGAGGCAAATGAAAATATGACTCGGAGTGAAGATCCTCATAGTATCACCCCACTTCATTTCAAATTTGATCGTTTTAGTGCAAGAGAGTTCAAGATTATCAGCATTTATAAAAGTTCATGTTTGGTAAAAAAGATATCGAAATTAATTTATGTCTTCAAAACGGTAATAGATAGGTATAGGAAAATAGTATATGAATTTGTTGACAAAGCGATAATGAATCATAATATAATAATATATACGGGGTGTTCCATTTGAAAAATCAAAGAAGCCGCTACTTTATAGTAGAAGCGACAACGCCGCTCCGTCTGAATTAATTTAGGCATGTACGTCATATCGATTTATGCGTACTGTGAAATTTTCAGGTTGATCCGTTGAATAGTTTGTCAGAAACGGCTAATTAACGTTCATCATGAGAAACCCTGTATTGGTGTCCATTTCAAACCACAAAAAATTCAACGAAGCAGAAAGCGGAATTGTTTGGCCTGACATTATTATATCCGGTTCGTAGACATTTATCTTCTTGGAGAAAATCGATGCCTGAATTTTTGTGGCATTGAATTGAACCTGGTTACTTTTACACCAATCCGAAATCACCTCTAGATCCTCATTAAGATGTGCAACCTCCTGCTGCCGGAGAAGATGTGTCTCCATAACCGATTTCCTGGAATCCAAATGGAATGACGAGACAAGTGTGCTGTCGTCAGCAAAGCAATACATTGGATTCGTGATTTTTTCCAATAAGTCTTTGATGTACAATACAAAAAGGGTTGGAGAAAATATATGATCATCTTCGAAAGAAAGATTGAACAGTTCAACTGTCATCTTGAAGATGATCACTTGGTGATCGAAACACATGTTAAGGTGTTGAAAATAACGGTTTGGTGTTGGGATTAAACTCCAGTAATATTCATTACTACACCAAAGGTTCCAAACAGTGCATTACAAGTACATTAAAGTACGTTCATAGTTAGTTTCCGTTTAATTGTAACTCAAGAGAATACAGTACTGTTTCACATTTTCAAAATAAATAATTTTTCAAAAACTCATATTTTGAAAGCGAGATACAACATTCATCATTCAATTCGATTATTTCCAGTCTACAAATTTGTTGAGAAAATATATTATCTTACAGTGATTGCAGGTTGGTTACATCTTTGAAAACTCCGTGCTCGATGGTTTTGATGAAGTTGTTGTTCAGTGTTCTGAAAAACATGATGGTAATGAAAACAACTGTTGAATGAATCAATTCACATAGCTTACAGTGCTTCCAGTTTTTTCAGATTTGAAAAAGTGCTATTTTTCACAATCGTTAATTTGTTGTTGGAAAGGAACCTGTAAAATATAAATATTATTTCATCACACAGAATCACTGAATAGTAGTAGAATAGTATAAACCACTAGATCAGCATGCCTATTTGCATAAAATACAGGGTCTTCCAACAGGGACACCCAAACTTTGACAATTGATAACGGCCATCTTGTTGAGGCTACATCTGTCTAATTAGTTTCACTAGTTCGGACTTCCATTGTCTGATATGTAAAATGATTTGAAATCCCTGAAACAACTGAAAAAGAAGAATTAAAAATAAATAGCTGAAATTAACAATTATATTAAGCGAAAATAACCTGAAATAAAATAATAGTGAAATAAAATACAAGTAAAATTAAAACGATTGAACAAAAAATGAAAGAATACAAATAAATATAAATAAAAGAGTTGAGAGATTCCAAGCCACGTTAGTTCACGACGTTTCGATTGTTAGTATCTACAATCGTCTTTGGGTATGTATGTTTCTTGTGCTCGGCAATTCGAACATTTGATGGCCTCTTAGTTCCACCAATATAGAATTTTTCGCACTCATAAGGTATTCGGTAAATGCAATTCTTGGAATCGCAGTCCGCGTTTGGTGGCCTGGTTTTCGTGAGGCTGCTACGGATAGTGTTACCAGATCTGAAGCAGGTTCTGATGTTTTACTTGGAACCAATTCTTTTTATCCTCTCCGATAATCCTCTGATGTAGGGAAGTGCAAGCACTGGTTGTGACGGCATTTCTTCCTTGCGAGGCTCCTGCTGTCTTTTAGCCAAAGTCTTTTCTACCATCGCTTTGGAGTAGCCATTCCGTTAGAGATCATTTTTGATGATGTCTAGTTCCTTCTCGAGACCTTCCTTCATATTACAGAGCCCAAAAGCACGGTCTAATAGAGTCTTGATGATTCCTCTTTCAGTTGATTGATGGTGGTTGGATTCGTGGTTCAGATACTGTCCCGTATGAGTGGGTTTTCGGTATACAGATGTTTCCCACTCAGTGTCGGTCCTCTTCACCAAAACGTCTAAGAATGGCAATTTGTTGTGGATTTCCTTCCCCATCGTGAGATTGATAGAAGGTCTCACGCTGTTGATGTGTTTCAGGAAGGCGTCTAGTTCAGTATTCCTATGGTTCCATATTATGAAGGTGTCTCAACCAGACCCGAGGTTTCTTGTGAGCTTCTTCAATGGCCAGAGATTCAAATCACTCCATATATATGCTGGCTATGACTGGTGAAAGTGGCGATCCCATTGGCAGTCCCTCATCTTGTGTAAATAATTCATCCTTCAGTTGGAAAGAACAGTTTCGTACGCAGGAATTATTAGGATGCTGTGTACGAAACTGTTACTTCCAACTGAAGGACGAATTCTTTACACAAGATGAGGGACTGCCAATGGGATCGCCACTTTCACCAGTCATAGCCAACATATACATGGAGTGAAACTCTGGCCATTGAAGAAGCCCACAAGAAACCTCGGGTCTGGTTGAGATATGTTGACGACACATTCATAATATGGAACCATGGGAATACTGAACTAGACGCCTTCCTGAAACACATCAATATTGTGAGACCTTCCATCAATTTCACAATGGAGAAGGAAATCCACAACGAATTGCCATTCTTAGACGTTTTGGTGAAGTGGTTTCCCACTAAGTGGGAAACATCTGTATACCGAAAACCCACCCATACGGGACAGTATCTGAACCACGAATCCAACCACCATCAATCGACTAAAAGAGGAATCATCAAGACTCTATTGAACCGTGCTTTTGGGCTCTGTAATACGGAGGAAGGTCTCGAGAAGGAACTAGACATCATCAAAAATGATCTTCAACGGAATGGCTACTCCAAAGCGATGGTAGAAAAGACTTTGGCTAGAAGACAGCAGGAGCCTCGCAAGGAAGAGAAGCCGTCACAACCAGTGCTTGCACTTCCCTACATCAGAGGATTATCGAAGAGGATAAGAAGAATTGGTTCCAAGTACAACATCAGAATCTGCTTCAGATCTGGTAACACTATCCGTAGCAGCCTCACGAAAACCAGGCCACCAAACGCGGACTGCGATTCCAAGAATTGCATTTACCGAATACCCTATGAGTGCGGAAAATCCTATATTGGTGAAACTGAGAGGCCATTAAATATTCGAATTGCCGAGCACAAGAAACATTCTCAGCGAGGGGAGACCAGCAAATCAGGAATAGTACACCATGTTTGGACCCATCAACACAACATCGAGTAGTCCCAAGCTGAGATCATACACAGAGAGGAACATTGGTTTAGAAGAAAATTCAAGGAAGCCGCATACATGCTGTCCAACAACGTATTCAGCCAATCAAGCGTAGAGATACGCAACATATGGAAACCCATCATCAAGCGAAAAATGGCCAACTCCCGCCAAACGGTCATCTCATATTGAATCAGTGAAGCGGAAAAATGGAAAGTGGGGATAAGTGAAAGTACTCGAACGACCCATAAATAGTCATCTCTCTGAGGAATCAGTCCAATCATCACCCGAAGACGATTGTAGATACTAACAATCGAAACGTCGTGAACTAACCTGGCTTGAAATCTCTTAACTTTTTTATTTATATTTTTTTGTATTTCTTTATTTTTTGTTCAATCGTTATAATTTTACTTGTATTTTATCTCACTATTATTTCATTTCAGGTTATTTTTGTTTAATATAATTGTTAGTTTCAGCTATTTATTTTTGATTCTTCTTTTTCAGTTGTTTCGGGGATTTTAAATCATTTTACATATTAGACAATGCAAATAATGAAATTGTTGTATCATAATGAATTTTCTGTTCGTGCCACGTACCGCGCGCTCGCCCATTTTACGGTCGCCATAATCGTCCTACCATGAAGACTATTAGTGTCCACTGGTTTATTAAACAATAGACAGTCACCAGTACGTAGACGAAACACAAGATCAACAGAAAACATCGCCACTTTCTGTAAGAGTGTGCAGGAGAATCCGAGACAGTCGATTTCGCGTCGATCTCAAGAACTCGTTGTCTGGATCACAAGTTCCTTTTTTGGCACTTCTGTCCAAGGCCACCGAAAATTATAATCCGGGGCCCATTCGATTCGGAACGACCTCCAGCAACTTTTTAAAAAATCTCAAGAGGGGCTTAAAAATATTGCAAAAGTTATAAACAATTTAGTAAAAAATGAGAGGGGGGTTAGTTTTCTGCAAATATCTCGGAAAATATTAAAGATGTCCGAAATTTAAAAAGAAGTCCTTAAGGACGCATTGACCGATACTGACCTTTGAAAGAAACAAAAATTCTCATACCTTATAGACACTTGAATAAAGAAAAATCCATGGAAAATTTTTTTTTTTCGTAATTATTTCATTAGATATACTTCAGTTAAGTAACAACGATAAAAATAAAATAAAAACAACAATAAAATTTAATTGGCGCTCTGGGGCGACTTCATTGATTCCAGTGGCGCATTTGTTTTTTCAGCTGCAGGAAAACCCGGAAAAACCTGCAGCACCACATCATCTGAAGATCTTGATCTAACAATGTCCTCTCTCTTATGAAATAAAATGTAGGGTGTCTCCAGTTAAGTCACTAATTGTTATAAGTTTTAAATTTACATAAAAAATCCAGATAATTTTTAAACTAAAAACCTCAAATTTCGTTCACTTCTTGAAGCTTTTTTTGAAATCCTTCAAAGAAGATTTCAGTTGGAAAAATTAAAAAAAATTGATTTTGCACTTTGTTATTGATAATCCAAAACTATAAAAAGTGAAAAATTCAATCAAAGTCATGAAAAAAAAACTGTTTTTCTCAAAATCCAAATTTATTCGTATTTTTATCATCTAAATTTACATCAAAATGATTTTTCATAATTTTTAGCTCTATTCTCTTTGATATTCCGAAGGAAAACTTTTTTTATTTATATTCTCTTTATTTATTCAATAAACAATTTGTTTTAAACATATCAACAACCAAACTATCAAAAAAACAAAAACAACCATGTGTTATTTCAGGAAATTTTCTCCTCTTTAAGGATCTTTCTTAAAATTTTGGATATCTTTGATATTTTCCGAAATATTTGCAAAAAACCAAACCCCCCTTTTTACTAAATTGTTTATAACTTTTGCAATATTTTTGAGCCTCTCTTGAGATTTTTTAAAAAGTTGCTAGAGGTCGTTCTGAATCGAACGCGCCCTGGATCATAATTTTCGATGCCCTTCGACAGAATTTCCAAAAAAGGATCTTGTAACCCAAACTATCAACAACAGCAAATAATATATTTTTTTCATCAAAATGGGTGTTCTGTTCGGGCAAAGTAGCGCGCGCTTGTTTGACGAAACACAAGATCTGCCGAAAACATCGCCGCTGTCTGTGAAAGTGTGCAGGAGAATCCAAGGCAGTCGATTTCATGTGGCTCACAAGAATTTGGCCTTTCGCAGACCACAATTTGGTTGATATTTCTCTGAGAACGGCGCTGACAACGGCGAATACTATAGGTAGATGATTACCAACTTTTTTGGCCAGCGATTTGACCCATTAGTCTTTTTCTTGTGGAGTTTTCTTGAGTCGCAGGTGTATGTGAAAGAGCCACAAACAACGGCGGTCCTCAAAGTCAACATAACACATGCTATCATCAAATTAGGTCTGACATGCGTCGGAGTCATAGAAAAGTTGACGTTTCGGATGCGTTTTACCCAAAGAAGCCGTAGCGAAACGATATTATATTCCACACATCAATAGGTCTTTCAAACAAATGAAAGATTTCAGTGATATCTCACACATACTTTGTTTATTCCGACTTTAAAGATAGGAAGCGCTGAATGAAATACCCTCTTCAAATCAAGATACAACGGAAAGTTTATCCCGATATCGAGGCTTACAACTATGATGATGTTTTGGATATTTTTCATTCAAAAGTTATGTCCGTTTGTACATATTTTCTTTAAAAATGTGCCAAATTTCAAAATTTGATTTCATGTATACAGGGTGTTTCAAATTCGATTCTCACCATTGGGATCTCGGAAACTATAAGAGATACGAAGATGGTTGAATTAGGGCAAAGTTGCGCATTTACCTGACTAACAATATGCCGTTGAGAAAGTCTCGAAATTTCGAGTACATCAGGAGATATCCGGAAAACCCAGAAATTTCGGAAAATAATTTTTATTTTTTTCTGGCTTTATTTTTCGAAGGATTCGAAAATAAATTTCCACTTCCCATTATCACTTTTTTCCTGCTACATAATGGTGTTTTCAGATTTGCTGTCCCACGTTTCGTCCTACGGCCACCACCATCAACTGTATTTTTTCTTATGGGCGCTACATTGGATTCTATCTGTTTTGAATAGAACCAGATTTCACCTTTTCAATCATGTATCATAAGTTATCATTCTTTTTCGAAAAATTGAAGATATTGAAAAAAATTAATCCTTAGGTTTTGACTTTGATTTTTCTAAATATGAATTTCAATTTATTACAATCAATGACATTTTGTTATTGTACATTCAATTTTTTTCAAGATCTCCAATTTTTTGAAGAAGAATGGTAACTTATGATACATCATTGAAAAGTTAAACTTTGGCAATGGGAAAGTGCAATTCATTTTCGAATCTTTCAAAAAATAATGCCAAAAAAAATAGAAACCATTTTCCGAAATTTCTGTTTTTTCTGAACATATCCGGGTATACTCGGAATTTTAGAACTTTCCCAACGGCATATTGTTAGTCAGGCGAATGCGCAACTTTGTCCCAATTCAATCATCTTCGTATCTCTCATAGTTTCCGAGATCCCAATGGAGAGAATCGAATTTGAAACACCCTGTATTCTATAATATATAACAATTCTTTCATTTTGGCTATAACTAACAAAATAGATACTTAATATCAAAATGCAATTAATTCACCTAATCACCAGCCTAGTCTTCAAAGTTATGATTAATTATTTGCTAACTGTAGAGTCAGATAATAAAACAGCCGAACAGTGGACAATTTTTGGAAATAACTGAGTGTCATTTTTTATGTTACTCACAAACTCTTCAAGTGGATCAAATGGCTGAAAGCAGCTATATCTATCTTCTGAATTTTGTTCTCCATCAGAGACAACTGTTGGAGAGACATTTGCGGAAAACTGTAGGATTTCAGGTGGGTAATTTGATTATTTTGAAGATATCTGTAAAAAAATTGAGGATATGTGTATTTAGGTAATCAATCTTTACAAAAATGATGACACTGCACATCCGACTAATTTACTTACAAAATAGCAAGGTTCTTTAACGGTTCCAAACTCGTGATGTCAATTCTAGATATTTTATTGCCCCTTAGATCTCTGAAAAAAAAACATTAAATTGGCTAACTGTGAAACGGGAAACAGGTATTACACATATTAATTGAATGCATTTTTTATTTTTTTCAATAAACATGAAGCAAAGAATTAAATCTTCAGTTAGGACATTTTTACATAGCGATATGTCGAAGGTTAGAAATGGAACGAACGGCATAAAATGAATCTAGGTTAGATCTGGTTAGGTCCAAAGTGAGTGGGTCTATTCGACCCTCCACCGCAAGCCGCAAGGGTTAATTGTGGCTCACAACTATTCACATTCGACCCAATAAGCCCAGTTTCCAAACGAAACCGATTAGTTTGTGTGGTGAGTGGTCTTTCAGGTCAAATGATAAGAGTACGGATCTGACGAACTCTAAAAACCTGATTCGGTCCCCAGCAGGGCAGACACAAAGTATGTGCTCTGCTGTTTCATCGTTTTCTTCCGACAGTCCCAGTCTCTGCATATGATGACTCAAATGACGGTGACCTGTAAGAAGGCCTGCTAGACATCGTAATTCATCCCTACTGTAGTCCAACAACTGTTCGGTATCAAGTATTGAAGGGCGAACAAACGCCTTGGAGTAAGCCAATCCTGGAAGATTCTGCCAGAAGTCCCTACAACTTCTTGCCATCCAGGTGTTCAATCTTTATTTGGCGGAGCCTAAAGCGATGGTTCGATGCAGCTGCTTGCAGCACCCTCCTTTGCAAGGGAGTCAGCAGACTCATTGCCTTCCAGACCAGTATGGCCAGGAATCGAGACCAGAGACAATCTGTCAAGTCTTCCTAGCGAGGACAGTCGTTTTTGGCAATTTACTACCAATTTAGAAGTCACTCGGTAGGAGGTAAGAGCTTCCAACGCCGCTTGACTGTCCGAGAATATTTTTATTGACTTGTGTATGAGGTTGGATTCTTTCAATCTTTCAGCACACAATTCGATAGCGTGAATTTCCGCTTGAAATACAGTCGCATAGGTTCCTAGGCAGGTTGATATCTCTGTCCTGGGTCTGCGACTGAAAACACCTACACCAGAATTGAAAGGTGTTTTTAATCCATTCGAGCAGATAGTTGAACAAACAACTATCTGCTCTCAATTCCTTTTCCCGGAGGATCCAGTCCTCTCTGCTCGGGAACAGTATTCCAATCCATCTAGCCTCTCTCTCTAGAAACATGTGGAGAGGAGGTAGATCTAGAGGGATCTTCATGGCCGCCTGTCTCTGTAAGCCAGAGAGCTTCGCCTGAGCAATTTTCTGTAAAGCCTTCGGTCACCAGGCAGTTGCACCATAAGTGATCATTGGTCTGACAATCATCACATAAATCCAATGGATTTGTTTGGAACCTAAACCCCAAGTTTAACCACAAATCCTTCGACAAGTCCATAAAGACAGTTTGGCTTTGTGTACAACTTTTTCTGAGATGTCAAGCTAGGGTACCACGCCAGACTAGCTCTATACAATTTTATGAGAACAGGTAAAATTATTTCCAGTACGTTTTAAAGAAGAGCTGGAAATATACCGTCCTCTTCAGGAGGGCTGAAACGACTTGGTAGCCCATTCAGCTGCCGGTGCTGTGATATTCTTCTTGACGACCTCCCAATCGTTCTTTTTTGGGCGTTTAGCGCCTTTGAAGATGGGAGCTATGTTGTTATCAAGAGTCAGATTTCCAGGAAAGTAGTTTTATATCAAAAGCTCTAACGTTTCTTTACTAGAGGTCGTTTAAGCGACCTAATTTCAGAAGTCGGCTCTCTAGATAAAATTTTGTGTGCTGGAAGGTGAATCTGAGATACTCTCACAGAACTTACTCCTCGACTCCCGTTTTGCCTTCCTAATTTCCTTGTTGTATGACGTAAGAATCATTTTATAATTTAGCTCGATTGAATAATCGTCGAACTCTTTTTTGTTTTTCAAGGCTCTTGCCTCGCCAAGAAGAGTTATGGTTATCTCTTTGATTCTTCAGTGGACAGTTCTCATGATAGGATGAGATCACTGCTTCACAAAATTACTCTGCTACTATACCCATATCATTACAACTGTGAATAGTGATAAATCCGTCTTCAAAGTACGATTGGAGGGAGTTTTCATACCCACTTAAATCAGCAGATTTTGAATTTAACACAAACATGATTTATACACCAAATTTACAACAACGGAACAATGGAACAACGGAAGAATACCTATATATTGCTAATTGTTTGTGGAAGCAAAGATCAAAGATGACTCAAACACATCATACAGAGATTGGTCAGATATACAGCTAAACGGTGATCAATTACATAACCGGACCAGAGAGAGTTCCCTAGTCTAAACACACCTCGACTAAAACCACACGAGCAAATCCTCCAGCCATAAACAATCATTCAAATGAATGCATACACTTCACAGTCAGCTTCCTAGATGACAAACTGCAGATTGTTTTAGTGTACATCAGCTCGTATTGAAGAGGCCATTTTCACAAAAGAATGTCTCTGTAAATATGCTATCATTATCGGAGAATTTAATGTCAACAATAGAATGAAGAAGAGGCCTTCCTGACAGATGCTCATTCTATAAAACTCTCTAAATTTCTGTTCATGTTGACAGTGCTCACGGGAAACCACTGCCGAATTGTGTTTAACATTAGACATTATATGGGTGTACCCAGTATTTTCTAGATTTTCGTTTCCTCTTTTGCAAGTGTACTGCAAAAACACAGAATTAAGCAACACGACTTACTTGATTCTCGCTCTTTATGCATATTTGGTCTTCTCTTGTGGTACTTTATGTCTCCACCAATTCTGATAGTTGAGTGATGTTACGTTACCAAGTTATTCACAACTAAATTCTAGCTTCTATGTAAGAATTATTTCAGTAAATCTTCTCACATGCATATTTTTGTATTATCCTACTAGTCTGATTCACATGTACTCGATTTAGCTCTTTTTGGTGACATTTTTCAGCCCTGTCCAAAAATTACGACCAAGGTGTCATTCGATTCGTATTTTTGCCTAGAAAGTTTAAGAAAAGGTCCGAAAATGCGCCGATAAAAATTACAAAAGTTATAAATAATTAAGTGAAAAAAATTGGGGCTTTAGTTTTTTCTTAATATGTCGGAAAATTTTAAAAATTTTGGAAATTTGAAAAAAGATTTGAAAAGATCAATGAATTTGCGTAAAAAAAGTCTCGACTCCCGAAACTGTATCTCGATTATTTATAATTTTTACAGAGCCCTGAAAATGAAGCCAAAAGCGGGTAGTTTGGCTTCCGCGCGCCTTTCGTCACTCTGACATAAAAACAAAAAAAATCATTTAAACATATTAAATATAAATATTTGGGAATGAAAAAAAATATGTAATGTTGGGATACATCAATAAACAATAATCCGCAGTCAAAAAATTTGTATCCCAATTTTAACGTTAATTATAAATTTGTTAATTAATAACTTTTTCTTAATTGAAAGTTAATATAAAAATCCCTATAATTATCAAACTAAAACCCTGGCTTTTTTTTTCTTTGGTGAAGTTATCCTTAATAGGAAAAAAATACCGTTGCCAAAATAAAAAAATTGTTATTTTCTATTTTTTCATTAACAATTGAAAATTATAATTTTATAAAAAATACATTAAATTTTTTTTTTATTGTTTCAATGTCTCAAGGCTAAAAACTAATCAATAATGTTTTTTTTTGAATTTTTTACAGCTATTGTTAATACATTTATTATAAACAAATACATTGTTTATAAGCAATTCGAAATTTTTTTTTTTGCATTATGTTAAATGAAAAAATCATGATTTTTTTGAAACAAAAATGGTTTAAAAAAAAAATTCTTTGTTGCTGAGAAAAGCGTTCGTTAATTAACAATCATTTTTTGCAACTAAATATTAAGGAACCTTTTTTTTAATCATAAATTCTATTTTTATTTAAAGTTTTGAAAAAACTTTTTTAAATTCTTTGTTTAATTGTTTATTTAAAAAAAATTGTTATAAACAAATTATTTTTTATTTTATTTTTTTCAATACTTTGTTCTTTAATAAAAAGTGTTTTTTTTTAGTTATTCTATTTTTTAAAAAACTTTTAATATTGTGATACCTTGACACCTTTTTCATTCGCTCCTTCGCTTTTATAATTATAATGACTTTTAAACTATTGCAGTTATGAAAAAGACTTGGAGCATATTTATCATAACTGCAATAGTTTGAAAGTTATTTTAATTATAAATGCGAAAGAGCGAATGAAAAAGGTATCACAATATTGAAAGTTTTATAAAAAATTGAAAAAAGAAACACATAGTTACTTTCATTATAGAACAAAGTATTGAAAAAAAATAAAATAAAAAAATTGTTTATAAAAAGTTGTTTCGAAACCTTAAAGAACAATAGAATTGATGATTAAGAAAAAGGGTTTCCTAATTTTAATATTTAGTTGCAAAAAACGATTGTTAATTAACAAACGCATTTTTTAGCAACAAAAATTTTTTTTTAAGAAACCATTTTTTTTCTGAAAATCATGATTTTTTTCAATTAACATAATGCAAAAAAAAATTTCGAATCGCTTATAAACAATGTATTTGTTTGTAATAAATTTATTTACAATAGCTGTGAAAAATTTAAAAAAAATAATGATTAGTTTTTAGCCATGAGATATTGAAACAATGAAAAATTAGGAAAAACAAAAATTTGTAATGTATTTTTTATAAAATTATAATTTTCAATTGTCAATAAAAAAATAGAAAATAACAATTTTTTTATTTTGGCAACGTTAGTCTATTTTTTTGCCTATTAAGGATAACTTCACCAAAGGAAAAAAATGCCGGGGTTTTAGTTTAATAATTATAGGGATTTTTATATTAACTTTCAATTCAGAAAAAGTTATTAATTAACAAATTTATTATTAACGTTGAAATTGGGATAAAAATTGTTTGACTGCGGATTATTGATTATTGATGCATCCCAACATCACATGAATTTTTTCATTCCTCAATATTTACATTTAATATTTTTAAATATTTTTTTTTGTTTTTATGTCAGAGTGACGAAAGGCGCGCGGAAGCCAGACTACCCGCTTTTGACTCTATTTTCAGGGCTCTGTAAAAATTATAAATAATCGAGATACAGTTTCGGGAGTCGAGACTTTTTTTACGCAAATTCATTGATCTTTTCAAATCTTATGTCAAATTTCCAAAATTTTGAAAATTTTCCGAGATATTAAGAAAAAACTAAAGCCCCCTTTTTTTCACTTAAATGTTTATAACTTTTGTAATTTTTATCGGCGCGTTTTCGGACCTTTCCTGAAACTTTCTAGGCAAACATACGAATCGAATGACACGTTGGCCGTAATTTTTGGACAGGGCTGAAATATGTTACAAAAAAAAAGTACATGTGAACTAGACTATACTATTGCCTCTCATTCACCTTTGTATAAATAAAGCTAAACCAGTTACTCCCGGGGAATCAATACTTCTGCAAGTCAAGAAACAAGTAAGTTGATTTACTCTATGCTAGGTACTATGAAATCCAAACGAAGAACCAAGTTACTCTACTGGAACTAATGCAGTGATTTATCTATCTCGCCTTCTTCCAAAATATTAGCGAAAGGTGGGGTAGGGTGGAATGTTTTACGTTGCTTCATGCAAATTAGGACAATAAGTTGAAGTGTTTTTTGTATTTGGAGTGAGAAAAAATTGAGTTTGATTATTGTTCAATGTAGTCAATTATTGGTAAACCCACGGGAGAAAAACGTAACAATAGGAACAATTCAATTCAACTCTGAAATTCATTGTTTAATCGGATGAGTATTTTTACTTACAGTTCATACAGATATCCCAGATTCATGAAAGCTTTCGCATCGATTTTGGAGATGTCATTATACATCAAAGATCTGTAAACCGAAAAATTTGAATTAGCTGATTAGTGAGATTTCCTTGTCGATCTCTCTTACAATATATTTAATCTGCTTGTTTCCGGAAACATATCTGGTGGAAGGGCTTTCACGTGATTGTTGTCCAAATGTCTGAAACAATTATAAACAGTAAAAATAAGCCAAAAGTTACGTTAAGAAAAATAATTATAAGTGCTTTATTTTGTCTCGAACTTTGAACGGAACTCATTTTTAAATAAGTTCAGTTCAAAACACTAATGTGACAATGCCGATGAAGACATATAATGGCTACAGAAAAATATGACGATACAATATTCGAGAAATTGGACCATATACAGTGTGTCTCACTTCTCATGGAAACACCCCCATATCTTCTGTAATATTCGAGGTGGAACGATGAAACTCACAGGACTGATGGAAATGCTAAACCTGCACCTACCATCTGAATGGGGTTGGCCAAAGTGATATACACTGTCCGCCACTCGCGATGGAACACCCCATTTTTACGGTAAAACATATCAGGGGGCAAAATAGGCTCAACATTCCTTCAGATTCGTGATCAGGACTACCAACTTACTACGAATACACTTTTTTCTGAGAAAATTTCGGTCCTGAAAAATCCGAATTTGTCTCACTTCTTATGGAAACACCCCCGTATCTTATGTAATATTCGAGGTGGAATGATGAAACTCTCAGAACATATGGAAATGCTCAGAATGCACCTACCACCTGAATGGGGTTGGCCAAAGTGATATACACTGTCCGCCACTCGCGATGGAACACCCCATTTTTACGTTAAAACATATTAGTGGGCAAAATAGGCTCAAAATTCCTTCAGATTCGTGATCAGGACTACCAACTTACTACGAATACACTTTTTTCCTGAAAAAATTTAAGTCCTGAAAAATTCGAATTTGTCTCACTTCTTATGGAGACACCCCCGTATCTTATGTAATATTCGAGGTGGAATGATGAAACTCTCAGGACTGATGGAAATGCTCAGAATGCACCTATCACCTGAATGGGGTTGGCCAAAGTGATATACACTGTCCGCCACTCGCGATGGAACACCCCATTTGTACGGTAAAACATATTAGGGGGCAAAATAGGGTCAAAATTCCTTCAGATTCATGATCAGGACTACCAACTTATTACGAATACACTTTTTTCCTGAAAAAATTTCAGTCTGAAAAATCCGAATTTGTTGCACTTCTTATGGAAACACCCCCGTATCTTCCGTAATATTCGAGGTGTAACGATGAAACTCTCAGGACTGATGGAAATGCTCAAAATGCACCTACCACCTGAATGGGGTTGGCCAAAGTGATATACACTGTCCGTCACTCGCGATGGAACCCCCATTTTTACAGTAAAACATATTAGGGGGCAAAATAGACTCAAAATTCCTTCAGATTCGTGATCATGACTACCAACTTACTACGATTACACTTTTTTCATGGAAAAATTTCAGTCCTGAAAAATCCGAATTTGTTGCACTTCTCATGGAAACACCCCCGTATCTTCCGTAATAATTGAAGTAGATTTTTTTTGGTTTTGATATCAAAACATGAACGAAATTGTTTAAGAGAAACTCGACTTTTGTTTTCACATGAATAATTAATTTTTTATTTTGTTGTCAGGAAAGTTATTCCTCCTCAATAAGAGAGAAAATGGTAATTTTGTAAGAGGAACGGAAACATGTAATCAGTGAGGTTTTAGGATGGTTGTTAGTTCATATTCTCATTTTGCCATTATTTAAAAAAACAAGGATTTTTTGTGTCGAAAAATGTTATGTAGTTCAAAATTCTCTCGAAGTACTACTTTCAAAATCACATTTTCAATTAAAAAACGAAACAATCAATTTCAAATTGTTTAACTGTTGACAATTTTATATTTTCGTGCCTTATATGAAATTTCCTTCCAATCGAACACATTTTTCTATGCGACTTCTATTATTTTCTCTAACTGTTCTCAATTCTCTAGGTGTGATTTCTCTACACGTTTGCATAATTCTTGCACGGAAATTGTCCCTATTTGTTGGCCTATCCTTATAAACTTTATTTTTCAAGTTTCCCCATAAATAAAAATCCAGTGGAGTTAAATCTGGGGATCGTGGTGGCCATATTACGAGAGAGCTATTGGGTCCTTTCCATTTTATAGGTAGATTCCTATTCAACCAAACCCTTGTTATGCCACTATTGTGAACTCGTGAACCATCTAACTGAAAAATCATGCTGTGTCTCATATCCAAAGGTAGTTCTTCCAACACATCGGAAAATGCATTTTCGAGAAAATCAACGAATAGTCGTCCGTTAAAATTTTGATCGAAGAAAAATGGCCCGATAATATTTTCGTTCAGGATACCACACCATACATTAACTTTTTGATATATTTGGTCTCTACAATTAACCACTCAATTTGGATTTTGTGCATCCCAAAACCTCATGTTCTGGGAAGATACAACACCATTCGTGGTAAAGGTAGCCTCAACACTGTATAAGATATACTTTAAAAAATTCCTGTCATTGAGATAATTTTCCTGCATCCATAAACAATACTCCATACGGCGGATTTCATCTCCTTCGTGCAAAGTATGTAAAAATTTGGGTTTGAACGCATGCATTTTATGCCTCTTTAAACACCTCCATATTTACTGCGGCTCATATTGAGTTGAAGCAATAAGTTTCTCAAACTAATTCTAGGATCAGCTTGATGAGCCGCCAATATCGTATCATCATCAATATGGTGTTTCACAATTTTTCTGTCCTTTGTTACTTGGCCGGTGCTCACGAATAGATTATATATTTTATGTACAGTTCCAGGGTGTACAGCTACCTCTAGCGGGTGTCTTCTATTAAATTCAGCGTCCGCTTCACGATAAGACCCCACCCCTTCACCAACAATTAAAACAATTTCAATTTTTGCTTGAAGTGACAGACGTGCCATGTTGAACTTTGTCAATCAAAATGAGCTGATATCAGTTAGAATGGGAACTTCAGAAATATTGAAATATGAACAGGAACTCACGAACAGAAAACAACTGGAACACAGGAACAATATCCAACACAAATACAGGAACAATAAACACAATAGGAACAAAAACACGGCAGAAACAACAGGAACAACGGTGATTCAAAGAACAACAATACTAGAAACAACAAATGCAATGAAAACTGGTCTGGGGGTTAATACAACAAGATCTTTCAACAATATTGTCAGGTTGAGAGTAAATATATAATGAGGAATTGTTTTCCATGGTGATTTCAGGGCACCGCATGATTCAATGAAACTGATGTAATTCAATCCCTTCAAATGATTTCAGCTAACAATTCAGCAAGAAGGTAAAATAATCTTAATTCTACCTGTTCACCGAGTGCGATTTTTTCTTTAAAAATTAACAGTTGTTTCGGTGTTGCAATGAGTATGAAGATTAATTCTGTTTCGGATGGTAAAATGTTTTCTCAATATTTTGATAAAGGACCCCGCACATTTCTTATGAGAAATGGCTTGCCTTGAATTGTGCCGAAATATTGATATGTTGTTGTTTTCGATGTGCTGATTGAAAGTGTCCACAGCCAAAGCTCAGAATTGTACAGTTTTCGAGATGTAAACCTTTGAATATAGATTTTTTCCATTTTTTGCTTATCAATTGAGAGCTCTCACTTCTGGTTGGGATAGAATTTGGATATTCAGCAACTAGAATTAGTTTTACGAATAATCTTTTTCAGTTATAATAGATGCCGACATCGATAATGTTTCATACACTGCTTCACACTATCTCGATAATCTGAGAATGTGGTGCTGTGACATTTTCCTCAGATATGATCAAAATGGATGATAGCATCTCACAGCATCTGTGTCTGTACTCTCCAGATAGAATGAAGGGGTTCAGGTATTGGAAGCGAACTATTTTGCGCCGTAATATGTTTTACCTAAAAATGGGGTCTTCCATCGCGAGTGGCGGACAGTGTATATCACTTTGGCCAACCCCATTCAGGTGGTAGGTGGTTTCCATGAGAAGTGAGACATACTGTATAAACACGAATAATTCAAAAATATAAAACCAGACTAACACCCATCCTAAAAACGAAACTGATCTTTAGAAATAAAATCGAAGATAACAATACATAATATGCAATATAGACTGTTTTTTTATCATGTGTTAACATTGCTATATTCTAAACCACAACATATTCGAAGACGATTAAATGGGAAAGAAGATAACTAACTGTCATCGAGAGTAATACAATGTTCAAAGAAAATTCACGAGGACTCTCGCCCTTCTCGAGTTATACGGGGAAAACCATAAATTGTGTTTTTTGTTTTTTTTTTAATGGAATTGTTATTTCGGAAAATATCAAAAAATGGAAAAATAAAATGTTATTGTTTTCGAAGTGTACTATGACGATGTAATAATAAATATTCGATAAAATGTTTCCTGTCAACATGGCCACCATCAACTTTTTTTTTAATACGGACCTGTCTTTTTCATCCCAGATATTGATGAAGCGATAAATTCACAATCCAAGGGTATATCACATTTGATATTTTTATAGCGTTCCATTTGAAAAAACCACCATCAATTCATTTTATCAGGAACTTTTGGGGAAAATGAAACCAATACATTGAATGCTCGAATTGACGACCTCCTTGTTGAATGCACATAAGTTGTCGGTCCAGACAACTGTGGCAATTTTCTAGCATAATAGGTATGATACTGATACATGTGGCAATTTTCTAGCATAATAGGTATGATACTGATACATGCATCACTTATTTTTTGTTTGGGTTGGTCGATATCTCTACTTGATGTTGAAAAAACGTTATTCTTTATGTATCCACAAAAAAATATAAAGGAGTGAGATCTGAAGATCGAGCTGGCCAGTTATTTGGTCCATTGTTTCCAATCCATTTTCTTGGGAATATTGCATCTAAAAGTTCCCTTACTATTGCTGTGCTATAGGGAGGAGCGCCGTCCTGTGGAAAATATTGTATTTTATGGCGGATATTCAGTGGCAATTCATCTAAGTAGCTATCGAATTCATTGAATTGAAAATGAAGATAAAAGAAAGGGCCAAGGATTTCCAACCAAACATTTATTCCAAACCTTCCTTGAAATTGTTTTCCCTATGTAACTGTTCATTTTGTATTATTCCATCTACGATGGATATTTCTGTTAAACCAACCATTGTTGGTGAATTTTGATTCGTCCGTCCATATTATTTTTTTACAAATATTTCAAACTTCCCTATTTCTACGTCTTAACCACTTCGCAAATCGTACTTTCCTTCCTTTATCCCTCTCATTAAGGTTGTGAACTTTGCGTATCCTGTAGCATTTATATTTGTTCTTTTTCAAAATAGTTATGGTGGATTTTACAGAAATCCCCATCTCGTGGGCAATTTCTCGTAAAGAACAATCTTGATTAGCATAATTTTTCCAACTGGTCAATCCTAAGTTTGAAAACAAGATGTTTTCACTGTGTAAATATTTATGCTTGCTTTATCAATATCTGTTATGAAAAAGACAGATCTGTATTGAAAAACTAATGGTGGTCATGTTGACACCAAACGTTTTATCGAATATTTATCACTATTATTTCATTTCAGATTTTTTTTGCTTAATATAATTGTTATTTTCAGCAATTTTTTTTTATTCTTCTTTTTTAGTTGTTTCAGGGATTTCAAATCATTTTATATATTAGACAATGGAAGTCCAAACTAGTGGAATTCATCATGAAGCATTGTCAATCACCATCAAACATACTATAATGTTATTGGGTCTGAAAACAATTCAGCGTTTTTTCAAGGTAACAAATTGATATTGATTGTGACCAATCAGCTTTTTTAGAACACACAAAAAAAATTGGTGTGGAGATAGACTGTAATTTAAGATTCGAAGAATACGTAAATGAACTTGTTCAGACAGATGAATATGGAGAAGAGAAGACTTTTTCATGCTTCTTGTTGTTTCCACAAAATTATTATTACCAAAAAACCCCCCTACTTGCATTTAAATCACAATTTGCTTTGATATCCATAAGGTAAATGTATGATTCAGAGGTGCACTAATGCGACCAAAGTTTAAAACTGATACTTTCAAATTATGTTTTTTTACATCAAATATACACCATATACAACTGTTTACCTTTTCAATAGAGTCGAAAGTGATACAAATCATGAAATTATGAAACAACAAAAAAAAATCATTGGCGCTCCGGGGTGTTCATTGGTTCCAGTGGCGCATTTGCTTTTTCAGCTGCAGGAAAACCCGGAGAAACCTGCAGCACCACATCATCTGAAGAACTTGATCTGCCATCCTCTCTCTCATAAAACAAAATGTAGGGTGTCTCCAGAGGCTCCAATAAATTCAAGACAACGCCAGAACACTTCGTGACACGACTATCGTCAAACTTAAACCAGCCCGCTTCGTCTTTGATCAATGCATAATAATAACCAGATTCAATGCCAGAACCACAGAGTGAACAATGACTGCATGAAGACTATAACAGTGGTCTGCTAGATATATTTCGAACCTTCGTAAAAGTTTGGTGCTTCCGTCACAGGTTGAGTCATGTTTAAAGAGCGGCAGTGTTATTATTAGAATGACTGATGCCTCAGCTATACTTGTTTTCTCATAATAGTCAATTAGTTTGGCGCATGTCAACATTCATTGTTGCAACTATTCATTCCCCATCCTCAGGTCCATACAAGGTGATGAGCCTTATGTGGGTATTTTTGGCCTTAGAGCAAGACAATATTTGTTGTGCAGTTTTCAGCTCCTGCTGAAGAAAATATCGTCCAAAAAAGAGGAGAAAAAACGGATGAAATATCGAGATTCTCTCTTCGCAGACTCTATCCAGACTACTCAGGATGAAAACAAATTTAAAAAGGTTATAAAAATAATAAAAACAGCTAACACTGCCTTGAGGGGAATTGTGTGGTGTTGCAATGTCAAAATGGTAGACATCGTCTTCAAAGCCTGGAACTCTCAACTTGCTTCGAGTGATACCGTTGTCAATTTTTCTATAGGCCTCTCTTGACCAACTCTTGTTTTTTGTTATTGGGTTTTGGAGGGCTGGGGGTCTTTGAATTTCTTTTCTACTGGACACAGGGTGAGCGGTTGTGACTTATCACCTTCCTTAGCTGGCCTAAATGGCCATTAAAGGAACACCATGGGGATCGTCACGCGCACTAAATATTACATTTGGTGTAGATACTTAACTTACAGTAGCTATCTTTTGAGCCAATTTCTTTCCTTGAAACACAATAATTATCAAAATTACAACCAATTACAGTTGGGTGCGTCTCGTACACTTGCTGTGCCTATCACTTTCCAAATTTTATGTATCTGGAACAGATATAATCAAGAAAAAGTCGTCAAATAAGCGATATTATGTCCTACTACTGTGAAATGTTCCAGATGATTGACGTTTGATATAAATAAGATATGGATTTATATCGACACCTGCGAGACGCCTTTCAGTTTCAGAATATACATTATTCATTTTTCCATTGCACTGAAAGACGGTTTGTTTACGAATATCCAGCATTGGCGTGATATAGTCAAGAGATATTTCATAGTAGCTATATATTTCCAAAATTTATATGAGTTCTGTGAGAAAAAGTTTTTTGGCTATCTCTATATTTCAAAACAAATTGTGGAAAACAAAGGTAAAAAGAAAGCAATCAAGTTCAAAATTAACTCTGTACAAATATGTATGAATCTTGCATTGAAGTTACTCCCAGATGAAAACTGGAAAGAAAAGTCCTTGTTTGGAGGTGATTCATAATGTTTCGTGATGAATTTCATTCGTTCTGACTTCCATTGTTTAATATTATATGAAATGTTTCAAAATCCCTAAAAGAACCAATACAAATTGAAAATTAAAAAGAATATCTGAAAATAACAGTTATATTAAGCGGAAAAACCCTGTAATGAAATTACAGTGAAATAAAATACAAGTAAAAAAATGGAATTGTTAGTATTAACAATGACTGGACTAATTCCTCCGAGAGATAACTATTTATGGGTAAATCATCTTCAATAGTTTTTGGAAAAGCCAAAGATCGTGGAAGGGCCATAGATAATATCGATTTGTATATTGATGGACATTCTGTGGAATTGATTGAGAAAAATAAAATGCTTTGGACTTCATATAGACTACAACCTCAGATTTGTTCTTCAAGTTAATACTCTCATTCAAAGGTCGTACGGTACTCTGAAACATCTGTATTCAAACAGACATTATATTAGTAGGTCTCTCAAAATTACCCTTTCAGACGTACTGATTCTTTCTAAGTTCAATTATTGTGATGTCGATTCCATAACTTCTGCAAGAATTCAGAAAAAACAGGACGCCTGCATTAGACTAATATTCCGCTTGAATCACAGAGATCATGTGACCCCTTCAATCAATCATTTAAATCGGTTAAGAATTCAGAAGAGAATTGCATTTCGCCTGTTTCATTCACAAACTGATAAAAAAACAACAACCCACTTATTTGGTAAAGGAACTCCTTCCCAGACAACAGATTCCTTCAAGAAACCTTAGATTTAATAATAATTTTGACATTCCGAATCATAACAACACTATCTATGAACGATCCTTCACGTATCATGTTGTAACAATGTGTAATTCATTCAGTAAATCTTTGAAAAATTCATCACTACCGCTCTTCAAAAGTAAACTTGAAACAGAATTGCTCAGTCAACAGTGATTTAAACATAAACATTGTCCTGAAATTGCCATTTAATTTTTGTAATATTTTTTTTAAACGTGGTTGAGTGGAAGGATAGCGCTCTGCTAAACTCAGCCACGTAAAATAAAGACCTATTATCCCCGAAGTGTGCGCTGGTCAAGCCCTGTCCCCGAAGCCCCGATACATTCGGTGGACGCGCCAGCATTATCAACCAGTGACCACTCCCCACACCGTGTGGTAAATGATCATTGGATCCGAGAATGTGCCCTGAGCAAGCGCAGTGAGCTAAGAATGACAGCCTGTCCGGCTAAGATTTCTTCCTTTGTGTGGCAAGCCGGTATGATTATGAGATTTGAGAGTAGAGAGGACATCATTCCACCAAGGACTCCAATAATCAGAACAAACATCTTGACAGAGTGATCTGGATAGAGTCTGCGGAGTTCGAAGAGAAAATCTCGATATTTTATCCGTTTTTTCTCCTCTTTTCTGATGATATTCGTCTCGCCAGGAGCTGAAAACTCCACGACAAATATCGTTTTGCTCTGGTGGTCTAGAAGGACTACATCAGGCTACATCAGCTTGTATGAGCCTGAGGGTGGGGAACGAATAGTTCCAATAAATTAGGCACTTCTCGTTCCACACAATGGATTCAATAACCCCCGGAGCGTAGGGCAACAACCTCTATACCCATCACGCGACTGCGGTAGACTAAGGTGTTGAAGACACCATCCTGGCAAGCCATGATAAACCCCTCAGTTTCCGACTTCAGCCCACTCGACCTGAGAATAGCGAACGTCAGGCGCTTTGATAAGCCAAGGTCTCCAATGTTATTGAAGAAGACACCATGCATTGGCTTATCCTTGTGTTTCCGCAGAAGTAAGATGATCTCTGCGGCTTTTATCTGAGCTTTTTGCTGAACGGGTTCCAACTCGGTGACAGAGTTGTGGTCACCTCGTTCAGTGTCGAAAACTATACCGAGTTTATCAGCTGCTTGGGCAGCTGCCCTAAAGAAAAATGCTCCAATTCCTGCTCTCTCATGGTCACGGACCATGCAGAGAAGGGGATCCGAACTCCTGACAACTTTACAGGCTGTATCCAGTACCATTCTGTCATGTAGACACTCCAAACTCAAAAGTCCACGACCTCCCTGTTGTCGGGGGAAGTACAACCGTGGAACGGACGATTTGGGATGCAAACCCCTATAGAGATGCATCGTTTTTAGGGTCTTTACGTCGAGTTGATACAGCTCCTCCCGAGTCCACTTCACTACTCCAAACGAGTAGAGTAAGATTGGAACGGCAAGCATATTTGTTGCAGCAACTTTGTTCTTCCCCGACAGCTCCGATGACCAGTTCTGTCAAAATTTGTGCTGATACTTGTCGCGGAGAGAGTTTTTCACTGCTGTTACCTGTTGTGAGTGGCGTTGTTCCACCCCGAGGTAAGTATACGTCTCTCCGGCATCCAGGTGGTGTAGGATGCTTCCATCTACGAGTTGCACATCCTCTCCGTAGTCCCCGCATCGTCCTCTTTTGAGATGGACCATTGCACATTTGTCTATACCGAATTTCATACCGATGGCATGCGTGTACTCTTCCACCACCCTCAAGGATTATTATTATTCCAGTACATTCACTTATCTCCTCTTTCCGCTTCACCGGTTTAGCGGAAGATTACTGTTTGGCGTTAGTTTGCCATTTTTCGCTTGATTATGGGTTTCCATATGTTGCGTATCTCTACGCTAGCTTGGCTGAATACATTGTTGGACAACAATGTATTCAGCCTGTATTGGCTTCTTTAAATTTCCTCCTGAACCAGTGTTCCTCCCTGTGTATGATCTCAGCTTGGAACCACTCGATGTTATGTTGATGAGTCCAAACATGCTCTGCTATTCCGGATTTGCTGGTTTCTCCTCGCTTTCCTTCCCCTTTCCAAGCAACTACTTTCACATGAAAGTTATAGTGAATCATACCAGCTGCTGACCACCATACAATAAACCATGGTCTTTTTTGGTATGTTTTCGCCTTTGAAAAGTGCCTGGGTGGCTCGACGATGTCCAATTACTATACTGAATGTCTTCTGTAATCGTATAGCAATAAAAAGGGTCGTTTTGGTTGCGCAAAAGCTAAGAGGAACAAATCTCGAAAAGTGACAGTTTCTGTCGATCATTCAAATTGTGAGGCTCCTAGTTTTCGAGCTTTTTGACCTCTCGTGGGCTGACTCCCAGTTCTTCTGCCATTTCGCTGGGGTCCTCTAACATGATTTTATTTTTCAAAAAACCGCCTCACTTTTGGTCTCCTCTCCGACCACGACGGTCCATTTTTCGGTATAGGGTGTATTACATAAACTCACATTAGAATTTAACAGATATTCGAAAATGATGTGGAAATATACAGGGTGTTACATTGGAATTAAGGAAGTTGGTACCAACTTCCTGTATAAGTAGAAGTCAATAAAGCATATTAAATAACTATATTTGCCAATATTTCGGATATGAATCCTATCATTTCCCAAAGTACGGCTAACTGACGATCATTGAGCTATAACCTGTGTATAGAGCAAGTAATTTGAAGCATTATTCACATTCAAAAGTATGTCTACTCGCTTATGTGCGTTGTATACCGTATAGAATATGAATTTTTCAACGCAATAATCGACCCCTATCAGGCTAGCAAGGCGAATCCAGCAAAATTGCAAAAAAAATACATCAATTTGTCGCTAAATAGTTGCTAATTATTTGCTAAAACAACGATTTTGTTGCTCGTGCCGATCTCTAGAAATCGCAAATAATGCTATCGTGATATAAAGATAACTCAATAAATTATATGATTTCCCTTTGATCTTTACAGAATATTTATTTGCTATTTAGTTGCTGAACCTTGATGTTGATGATCTTGCTATTTTGAAACTGGTTTTTCCTGGAATTGAAGATGTTCTAAATTTGTTGCTCACCAAGAGTAAACTTAAATACACCTTGAGTATCAGCAACAAAATAGTTGAAACCGATCGGCCGATTTTCAAATTTTTTACTTTATTTTCCTTGTTCTTGCTATCTTGAAACTGGTTTTCCTTAGAATAAAAAGTATTTCAAATTTGTTGCTCACCAGAAGTATACTCAAATACACCTTGAGTATCAGTAGCAAAATAGTTGAAACCAATCGGCCGATTTCTTTCTTTTTTTCTTTTTCCTCGATCCTGCTATCTTGATACTGGTTTTCCTGTGAATGAAAAGCCTTTCAAGTTTGTTGCTCATCAGGAGGGTACTCAAATACACTCCAAGAATTAGCAACAAAATAGTTGGCCTTGATCGGCCGATTTTTAATATTTTTTTAAATTCTACCTGTTCTTGCTATTTTAAAACCGGTATTTTCTGGAATACGGAGTATCATGAATTTGTTTCTCACCAGAAGGGGAAGCAGTTTCAAGATAGCAAGAACGTGGGAAATGAAGAAAAAATTAAAATCGGCCGATCGGTTTCAACTATCTTGTTGCTGATACTCAAGGTGTATTTGAGTATCCTCCTGATGAGCAACAAATTTGAAACGCTTTTTATTCTCAGGAAAACCAGTATCAAGATATCAAGGCCTAGGAAAATAAAAAAAAATTGAAAATCAGCCGATCGGTTTGCACCGTTTTGTTGCTGATACTCAAGGTGTATTTGAATCTCCTTCTGGTGAGCAAAAGATTTGAAACACTCTTTATTCTAAGGAAAACCAGTTTCAAAATAGCAAGAACGTGGAAAATAAATAAAGAATTTGAAAATTTGCCGATTGGTTTCAACTATTTCGTTGCTGATACTCAAGGTTTATTTTAGTTTACTCTTGGTGAGCAACAAATTTAGAACATCTTTATTTCCAGGAAAACCAGTTTCAAGGTAGCGGGATTATAAAAAAAAATATTACAAAATTTTTCGCTATATCCAAGGTTCAGCAACTAAATAGCAACGAAATCTTCTGTAAATATCAAAGGAAAAGTATAGAATTTATTGAGTTATCTTGCTACCTTTACATCACGATAGCATTATTTGCGATTACTAGAGATCGGTACGAGCAAAGAAATCGTTGTTTTGGCAACTAATTAGCAACTAATTAGCTTCAAATTGATGTATTTTTTTTTGCAATTTTGCTGGATTCGCCTTGCTAGCCTGATAGGGCTCAATAATCGCCCGATCAGTATTTGAACCGTTTCCTCATAATAAAACTTCATCTTCAGATATTGTTCTTCTGAAACTAAGAAACTTTTTTGTGTTTCATTGACGCATAGAAACTGCTATACACTCTTTTGCAATCATAGTCCACTTTTCCAGTGCAATTTAGTTACAGCCTCTCTTCTTACGGTGTTCTTGAAAGTGCATAGAGAACTGTCAATAAACTAAAGTAGTGACTACCCTAGAACACGTCTTTAATCCCTTTGCGCCATACTGTTGACCTGACATTCGGTGTCCCATACTTAATCCATAATTGGATATCTTGGCAACATAACGGTAAAGCGAGAATATTGCTGAGCGCGATATCAGTATGCTGCAGCATCGATACGCAAATCATATATCACCTTAACTAGCCTTGCATCGTGGAAATATGGTGGAATTAGGATTATTGAAAGATATCTCACGAGTTTCGTGAGAATCGAGCATTAGACATCCACATGGAAACGAGAAAATGAAATGATAAACTAGTGAATACGGAATGGAATGAATCATAATGAGGATTATGTTACGAGGAAGACTTGACGAATATAGCTGAAATCAATAGCCAGATGCAAAACTGCATCTGCAACTGCAAAAAAAAAAACAACCCTGGAGTTCACGGGTGGGTATGAGATGCACCGGTACATATCTGAACGAATTGTTCTTTCAGATAATTTGATTTACAGCCAGTTTCCAAGTATGGCCACTCATTTTGTGAAGTTTTTTTCCGTAAACAGTGCATTTCTTTAAGGTACCCCTCCTTTTATTTTTTGATCGGGTTAACTCACAAAATTGAAATTTGGGATAACGAAATTAATGCATGAATACTTTATTTTGAAGTGAAACTGACAGATGAAACTTTCAAGATGGCGATTGGGGGCATCTATGAAAAAAACTAAACGGAAAGGGGGATCTTGTGATAAATATTTTTAAAGCTCCTGACAAATACTTCACAACCCTAGAATATGATGTCGATATCTTCAACTATTACAAAATGGCGGAACTTTCAATAATTGCCTGAATACCTACATTGATAGATAGATAGATAGATAGATATTTATTTTCTCCTTCATTGCCATTACATGGATTAGGTAAGTCAGAAATACATAAAATGAAATGTAAAATGTATAAGGTATATATACTAAACACATCTTCCATAGACATGGATTGTGAACGTCAACAAGGATATAAACCAAGGTAAGCTTATGGAAATTTCATAAAATATGAATCGTGTACAATAAAATAGCATACAACAGATACAAACTTAGTATACTGGAGATAAAATCCATGTATATACAAATACACTGTGTATACCGATACACTATTTGTGTGTATACACAGTATACAGTAGTATACACAGATGTGAGTTATGTATAACTGAAAATCGCAATTAAGATACAGGTCCAGATAACATTACAATATACCAATTGACCTTACACAAAACTAGAGTGCAGGTAAACAATTATACCCACTAATTATGTTAACAAGGTTTATTTATTGGTTATGTATAGTTTTTAAATAATTTTCAAATTCTTGTATATTGTAGAAGCAACCTTTGTTCATTATCTTTCTCAGTTCTTTTTTGAAGATTATTACGGACGAACATTTGATATTGCGAGGAAGCAAGTTGAAATAAGAACATCCTCTGTAGATTCCAGTTTTTTCAATGAATGCGTGATTAACCCTGCCCAATCGCAAATTTTCAGAACATTTAACTACATACAGATAGATAAAACCTTGTTTTGCGAGCCTCACATTGATCATGTGTGTAAAACATTGAACCAGGCAATATTTGCAATACGTCAGCCAAAAGAGTTGCTTGACTTAGATGGTATCAAGATGGTCTATTATTCTTTGGCCTATTTTCACATGGCTCAAAATATACTAATGTGGGGTACTTCTACTGGCGGAAGACGTGTATTTATTCTACAAAAAAATCATGAGGATCAATTTTTGACATTACACCGAGATCTAGCTGTAGAGATTTATTTTCAAAATATGAAATATTAACTTCATCCTGTATCTATGTATGAGATATGTATGTTGTATGACATACAACATGGTTCAATTCAATCACGAGTCAGTCACTCATAATTATGCAACACGAACTGAACACTTGACCATCCCAAAACACAAAACTTCAACATTCAAAGAATCTCTTAGGTATAACGGCATCATACTTTATAATTCATTGCCACAGGATGTCAAGGACCTACACTCAGTAAGTTTCAAAAACCATATCAAAGAATTATTGACCAACGGGGGTTATTATAGCTTAGATGAGTTCCTGCAAAGGGATGTCTTGATATAACTTGTTCTCACTGCTATTTTCCTTCCTATTTTCATGTTGAACTCTTTAATTGTTTATAATTATATTATGTTGTTTAATAATATTTTGTCTATGATTTTAAAATTTGCATCAGTATGTCGCTTGTAGTGTTCTGTATAGTGCCTGTTTTATTTGATAGGAATACGTTTATTTATTTATCCTTATACAGTTATTTATTGTTATTTTTATTATTGACATGTCTAATATCATAATGATCTGAAACATGAATGAATACAACAACAATAACATAATATGAGGTAATGAGCTTGAGGTCAGTTCAGAAAATGCTGAAATGGTTACCTTGAACTTCTTGACATATGAACAGCCTATCCGATATTTCACGTCGAACATTTTCGAACACAGTAACGTCAAAATCTCTACAAATATTTATTATTCTCTGCCGTATATCCAATATTGAAGCAGGTTCAGTTTCGTACACATTTTGCTTCAGATAGCCTCATAAAAAAAGTCCAAAGGTGTCAAATATAGCGAGCGGGCTGGCCATTCTGTAGGACCTCGAGGGCCCATCCAACGATATAGAAAAGTAGTATCCAAATAGTTTCTTACTTGTTTGGAGTAATGTGGTGGTGGTCCATCTTGTTTGCAGAAGCTGCCAGCTATGTTCAATCAATTGTGAATGTAGGTAAGACTTCCAATCAAATCCTAAATAAAGATAGATGTAAATCCACTTTACTAACTTCTCAGAATTCTTGAATCTCCTCATTAAAGTGTTTATTTTGCAAAGAAGAACATACATTAGAAAAGTGTTCGAAATTTTTGAATTTGCCAGTTTCTGAAAAATGGATATGCTTTTCTTGCTTGAAAAATAACCACAGAATCAAAAATTGTCGGTTCAAAAGGAAATGTAGAATCAACAATTGCGAAAAATTGCATCATAAAATACTTCATAATGAATCTTTGGAGAAAAATGTTGAATCAAGTGATATCGTTTCTCAGGAAATTGTAGCTCATACCTCTCAATCATTTAATTCTGAAATTTTGCTTAGAATAGCTCCCGTTATAATAAGGACTCAAGAAAAAGAGATGAAAATTTATGCCTTATTTGATGAAGCTTCTACAGTAACTCTGATAGATGAGGATTTAGCAAATGATTTGAATATACAGGGTGAAGGAACAACTTTAGGCTTAAAATGGACAGCTATAGAATCATGCAAAAAAGTTAATTCTAGGAAAGTTAGTTTCGAAATTTCTGACAAGGATAAAAGTAATTTTTTCAATATAGAAAATGTATATACTTTGAAAAATATGGATTTGCCTCTACAAACAATTGATGGTAGGAAAATGAAAAACAAATGGGCTCACCTCAGGAGGGTAGATTTTGAAAATATGCATAATGTACAGCCAAAACTGCTTATTGGTCAGGATAACTGGGAATGAATTGCAAGTCGTGAAATAATTGAGGGTCCTAAGAATTCTCCAGCTTTATCTAAAACTGAATTGGGTTGGGTTGTACATGGGAATCTACGTCAATTTAGAAACAGAGTCGATGATACTATAGTATTACATATTACGTGTAAAAAGTGCAAAAATGTGGCACTATCAGGTAAAAAGTGTATCCAATGTGAGTCAGTTATGCATAACAGTAGTGCTAAATTGATGAAAAATGTGGTCCTTACGAAGGGAGACAAAATAATATGCTGTGAAGGTCAAAGTGAGCCGAAACTACGGGAAGCCGAAAGTGATGGACTCTTCTATGGCGCTACGGATGATGATGTTTTAACGTCCAAAGACAAGGTAGATATTCAACTTGTTAACTATCTACTGAAGCAAAAAGACGTGATAATTAACGAACAAAGGGAAAAAATTGACTTGCTTCATGAACAAATCGAATTGATATCCGAAAATAACCTGTTGAAGAAGTCTGTTTTATCGACACCAGCAAAAAAAGACTTATCAAGAAAAACCTCGCTCGCTGAATATGGAAAAAATCCCGAGAGATATGGACAAAAAACTGAGGCCAAAACAATATCGTCAGCTGATAGACCAGGGAATTCCCAAACATTCGAAAAAACTGAGGCCAAGACAATACCATCATCTGATAGACCAGGGAACTCCCATACATTCAAGAAAACAGATGTATCATTTGCGATGTTAAAAGAAGAAACGGCAATGAAAATGAAAAATGTTGAATTTAGACAGACAATTTAGACAGACAAGGTGACCATGAAGCTGAAAGAAATGGAAGAGAGTAGAACCCGGAAGAACTCGCAAAAGAAACGTTATTATTGGTAAAGACAACTCCGAAGATATCCTCGGGGTACCTAGATTCATTGATTTACATGTGTGCAGGGTCAGTCCTGAAACCACGACAGAAACATTACAAAAACGCCTGGGAAAACTTTTTCCGGAAGTGAGATGTGAAATTTGAAAGTCAAAAAGACCAGATGTCTATTCATCCTTCAAAGTATCAATCAGTAGTAACCATTGCAAACCAGCAATGAATCCAAATATATGGCCATGTGGTGCCGCTGTGTCACGTTTTTTACACAAGCGCCAGCAGATGACCGAAAAAACATAATTTCTGATGCAACCGAATCAGATCTTTCCAGGAATAGAAATGAATCTTCCAAACTAAACCTTTTCTATAATAACATCCAGTGTATTAGGAACAAACTTGATGAAATTGAAACAATTGCAGAGGACATGAACTTCGACGTACTGTGCTTCACAGAAACTTGGTTACGTGATCAAGAAATTTCTCTTTCTTTTTTAACAAACTTTGACATAGGCCGATCCTCATTCGAACATGGTGGTGTGATCTTGTATATCAAAAATGGTTTTAAAACACGTATAGTCAAAAAATTCGACGACTTATACTAAGAAAAATTTTTTGAAATTGCTGCGGTTAAACTATTAGATCTGGATATTTTGATCATTACGATTTACAGATCTCCTATTCCTGAATCTATTGAACAATTTTTTGAAAAGTTCTCAATAATGCTTCAACGATTAACTTCCAGTTCTAAAGAAAAATTCATTACAGTAGGGGATTTCAATATTGATGTTATTAATACCAAACTGTCCTCAACGAGAGATTTCACAGATATATTGAATAGTTTTGGTCTTGAATTTTCTGTTACCGAACCCACGAGTTTATCAAAAGAGAAAGGAACATGCATTGATAATTTGATAACTAACATAAAAGATAATGTTGTATTTGAAATCCGTGACTTTTGTTTATCAGACCACTCAGGCATTCTAGCTACTGTAAGCTACTGTAAGCATTATAAAATGAACCCAAACATGAAAACAACAAGATATATTTCCAAACTCCAATTGGTAAATTTCAAAAAAATGCTATCAAATTACGATTGGACGTATTTATACACAATTGAAGAAGCAAATGTTTTATTCTCTGATTTCTTTCAGGTTTTCCTGAGGGAATATTACAATTATTTTCCAGAAAAAACGATCAAGTGTAACCAAAAAAGCACCTAAATTGGTTCAACGAAAATCTGAAAGAAATGAGAAACTTACTAGATGCTATAAATATTATAAAAAAATTCCATCCATCACAAGAAATATCTGGTATTTACAAGGGAATGAAATCAAACTATAAAAAAGAAATAGATAAAGCAAAACGCAATGCAAATAAAGAATTTATTGAAAACTCGACAAATAAATCCAAAGCAATCTGGACACTGATAAAGTCTCAAGTAGGCAAATCTGAAAGGAATGATTACAGCATTTCAGCTGATAATTTCAATAAATTTTTTGTTAATGTCGGAAGGAATATTCTAAACTTACTGCCCAAAGGTGATATGGATTCTATACAATCCCTGAAAAATACCCATAGTTCCCCATGCTAATCTTTCTTCATTACACCCATCACTGAGGATGATATTAAGAGCATTGTGAGAAACTTGAAAAATTCCAACAGTAGGGATATTTATGATATAAATATTACAGTACCTAAAAATATAGGTGATGAACTGGCACCTTTATTATACTACATTTTCAATAAGTGTCTGGAACAAAGAATATTCCCAGATGAACTGAAGATTGCCAAAGTGGTTCCCATTCCCAAAACCAATAATAAAACTGATGTGAATATGTTCAGACCAATTTCAGTACTACCAGTCTTTTCGAAAATCTTGGAACAACTGCTTAAAAACAGAGTCGTTTCTTATTTCGAAAGTAAACAACTATTTGCTAAAGAGCAGTACGGTTACCGTACAAATAAATCAACGACGAAAGCACTGATATCCATTCTTGAAAAAATCACAACGTCAATAGACGATAATAAACTTTTTTCTGCTACCATGCTTGACTTATCTAAAGCATTCGATTGTGTAACACATGATTATCTCCTGAATAAATTAGATTTTTATGGAATCAGAGGTGAAGCTCTTGAGCTCTTCTCCTCTTATTTGAGTCGGAGTCAGCAAAGAGTTGTTTTACCCTCGGGCGAATAATCAGAATTATTGCCTTTAGATATCGGAGTTCCTCAAGGGTCTGTCCTAGGACCAATATTTTTCATTGTTTTTATAAACGATCTACCAAAATACCTGAACGCAGATGCAGCTATTTTATATGCGGATGACACGACCATTCTGAATGTAGCCCAAGAGGTCGAGGAATTAACTGTAAAAAAATCTGAAACAGTAGCGAGAGCCACCAATTGGTTTACAGCAAACAATTCCAAACTAAATACTGAAAAAACAAACGAGTTACTATTCGGAAAATCTGATCAGTGAAATAGCGTGAAATTATTAGGCATCCATATTGACACTAACTTGAATTGGAAAAAACATATTGAGCAATTAGCAGCAAAATTGAATAGAGTAGTTTATCAAATCAGAAAACTTACAGAATTCACCACTTTTGACACGACACTAACATACTACTACAGTAACTTCTATTCGGTCTTTTCTTACGACCTTTTAATTTGGGGTAACTCTTCAGATAGTGAGAAATTGCAGAAAAAAGTCATACGAATAATAGCTCAAGCTGGTTTCAAGGACCACTGCAGACCATTATTTAAAAAATTAAATATATTAACTCTACCATCAGTTTTTATATTACAATGCGTGATGTACATTAAAGAAAATGAGAATTCACTATCTCTAAATTCATCATATCACTACTACAACACCAGAAATAAAAATTTATTGAGTATTCCCTACTATAGAATGAAAAGAACTCAGCAGCCAACAAATTATACTGCTCTGAAACTTTTCAATAAATTACCAAATGGACTAAAAAATGCTCCGATAAAAAGATTTAAAGCTGCAGTTATGGAAATTTTACTGTATAATGCTTTCTACAATCTCGACGAATTTTTTGACTTCTCTTTTGATGAAATACAACCATAATCCACTGAAATTGTTAATAATTTTGTTGAAAGTTTCTCAGATACTGTAAATGTCATGTACTGTTTGTCACTAAACTATATTTCGTTCACTTTTTCTATGTTTTACACTGAATCTACGTTCTATACATATACTTATACCTCTGTTATGACAACCTTAAATGTACTTTATACATACTTGGGCTAATAAATTATGATTATGATTATGAATAGAAAAGTACTCAACCAGGAAGATTTAAGAGCAGAAGAAATAATCAAGCAAGTAAAAAGGAAAATTCCAGGTCAGAACCGTTGGGAAACAGGGTTACTTTGGAAAGAAGAGGACAGTAAATGTATGGCTTTCGAAAGGTTATAGTATATTGAACGTCGTATGGAAAAAGAATTCAGTTTTGCAGAAGCTTATAGGAGGAAAATAGAAGAGTATGTTGAAAAAGGATATGCGAAGAAAATAGAAGAATATCCTTCAGAGAAGATATGGTATTTACCACATTTTGGGGTTGTTGATGAAAATAAGCCAGAGTAAATGATATTTGTATTTGACGCAGCCGTTAAAGTGGAAGGTAAAAGTCTAAATGATTTTCTGCTGAAAGGACCGGATTTATTTAACTCTCTAGTAGGGATAATATGGAAATTCAGAGTAAAACCCATAGCATTTCCAGCAGACGTGAGGGAAATGTTCCATCAGCTGGTTGTAAGAAAAGAAGATAGACCTGCTCAGAGATTTTTATGGAGGAAAATTCCAAATGAAGATGTAACTATGTTTGAAATGCAAGTGATGATTTTTGGTGCCATTTCATCTCTATTCTCTGTACAATACATCAAGAACAAAAATGCATTGGAATTTGAAGAAGTATAACCTGAAGCTGCTGATAGCATTATAAATCGTCACTATATGGATTATTACCTACATAGTGTTTCTACAAGCGCTGAAGCAACAAAACTCATTGAAGAGGTAATAAAAATACATGAGTCAGGTGGTTTTCAGTTAAGAGGATGGATTTGCAATTCAAAAGAACTTTTGGAAAAAATTTCAGAGTCACTTAGGGGGAAAGATGGAATACTGGATGAAAACGGTTCACAGAGAGTTTTAGAAATGAAGTGGATGCCCAAAGAAGATGTTTCAATTTTTTCATTGAATTTCCACAAAGTTAATAAAGATATTTTGAATAGTAAGATTCATCCTACAAAAAGAGATACGTTGAAAGTAGTGATGTCACTTTATGATCCTCTAGGTTTAGAGGGACATTACGTAATTAAGGGGAAAATATCGATACAAGAAGTATGGAAAAGCGGTTTGAATTGGGGTGAAAAAATTCCTATTGATTCGAATGAAAAATGGTTACAATGGATCAGTGATTTGAAACAAATTGAACAATTGAAAATACCAAGATGTTATAGCTTTGAAATAATCAAAAATACTTCTGGAACACGTCTGGAACTTCAAGCAGCAGTGATGGGTTCTCATTTAGCAAGACACATCAAGAAGGAACATTCACTTGAAATCAATAAAACATTTTTCTGGTCAGATTCAAGAATAGTTCTCTGTTGGTTGAGATCAGAGACCAAACGTTTTAGGACTTTCGTTGCACGTAGAATGGGAGAAATTCAGGAAAATTCTAACATCTCTGATTGGCATTGGGTACCTTCCAGTATAAATGTAGCAGACGAAGCCACCAGAAGCACCAAGAAAACAAATTTGAATATAGAAGATAGTTGGTTTCAGGGTCCAAAGTTCTTGTATCTTAATGAAGAACTCTGGCCAAAATCAGGAAAAAATGTATCATGCATTTCTACCGAAGATATTAAGGAATTAGAGTTGAGGCAAGATTTCATTTTATTGCAGACTTCTCAAGTTAAAATTGATTATTTACCTAATTTCACTAAATTTTCAGATTATAACAAGTTGCTTCGAGTTACAGCCTATATGTTTCGATTTATCGAAAACATGAAGAAAAAGGGAAGAGATTTGGAGAAACAGAAACTCACATGGCAAGAACTTCAGAAAGCGGAGAGAGTTTGGTGCATGAAGGTTCAGGAGAATTGCTTCTTAGAGGAAGTGAAATCTTCAAAAAAGGCAAACGAGGTACTCAAAAGTAGTAAGTTATTTAAATTATCACCTTGCATTGAAGATGAGGTCATTTACTTAAGGAGTAGGATTGATTATTCACCTGAACTTTCTTAAGAAACAAAACTTCCAATAATTTTGTGCAATTGCCATCATTTTACCAAACTTTCAGTTGCCTATTATCATAGGAAAAATGGTCATGCTGGACTACAATTTACATTAAATAAATTAAGACAGAAACTTTGGATTTTGCAAGCTAGGAAATTAAACTCAAGAATTTTAAGATTATTTAATTTGTGTGAAATTAAACGTGCCAAACCTCAAATACCGGAAATGGAACGGATTCCAAAAATAAGATTAACAAGACCACAAAGACCATTTAGTTTTATAGGTATGGATTATTTTGGTCTCATGATGGTTACCATTGGTCGAAGAAGAGAAAAGCGATATGGGGTTATTTTTACGTGCCTGTCGATTCGAACAATTCATCTCGAATTAGCAGATTCTTTATCCACCGATTCAGCAATCTTGTCAATAAGAAGATTCATTTCGAGAAGAGGACAGTCTGAAGTTATATGGAGTGACAATTGAAAGAAGCTATAAAGAATTTGGATGAAGATTTAATAAACAAAAGTTTAGTAGCACAAGAAATTAATTGGAAATTTATTTCTCCAGCAAGTCCTCACTTTGGAGGAGCCTGGGAACGGATGGTAAGGGAAGGATGGTCGATAGTCGACCTCTCACATATGTTTCCTCCAATCAAGAAGATGATGAAAGCCTCACACCTAATCATTTTCTGATAGGATCATCAAGTATTGCCAAGCCACCTATTGTTGTTGATTTTACCAACAAAAATTTGAGAAAGCAATGATACTTTGCCCAGTAATTGCCGGATGTTTTTGGAGCAGATGGGTTTGAGAATATCTGCCAACTCTCATCAAGGGTTCCAAATGGTTTGAAGAGAAAGCGAACCTGAAGAAAAATGGCATAGTGGTGGTGATGGAAAAGCCTCTGGGAAATAACTGGCCTGGAGGTAAAATAGTGGAAGTTTATCCAGGAAGAGACGGAAGAGTACGAGTTGTGGTTCAGAGGAGTATTTATCGCAGACCTGTAGCTAAATAAATTATGTCTTTTGAATGTATTAGAAATGTAATAAAATTATAAAGAGTATTTATGACTCATCCTTCCGAATAATTATAGGGGCAGATTTTTAAGTTTTGAAATACTCTGTATTAGATATTATTATGTTGTTATGTGAAATTTATATCAAGTTTGGGTTTTTTGTTATTTTTCACAAGGAGATAAGTTGTTGATAACAAGAAAGTGTCAAGCGAAAATGAAAGTTCCTTGAAAAAAGTTAAAAATTTCATTTTTTCCCAATTTCCCCACCAGAAAAAAGCTAAACATTGTGCTGGCCTTTCGATCGGATAACTGACTACGTATTTACAGGTAAAACTAAACACAGTCAGTGCAAAGCTTATTGTCAAATAATCTGAAAATGGAAGTTTTAACAGGTGATGATCAACTATATTGCCAAACATGCTCCAAACTAACTGACTGTTATAAAGAAACAAGTATAGCTGAGGCACCAGTCAATCTAACAATAACATTGATGATCTTCAAAGAAGACTCAATCTCTGACGGAAGCAAGAAACTCTTTGGAAGGTTCAAAATAGATGAACATTTCAATCTAGTAGACCACAATTATAATATTCATGCAGTCATTGTTCACTGTGGTTCTGACGTTGAATTTGGTCATGATTACGCCTTAGTTAAAGACGAAACGGACTGGTTCAAGTTTTACGATAGTCATGTCATCAAGAGTTCTGGCGATGCATTTAATATATTGGAGCCTCTGGAGACACCCTACAATTTTTTTTGTAAGAGAGAGGACATTGTGGATCAAGATCTTCAGATGATGTAGTGCTGCAGGTTTTTCCGGGTTTTCCTGCAGCTGAAAAAGCAAATGCGCCACTGGAATCAATGAAGTCGCCCCGGAGCGCCAATTGATTTTTATTGTTGTTTTTATTTTTATCGTTGTTTTAATAAAAAAAAAATGTTTTAGCTAGTGTGAATTATTATACAAACTTTCATTTTTATATGAAAACTATACTAAGTACCAGATTTGTTTCATCTTTTAGTAATGAAGTCACTAGGCATAAGGATTCATTAATATTTTGCATTTCACACTTCACTAAATGTTTTGTAAAATTGTAGATTGGAATGTAGGCATTACATAAATATGATCATTCAAATACATTGTAGTTCTTTACACTTTATCAAATATATTTTCGTGAATTGGCTTTGCCGTTAAATAAATAAAGAAATGAATAATATTATATACATCATTGAATACTTACAGATTTTTCATATTTCCCAAATGAACGAAAGTTTTTTCTTGTACTTCAATGATACTGCAATGTGACAGAATTCTGAAAAAAAAACAAAAGTATTTATAGGGCATTCCACAAGCAAGCAAAGAAGTTTATAACACTGAAATGCCGATCATTTCGAGAGTGAATATTATCATCTTCAGGGAGAAAAATGTGGTTGGGGTTGAAACGAAATAATGTAAAAAATTACTCAACAGAAGATATTAAAATTATGTGTACCTATACAAAGATGATGAATTGAATATTACTGGAGTTTTTTCCCCAAAACCAAATCGTTATTTCGTGTTTCGACACGTGTTTCGATCACCAAGTGTTCATCTTCAAAGAAGAAGATTTAAACTAGAAACTAATGCGAGCTAACCCTATTTATGCTATAAAGGTAACTCATACAGGTAAACCATCCAGGCGTACCAACCCTACAGGTATACCAACCTAAATTAATTTAACAATTTTGCCTTATCTATTATTTTACAATATATGTTTATATAAAACAATTATCACCTATATAAAAATTAATATCACAATATTGCCTATCCAAATTCATTTTTACAATGTGTCCTTATGTAGTGATCAGTAAACCCAACAACATTATTTTATTTTATTTTAACAAGCTATACAGTATGCTCTTTGGTATAGGTCCGTCATCGTTATTCATGATATTATTGTGTTTACTTGTTTCTACACTCTCATAGGCATCTAGTTGCCTGTTGTTGTTAACTTGTCTAACTAATCTTAATGAACTGAAGTCTATGGAATGGTTTTGTTGCAAAATATGATGGGCGATTGCTGATTTTTCAGGTCTTCCATATTTTAAGTGTGCTATGTGTTCCTTATATCTTACTTTAATAGATCTTTTTGTCTGTCCATAATATTTTGCATCGCAGTCCTTACATTCAATTTCGTAAATTCCAGACTTTTCCGAATTCTCGACTTTTGTCTTTTGCACTTCCCAAAAGGCTCTGTAGTGTATGAGCAGATTCGAAATGGAAACCAAAGAAAAGTCAAAGTATTTTCCTAGGATTTAGTTAAGGTATGTGGATGATATTTTCGCGATATTCGAAACCAAAAAATCGAATATTGACGATTTTGTTTCCATTTTAAATAATAGATGTCCATCAATAAAATTCACGTATGAGTTAGAAAATAAGGGACAACTACCATTTTTTGACGTTTTGGTAATAAGGATCTAATATGGAGGGTTAGAATTCGATATATTTAGAAAAGAAACAAGCAAGTACAGGTATATTCCTGACAGTTTACATCACTGTGGAGAGCACAAACGTGCTGGGTTGAATTTTTTAGTGCCTTGTCTTTTGACTTTCCCTCTAACACATGATAGGTTTACAAAAGAAAAACGTACAATACAGGAAATAGCAGCCACTAACGGTTTCTCGAGGGGTATTGTAGATGACATAATAAGGAAGAAGAAGTTTAGGTTAAGAATGAACGAAATTTCGACTTTCAGAAAAGACAAAAACCAAGATAAATACATCTCAGTTCCATACCACCAATATACGAGGAACTTTGGAAAGATTTTCAAGGAACTAGGTATGAAGGTGGTTTTTAAAACAAGTCATACACTACAGAGCCATTTGGGAAGTCCAAAAGACAAAATTCGAGAATTAGGAAAAGTCTGGATTTTACGAAATTGAATGTAAGGACTGCGATGCAAAATATTATGGACAGACAAAAAGATCTATTGAAGTAAGATATAAGGAACACATAGCACACTTAAAATATGGAAGACCTGAAAAATCAGCAGTCGCCCATCATATTTTGCAACAAAACCATTCCATAGACTTCAGTTCATTAAGATTAGTTAAACAAGTTAACGACAACAGGCAACTAGATGCCTATGAGAGTGTAGAAATAAGTAATCACAATAATATTCTGAATAACGATGACGGACCTATACCAAAGAGCATACTATATATTATTAAGTAAATGCTATATCAAAACATAATACAATTTATGAATCCATGTATGAATTTATAACAAAATACATTATTAAGAATAAACAAAGTGGGATTGAGATAATATAAATATCAAAACTATACAATAACTGACTCAATTCAGCTAAAAATCTATAATACAATATAACTACATTCATAACAATCACAGATATTTTGAGAGTTTTTTCTTAAACTATACAAGTGTATCACATTTCTTAATTTCATTTGGAAGGGAATTATATTCAAGTAAACCTCGTATGAATAGTGAGTTCATACCTTTTTTGGTATTAGCTCTATCCACATGAAAATTGTTTGACCTTCTTGTACAGTATTCGTGAACCTCATGATTAAGCTTGATGAATTGTTCGAAATAAGTTGGCATCAAACCTTTGACAATTTTAAAAATGAAGATCATTTCTGAGATAGTCAACCTTTTTGTTACTGATTGCCTCTGTAAAGTCTCTAACATATGGGTATATTGTAGTATATCTATTACATTTTAGGATTAATCTCATCCCACGATTTTGAAGTTTTTGTAGAGAAGCTTTCCTGTTATTCTCTAATAGAAATAATATTGTAGAACAATAGTCAAAATGTGGTTTGATGATACTATTTAAATCTGTCAATCTTGCTTTCAACGATATGTGAGCAGCTATTCTTGAGAAGAAAAAGAGTTTTTCTCAGAAATTTTTTTCTGTATTGATGTAAAGTGTTCCTTGTATGATGAATTTTCATCCAATACAACCCCAAGGTATTTGAATTGTTTCACGATTTCAATTTTTGTTTTTTCTATAACTAAAGTTATGTTATCTTTATCTATATTTTTTGTCCTATTGTAATTAGAAATGATCATAGCTTTTGTTTTTTGTACATCAAGTTTCAACTCATTTCCCTTCAAGAATTTTTCAACTTTAATTAACTCTTCATTCATTTTTTGAACAGAGGTCTCCACGAACTCCCAACAGAGTATCATCTGCATAAAGAATAATAAATTCACAATTAACAGAGCAGTTGATGTCATTCATGTATAGTATAAATGGTAAAGGTCCAATTACACTACCTTGTGGGATACCTATATTTGTCTGCCTTGTTGTAGAAAAATGGTTATTTAATTTCACAATCTGTTTTCTATCACTCAGATAGCTATACAACCATTTAAATGCAGTTGATTCAATTCCATATGTTTTTAATTTCTGAACTAGAATACCTCTATCTATTGTTTCAAATGCTCGTTTCAGATCAATGAGCACTGCCACGATATACTTTCCTTTATCCATCAATTGGTTCCAACTAGTTGATTGTCAGTTGTAAGGCTGTTTCACAAGAATGTTTACTACGAAAACCTGACTGGTTCCCTAAGAAAATATTGTTGATATTTATGTGTTAAATAAGTTGGTTACATGCTGCTCTTTAAATTACTTTCTCAACATCTAGTAAAGTGTTGATTGGTCTGAAATTCATTGCATCATTTGAATTCATGTCTTTTGGAATTGGTATTATAATGAATGTTTTCACCTCATTTGGAAATATTCCTGTTGAAAAGGATGCGTTAATAAGATTTAATAGGTGAAAACCACAAGTGTCAATGGTTTTTTTTTATTATTTGACCATTCATAACATCATGTATATTACCTTCATTTTCCAGGGTAGCAATTATCACCTACACTCGATATGAAATATTCATTGAAACAGTTTGCAATACCATTTTCTGTTTTCGCAATCACTACTCTATCTCTAAATTGAAATTTCATGACTGTATTTGTGAATGCAAGATTTTCATTTCGAATCAACTGTTTTAGCGTTTTCCACATTTGTTTACAATCTCCATAATGGGAATCAATCGCATTTTCGTAATAATGTTTTCTCTTCAATCTAAGACTGTTATTAACTCCATTTCTACATATTTTGTAGGTATTCCAAAGATTTTGTTTTTTCTCCATGTTTCTACTACACTGTCTAAATTTTTTATAAGCATTATCACGATTTTTTGCCTTCAAATGTATTTCTTTATTGTACCAAGGTAAGATAATTCTAGTATTTTCAAATGTTTTACTGGGCAAATTTCATTAACAACTTTTTCGTAATATTTTGACATTTCATCAAAAATAGTGTTTAATTCCAAGCAATTTGTTGGCCAACTGCAATCAATCAATCCCAAATTTATTATGTGAAAATTATCTATATTGAATTTTCTGTACATTTTTTAAACTACATTTACTGGTCTGTTGTTACTTCCAACGTAAATCGTTAATGTATCATGATCAGTGATTTTTGGAAGTTTGTGTACTTTGGCAAAAATATTTGGGTAATTGGTAATTACACAATCGATCAGGGTTTCACTTGTTGGTGTACATCTTGTTGGTTCATTTATGATTTGTTCCAGACCGTATTTCATTATTGTCTCTCAAAATTTATCTTTTCATTTTCATCAGTAATGTCATCCTCACCAATCTGAATTATCAGTGGCTCGATTTGTGCCTCTTTTATGTTATCAAGCTTCCACATCTTTGTCTCGACTTCCGATATCACATGCCGAACACACGTCTACCATTTCTCCGCTGTGACCTGTGACTCTTTTCGAAGCCTCATCAAAAAGTACTTTGAGATCTGCAAATTTGAACGTGGTGTTATGCTGAGCTACAAAATTCTTCACATCCGCCCATATTAACTCGATGGGATTGAGCTCGCAGTGGTATGGAGGCAGGCGAAGGACAATTTTGTTTTGGCCTGCTGCCATCTCATCGACTATATATTTTTGGTGTTCAAGCTTGGGCTCCTTGACAATTTTTAGTAGCTGTACTCTTAGCATTGAGTCTTCAAAGCTAATATTCTTTGATCGCAGCCAATTTTGGATTTCAACCTTCTTTGAAGACGTTGTCGGAATCTTCTCTAACCGTTGCGAATGAAAAGGTGCATTGACCATTACAATCATAGCATTATCCTCCAGATAGGGTAGAACTTTGGAAAACCACTGTTCGAAAGATTCACCGTTCATTTCTTCGTGATAATCTCCAGTTTTCTTCGACTCGAAACACCACAGCCCTTCAGCAACAAACCCATTCTCATTGCCGATGTGACAAATAATAAGCCGTTTTCCTTTACCTGAAATTATGAAGAGGTATGTAAGTAAATAAAACAAATACGAGGGTTACTTTTTTATATTGAGATTGAGGCAGGTCCTAATATAAATATAAGTTCACCTGATGAATTAGTTAATCCGGTGGATAGTCCATCTAGAATGGCATTCCTTGATGAGGTCTCAGTTTCATCGACCCATACTTTAGGGGTAGTATGACCAGCATTAACCCAGGTTTCATCCATACAATAAATTGTTCGCTGTTGTTCCCTATAATATTTAATTTTGGTCAAATACTCTCTCCTCCATAACACAATTTCCTCTCTATCCAATAATAAACTATTGCGCCCTCGTTTTTTTGATACAGAATTCAAATGTTTTAATACTTTATGGAATGTTGACCGCTCAAAACTTGGCAATAAAACATCTTCATTTATTTCTGTGAGTACTTTGTCTATCGTGGGTATTTCATTTCTGAAAAAGTACTCAAGCACTTTCCTCCTGATTGCATGTTCATCAACATCTATTGATTTTATAATGGTTTGACGATTCTGATTTGTATTCGGTTTGGAAAATGTATGATTTTGTTTATATTCCCGTAAAACATTCTAAATAGAAGCGCAACACACTCCAATTTTATCGGAAACTTTCGATACGACTTCGTCGACAGTCGATGTCTCAGTTTCTTCCATCTCTTTCTTGAACACATTTGAAATCACTTCTTTCTGCTCAACACTCAAATGTCTCTTTTTGGATAGTTTCCTGGCTGGACTCAGAGGAAAGCTCACAGTGTCATCAGCAGTGTCTGTACTGGACATCTTGGAAAACAATTTTAAACAATATACTGTAACACACGCCACACAAACACGCAAACGACTGATTACAACCCTGTGCTGGTACCGAACTCGTACCAAGAAGGCGAATTCACCAATGAACGCTGCCCTTTCCATCTGACAGCTGAATGAATAGGTGTTTGAGTTTGATGAATAAGTAGGTAACATTCCCGTTCTCGTTCATCATTAAAACCTCGTTCTTGAAATTCTTCATCATAAACAACACTTCTAAAATGCTATTCATGTAGCAAGTGTTTCCTAAATCATCCAATCCAATTCTCTTCTCTAGATTTCCAGGACAACTCTCTACTGATTCGTAAAGAAGAACACGTTTCACAGAATCTCCATAAGAACCATTTCTCAAGCTGCATTCGATCATTCCAAGTGAAGAAGGGTTTCGTGGAGGGATCGATTCGGCTCTTGCTTCATGAAGCTCTTCCACTGAAAGGGAACCAGAAATACGAGGACTGCTACTCATATTTGAGAAAATAAGTGTTGTAAATAGAAATAAAAATAGTATCATTTTTGTTCCATTGACCACATTATTTTATTTCAACATTAGTTGCTTACCAGTACACAGTTAGACCTGAATAGGCTTATAATATATTTTATTTGCTGTTAGATTTTTCAATAGTACAGTGAGATATCCCTGTCAAGCCTTATTATTAACTTTTTTACACTATAATTAATGCTAAAATCGGAAAATATGTCAAAACTCTGTTTCAGGAACTATCACACAGCATATTAGTATTTTTTCATTTTTAATTAGGGTATACTTAAAAAGCAATTTATGATTATTTATCTGAAGTGAAAAACTTCAATTGCTGATTACCGAAAGTAGCATGTTTTGTAGATGTCACACTGTTGCTCTGAGATAGCGATATCTCAGCAAATTAATTAGTAGAACTCATTGAACGATTGATTATCATCAGAATAAAATATATATAACTGCACAACAGCCATCATATGTCGATATTTCTGTCAATTCCCATGAAATTTTGTTTTTTTTTCTCATAAATCACTTAGTAATACTGTTGGGTAGGGTACTCGTTAAGTAAATATTATCTTTAGAAACAAACTCTGCAGTAATAGTTTCAAGATTTTAATTGACGTTTCCATAATGGAAACTTGAACCAACTCTTATAGAGGGTGCAGTAATTGACTGGCATATAAAAATACAGTATATCCGGTACACAACACGATACCTATAGAGAAACTTTTCAACACCTCATTAGTTTGAGTAAATTTGGTCTTTCCGACTCCACTGCAGAAAATAAAACATGTCTTTCTGAATAGGGTGGACAGCTTTTAGATTTTTGGAATTTGTTGAACTGTATTTCAAGGTTGCAATGAGAGATTGAACTCATTTCGGTATCATTTTGGAGTATTTAAATACATCCACGGCAATATATTCGTTCCATAAACGAATTGCATAGTTGATCGATGCGGTTGGATGACTTTTGCAATATTTTGTAACTTGAGTAGGGCCTTCAATTGTATGAATCATCAGAAATTGATGAAGATATTGGAGAGTAATGGCATAAGAGGTGTATCATTAACCTGGATTTCATCCTTTTCATCAAAGAGAAAACAAATTGCAACGCTCCAGTTTCAACACGATAGCCAAATTGAAACCATACGTTCGGATAGTAGGGAAATTGAAATGGGCGTTCCACAGGGATCGATCCTGGGTCCAATTCTATTCATTGTGTATGTATATTATCTTGATTGTTTTTGCCATCTACGGATAAAAAATACCTACGAATGAAATGTATTGAAACAGTTCATGTAATTTCATCTTTTTTTGATAGGACCCTATTCTTCCATATTCAAAAAACTCGGATGTTGAGATTTTACTGTCGCCAAAGAAACATTGATGATATTGAAGTTAAAATTGGTGAAATTACTATGCAGAATATTCAAGCAGAGGTTTTTGAGGGGTGGATGAACCAAATTATTTGAAATTTCTCTTTATCAATATACGATCTGTTCCAGAAGTGAAGCAGATGGTGAATGTTCGTTATGCGCAAGTCGAATCGAGACTCACATATTTGGGGCAATGCACCAGATGCGAACGGTATTTTCATTGCACAAAAACGAATTTTCAGGCATTTCACGAAAGTTTCTAACAGATAATCGAGTAGGGCTTTTTTCAAAAACATTTCGTGTTTTGACGATTCCATGTCTTTTTATTTTCAAAACGTCTGTTCATGTTTTTGAAAATAAGAACAACTTTACTCGCAATTCGAATGTTGATAGTTATGGAACAAAAAAAATTCCCACATTTTCATGTGAATCTAAAGAATTGAACTTTAAACGTTCAAGTCAGTCTCTATATACTTACACAGTAGGTTGAATTGACTGATGCCTATCAGAAAACAACTACTCCCCTGGCTAACACCACAAAAGGCGTTGGATTATATCCGACAGGCGTCAGTGCAGGAATCTTCACAGAAAATTTCTTGCATATGCAATTGGCAATACAACTGAAAGAGTCGACCTTCAATTTTGGAACAGGCACACTTGTAGACCGGTTTTGGGCTCCTCACTCACTCGTCAGTGCAAGATAGTGACCATCGTTTCTATCAGGCTGGAGCCTTGCTCCCTTACCCTTTGGACTGTTTTCCGTCAGAGGGACGAATGGGTCATGACTGATCTGTGATGGTGGCATGAAAGTCCTCAGAAATCGATACCGCCCTTCGCGGTGTACCTCTACCTGGCTGGGGTGAGATGGATGTAGATATTATTCATCTGTTAACGGAGTACCTAGGGACTTCATTCGACAGAGTGTCGGGGCCTTCTATATCAAGAGGGGTCGTCTACAGCGTAATCTATAGCGTCCCTGACTAACGGATTATCGTGAGTTTCAGCGCAATCTAAAACTCGCCGATTCCTCGACTGGATGGACTGCTGAATGGAAGGCAGCTTCAAATCTCTGCGGATGGCTTTATTCCACACGAAACACGAAGTATTCACAGTCATCCGTGGAATTTCATTTTGTAAAGTCTCCAAGATGGAGATGTTGGTCGGAGCCGTTTGTCCCCAAACGCCTGAAGCGTACATGATGACAGACTTGAACATCGTGTTATAGATCGTGATTTTATTCTTGAGGCTTAACTTAGATTTTCTGTTAATCAAAGGGTACAGGCTTGCCTGTCGACCCTGGATCTTTGCCTTCACGCTTAACAGGTGCGGGTTCCAGGTGAGCCTACGGTCTATTAGAAGACCGAGGTACTTGACCCGCGTCTGCCAGTCAATCTCCCTTCCAGAGATTCTCACTTTCATAGCCGCAGAAGATGTCGTTCTTCCCATGGTTATCGCCTGAGTTTTTTTCGGGTTCACTCGGATCTTCCACTCGAGGTATCAGCGCTCGAGGTCGCCCAATGCACGTTGCATATAGATGATCCCGAGCTCTCGACCCATGGAAGACGAGAGGAGAGCCGTGTCGTCGAAGTAGAGAGATACCATCACATGCTCGGACCTCGAAAGGTCGCTGGTGTGAAGCGAATGAAGCGTGGGAGAGAGCACGCCCCCCTGTGGCACTCCAGTAAGGATTTCTCTGTTATCAGACAGAGAGCCCTCTACTTAAACCTGAAATGTTCTGTCTTTCAGGAAAGACCCAATCCACCGGATCAGGCCCCGAGGCAGGCCGAATGCAATTAGTTTGTGTAAAAGACCTTCGTGCCAAACACGGTCGAAGGCCTTCGAAATGTCTAATAAGACTAGGTGAACTTTTTTATTTCAGTTTAGCTCCGCGATGGCATTTTCGACCAGTCTCAGAGCCTGCAATTCAGTGGAATGCTCTCTCCTGAAGCCGAATTGCTCGTCAGGCAGAACATTTCGGTCCTCAACTTCTTCGTTGAGCCTTTGAAGTACGACTCTTTCAGCCAGCTTAGCCGCCGACGAGAGCAGACTAATCGGGCGATAATTCTGCGGGAAAAGCCGGTTCTGTCTCTGTTTTGGGAGCATGACAACGATCGCATGCTTCCACCTTCTGGGGAAGTATCTTAGAGCCAGCGAGCTGTTTATGATAGACAGGAGGCTCTCGACGCAGTTTTCCGGGAGCTTCTTCAATAATTTGTTTGTTATTGAGTCAACCCCCGGAGCTTTCTTGGCCTTCGCAGCCCTGATATAGCCCTTTAATTCTTTCATAGAAGCCGGACGAATGACATCATCATCATCCTCCCTGAGGATGCGGTGAACCCGATCCTCCAGCAGAACATCGCGGTCGATGTCGTCTTTGTCGTCAACGTTAAGCTGAAACTGACGTTCCTTCGTGTCAACAAAAGCTAACGCTTTGTCGGCGGGGGAGTAGCACACTCCGCGCTCTCCGTGAATGGGTGAGGGAGCAGTCTTCTTCCCCTTGAGCCTACGAGTGATTCGTCAAAGCTCGTCACTTCCAGGCTCGATGGTTTCCAACAGCTCCTCCCACTTTTCATTTCGTCGAGTTCGTCGGGAGAGCCAAGAGCCTCAGAAGGGGCGCGCATCTCTCCGAGATGAGCTGTGAAGATATTCCAATCCGTCTTATATCTCATGCGATAATCAGGGGAAGGAAGATCATCACCCAATACCAGGATTACTGAATTATGATCGGAATCCAGTTCCGACTGAACGTAAATTTCGCTAGTCAGAGAGACGTTTCTGAGAAGCGCAATGCCCAGTACGTCAGGCTTATACTGCTCGCGATAGAACGTAGGTTTATTCCGTCCCAGCACGAGATATTCATGTCTGTCAGCATGCGTATGGAGTGCTTGGCTGTGGCTGTGCTCCATAGTTCGTACTTGGCATTGAAGTCGTCAGCAGCAATTGACGGAATGTCACTACCCATCAGCAGTTCATCCAGTGATTCTGGGAGTAAAAGATTTCTCGGGGGGTTGTGGACGGAGATTAATCTGTGACAACCCCGACTCAGTTGAATTTCGACCCCTACGGCCTCAGTTCCGTGTAACCGAACACTGTCAATGCCGTATTGGACACACTGGAGGGATCGTTTGACAAAAATGCCAACTTCCCCACCAGCACGCCCAACACGTTCTCTATGGTAAAATCTGTAATTTTAAATGACGATTCGTTTTTCAGATGTGTCTCTTGGATTAGAGCCACATCGATGTTATGCTCAACGAGAAAACTCTCAAAATCTAGTTCTTTAAGAAGAAAGCCGTTGGTATTCCAAAACACTATCTTCAGAGATCTAGGCAGAGTCGGTTGTCTAGACATTGGCAGTTCCAGTCATCACGTTTGTATTCACTGTGAACATTTTTTCGAGCACGGGGAGTTTGATGAATAATTGCTTCATCTGGTCTAAAGCAGCACAGATGTCTGAAGCCCCTGAGACTGAGGTGAGGGTTCAGGTTGAGGGGGCTAGGCCTTGCGGTGCTGCTGGCACCCTTGGATGCAGCTTTAGCAAAGCTGATCCCTTCCTGGACACGTCCAGACTCCGCAGGTCTTCCTGAAGTGGCTTTTTGACGGGTTTTCCTTTAGATTTAGATTTTTGTGTCTTTGGAAACTCAGGACAGCCTCTGTAATTGGCGGTGTGGACCCCTTCGCAATTGTTGCACTTCGGGGGATCAGACCTGGGCTTCTTGCAGGCCTGCCTGCACATTTTACGCAAATTGGAACTGCCATGCAGTTCTGGCAACGGTGGCACTGACCCACCGAAGTTTTGAGATGCTGAGGTTCGACTTGAACCTTCACACTCAAGAGATCGGTTACCTTGAAGATGTTTTTCTGGTCTCTGTTGACCAGAGCGAGGACCATCGGCATTGGCTTTCCGGCACGCTTCATACACGTGACCGAAGTGAGGTCAAAACCTTTGGCTACAAGCTCCTCACGAATATCTCCAACCGTGAAGTGCTCTGGGACACCCCTGAAGATGGCACGGATTTGCCGGTCTTCAGGAAGTGAGTATGTGTGGTGAGGAATATTTTCCGTCACCAAGAGCCTTGACAGCCGACGATAATCGTCAGGCGTCACGGGCTGAACCTTGATGCCGTCATGAAGATTTACAGCTTTGGTGAAGTTGATTTTCTCCTCGACTACTGTCTTGATTAGTTTGACCCACTTGTCCTTCTGTCGAACGACAATTGGTGGGATTTTCACCTTTTTGGCAGTGGGTTGTTCGTTCTGCCTAGTGGGGGCGGGGGGGGGGACAGGGGGTCCTAGATGATCCTAACAGTGTGATCAGAACCCTTAGAGGAACTGTCAACCTGTACATTTGGACTAATGTCCATTTCATTATTTTCAATAATTGAAAATCGGAATTCTTACAGAGTATTAAATTCCTCTTCCGAAGTTAAAGCGAACATCACAAAATGTCACTCCATCTAGTGGACGAAGTATTAACCAACTGCATATTCGTAATTTGCCCGATTCCTCTGAATAAGGAAGCAATTTCACAAATAAACCATTAAGATAGATGAATTTAGGTGAACATTGAAAAATCAAGTAGAATTCACAGGTTATCATGGTAGAATTCATGGATCGAATAGAAAGCTTTTTTGAATCTTTATTGTACTTCGGAACTTTTTGATGTCTGTGCTATTTTTTGTTGTAGTTGTAGTAGTTGTTTTCTGATAGGCGTCAGTCCATTCAACCTACTGCGTAGGTATATAGAGACCAGTTTGAACGTTTTAAGTTCATTTCTTTAGATTTGTTTATTGTCGGTCTGCAAGCATAGCCCACTGACCAATGAGAACATTTTTATGTGAATTTAGCAAAAAAGAAAAATTAATTCATGTGATCTTAATCGTTTAGGCCCTAAAAGATTCAACTGTCCATTGAAGTATATATATATATATATATATATATATATATATATATATATATATATATATAAGTTGTCTTCATTCAACAGAACGGGAGTTGAAGAACTTTCAATGGAAAAATGTTTTTATAATGTATGTGATTTTATGAAAAAATTATACTCTGTGATCAACTATGTGTGATGTTGATTTTAGTGTTAGTGTATTTCAACCTTTTTTATGTAAATTTGAATTTTATTTCAATGTAGTACTTTATCTACCATGTATTGGAATTGTCAATGCCATGTCAAAAAATGGAATCAAATATTGATTGATTGATTGAAAATTGTTTAATCAAACTAGGTGTTCTATTCGGGCAAACTACCGCGCGCTTAGCCCATTTCAAGGTCGCCATAATCGTCCTACCGTACAGGACAATCCGAGGCAGTCGATTTTGCGTCACTCACAACAACCCAGCTTCTCGCAGACCACAGCTTGCCTAATTTTGCGTCGTAACTTGAGCATGCATCCGTACAAAATTCCATCGTTCTCAAAGAAATATGGACCAATGACGCCGTCAGCCCAAAATTCACATCAAACTTTGTTTGTTCACATACCTATTCATCCAGAAATGGGCCTCATTGCTGAAGATGATTTCTTGACTGGAAATTAGGGTGAGAGGCCAACTGCTCTAAAGCCCATTCAGCGAATACACGTCTTCGTCTATGGTTGATTACCTTCAGTTCCTGAGTCAGTGGCATTTTTTACGGGTGCAGGCCCAAGACACGACGCAAAATTTGTCAAGTTGTGATCTGCCAAAGGCCAAATTCTTGCGAGCGACGCTAAATCAACTGCCTCGAATTGTCCTGCACACTCTCACAGACAGCGGTGATGTTTTTGGTAGATCTTGCGTTTCGTCATACTAATATGGTAAACAAGATAGAAGAAAATGTTATACTCACAATTTTTCTATAGAATCTGGAATTGACATCAAAGATTCCTGACTCAAATTCCTGAAGTTGTTACCAGTGAAGTCCCTGGAAGTAAATGAGGAATTTAATATGAATCCAATGTGAAATGCTGATTGAGACCGAGAAATATCGGTGAATTTCAAAACGTTCAATTCAAGTTATGACCGAATCTATACATTTTTGTAATACTGAACAGAATTAGAAACTTGCAATCATTTATTACACATGAAATTATTGATGAGGAATATATGTTTCTATATAGATCTGTTTTTGTATGTTACTGTTTCTCATATGATTCAAATTCGCCAACATGGAAAAAAAAATTCTACTACCGGTATAGCATTCCATATTTTTTTTAATAAACAAGGAGGAAAATACAAACAATGATAACATACCCAAAATGAATTTTTATGAATGAAACATTTACCTTTTTGATTATTGATTGATGGTGAAGCGTGTACAAAAACAGTAAAACCATTAGAAAGTGCAAATAATTTCATTTGAAATAGTTTAAGAGCAGGTTCATATTGCTCGAATCAACTATCACATTTCTTCGCTTCTGTTTCAGAAATTATTACTAGAATTTTGTTTGTTTGAAAGTGGTTGACAATGTTTCGTGGCGTATTTCATTAGTTTGGACTGCCATTGTCTAATATGATATCAATTGATTTGAAATCCCTGAAAGAATCTATAAAAATTAAAAAGGTTTGTTTGAAGGTGGTTGACAATGTTTCGTGGTGTATTTCATCAGTTAAGACTTTCATTGTCTGATATAATATAAATTGATTTGATATCTCTGAAAAAAATAAAGTCAAGAAGTCACAGAGCAGGATCAACTAATCACTTTCGACGTGGAAAGCCTCTACACCAACGTTCCTGTTGAAGAAGCACTTCAAATCATACAGAGGGAGCTATCCGAAGATGGGGACCTGAAAGATAGAACAAACTTACCGATACAAGTAATCATGAAATCACTAGGATGCTGTGTACGAAACTGCTACTTCCAATTGAAGGACGATTTTTTTACGCAAGATGAGGGACTGTCAATGGGATCGCCACTTTCACCGATTATAGCTAATATATATATATGGAGTGGTTTGAAACTCTGGCCATTGAAGAAGCCCACAAGAAGCCCCAAGTCTGGTTGAGATACGTAGACGACACCTTCATAATATGGAACCATGGGAATGCAGAACTAGACATTTTCCTGAAGCACATCAACAACGTAAGTCCTTCCATCGCTTTCACAATGGAGATGGAAGTCCACAACGAATTGCCTTTCTTATACGTATCAGTGAAGAGGACCGACACTAAATGGGAAACATCTGTATATCGAAAACCCACTCACACAGGACAGTATCTGAACCAGAAATCCAACCACCTTCTTCAGATCTGGGAACATTAACCGTAGCAGCCTCACAAAAACCAGGCCACCAAACGCGGACTGCGATTCCAAGAATTGCATTTACCGGATACCCTGCGAGTGCGGAGAATCATACATCGGTGAAACTAAGAGGCCATTGGAAGTTCGCATTGCTGAGCACAAGAAACACACACAGCGTGGAGAAACCAGCAAATCCGGAATAGCAGAGCATGTTTGGACTCATCAATATAATATCAAATGGGCTCAAGCTGAAATCATCCACAAAGAGGAACACTGGTTTAAGAGAAAATTCAAGGAAGCCACGTATATGTTGTCCAACAACGCATTTAGTCAAGCTAGCAGAGATACGTAATATATGGAAACCCCTTAACAAGCGAAAAACGGTCATCTTCCGCTAAAACCAATGAAGCGGAAAGAGGAAAGAGGGGATGGGTGAAAGGTGAAAGCACCCGAATGACCTATGAATAATCAGATCTCGGAGAAATAAGTCCAGTTATCACCCGAAGACGATTGTGAATACTAACAATCGAAACGTCGTGACGTAACTTGGTTTGGAATCTTTTAATTTCAATTTTTCATTTTTGTTAATAATATTTTTTAATTTTCACCTTTTATTATTTGATCTCCACAAACTGAAGTTTGTGGAGATCAAATCGTGGAGTGTATTTTTTGAAAAAAAAAAAGTGGTTTTATTCATTTCATTGAAGTGATCATGTATTTCCACAAATTAAACAAGTCATCAATAGACATATATTTTTGTTAAATACCTTCTTTTTTTATCGATCTTTTTTTGGATATTTTTACCTTCCACAATTTTAACTTTTCGGAAGCCAAATTCTACCTCCGTCTTCAGAAATGGAGAATAACTTTAAAAGATATTTGTAGTTATTTCCTTGCTAATTATTTATTTCCCAACTTCTTCGACAGATGTCAAAGAAGTTGAGAAATAAATAATCAAATAAGGAATAACTTAGAATTTTTTGTCCATTTCTAAAGACGGAGGCAGATTTTGGCCTCCGAAACGTTAAGATTGTGGAAGATGAAAATAGCCAAGAAAATATAAAACTGATCTTCCTCCACAAAAATGAATTTCCTTGAATAGCCAATTCACAATAAATAGATTTCCAGAACTGAAAGAACTGCTTAAATACTCACAAAATATTGATGTTCACATGTGGCAGGTCATCTGGAGCCTTTTCAAAGTTTTTGTAGTCACATAATAGGTCCAGTTTCCTACAGATGCATTTTCCAGTATAGTGAAAGGCTGAAATGATAGTAATGAATATAAATAAACATTTATTCAATGATGAATATACTTAAGTTTTATTATCCCGGTCATGCTCTGAGAGATGAGTCAAATTTAGGGTTTTTTTAGTTTGATCTTTCTCAATAATTTATGCCTTTGGTCGGAAATTTTCTTTCATCAACATGGTTTTGAAAATACTAGATCAGTTGAGATTGTTATTGAAAGTAAATTGATATTAATTGTAAATAAACTTGAGTTTACTTTCAATAACATCTGTTAAAATCTGTTTCAAACAGATTTGAACAGATGTTATTGGAAGTAAACTCAAGTTCATTTACAATAAGAAAAACCCGCAACTAGTATAAAGTTAACGTTTTGCTTATTTTTTACAAATATCCCCTTCATTTTAAAAAACAAGTTCGGTTAATTATCATCAATATATCTATACATAACAAACTCATCATGGAGTTTAACTTTTTTGATACATTTGTACTTATTTTTATAGCAAATTAAAAATTTGCTATAAAAATTTTAACATGACTGGTGCAAAGTTTCAATCACTTGGCTATTTTCTTAAACAAACCTTTGATTTCGAAAAAGCAGAGGCAACTAAAAAAAATGCAAATAATTTCGATAGAACTATTATTATTAATATAAATTTTTAACAACAATAATATTATATATAATTTTTACGTGAGTATCATTCTAAAAGGGAAACTGAACTTTCCTTGGTAACTAAAGTGTAGTCTTTATGCCGAGAATAACGATCTCCGAAGATGAAAAGGTGTTGTCACAGCCTCCTCTAAAGTCCATTTTGCGTAAATATCCGTATTTCATTGATTGCGATTTGAAGAGTTAGTGAATCCATGGTTGTGGTGTGTTATATCTATACTATGTTTATTGTAAAACTTTTTATATAATGATATTTTATTTGTCGTCTAGGTTTATTTAATTACCTTTTGAAATAATTGTGCTATGAGTTATTTCTATTTTGGTTTTGTATAATTGAGGATCTAGTACAGGTGAGCAGAGTCCCAGATATGATAGCAAAATCCAATATTTTATGTGTGTACCACTTGTCATGGTTTTTATTGTGTTAAAATTGTGTATTTGTTTATTAATACTGTTATGCCCGAATGTTAACGATTTATTGATATTATGTTCCCTGTTGTTCAATTCGACATTGTAGGGTTTCAGAAAAATATAATGACCCCTTGTAAATGATTTGTAAACCTGTCACACTCTCTCTTGTGCATGAACTGGTGGGAAAAGTAATGATTATATATTGGTATCGTTTCTGCCCTGAGTTATCAAAATCAAGTAAGACGGCGTACCTGCTACTTATAGTAAAATTTGTTGAAGGTAACGTTAGCCTACACGCTTTTTATTTTAATTGATAATTGTCCGGTATTATACGTTTAGGTAATAACATGCACCTGATGTTCTTTGTTTTTGTGTTTGCTATTGTAATATTAGTTTTTAATTCTTATTCAATAAATGTTTAAAATGTACGTTGGTTTGTCATTCAGTAGGTTTATAACAAACATCTAGTTAACCAAAGAAACTTCCTACCTGTTTGGGAACAGCCGCTCGATTCCAAACAGGAAGTTTATTATTGTGGCATACTCAAGTCGTTTTTGAATTTCCCAAAACATTTTTCTCTAGCGATACAGCTCCCTTGACGTAGAGAGGGTGAATTCGAGCGTTCTCTGAGTATGGAAATCGGCTGGTTTGGGAAACGGTATAAAATCAGGTTGGCGACGTGGTTCATTCTCTACCTATGGTAAGTGTCCGAAACATCAAACCATAGAGGCACATCACAAAGTCATTCCATGATAAAACTCACCGTTTTCCGAAACGAAAATGTCGAAAAAACAATTTTTTTCGAGATTTTTGAACTTTGACCTCGAATACATTTTTTTCCAGGTATCGCAATCATTCGGAATTTCAAAATCTTATTTTCAACTATGTTTTGAACAATTATATGCAATTATAGCTTGTTGTAATTTTATGTACCTTCACTCTAATATTTTAGTCTGATTTGACCGGGCTAAGAGGAGAAATAGGTTTATTTGATTACTGACATATCAACGTCCATACATTGAAAATCCGAATCAGTTCAATAATGAAATGAAAAAACTAGATGAACTTTGCAACAACAAAGAAGAATTTCTGGAAGTGTGATTGGATTTTATATTGCTCAGACGAAAATTTTGAACACTCTGTATGATATTGAGGAACAGGTTTCATAGGAATCAATAGCCCAGAATCCCTTTCAAGCTCGGTCAGAATTCGAAGAGATAATTCTTTTACATTCCGATGTTATTTAGTTTCCAATTATACCTGGCATATTCTTAAAATAATCAATAAGTCGAGAACGGTTGTAGATAGGCACATAGTACCTTGTATGGAGGGGAGAAGGAAATATCAAGAGAAGAGAGTTGTTAGTTCACAGATAGTTCAAAAACACCTTCCGGTTCCGGTGAAGGTGTTTTCAATCGCAAACTCATGACAGAGATATAAACCTGCCTAGGAACCTATGCGACTGTATTTCAAGCGGAAATTAACGCTGTTGAATTGTGTGGGGAGAGATTGGAAGGATCCAACCTCATACACATACACAAGTTAATAAAAATATTCTCAGACAATCAAGCGGCGTTGAAAGCTCTTGGCTCCTACCGGGCAACGTCTAAATTGGTAGCAAATTGCCAAAAACGACTCTCCTCAATAGGAAGACTTAACAGATTGTATCTGGTCTGGATTCCTGGCCATACTGGCCTGTAAGGCAACGAGGCTGCTGACTCCCTTGCAGAGGAGGGTGCTGCAAAAAGGTTCATAGGACCAGAACCTGTCAATGGCATCGCTTTAGGCTTTGCCGAACAAATATTGAACATCTGGATGGCAAGAAGATTGATTCATGGACTTCTGGCAGAATCTTGTAGGATTGGCCCACTCCAAGGCGTTTATTCACCCTTCAAAGCTTGATACCAAGTTGTTGGGCTACAATTGGGATGAACTACGATGTCTAACAGGCCTTCTTAAAGGTCACTGGCATTTGAATCATCATATGCAGAAACTCGGACTTTCGGAAGAGAGTGTGTGTCGCCTCTGTTTGTAAAATGATGAAACAGCAGAGCTCATACAGAACCCCTCTGGGGACCAAATCAGGTTTGTACACACTAAAAATAAAAATCTCAAAGTGAAGAACATTATATCGATTTAAAGAAATCTTGCTCTCCTATATTCATGAAGACTGTTCCTTTCATATAAGAATAATAACTTCATTCACAATGTATACAGATTAGAGTACAATTAGAACAAAATATATGAACATAGTGGTTTGGCGATAAGAGTAGAGCTCTTGTTTCGCAAGAAGTTATAAAGAATATGTAAGTACATAAATATTTGTACAAAAATAAGTTTGGCCTTCATGGAGTAGAGACTACAAAACATTTTATTAAATTTTGTGAATTTGCTGTTATAGTTAAGCAAATTATATTTTGGCTTGAGGTGAAATAGGCCGATTAAATACTAGTATTATGTAAGTAAGTATTAAGTAAGAAAAATAAATAAAACCTTACACAAACATTATACGTTCTATAAGAATAAAATATTATTGTACAAATAGATACAATCTTAGGCAATATGGATAAGATTATGCTACCTACAATACAGTATGATACAACTTTGGGATAAATTTGACTAACACTAACTTATTCAAATCTAACAGTTTTTTTTTGTCTATTTTTTCGAGAATATGTTTTCTTATTTGTTTTTTGAATATTAGTTTGGAATAAGAATTTTTGATTTTGTGCATTACGGTGTTATATAATTTAGTTGCCATGAAAGAATATGCTCTTTGTGAAATTGACTTTTTAACAGTAGGATAGGTTAGTTGGTCGCGATGTCGTGTGTTATAGTCGTGGTTTCGTGATGATGCTTTATTTTTGCTGAAATGATACTCCACGTTTGTACAATAGTAATATAATTGTCTCATATCCATAACTTCACCCTCTTTATACAGAAGATCTGACGAGAAACGTGAATTTCTAGACATGATCAAGTTTATGAATCTGTTTTGTAATATCTCTAACAGATTGAGGTGTACACTGTCTTTAGTTACTTGAATCCAAAGTATCTCATCTGTGATATGAACAACTACAAGTGGTAAGGGAAGAAAATACATTATATACTATGATTGGTTTATTTCAAGCATTTGCAAATCATAAATATTATCCTGAAAGAGCATATGATAAAAACAAATCATAATAGTGAACTCAATTTTCAGAAAACATATATATAAAAAGAATGACATATTTTTGACAAATTGTAAATTAACAAATAAAATAAAATCGAAGCCTATAAACAACATTGTAACTCAGACAAGACAATGAATTAATTTATTAGTGATTTTACACAAATTAAGTTTTTGAAACTAGATACCATTCTGGTAAATAACATTAAAAAAAATTACTATCGTCCATCGAGTTCTGCATTCTGCTTTTGTTGATCCACAATTACCAGAACATTACTTGGATTCTGAAACAAAAAAAGAAATCAGCACGTCATCCTTAGCCACTATTTCAAATATCTAGAAAGGTGAAAATATGAAAACAGCTGCCACTTAATCAATATATATATATATATATATATATATATATATATATATATATATATATATATATATATATATCTAATATAGGTTATAGGAATTCAAAGTGTCCTGTGGATATTATTAGTGGCATTCATATGTAGGTGCTTTTTATACCAACTGGTGTCTATTTTGGTATTTTTTGTATTATAATTTATTGTCTAAACTTTAACTACCTCTCTCGTTCAATGAAAAATGAATTCGATCTGAGAGAAAATCAAAGATATATTCAAAACAAGAGATTGGCGAATTTGAATCAACGTGGAGGATTTTTCAGTTCAAATTAATATACACTTGTAGAGCTCGGCAAATGTAATAATGCATGTGTGAAAAATTGGGAAGCATCGATATAATTTTTGCAAAATGAGGACAAAATTAAGAGTTGCTGTCAAAGTTTACTACTTTCTCTTCGATACTACGTATACAACGCAGTACTTATTGATATAGCGGAGTTTCTTTCTCAAGTAACCCAAACACCTCAATTTTATCCAATTGTAATACTTACCCATGAAAATATCTTTCAACTGTGTAAGACCCCAGTCTTGCAAAATCTGTTCCATTATGGTAGATACAAAATAATCGGAAAAGAATTGCACTGCATACAGACACATAAAACACTCCCTCCTTAAAATCACAACACACCAAGTCACTTTCCAATACATACTGGCGCGTACGCGATGAAATACTTCATTAAAAGAAACTTTGTTCATTCTATACCAAATTCTTGTTATCTTCAGTCGATCATAATATAGTTCTGTATATAGATTCACAAAACTCTTGTTATAATCGAATTGAGTTATTTGAAGGGATACAGTTTCAAATTCAAACAAATAATATGTGTTCAGATCAAGTTGATATTGCTTTCCATTTGGAATAGTTTAATTTTCTCTTCAAATAGGTGGTGGATTTTGAGATGATATTATATTTTCTTGATTCAAAATAGTTCGTCTTCGCAATAATATAATCATAATCAAACGAATGTCGTTAAAAGTCCAAGAAATTTGATTTCTTCGTTAAAAAAAAGTGTGATTCTCTTGTGGAACATGGCGCTGTCGGCATGAAGTAATAGTTTCTCCAATAGAGATGAGAAATTTCAAAGCAACCTATGATCTTCTTTGAAAGAAATACTTTTTACTGTGTAGGTATAGTTTGGTAGAGCCGTACTCTTACTCTTTTCCCGACATATTCAAAAGTGTAATGAAATACAGGGTGTTCTATTTAAAAAACACAACTTTGATGTGACACTTTTTTTTGAGCCACCCTGTAGACTCCAGCCGACTGTAGCCTTGGTCAATGTACATATAATGAAATGGAGAAGTTTTCGAAAAAATTATTGGTTTGGTTCACAGGGACCGTGTCTTATGGGATGACCCACTCTGTATATTTATTCATCCTGAAATCCATGGTTTGTTTCTTCCGTTATTCCATATAACAAGTGAGTGATCAAAATATGGCCGATGAAGATGTTGTTTACCTCATAACTTTACGGACTGAAATGTGAGTAATAGCAACTGAAAATTTTTCTGACAAGTTTCAGTAATCGATCACAAACTTTAAGCCTTCGAAGAATATTCACCGTTATACAGAAAGTGCCCCTGTAATTAGGAACGAGCTAAATAATCAATAAGGAAGTTTGAGTGGTACAATCAAGCAAAATACGCTCAAGGAATCGCTAGGCGTGAAAGAGAGAAATGAGATTCAGTCAAATATATGTTTGAGGTGAAAGTTTAATTGTTTTGAGATAAAAGACCAGACTCGTATTCATAATTGTAGCTCAGGAGTTTCAGCAGGAAGCATGTTACAAGACTATCTTATGAATGTACCCACAAAATAAGTATTATTATTGTTATTATGAAGCTTTTGGTGAATTGATCAGGTGCATAATAGCTTTCACCAATGGAGAGAATTGAAGATCGTATTTAATAGTATTTAATAGATGTATGAAGTGTAGGTGATTCAATGTACATCCTTTGAATGTTTCGAGTACAGCACTACCTATTGATCGAGTCAAAAATGCTGCTTTTTTTCAAGTTGTTGGGATATATTCAGCTGGTCCTCTTTTCTTGCGATCTAAAGAGAAAGTTTGGATTTGTCTTTTCACATGCGCAGAACATTTAGAGATCGTGGAAGATACGATGAAACTCATCCCCGAGGAGCAATTCGGGTTCCGGCGAGGTCGGAATACGACATCGCAACTGGTCCGGGTTGTTCACGGGGTGAGGGAGTCCTTCAACCAGGGGAAGAATACAGTTATGGTCCTGTTAGATGTCAAGAAAGCATTCGATAAAGTTCGGATAGAGGGGTTTGTCGCCAAAATGTGGTCGGCAGGCATGCCTTTATTCGTGATTAGGATTCTAGAATCCTACTTGAGCAACCGAACTTTTCGTGTAAGAGTGGACCAAACCACACCTGCAAATTATTCAATAAAAGCAGGTGTCCCGCAGGGGTCCTGTTTGTCACCGCACTTATATTCATTATATACGCATGACTTCCCTATGTTCTCGAGGACAAAGGTGGGTATTTTCGCGGATGACACCGCGATTTACGCGCACTCTTTCTCGAGCGAGGTGGCGAAGCAGCAGCTTCAGATCCACCTCGATAGGCTAGTCGTGCCGTATTTCGAACAAAATAAAATCGAAATAAATCCCGATAAAACTGAACTCGTAAACTTCACGAGGAAATTCACGAATGTGAAAATCTTCAAGAAGTTGCGAGTTAAGGATAAGTGCATTGACGAGCAGAAGAGTGCGAGATACCTGGGAGTGATCCTGGACAAGCGCCTGAACTTCCGGGAACACTTGAGTATGGCGATCCAACGAGCAGGTGCGGCGATAAAACGCACGTATCCGCTCATTGCACGGAACTCTAAGCTCAGTGTTGACAACAAGTTGCTTATTTATAAACAAATAATTAGGCCGGCTATGTTGTACGCGAGTCCTGTGTTCTGCAGTCTCAAGAAGTCCCCTTTAATGAGTCTCGAGAGAATGCAGAATAAGGTGCTCCGTATTTGCACTAACAGTGACAGATACATTTCATTGAACAATCTGTTAGATCTGGCAGAAGTGGAGTCAGTCACCGATCATATCAGGAGACTGGCTCAGAAATTCTTCAAGTTCTTTCTAGCGAAGAGCCCGCTGACGAGGGACGTCACGGCAGTTAGAAGCTATCATGGACAGCGCCGTAAGCACGGGCTAGTCTATGAAGAACTGGAGATATACCGTGAACGGCGCGAATGCGATCGCGCTTAGTTCATGGAAAAATTGGATAAGATTATTCACGCACACATAATGACGTGATAGCAGAAATACTCTTACCTGGTTTTTTAATGAACTTTTTCCAGGGGGATATCGACAACTGCTACCAACAAACAGACGAATGATTCTCTGAGAAGTACCGAAACGCGACAGAATGACAACTTCCGCGTAAGCCTCGGCAGGAAGCGGAAAACTATAGATGAGGCTGATATAAGGCGTTTTTGAGTGAAGAGCCAACCGCCAGCACCAGCGGGGGCGTCTCCCACTGTCCCATTGGGGGACTGTGTGGAGGCGCTTTTCTCTTCCGTGCGGAATTCTTGAGAGCGCATATGTATCGGGGTCTTTTCCTGCCACTTCCTCTACCCCATTCACTACCCATCCCAATCCTTCCTACTGTCCCACTCCATTGGGGAAACCCTTGTGTACATTTTTTATATTTGTATATATATTTTTTTATTGTATATATTTTATAAACACCACAAAAAATACCTTAAAATTGTATGGAGAATAGTTAATAAAGAACATTTTGATTTTGATTTTGATTTTTTAGAGATCGTTACGTCATTGTCAACTGAAATTTTCATACTTGCTCTGAGATGATTTATAGCACGAAGGGGCGACCATCTACCATTTATACTGATAATGGCAAAAATTTTATAGGCACTGAAAATTATTTGGAAAAATTGGATTGGAATAAGATATCAGAAATTAGTGCCGTACAGAGAATGAAATGGAAATTCAATCCACCAGCAGCAGCATGGGAAAGGCAAGTTTGACTTCTGAAGAACTTTTTTCAGTTGTATGCGAGTGTGAAGCAGTGATAAACGCAAGACTTTTGCTGCAAAAAAAAACACGTGCAAATTTGGGCAGGTTCATTCTGGACCTTTTTGGACTTCAGGCCCACTTCACACGGAAGGGGCAAATTTCAGCGCCTTGTATCTGCCAGACGTCCATTATGTGTAAACTGAGCCTTATTCTTCAAAGCCCACTCTAGACCACCTCCACTTTTCCACTTTTACCGTCATTCAGTCCACCAATCAGAAGCTACCGCGCATACAACGGGAAATTCAAACCACCAGTAGATGAACAATGTATGTTCTGACTCAAACGGGAGTGGGGGAAAACGTCATCGACGCAGGATGGGATGAGTGTCGGAGATATTCAAAGAGTGTGGGCCCCCTTGCCCCGGGACTCCTTAGTACTCCACATCACCGCTCAGGCCCTCTTGAGACTCCGCTTCACCCCTCGGTCCCCTTGTCTCGTTCCAGTCACGTGATTCTAATTAAAAAAAGCTCATAGTTATGAAAATCGAACCCAGGACGTCCGCGTGGTAGATATTGTCCTTAGCCTCTACATCAATGTAAGATATTGAAAGTAACTGCAAATGTTGGGTATTTACAGCGTTAGTTTTGTCGGGACCGAAATTGACTCATTTTATATACTTGACTGCTTTTTTTTATTTCCGTTGAATGTAAGGGAAGTTGTTATCGTCATTATCATGTTGAAGATAGGAAAATATACTTATATTTGGGAAATAATTGATATTTCATATAGAGATGTGTATGTGTGTGTAAGAGCGAGAGACGCGTGTGACGTAATCGAGGCAAAGAGAGACGGAGATGATATCGAGGTTTTACCGGTTGCTAGCGCAAGCAGGTGTTGCCGGTTGTACAAATAAATCTTTGCCGGATACTTAGATTTGGGAAAGAATTAATATTTCATATAAAGATGTGTATGAGCGAGAGACGCGTGTGACGTAATCGAGGCAAAGAAAGATGGAGATGGTATCGAGGTTATACGCTGCCAATACCAGCATGGCAGGTTCGGCGTTGCCGGTTGTACTATAAATCATTGTTTATGGGGCAATGTAGCGTTACCGGTTTGAAAATTAAGGGTTAGGAATACGACTGTGTACGTGATGTCTCAAAATACATCATTAAAAACAAACATAGCGTCGAAGTATACGGGGTGTCGAAGTGTATAGGGTGCGTCAAAATACATCATTCAAGAAAAAAACATGTCGGTTTAAAATATGATATCAAGGTGTATATAAGGCGTTTCAAAATACATCATTTAAGGAAAAAACATGCCGGTTCAACCGAAGTCTAGCGTTCCAACATGTCGGGAGTTTCGTATCTTTGTTAACCAAGTTAGCATCATCAGGAGAAGGAGTAGATGGCACCAAAGTTGTCGAGTTATGTATTATGTATTGTGTGATGATCTGGTGCCATTAACACCGTCGATATTCATGCAGGATATCAAAGAAACTGGAACTTCTGATTTGGACAATATAAATGCTGATTCTGAAGAATACACTGAAAATATTTGTAGAAGTTGAGAGAAATTTTGAGGATATTCAGAAACGAATATCTGAGCAAGCTAATATTATTCAATGACTGAAAACAAATTCGAGAAGTGAAAGTAGGGGATTTAGTTCACATCGAAAACGAAGATTATCCTTTGGGTATTATTAAAGAGGTATTAGTAGGAAAGGATGGCAAAATTAGACTAGTAAAATTAAGAACTTCGAATGGATACTCGATGCGACCAATTCAACGATTGTATCCTTTGGAGTTAGATATTCAAGAAGATGAGCTTTTGAAACACAAATTCAGAAGTGACTCCTACAGAAACCCAAACAAGATCTGGTAGAATAGTTCATCCACCCAACAGACTGACCTATTAATATTTTCAAATTCGAGTTTTGAGTCTTGTTTCATTTCGATGCAAAAGGTGGGAGTGTATTGAGAATAGTCGAGACTTCATGAACTTTCGGAGTTTGGAGCACCTAGTATTGGCTGTTTTGATTAATGAAAAAAATAAATAAAATGATTTGTCAGATTTTGAAATAAGAATTGTCATATTTTCTGCATTTTTGAAAAGTTATCAGTCTTTATGAATAGTTTATTCCATCTGTATTCTTTTCGATATTCATTCTTCACCGGGTAGGTGCTATTTTACAAATTTTTATTTATTTATTTATTTATTTGTATCCAAACAGACCTACTGGTCTGTATATATATTATAATCGGGATATACATGATGATTTTTATAATACAGGTATCTTAGAAACTTGTTTTGAATTTTTTCTAGCAAGGATAATGTAGTCTGGTATTCTCCATGCCAAATTATTGCACCAAATTCTAGTTTCGGCCTTACTAAACTATAATACAAAATTTTGAGGGAATGTATATTGGTAAAATTAAATGATTGTCTAATAAAATAACCTAACAGTCGGTTTGCAGACTTAGCTATATTTTTAATATGTGTAGAAAAGGACAGTAGATGGTCATAAGTAATTCCCAAATCCTTTACCTCAGAACACCGGTTTAGGGCCTTTTCATTAATTCTGTACTCGAACATAACAAGTTCTTTTAATTGCGTAATAGACAAAATACTACATTTTTTAACATTAAAATACAGTTTATTTTTTATACTCCACTCAAAAATGTTATTTAAATCTTTCTGCAATAATATACAGTCTCTAACAGTTTGTATTCTCCCATAAAATTTAAAATCATCAGCGAACAAAACACCCTCAGTATAATTTAATACTGATGGTAAGTCGTTGATGAAGAGAACGAACAGTAGGGGCCCCAAATTAGAGACCTGGGGAACTCCGGAGTTGGCCTCAAATTTACCAGATGTATTGCCATTGTATTTCACCATTTGATATCTATGTTGCAGATAACTTCTTATCAGTTTGAGAAGATTATATGACAGCCCAAACTTACTCAGCTTACACAAAAGTACATCATGATCAACTGTGTCAAATGCCTTTCGAAAATCTGTATATATTACATCAAGTTGCGATTTGGCTTCCAAAGTTTCATATGCGTAATCTGTGAAAGTGAGCAAGTTTTTGTTGATAGATTTATTCGCTACAAAGCCATGCTGTTGGGGTATAATATATTTTTCAACATATTCATATAAATGGATAAAAATAATTTGTTCAAATATCTTGGAAGGTACACACATTATAGATATTGACCTAAAGTTTTCTATATCCATTTTATTACCCGATTTGAAAATTGGAGTAACGATTGCTGTTTTCCAAGCAGTCGGAAAGGTGTTAGTTGAAATTATCAAATTAAAAATGTGTAGTAGAGGTGTCTCCATCCATTCCCCGCAAGCTTTAATTACATAAGGTGGAATGCCATCACTTCCAGATGCTTTCTTAGGTTTTAGTTTTTTAATGCTTTTTTAAAATCTCTTTCGGTTATCGAATTCACAATTAAAACATCATTACACATAGTATTATCCGGTTCAAAATTCAAATTATATGATGCACCTACCGATGCATACACCGACGAAAAAAAGTTAGCAAAAGTACTCGTAATTTGGTCCTCAGTGATATGATTACCTTTATATACAAATTCACTACATTCTGTAAAATTTCTTCGTTTATTATTATATGACTCCATATTTATATGACTAACAGAGTAAATATCCAATCGGACAGATGAACTATACCGTTTTTTTTTTCAATGAGGAGGGGAAATCTTCAAGAAGTCACCCTACCTGTTGGTTGGATGGCAAAGTAGTGTGAAATTTTTCATCTGCAAAAATCCCTCCCCTTCTACGATCCGTTTTGGAACTGCCATGAGCGTTACTTCGAGACAGCGGCAGTCTCTTCACCTTCCTACCTTCTATCCTTTTTACTCTACTTTCCTGGACTTTTTATCTTTGTAATTACTTTCTCTCCTACCGTCCAGTTTTCTGCGCTTTCCACCATTATGTTGATTGGATTATTCTTGACTATCTACCACCCTGCTCGTTGATTCCATGTTAGCCGTCTATTTTTTGCAATTGAAAATGGCGTGCTCCGCATCGTCAGTTCTGTGCTTGCAGAATCTACAGGCGTCCGATCATTTTTGTGTATGGCTCTCCAGCTTACAGAAGGACGTTCCCTGTAAGTAGCAGTCGATGGATATACCTCTAACACTTTTACCATCAACGCTAGTTTTCCCCAGGGATTCATATTGTCTCCCACCCTCTTTTAATCGTAAAACCATGACTTATTGAAAAAAACCAAGAATACAATGTATTGCTTTGCTGACAACAGCACACTTGTTTCGTCATTCCAATTGGATACCAGAGCATCGGCTGTGGATGCGCATCTTCACTGCCAGCAAATGGTTGCATGTCTTGATGAAGATTTAGTAGTGATTTCTAATTGGTGTGGAAGTAACCAGGTTCAATTCAATGCCACCCAGGCTTCCTTTTTCTCCAAAAAGATAAATGTCTCCGAACCGGATTTAATAATGCCAGGACAGAAAATTTCGCTTTCAGCTTCGTTGAGTTTATTGGGGGTTGAAATGGACACCAATATGTCATGGCACAATCATGTCGCTGGAATTGCGAAGCCTGCTTCTCAAAAGCTTGGAACACTAAACCAGAACCAGAAAACTGTACACACCCTATCATCTTTTCATGTTTTATAAAGCTCAGATTAGAACTTCGGAGTATTGATCTCATGTATGGAGCTCCGCCCACAAGCATACCCTGAAGCTGCTGGATTCCGTACAGAAAAGAATCATCCGCCTGATTGGAGACGCGAACATCACTTGCAACCTTGATAGTCTGGAACATCGAAGAAAGTTTGGAGATTTGCCTCTCTACTATAGATACTTTCACGAGAAGTATTCAAGTGACTTGGACATTTGATTCCACCGCGAGCGGTACATATCAGAAATACATCATGGAATGTGGCTGGTCATCGCTTCAAGGTTCAACTCAGTACAATTCGAAATTTAGTGTTCAAGAACTCTCCCATTTGGGGAGCTCCGCCCACAAGCATACCCTGAAGCTGCTGGATTCCGTACAGAAAAAAATCATCCGCCTGATTGGAGACGCGAACATCACTTGCCACCTTGATAGTCTGGAACATCGAAGAAAGTTTGGAGATTTGCCTCTCTACTATAGATACTTTCACGAGAAGTGTTCAAGTGACTTGGACATTTGATTCCACCACGAGCGGTACATATCAGAAATACGGCATGGAATGTGGCTGGTCATCGCTTCAAGGTTCAACTCAGTACAATTCGAAATTTAGTGTTCAAGAACTCTCCCATTTGGGGAGCTCCGCCCACAAGCATACCCTGAAGCTGCTGGATTCCGTACAGAAAAAAATCATCCGCCTGATTGGAGACGCGAACATCACTTGCAACCTTGATAGTCTGGAACATCGAAGAAAGTTTGGAGATTTGCCTCTCTACTATAGATACTTTCACGAGAAGTGTTCAAGTGACTTGGACATTTGATTCCACCACGAGCGGTACATATCAGAAATACGGCATGGAATGTGGCTGGTCATCGCTTCAAGGTTCAACTCAGTACAATTCGAAATTTAGTGTTCAAGAACTCTCCCATTTGGGGAGCTCCGCCCACAAGCATACCCTGAAGCTGCTGGATTCCGTACAGAAAAGAATCATCCGCCTGATTGGAGACGCGAACATCACTTGCAACCTTGATAGTCTGGAACATCGAAGAAAGTTTGGAGATTTGCCTCTCTACTATAGATACTTTCACGAGAAGTGTTCAAGTGACTTGGACATTTGATTCCACCGCGAGCGGTACATATCAGAAATACGGCATGGAATGTGGCTGGTCATCGCTTCAAGGTTCAACTCAGTACAATTCGAAATTTAGTGTTCAAGAACTCTCCCATTTGGGGAGCTCCGCCCACAAGCATACCCTGAAGCTGCTGGATTCCGTACAGAAAAAAATCATCCGCCTGATTGGAGACGCGAACATCACTTGCAACCTTGATAGTCTGGAACATCGAAGAAAGTTTGGAGATTTGCCTCTCTACTATAGATACTTTCACGAGAAGTGTTCAAGTGACTTGGACATTTGATTCCACCACGAGCGGTACATATCAGAAATACGGCATGGAATGTGGCTGGTCATCGCTTCAAGGTTCAACTCAGTACAATTCGAAATTTAGTGTTCAAGAACTCTCCCATTTGGGGAGCTCCGCCCACAAGCATACCCTGAAGCTGCTGGATTCCGTACAGAAAAGAATCATCCGCCTGATTGGAGACGCGAACATCACTTGCAACCTTGATAGTCTGGAACATCGAAGAAAGTTTGGAGATTTGCCTCTCTACTATAGATACTTTCACGAGAAGTGTTCAAGTGACTTGGACATTTGAATCCACCGCGAGCGGTACATATCAGAAATACGGCATGGAATGTGGCTGCTCATCGCTTCAAGGTTCAACTCAGTACAATTCGAAATTTAGTGTTCAAGAACTCTCCCACTTGGGGAGCTCCGCCCACAAGCATACCCTGAAGCTGCTGGATTCCGTACAGAAAAAAATCACCCGCCTGATTGGAGACGCGAACATCACTTGCCACCTTGATAGTCTGGAACATCGAAGAAAGTTTGGAGATTTGCCTCTCTACTATAGATACTTTCACGAGAAGTGTTCAAGTGACTTGGACATTTGATTCCACCGCGAGCGGTACATATCAGAAATACGGCATGGAATGTGGCTGCTCATCGCTTCAAGGTTCAACTCAGTACAATTCGAAATTTAGTGTTCAAGAACTCTCCCATTTGGGGAGCTCCGCCCACAAGCATACCCTGAAGCTGCTGGATTCCGTACAGAAAAGAATCATCCGCCTGATTGGAGACGCGAACATCACTTGCAACCTTGATAGTCTGGAACATCGAAGAAAGTTTGGAGATTTGCCTCTCTACTATAGATACTTTCACGAGAAGTGTTCAAGTGACTTGGACATTTGGTTCCACCGCGAGCGGTACATATCAGAAATACGCCATGCAATCGCTTTGAGGTTCAACTCAGTACAATTCGAAATTTAGTGTTCAAGAACTCTCCCATTTGGGGAACTGCATTCATGTGGAATAAACTTCCTGGAAATGTTCCTGGATATTCCTGTGGTGGTTGTGTTTTGTCCATGAAAAAAAAAACTGAGGGATTATGTGGTGTAATACCCCACCCCGCCATGTCTCCTATTGACCGATTTTCCCACATCTTTGATTAGGGTCCTGGTCCATTGCCCCTTTCCAGGTCCACTCCAGGCCGCTTGCCACCGCTCTCTTGTTCTCTCTCTTTCCACCCTTGGATTCCTCTTCTCATTAGCGGTCCTGTATAGCCTGTCCCTTTCTTTCGCCATTTTCTCAATTGGGATAACTCCAGCAGTCGCCAGCATCTCCTCTCGCGAGATGGTCCTGTACGCGCTTTGTACCCTCATGGATGTTGTCCTTTGGAATTTGTGCAGTCTCGCCAAGTATCTTCACCTGGTGAGCGCTGTTCTTTACATCGGCGCGGCATACAGTAATAACAAGTAGACAACGCTGCATAGTACCTGTCTTTTAGTGGCATTGGGTCCTTCTATGTTAGGTACTATTTTGGATAGTACCGAGAGGGTTTTTTCTGCCTTCTCTGCTGTCCGGTGTACATCGCCCTGTTGGCTATCCAGAATAACTTGTGTGGGGTTTCTTTGAAATATGGTTCACTACCACCCAGTAACAACAATGAAGGATACGAAATCGACTGTTAGAACTGCTTTCAATAGTATCTCTGTAGAGTAGGGAGGGTGTAGGCCCACAGCACTTGGGCCACATGTGACCCATTGTACATCCTCCCGAGGGGTTGTCCTCCTAGGTCATCGTCCATCCGGTCCTTTCCAGGAAGGTGGACAAGTCACTTCTTTATATCGGCAGGTGTAGGCCAAGACTCGCCAAACACACACTTTCTTATTGAGGTAAAATGGAGGTATTTCCTTAGTTGACAATGGCCAGTCAGAAATCCTACTGTTAAGCGTAGGTTTTTCCTAGTTATCGCCAATTTTTTTTTGGCGCCAGCTTCCCAGGGTCGCCCAGAGTGATTCTGGTAAGACTTGTCTGTTTAAAAAAAATCTGTATTTCCGTTAATTAGCTGCCGCCCCCATACGAACGACAACTCTCAGAAGTTGAGAAACTTGTGCAAGCTAAGGACTAACGAGGTCTTACCTTTTAACATGTGATTCCTAACACAGAAGACACAGACTGCATTCTTTGATTCCATCCTATCTCTTTAGGAATTGAGCATGGGTGTGACGTTTGGCTGGTTCCGCAATTGTCGAAGTCATCAGGTCGTAGGTGTCACTTGGTTCTAAAATTCTTAGTCCAGCCGCTTCCTTGGCTGAGGAATCGACAATGCGATTACCTTTACTCCCGTCGTGCTCTTTAACCTAACTCAGGATAATGTTATTATCTACCGGGGCTTTGGCTGAATCTTGGTGGCACTCTAGTACTAGGCCTGAGGTAACACGTTGTCTGTTCAAGGCTAATAGGACTTATCTACTATCGGTGCAGATTGTTATGTATTTGCATTTACAGCATCTGACTCTGCGGTTTGGTTTATTTGTATTTCGTAGGGTTTATTAGACACAAACCTGGATTCAACTGCATCACTGGCTGCCTGCAGCAGCCTACTTCGATGTTTACACCAGCCGTGCGCAATCGTAACATGGCCATTAACGCAACCTCCTTAACGTACAGGAGGCAACGCCGTTGGTGTTGTTCTCATGGCTCCTGTGATGTTTGAACAAGCCAATCGCTGTTGGATATGATTTTTGGATGGCCGTTGCTTGTGGCCTGTGGACATCCTCTCATAACCAGTCCTTTCACTGTGATGTCTTCTACATTAATACTTATTGCTCTGCTAGAGAGCATCTGGAGTATCCATTCTCCTACTACCAGGGGTACATTCCTGGAGTGTAGTTGCTGGGTAATTGTTGGAAAGGTTGTTTTATCAAACGCTCCCTCGATATCTATGGATATACCCAGGGTGGATTCTTTGTTGTCCAATGATCTCTCGATTCTGCCAAGCACATGGTGAAGAGCCGAATCAGTAGACCTTCCAGGAGTATAAGCATGCTGATTTGGATAAAGTGGGTTGTTAACAAGTACCTCATCTCTTATGTTCCGCTCACATAGCCTCTCCAGAGTTTTCAAAAAGAACGATATGGGACTAATTAATCAGAATGCTTTTGGTGAGGTGTAGTTCATCCTACTTGGTGTAGGTATAAACACCACTCGCACTTCTCTCCACTTACTGGGAATATATCTTAAGAGCTGAAGAAGCTCTGAATATTCCAACCAGGTGCGGCATAAGAATATCCACTCCCCATTGAAGTAAGACTGGCCCTATACCGCCAGGTCCTGGTGACTTGAAGAAGGAAAAGCGCTTTCAATAGTTTAACTGTAGACTCAATCAGAAGCGCTACAAATAAAAATCTCTTGGAGAGATCACATATTCGTTTAAAAAGAGGTGAAGATGTGTTCGAACATATTCTTCAATACACTGACAATTGAATTTACTTATTAATCCTTGGAATTATTTTCAGTTTGTGTGTGAGCGTTAATAAAACTATTGTTTGAAGAGAAGTTTCATTTGATGGTTGAAGAGTATTTTGATAAACATTTATCCATCTGTGACTGATGAAGGAACATCGAACGGAATCTGTTGAATTTAAAAAATAAGTGATGAATACAAGAAAACCACGTCTGTTTCACTTATTTTTTATGTGATGAAAGTATCTGCATTTTTGAAGACCCTGTGTGAAGCAAATGAAAATATGACCCGAAATGAAGATCCTCATGGTATAACTTCACTCCATTTTGAATTCAATCATCTTAGTATCAGAGTATTCAAGTTTATCAGCGTTTATGAATGTACATGTTTGATAAAAACAATCGAAATTAATTTATATCTTCTGAACGGTAGTTGTTGACAAAGTGATGGATAATCATATGATATTGTATACTGGGTGTTCCTTTTGAAACATTAAAGTAGCTGCTACTATTGTATATTCACACAACAAAAGGTCCAATTTAACTATAATTATTTATTATCAAAACTTAGAACATCACAATACAGAATCTGGCCCACGCCATTACCCAACCTATTATTCCCAATACCCCCAACCACAGAACCTCAATTGCTAGTACCCCTCTAGGCACTGTCAATTGTCAGGATCCTGTTAAGGTGCATTCACAATGTAGCATATATTACACTCCTTCCCACTTAGCTTTTTTCCAAGATCCCAGTCACGGTTACAAATCCAACCTGTCAGGAGCCTTACTAACTCTTTGAGATTTACGAACCAATGATGGAGATGTCTTTGAATACTCGGGGGAGGAAACCCTGACATTTTTAGCAAGAGATTTAGGTATAGGTGTAATAGGATTAACAGAACTCTTTGGGTCTACTACTTCAACTGAGGGGGGAACCTCATTAATTTTTAAACCTTGATTCTCTTTAGATTTCTGCTCATGAAGGTTTTGACTACTACTCTCAGGCCTATCGGACTTTAGGAAGTTCTCTACCGCCGACTTACTTGTTTTATCTGATCCATCTACGGAAACATCTATTTCTGGAAATTGTAGAAAAGTTGGTTTCAAATGATCCGCGTGAACATACCGAACTCTTCCTTCTGAGGTCATAACTAAGTAAGAATTTATACCAATTGCTTTTAAAACTTTAGCTGTAACCCACTTCTTCAGCTGTGTCATATATAGCATCACTGACTGATTCACTAAATACATCCTGTACATCCTGTAAAAATACTTTTTTCAAAGATTTTTTTGCTGTCGAAACGTATTTCTCTGCACTGCCATTAGATTCTGGGTGATACGGTGGTGTGTTAATTACATGTATTCCATTGGATCTACAGAACTGATGAAATTCCTCACTGTTGAAAGGGGGTCCATTGTCTGCCACCAAAACTTCAGGTAGAACGAATCTACTAAAAACTTCACGAAGTCTTACAATTGTCTTTAGAGCATTTGTTCCATTCATTCAAAAAATCTCTAACCATTTTGACGTGGTATCTATCACTAAAAAGAATTTGTAGCCTTCCAAATCAAAAAAATTAACATGAATTCTCGAAAAGTTTCTCTCACTTTTTTCCCAAGTTGATGTGCTGACATTTTTTTCACGGTTACTCAATATTTGGCATGCTTGACATCGACTAACAAATTTTTCAATATGGTCGTTGATATTTGGCCACCAAAAATCGCTTCTAGCTCTCAGTTTCATTCTTACAATTCCGGGGTGCACCAACAGTGCACCTCTTAAGGATTCTGGTATTACAACTCGATTTCCCCAAGTTAGGCAATCATATTCTACACTCAGCTCATTTCTTCTTTGAAAATAGGGCTTCAATTCTTCATTTTTGCAGTAAGACCAACCATGTTTAATGTTTTCAATGACTTCACTCACACATTTGTCTTTCTTTGTCTCTCCACAAATCAGCTCTGCCGTGATAGGCAAGTTATCTTCATATGTGAAAGCAAAAACTTGGTCCTCTACCTTACTTTCTTCGAACATCTCAGAAAGCGGCAATCTCGAAAGACAATCAACATTTGACATCTCACTAGCTTTTTTGTATTTAATCTCATAGTTATATGCCGATAATGTCACCGCCCATCGCTGAATTCTGGCATGAGCTAACGTAGGCAAGCCCTGTTTTTCTCCAAAAATGATTTTTAATGGCTGGTGACACGACTGCATATGCTTCTTTCTGTACTTGAGCATAATTTAATAATAGATTGGCTTACAAACACCGTCTTCTACCAAGCTTAAAATTGCTCCCAACCCATATGGACTTGCATCTGCAGCCACTATAAGTTCCTTATTAGGGTCGTAGTGTGTTAAAGTAACACAGTTCTTAATCATGCCTTTACATTTTTCAAAAGCTGCCTGTTGAGACCTTCCCCATTTAAAAGGTTGGCTTTTCCTTAGTAGGTCATTCAGTGGACTTAAGATATCTGAACAATGAGGTAAAAATTTAGAATAAAAATTTAACAACCCAAAAAAACTTTCAAGCTGAGTTAAGTTAGTGGGGACAAGCGCATCCATAATTTCTTTTACTTTGGATTTTAATGGTTGTATACCTTCTTTACTCAAAGTGTGTCCTAAAAACTCAATTTCTGACTGGAAAAATATACTTTTGTCACAATTTAATTTGAAATTATGTTTTTCAAAGCGTTGTAATACCAGTTCAACATTCTTAATACATTCTTCTAATTTTTTTCCTGAAATTACACAATCATCTAAATAGACACCTACAAATTCCAACCCTTTCAAAATTTGTTCCATCGTTGACTGAAATATAGCTGGACTACTTGAGATACCATAAGGTAATCTAGTGTATTGAAATAATCCAATGTGAGTATTAATTTTTAATAACTCTTGACTTTGTTTGCTAACTGACAATTGTAAATAAGCATTGGATATATCTAACACACTAAACATAACTCCACCTGATACTGAGAAAAACAAATCATCCAGAGTTGGAAGAGGGTAGTGATCCATTTTCAAAATTGGGTTAACAGTTTTTTTTAAATCCCCACACATTCTGATAGTATTGTTTTTCTTTGGCACTACCACTATAGGACTAGCTATATCTGCATGACTTAGAATTAGAATACCTTCTGACACTAAACTTTCAAGTTCAACTTTTACTTTTTCTCCTAATGAATAAGGTACGGAATAAGCTTTATGAAAAATCTTATTTGCATTTTCTTCGACTACTAAATTAGCTTCAAAACCTTTAATATGTGTTTTCCTATCATTATTAAAAACATTTGGATATAACTTCTTAAACTTTTTTAACATACTTTGAACTTTAACATGACTCAGAACATAACTTGACTTATTAGTTGACAATTTCAGACTGTTTAGGGAACTAGGATTATTGCATGTTGTAGGGTTATCGTTTTCCCTAACTTGACATATTACAGGTAAATTTAATGACTCCTTTTCAAAATATCTAACATAATCTTGTTCAGAAATTACACTTACACTAGCTCCGGTATCTACTTCCATTTCAATGTTTTTGTTTTCAACACAAACCTGAACGAGTTGACATTCGCTCGAAATTTTGTTAATAACAATTTCACTCTAGGTTCAAACACTGCTCATTATGTACCTCTTTTGACTCTGAGTTTTCTTCACCCTCTGCATACTTGACTCCTCTAGACTGTCTACAGACTTTAGATGTATGACCCTTGCGTTTGCATACAAAACATTCCCAGTTTTTTGCAGGACATGTATCACAATTGTGTTGTCTTCCACAACGGAAACAATCTCTTTGTGCTTGCTTGTACTGTGACTTTTGTGAACGACTTTCACTGTTTGACTGATACCTTGACTGTTTTGAAGACTGACCCATTTTTGGTTGACTTGTCTTATTCATAAACCTGCCTTGTGACTTGACTTGGTGTACGTTTGTGTGTGGAAAGACTAATTTAGACTGTGCTGTTGACATCTCATAATTCAATGCCTCTTTACAAGCTTGCTCAAATTTTAGTGAATTGTCCTTGGTCAATAATCTTTGGACAACTGACTCACATCTGAAGCCACACACAAAACGATCTCTTAGAGCTTGGTCTAGAAAGCTACCATATTCGCAAGATGCTGATAGGGTTTTCAGTTGTACTATATATTCAGATATGGATTCATCTGGTTGTTGATTTCTACTATTTAACTTATACCTTTCAGCAATTATTGATACTTCTGGAGTAAAATGCTTTTCTAACACGCTCACCATATCTTTATAAGCTTTCGTCGCCGGATTTTCAGGACGCATGAGATTTTTCAACAATTTGTATGCCTCCGGACCAATTAATGTTATAAATAAGGACCCTTTTTCTTCTTCCTTTGTACTGGCCCACGCCATTACCCAACCTATTATTCCCAATACCCCCAACCACAGAACCTCAATTGCTAGTACCCCTCTAGGCACTGTCAATTGTCAGGATCCTGTTAAGGTGCATTCACAATGTAGCATATATTACAGCTACTTTATATTGGAAGCCGCATCGTCTAAAATATTTTAGTCGTGTATATCACATTAATAATTAAGGCAACATTTTCCGATGGATCCGTTGTCTTATTTGCGAGAAAAGTCTAATAAATGCCCTGTATACCCATATCCCTATTCAAAGACATATGAGAGATGACAAGTTCGCTTTGGTGATTGAAGATTTAGCAAAAATTTTTGGTTTGGAATTTGTCCCTCGTTTGTATCTACCTAAGTGAGTAATTGAGCGGTTGTATAACCATCTATCTTCTTCGAATCAAGATAGGTTTAACGATCTGAAACTAACTAGCTACTGATTACTTACAACAATTATCTCCATTCCAGTCATCGTGTTCAGCTACTGGTCTTTTTCTGTATAGATGATCCCAGTAATCATCATCATGTTCGTCGTCTGAAAAAAGACAAAACTAATTCAATGGAATTATACTAATTCAATGAAAATTATACCCCTACAGTGTGTTACGGTTCAATTTTTTCAATCGTTTAAAAATTTCGTTTTTATATTTTCGATATACGATTAGCTCAATCAATACATTTTTTCAACTTTGTGACCGTTTTCATATAACTTTTCTGCATATTGGTGATTTTTCATTCACTTTCAACCCGCCTATGAACATTCCGATATAAAAACTGTGATATATCGGCAGAATATATCATTCTGTATATGTAGTGGAAATGTACTGTCCGATTCTAGTTTGTTCTCATTACTACCTAAAACACAACACACTTTTTATATTTTTATAAAAAGTTGTGCGACGTCTCCTTTTGTTTCGACCTTCAAAAAAATAAACATTGTGTTGAGTTTCTGAAGGAAACATTGTTTCATTTTCCTGCCCCATTATAAATTGAATCAAAGATTTTCTTCAAAAATGAAAGTATTCACGGAAACCAATTCAGTAATTGATTCCTAACTGAAGTTTTGCTTAGTTGAATTATTTCGTTGGTTAATTATCTGAAAGGGATTTTGAAATTTTTAGTTGAGTGTTGTTTCTTTTTGATATTGAGTGCCTTAGAGCAACTCGTTCAGATTCGGAAACCAAACTAAGTTCACCAGCTTCTTGGGCAGCTGCCCTGAAAAGAAATGCTTCAACTCTTGCTTTCTCATGGTTGAATTTACAGATAGACACTCCAAACACAGAAATCCAACTCTCTGTGTTCAGGGAAACTACAACCGTGAAGAAGTTAAATAGGGATGCAAACGCCTATATAAAAATGCATCATCATTAGGGTTTTTACGTCGAGTTGATACAGCTCTTCTTGGTTCCGTTTCACTACTCCAAACGAGTAGAGCAGCGAGTAGAGCAGCAGCGACTTATGTCTTCCCCGACAGTTCTGATGACCAGATCTGTGGAAGTTTGTGCTGATACTTGCAGCGGGGAGAGTTCTTCACTGCTGTTACCTCTTGTGAGTGGCGTCGTTCCACCCCGATGTGATAATACGTCTCTCCCGCATTCAGATGGTGCAGATTGCTTCCACCTACAAGCTGCATATTCTCTTTAATTTCATACCGATAGCATTTGATTATTTTTTTTCAAGACAAAACACAAGCACTACAGGAAAATCCTTAAGGCGCTCTTAGGGCTGTGCATGTGCAAAAATAGTGATTCACATTGGATTTGGATCGCTGCATATTGAATTTAAAAAAACTTTCTCAGGAAGTTTATTCCATATAAGCGCCGTTCTCCAGATGAAAGAGTTCTTGAACAGTGAAGTTCGAAATGAACTGAATTGAACCTCAAAACGAAGAGCAGCAGTCTGTCACATATTTCTGATATGACCACTCTTAGTGGAATCAAATGTGTCAAGTCTCTTTAACACTTCACGTAAAAGTATCTATAGAAGAGAGACAGATCTCCAATCTCTCTCCGATGTTCCAGACTATCATGGTTGCAAGCGATATTCGCGTCTCCAATCAGGTGGATAACTCTTTTTTGGATGAAATTCAGCAGCTTCAGGGTATGTTTGGAGACAGGGCTCAATACATGAGAACAATACTCAAAACAAGGTCTGATCTGAGCTTTATACTGCATCAAAAGTTGCTGAGGTGTGTAATTCTCTGATTTGGAACAGAGTTCCAAACTTTTGAGAAGCAGCCTTTGCAATTCCAGCAACATGATTGTGCCAAGACATCGTATTGGTGTCCATTTCAACCCTCAACAAACTTATCGAAGCAGCGGCGGAATTGTCTGATCTGACATTATTATATTCGGTTCGGAGACATTTATCTTCTTGGAGAAAACCGATGCCTGGGTTTTTGTGGCATTGAATTGAACCTGGTTACTCTCACTCCAATTCGAAATTACTCCTAGATCCTCATAAGGATATGCAACCTCCTGCTGCCGGTGAAGATGTGCCTCCGTAGCCGATGTCCTGGAATCTAAATGGAATGACGAAACAAGTTGGCTGTCGTCAGGAAAACATGATTTTTGATATCACTGACAGCAAAGCAGCTGGTCTATAGTTATTTGTGAGAGTTTTCTTGCCCTTTGTCACACTCTTTACGCGTTACGGGTCATTTTGACGCCGAGTTCAGGTCACGGGTTGCCTCGGGCGCCAGCTTTCGGCGTGGTGTGCTCCACGTGCTCCGGGCAGCGTCAGTGAAAAGGTAATACACTAGGGGTCTTTATGATATTGACTAAATTAATTGTAGCCAGTACGGCAGGCTTTAATTGTCGTCCTGGGTTCGAATCCTGGGTACCTGCTGTGTTTTGCCTACCGGTTTGCCTTTATTTATTCGAGCTCGGGCTCCAGCGGAGCTGGAACTGGAACTGAGACTAAACTCAACTGAACTGCCTTGGTTGTTGATATTCGTCTTCTTTTTTATCAGGTTGGAAACTTATCCCTTACCCTTTCAACTGTCTTTCGTCAGGAGGACCAGTGGTTCATGACGTGGGGTGTTTTGGTGGCGGCATAAAGGTCAATGACATCTATGCCGCTCAGGCCTTGTGTACCCCTTCCTGACCGGGGTATTTGATGAACAAACTATTCATTTTAATAGACGCCGTGGGGCCTTCACTCAACCGAGCGACGGGGCCTTCTGAATTGAGTGGGGTCGTCTATAGTGTAATCTACAGCTTCCCTGACTAATGGGTTATCATGAGTTTCCGCTAACTCGAAAACTCTCTGATTTCTCGACTGAATAGACTGCCGTATAGTTAACAGCTTCAAATTTTTGCGGATGGCGTCATTCCGCACGAACCATGGAGCATTCACCAGCATCCTGAGAAGTTTATTCTGCAACCTTTCCAAAGTGGAGAGGTTTGACGGAGCGGTTTGTCTCCAAGCGCCCGAAGCATACATAATGAGAGGCTTGAACATCGTGTTGTATAATAAAATCTTATTTCTAAGACTGAGCTCAGAGTTTCGATTGATCAGAGGATAGAGTTTAGCTATCCTCATTTGTACTCTGTTCTTAATAGTCGATATGATTTACCCAGGTGAGTCGGCGGTTATCCAAAGACCTAGGTATTTGACTCCCATTTGATCTCCCTGCCTGAAATTGTGACTTTGGTATCTGAAGAAACGTTGCGCCTCCCCAAATCTATCGCCTGAGTTTTTCCTGGATTCACCCGAATCTTCCACTCCAGGTACCAGCGTTCGAGGTCGTCCAATGCGCGTTGCATGTAGACGACCGCCAACCCTCGACCCATGGAAGAAGCGAGGAGAGCCGTATCGAGGAGAGCGCATAGGGAAACCTTCACGTGATCGAACTTCGGAAGGTTGCTCACGTAAAGGCTGTATAGTAGAGGAGACAGCACAGCACCTTGAGGTACTCCAGCTTGAATTTCCCTGACAGGAGACAGGGTTCCTTCAACTCGGATCTGAAATGTTCTGCCCTTCAGAAAGGACCTAATCCACCGGATCAGGCCCCGAGGCAGGTCGAAATCGAGCATTTTATGTAATAAGCCTTCGTGCCATACTCGGTCGAAGGCTTTTGAAATGTCCAGGAGGACAAGATGGACTGTCTTCCTATTATTAAGCTCTGAGATGGAGTTTTCGACCAGTATCAACGCCTGCAGCTTGGTGGAGTGTGCCCTCCTGAAGCCGAATTGTTCATCAGGCAGAACATTTGGGTCTTCAACTTCTTCGGTCAGCCCTTGCCGCACAACACGTTCAGCCAGCTTAGCCGTTGAGCAAAGCAGACTAATCGGACGATGGATCTGGGGAAACAGCGGGTTCTGGCCCTGTTTCGGAATCATGACAACTACGGCATGCTTCCATCTTCGGGGGAAGTATCTGAGGGCGATTGATCTCTTTATTATATCCAATAGATATCTTATTAAGTTCTCCAGGAGCTGCTTCAACAACCTATTGTTGATTGAATCAATTCCCGGAGCCTTCTTGGGTTTGGAGGCCCTAATGTACCCCCTCAGTTCTTCCTCCAAAGCTGGACGGATCACGTCGTCATCATTTTCCCTGAGGATTCGCTGAACTCGTTGTTACAGCCGGATATCACGGTCAATATCATCATCTGGATCAACGTTGAGCTGGAACTGATTGTTCATTGTGTCTGCAAAGGCCAACGCCTTCTCGGCGGGGAAGTAGCAGATACCGCGCTGTCCGTGAAGAGAGGAGGGAAGCCTGCAGGTGACTCGCCATAGCTCATCATCCCCAGGTTCGAGAGATTCCAAACACTCACTCCACCTTCCTGTGGTCAATGATGGCCTGTTTCACTTGGTTGGTCATCCTGCTAGCCGCAGCCTTGTCTTCAGGGTGGAGAGTCCACTGATAAACTCGTCTGAGTCGATTTCTCTCCCGGATAAGGTTCTTTATCCTGGAAGGAAACTCATTATAATTTCGCAGAGGACACTCTGTCCTGGTTGTGGCTGCGCTGAAAGCGTTGTTCACAGATTCAAAATCTGCCACTGCCGCGTCGAGGCCGTTGCGAGTTTGAAGCGCCTCACGGTCCGTAGGTGATTCCACTAGATGAGCCTTGAAGGCTTCCCAATCCGTGGATGATCTCATGCGATAGTCCTGTGGAGGGGGATCATCACCCAGAATCAGGATGACTGGATAACTGCCTTGGTAGATGCTCTCGAGATTATTTGAAATAAAGTTCTACGTGGTGTCCGGTGATGTGCCCTCCATCGGTGGTACGGTGTATTAACAAATAACGTATGATTTTCAAATCTCATTGGTGACCTGGCATAGTACAGTTTCCTATCGCTATAGAGTGGCAAATCGCATTAGCGACCTGGGATTTCTATCGCGATAGAATGGTAATTTGATCTAGTAAGGTACTCATTCAGTCGGGGTCAAATACCTAACGTACCACTGGGAGAATTATTAACTCCGTTACACCTTTATGGGAATGGGCTGAACGCGAGGAATCTTCCAACCAGGAGGAAAAACCCCATTTTCCTAAAACAGGTTGAAAAGTCTGCAAAATACTGGTGCGAGTTAATTTGCGCACTCTTTAAGTACGATGACGGGCACTTCATCAGGACCAGATGATAGATGATAGTGACCTGTTGCAGAATTCGCCTGACTAGACGTTGTCGAAAACTAGTTTTCGACAGAACCGGGTAGAAAATTTCCCAGAAAATTGACTGTGGAATGGGACGCAAATTGTTTAGCAAGTGGATTTGCTTCTTTTATGACTGTTGTTGCAATTGCACCATCTGCTTGTGTTAGCGGTGGAATTGTGAATTTTGTTATAGCAGGGAAGCCCACGATGCAAAATAGGGATTTACTCGAGCGTCATTGAGACATATTAGGTTACAAAGCTTAGATGATAAGAAGAAGAAATGTTATATAATATATACCTTTTCATCGGTTGGGGAAGCGGCTATAGATATCTAAACATGTAAAAAAATACTGTTGCATGGACATACTCGAGCGCGTCAGATATTAATAGCATCAATGTCCTACGTATTTTTAATAATGTTGGTATGTTAATCTGATCGTTTGCAAGAAGCGGATGGTTGTACGTAAGGGTTAAAAGTGAGAGGAAAAAAAATTTAATCGAGCGCGTCAGATTTTCTAAGGGGATGTTAAGTGCAACAAAAAAAGCTCTCATTCAATAATCTGACGATTTCGATCTGACGCAAACTCGCGGCAATTATTATAATGTGCAAAAAAAATTCGCCATTTTGAAATACTCAAGCGCGTCAGATTGAAATATATATGGTTCATCTTTATGTTTCAGACGTGCTGTCTCATAATCTGACGATTATCTAGAGGAATTCGCTCAATCTGACAAAAACAATATTTAAAAAAAAAATATTCCATTGAACTTAATCAATTGGAAAGCTCAGGAAATAGCATGCAAATAAATAGGTGTATGTTTTTTAAGTAGAATACTTCTATTTATAAGAAAATAATTTTTAAAAAATGCTCAAAAAAATTAAATTTCCTATAATCAATTAATTGATTAATGAAGAAAAGAGAAATTGAACTTTCTATGTTGTTCACTACTTTTATTTGTAACTAACGTTTCTGCAGTTTCGTGCTATAAGGACATTTTCAAACTTATATATTGTATAAGTTTGAAAATGTCCTTAAAGGACGAAACTGCAGTAACGTAAGTTACAAATAAAAGTGGTAAAAAACATAGAAAGTTTTAATTTCTCTTTTCTTCATTATGATTTCCTACCACGCAGTAACGGCTACATCCAACAATTAATTGATTGATTAATCATTATCATCATCATCATCATCTTCATCACGAACGAGTCTCTGATCAGCTGTGATGGCGTCATGGCAACAGAATTCAGAGTGGGGACGGAGTGAGAGAGTAATAGATAGAGGAAAAGTAAAAAAAGAATAGAGGAATAGAGACTCGAAGAGGGAAATAAAGGTATCACACAGCTGCACGCATTGAACTTTATCGACGAATTTTCGTTATTTTGGCTTGCGGAAATCGTCAGATTATATATTTTTCGTTATCCTTGAATTATTTCCTTCAAAATAAAAAAAACTAGCTACGCTCGAAAATGTCGAACTGATGTTATTTTTTTACAACTTTGCTGCCCTCCCCTTTCTTCACGTCACTCTCAAATTATCAGATTACTGGAATATACACTCATTAGCAGGTAATTAACTCACCCTACCTTAATCTGAGGCGCTCGAGAATTTCTGATGATCATTTTTTTTTACTAATCTGATCCTTTATCCCTCACAGGCGGTCTTATATATGGGGCTCATATTTGATGGAGGTACCCAACCGGGTAGAAGGTATTCTCCTGTATATTAATCTGTCGCGCTTTAGTAAATCCCGAAATCCCCGCTTGGGCTACCCTATTATAAACTTTTGATTAACAGTTTTAGCTACCAACCAGAAAGATCTAGACCCGTTGGGATTGGCAAGCAGTTCATCCCTAATTCTGACTGTGAATTTCTTTGTTTTCATTTATCCTCAGTTTGCAGCTGTTGCAAACATTAAAAAAACCTAGTTCGGTTTTCGACACTGGGAATTTTGCGCCACTGCCGGTAGGTAGATTTTTGGAGGCGACAGCTTGCTCGAATTTTTGTTGAACCAAGGTTTGCCGTAAAAAGGTAGTTTCTTCGAAAAAGGAATATATGCATCCATATATCATTAACGTTATTACTATTATTGCCATATACTTATCTGATCGAAACAGATGAAACATTCAACTGTTGAAAATGTTACTATCTTGATATTTTGTGGAGGTTAAGATGGTTTCGTTTCAAGTTAATATGAAAGACCGCTCTCAGATTTTATGGAGTCTATGCATTTCCATAAGCGAAATTTTCCGTAATATTTCTTTCACCAACTTTCCACTTCTGGATTGTTCTTCCAGCAATCGCTCTCAATATGATCTACTCTGCACATAAATTACACATTGCTTTTCCGAATTTGCATGGTCGTCCTTCATATATCGCTTTCCCGCCTGATCCACAAGCAACATTTTTTCATAACGAAAGAATTTCATGACCAACTGAATGTCAGTGATGCATAGGGTAGCACTGGTAATATACTCTAATATTCTTGCGGAAAACTAATTTTTGAATATTGTAAAGTACCGAGCATTCAGTTATTCGAATTGAAAAAAATGACCTGGTAACTTCACTAATTCCTTCAATAATAATGAAGAATTCTTTCGAAACCATTCTTCATACGAAAGTGATGTATTTTAAAAAATACTGAAGTATACTATATCCATCCAACAAACAAGGCAACCCAAACAAGGATAGATGCGTGATCAAAACATGATCAACACGCACATTTGCTTGTGCGCACATTTGTGTGCTTGTGGTGATCGAAACACGTGCCGAGGTGTTAAAAATAATGATTTGGCGTTGGGAATAAACTCCAGTAATATTCACGCCAGTAATATTCCATGTTATAAATCACACGTAGAAAGGTAAGACCTCTTCTGTCCTTAGCTCGCACACTTTTCTTAACTTCTGAGAGTTATCGTTCGTATGGGGGCGACAGCCGATTAACGGAAAACAGATTTTGAACAGGCTCATACAAGCTAATAAGCCTAATGTAGTCCTTCTCGACCACCAGAGCAAAACGATACTTGTCTTGTAGTTTTCAGCTCCTGGCAAGACGAATATCGTCAGAAAAGAGGAGGAAAAAGGGATAAAATATCGATATTTTCTCTTCGAACTCCGCAGACTCTATCCAGATCAATCTGTCAAGATGATTGTTCTGATTATTGGAGTCCTTGGTGGAATGATGTTCTCTCTAATCTCGAATCTCAAAGTCATACCGGCTTCCTGCATTAAGGCTAAAATCCTAGCCGCACAAATGCAGAAAGCTGTCATTCTTGGCTCACTGCGTTTGCTCAGGGCACATGATTCTCGTACACAATGATCACATACCCCACGGTGTGGGGAGTGGTCATTGGTTTATAATGCTGGCGTGCCCTCCCGAATGTATTGGGGGTTCGGGGAATAGGGCCTGACCAGCGCACACTACGGTGAAAATAATAATAATAATAATAATACCTTTAAAGGTATTATCATTGAAGCGAATGAACCAGAAACAGTTCATTCATTATATGAAAATAAAAGGCGAAGTTCAATTTACATGATGACAAGTCATCATTCAATCGCTCTTCCACTTTGTTACGGAGATAAAATCTGTATACAACAGGAAATAGTTCGCCTATTTCATGAAAAATTTACTGATTTACCGCCCATATCTCAAGGAACAATGAGCAAAATATGGAAGCAGTTTGGCGAGCTTGGTCATGTGGGGCAGATATAAAAAGCAGCTGCTTATGCAATGAGTGATGAACTCAAATTAGATGTGATGCTTGTTTGAGGAAAACACACATACATTGAGTAGACAGACATCCACTACATTCAATGTCAGCCATACATCGCTAGTAAACATATTAAAAGAAAATAAAATGCACCCCTATAAAATCATAACTACTCAGGAGCTCATCGAAGACGATTTCGATAGAAGAACTTATTTGTGTGAGAAAATGATGGACATGTTGCAAAACAATATCATCCAATCAGAAGACGTTATGTTTTCTGATGAGTGTATTTTGTCTCTTAATGGTCATGTTAATCGGCAAAATTACCGCTACTGGTCAACGGAAAATCCTCACTGGATGAGAGAAGAACACACGCAATACCCTCAAAAGGTTAATGTTTGGGCAGGGATTGTAGGAAACCGTATCATTGGTCCCTTTTTCATTGAGGGCAACTTGAATGGCGATAATTATTTGGCACCAATTCAAAATGATGTCCTTCAAAGTTAAGCAAATTTATATCCTGATCCGGGAAACCCACAAATTCCAGTGAATACGATATGGTATCAGCAGGATGGAGCATCGCCACATCACCGAGTTAATTTCTGGCAATACCTCGATACAACATTTCCCAATTCGTGGTTAGGGAGGCGAAGATCGATTGAATAGCCAGCGCGATCACCTGATCTTTCATTATTAGATTTTTTTATGGGGATATGTGACAAGCAAGGTATACAAAACTAAACCTTCAGATTTGAATGACCAAAAAGAACGAATAACGCTTGCGATCAGGTCGGTCACGCCTGATGTTAAATAATGTTACAAGACAGTTTCATTTGAAAGTAGGATGTTGCCAAGACGTTCACGGTGAACATTTCGAACATCTACTTCGTTAAGATCCATAGTTCTATTCTACAATTCATTACGTTTAACATTTTAGTTTTAAAGTGTATTTTATCGAATTTCAGTAACCGCATGATTTCAATTTATTTTGTTTCGATTGTTGCAATAAACTCGAAAGCGATAACATTCTTGAATATAGAATAAAGAGACTTTTCAAACGATATATCACAAATCTTTACTTTCCATTAAAAAAATTGGGGGTTGTACCTGTCATTCGAAGGGGGTTGAAGGTAGGGGTGGCATTTTTGCGTTGAAGAATGTCAAATTATAATTTTAATTTGACGTGTTTCGGGATTTTTTTCAAAACATGTACAGTAACCGAAATAATTAATTTATTCCACTTGGCTTTTACACGCTGTATGCAAATATTACTGGAGTTTTTCAACACCAAATTGTTATTTTTAATACCTCGACACGTGTTTCGATCACCAAGTGATCATCTTCAAGAGGAAGATTAAACTAGAAGAACTTGTAAGGCGAATCCTATTTATACTATACAGGTATACCATTCAGGTGTACCACACATACAGGTATACCACACCTTTGGTGTGGTATACAATTGTTTCATCTATCAATTTTACATACGTCTAGTCTAATCTAATCTAATATATAAATGTTATAGCTATATATGAAACCATTTTCAAGCTATATAAAAATTAATTTCACAATATTGCCTATCTACTTGTCCTACATTTATTTTTACAATGTGTCGTTCTGTATAGTCAGTAAATCTAATAATATTATTTCAACAAGCCATATAGTATGCTATTTGGTATTGGTCCGTCATCGTTATTCATAACGTGATTATGTTTACTTATTTCTACACTCTCATAGGCATCTAGTTGCCTGTTGTTGTTAACTTGTCTAACTAATCTTAAAGAACTGAAGTCTATGGAATGGTTTTGTTGCAAAATATGATGGGCGACTGCTGATTTTTTAGGTTTTCCATATTTGAGTCTGCTAAGTGTTTCCTATATCTGATTTTGATAGATCTTTTTGTCTGTCCATAATATTTTGCATCGCAGTCCCTTTCATCTCCTGACTTTTCCAAACTTTTGACTCCGTCTTTTGGACTTCCTAAGAGGCGCTGTAGTGTATGCCTTATTTTAAAAACCACCTCCATACCTAGTTCCTTGAAAATCTTTCAAAAGTTCTTCGTGTATTGGTGGTATCAAACTCTAATATATTTATCTTGGTTCTTGTCCTTTGTGAAAGTCGAGATTTCTTCAGAAGTTTAGGTTAAGAATGAAGTGAATACTGTCTTCACAGCTAACTACCAAATCTCCACTATGTAAAGAACAACCAAGAACACGAAACGTAATGGAGCACAGGGCATATACGAAATACCAAGTTCTAACTGCTCCAGAACTTACATGGAGGACATTGTTGTCACGCAAGATACCTGAATATAAGTCAGGTACCCGGTTAAGCAGACCGGATACCTGCCACAACAATATAAATATGTGCCCCAAACAACAAATGACCAGTGCGAACTTAGAGTGAAACACAGCAAGCATAGAACTAGTAACTAGACTTGGGGACAAGGGAGATTACGACCTCGTCCTCGACTCATGTAAGTACAAATCTAAGTGATTCTTGAAAATGGCTCCAAAGCAGGAGCCGAAACGTCGAAACTATAAACATTACAGACGGGGTTCAGCCCGGACAACAGTATATCAAATTATTTACTGATCGCGGAAACCTATCCGCACATACGAAAATACATACGAAATACATACGCACGGAGTCAACAACAGAAGCCAACCGCACATTTGTGGTTCCAGTTAGAAGACCTAGAATTCCCAGGCTACATCTAACATCTAACTTCAGCTGCACCGCGCTGATGAGGCCAATAGTCAGAAACACGTGTCCGCGGTTTGCCCCCCTTTTTTGGAGTGTTGTGTCCACGAATTGTTTCATTTTTTGTTTGTATCATGACCACTCAATAAAATCTCTATTTGTATATATATATATATATATATATATATATATATATATATATATATATATATATATATATATATATATATATATATATATATATATATATATATATATATATATACTGATGTTAGATGTTAGATGTAGCCTGGGAATTCTAGGTCTTCTAACTGGAACCACAAATGTGCGGTTGGCTTCTGTTGTTGACTCCGTGCGTATGTATTGTTTCCCGCTTTCGGCAAACAAGTGTTGCCCATCTCTACACTTGGCTGCACCGCGCTGATGAGGCCAATAGCCAGAAACACGTGTCCGCGGTTTGCCCCCCTTTTTTGGAGTGTTGTGTCCACGAATTGTTTCATTTTTTATTTGTATCATGACCACTCAATAAAATCTCTATTTGTATTTATAATCTGGACCCGGATGTCACGCAGGTAGCTATAGCTGCCTACGTGGTCATGTTAGATGTAGCCTGGGAATTCTAGGTCTTCTAACTGGAACCACAAATTTGCGGTTGGCTTCTGTTGTTGACTCCGTGCGTATGTATTGTTTCCCGCTTTCGGCAAACAAGTGTTGCCCATCTTTACACTTGGCTGCACCGCGCTGATGAGGCCAATAGCCAGAAACACGTGTCCGCGGTTTGACCCCCTTTTTTGGAGTGTTGTGTCCACGAATTGTTTCATTTTATATATATATATATATATATATATATATATATATATATATATATATATATATATATATATATATATATACGAGAGGTTCAGAAAAACTGGTCACATCAAAATTTAAGTAAACATGAGTTAACATCTGCCGAAACTAATGGGAACTCCAGCTCTGATGGAAAGCAAAATGAGATGTCCAACATTGAGAAGGAACAGCTCAAATTGATGAATGATATCATCAATTAGAACATAGTGAGTGGAAAACAGTGGAAAGGAGACCTAAAAAATATCATCGGAAAAACATTGGACAAGCAGATGATGGAAATGGAAAATTCAGAGGACGGCATCCAAGAGTATGGATGTTTATATACAGGGTTAATCAAGATGTTGAAGAAAAAGACATTCAAGAATACTTACAGGAAAAGACTAATCAAAACGCACAGGATTTTACAGTAACTCTCCTAAAAGAACAAAACGGATTCAAGAGTTTTATGGTAGCGGCGGATTTTAAATTTAAGGAAGATTTTTACAAACCATCCTTCTGGCCTCGAGGTGTGGGATATCGCAGATATGACTTCAGAACAGATGGACCTACAGTGGGACCAGTCTCTTTTTTAGAAAGAGCAAGGAAAGACTCCAATTGAATTCTAATGACAAATCACCAATATTGATAAATTTGGGGAATTCCAAAAAATTGTCGAACACTACAAAGGAGGAAACCGCATCAGTTTCATTGTCTCATGTAGAATTGACAAATTTTATTTTATCTAAGGAATTGAAGGGGGTCGATGTGGTGAGTGTATTTCATATAAATATACAATGCCTATCAAATAAAACTGAAGAAATTGATCTTTTTCTGAACAAATTCAATTTTGATATAATATGTCTATCAGAACATTGGCAAGAAAAAACAAATCTTGAAAGTATCAACATTTCAGGATTCTCTCTGGCAGCAGAATTCTGTAGAATACATAATAGACACGGAGGAGTAGCTATATTTACAAAAAATAATATAAAGTCTAAACCATTACAACTAAAGGATTTGAATGATGAGATAAACTCTGAATTTTGTGGCTTAGAATTATCAAACCAAGTCTTAATAATAACACTTTACAGATCCTGCTTGGGAAATGCTGAAATTTTCTTGGTAAACCTGGAAAATTTATTAAATAAATACGTAAGAGGTAAAAATAAAATCATAATACTGGGTGATTTTAACATTAATTTCAAGTCGAATTCGAATGTCTTATCTGAATTGAAATGCTTACTAAATTCGTTTGGCCTCACTATAATCATATCTGAATTCACCAGGATAACAGCATATTCATCCAGCTGCATTGATAATATATTGACAAATATAGAGGAACAGAACATGACTTCAGGTGTATTGGATCCATGTCTGTCTGACCATATTGGACAATATATAATCTTAAACAAAATCACTGAATGTAAACCCGACATAATTATGAAAAGATCTTTATCTTACTCCTCAATGGAAAAATTCAGAGAATCCCTCAAGAGTATTGATTGGGGTATTTTTGAAAATACAAATTTAGGTATCAACTTTCTAGCAAATTTCCTGGTTGATACTTATGCTGATTATGTGGGAGTACACTTTCCATATAAAAAGTATAAAATTGGAGAAAAACCGCCAGTTATATGGTACAATAATTCTTTGAAGGAGAAGAGGGACACACTTTCAATAGTAAAATGTATCTATGATACAAAGAAAAATCCTACTGATAAGGTGGCATACAATTCACTTAAGAAAAGCTACAGGAAGGAATTGAAAGAAGCAAAAAGAAATTCATATGGACATTATATCAGTACATCAGAAAACAAATCAAAAGCTAGTTGGCAAATTATAAACTATGAGTTAAATAGGAAAACTAAAAGTAACCCTGAAACTCCAATATGTGAAACCTCTTTCAACGCTCACTTCACAAGTGTTGCTGAAAATATAATAAACCAGTTACCCAATATACCAGACGAATTGATCCAATACAAACATTTTCCTGTGCCATGCAATTATTTTTTCCTAACGGGAGTCACAAGCTATGAGGTTCTTGATGCAATTAATGCATTAAAAAATTCGAAATCAGTAGATACACATGATTTAAATTGCCATATCATAAGACAAACATCAGATCTAATTCTTGCGCCATTAACATCAATGATCAATTTGATCTTCAGTGAAGGCATTTTTCCAGATAGTTTCAAATTTACCAGAGTTATTCCTATTCATAAAAAGGGAGATATTACAGAAATTGACAATTATAGACCAATATCCATTATTTCCATATTTGCTAAAATCATCGAAATAATTCTGAAAAATAAACTAGTGAAATATTTTGAAAAAAATCAATTTTTGAATAATGCACAGTATGGGTTTCGACAAAATCGCTCTACAACTCTTGCAATTCTTAATATATTGGAAGGCATAGTTGAGGGTCTGGAACAAGGTGTACTCACGGATATTACACTCTGTGACTTGTCGAAGGCCTTTGATTGTGTCTCTCATGAGATACTCATTTTGAAACTCAAATATTACGGTATTAGAGGGGTGGCATTGAAGTTATTCAGTTCATATTTAGAAAATAGAAAACAATGTGTTACTGTTAACCAAAGAAACTCGGACTTTCTACCTATAAAACATGGTGTCCCACAGGGGTCAGTGCTTGGGCCATTCTTATTTGTAATTTATATAAATGACCTATGCAACTTCCTATTACCCAATAAAAGTGTTCTATTCGCCGACGACACTACTTTGATGAGTACCGGTAAAAACCTTATGGAACTCACTTCTTCTTCTTATAACATTGAAAAACGTGCTGAAAATTGGTTTACTGCAAACAAACTCAAGTTGAACGCAAGCAAATCCCAAAAAATAACCTTCTCCTCTAATATGAACTTACAAATGGGAAATACTGTCAAGCTACTCGGAATTGTTATTGATGACAAACTCACATGGTCGAATCACATAGAACAGCTCTGTAACAAATTAGCAAGTACTCTATTTCTCTTGAGGCAGTTAAAAAAAGCAATTCAACCTGATACTCTGAGAATGACATATTTCTCTCTGTTTCATTCGCAGATAAACTATGGAATAATTTTATGGGGAAATGCCACTCGTGCAATAACCATCTTTCGACAACAAAAAAAAGCAGTCAGAATTTTAGCTGGAGTTGGATATAGAGAACATTGTCACCCACACTTTATAAAGTTTGGCATCATGCCTTTACCTTCATTATATATCTACAATGCCTTATTAGAAATACACAGAAATATCAACCAGTTACAAACCCAGTCAGATATACATGACCATAATACTAGGTATGCTAAGTTATTAAAAACTCCAAGGTATAGATTAACCAAATCTCAACATAATTCTCTGAATATCAATCTATATAACTGCTTGCCGGAGAGAATCAAATCACTATCTTTTGATCAGTTCAAAAAAAGCACAAAAAAATATATTCTTGAACACTGCTTTTATTCCACAGACGAGTTTCTCGTCACAACAAAGCAACTGAGTCATGCACTCAACACATCACTTCTCTGAAATATTCCATTCTGTTTACGCTATTTATTTATGCCTCACTTGATTATGTTTGTAACATTTTCAAAATATCATATGTTTTATTGTATAATTTTATTCATTGTATACTTTATATTGTATCTATTAATATATTGACATGCCATAAATGTATTTATATATGTAATGTGGTGAAAATATATCTATCTATCTATCTATATATATATATATATATATATATATATATATATATATATATATATATATATATATATATATATATATATATATATATATATATATATATATATATATAATTTAGTTGTACATAGATGTCTTCCTTGTTACTGTATGTAAATGTTCATTGTAATGCTTTCATACTCTTCAACAAGTGAATCAATATTATTATTATTACGGAGATGTGTGGTTAATGTGAAACAGTAATCGCCAACGCAAATTCAGACTGCCAGTGACCCCAACCCCAAAGAAAGAAAATTACCAGTAAAAAATTTTGCGTGGCTGGCCTCTTTTTTGAGCTAATTCGTCTGGGCTAATAATCAGTGATTTACCAGATGACTTCGCTCTCGACAAACACTGCTATTAACAACCTCATCGTGAGACCTGATTCCTAGTAAAATAAGCTGAGAGTAATTGATATGGTTTTGAATGATTTTACAGGCGAGGATGGTATACTTGATCATGAAATATTAGTCGTTTTATATGTTATTTTTTCTCTGATAGATCATAAGATTCCTACAAATTTATTTATACATCTTTTCGTTCGAAGGTAACTGAATGTGTGACTTTGTAGAGTGGAAACCTATGCTGGAATAAAATCCGTATTTCCATAATGAAAATAACATTGATTCGAAGTGGTTATATTTTTTAGGAGTGATTAATTTTTGAGAAAGAAAGTTTTTGGCTTTCTACTACTCCATCTTGATACAAAAACAAGGATGAGGGAATCTCCAAAGAAAGAAAGGAAGTAATCAATTTCAATTCAAATAAGGATGAATGTCATTACGATATCATCGATGACACAAGCAGATCAAGCTTATTCCGTGACATTCAAAATCGTAATTCATGAATTAATTGTGCGTATTTTCTATAATGTTATCCAATTTGGTACTGAAGAGCCTTAGGGCAAGTGTCTTACGGCGAAACATCGATGTATACCAGTGAGGATGACAGTGTTTCATGTAAGTGCAATTTGTTACCATTCATTTAAAGTAGAACTTATGTGAATGATAACTGATTTTTATTCCACAACGAATGTTTGAAAAACAAACTGAGTAGAGCAAAGTATCTTCTGTATAATTCAGTGTTTATATAGAAGTATTTGTTTCGAAAGAATTTTTTTTTGTGTATTTCAATGTTTATATAAAAGTAGCTGTTTCAGGAGGACTTTCTTTCAGTGTCTGAAAGTTACTTCTTTGCATGATCTGCACATCCATGTATAAAGTTACTCATTTTCAAATTTATTACTTTCTTCCTTTCTTTGGAAAATTCCCTCCTCCTTGTTTTTGTATCAAGATGGAGTAGTAGAAAGCCAAAAACTTCCTTTCCCAAAAAATAACATTGTTATGCTAAGATTATTATTAGATTGTTTTGAAAGTTTAGTCTGTTTTGATGTCACATGTTTTTGTGGTTCCATATCTCAATGAATATTCATTTCCCTGTGCCGTGGTATATACTGATCGATATCCAAAATTCAATTTTTTGCCTCTTTTCAGCTGATTACTACATGATGTCGTTGAATTATTTTCAGTCAATTTTTCTCCACGAATTCAAATTGAACCAAAACGTTCCCGAAATAGCCTGGCAATAAACGCAAAATTTTGTTTTGGAGATGAACCCCGAGGTGGTCCACTTACAGTAATCCAGGACGGGGCTTTGAAGACCATGGTGGAGGTTGGGTTAGATCCAAAGTGAGTGGGTCTATTGGACCTCGACCGCAACCCCCAAGGGTTTATTGTGGCTCACACCTATTCAAATTCGGCCAAATAAACCCAGCTTCCTAACAAAGCCGATTAGTTTATATGATGAGTGGTTTTTCAGGTCAGATGGTGAGAGTACGATTCTGCCGAACTCTAAAAACCTGATTTGGTCCCCAGCGGGACAGGCACAAAGTATGTGCTCTGTCATTCCATCATTTTCCAAACAGAGGCGACACACACTGCCTTCGGACATGAATAATGCCTTTGCCGTTGCCCTTGCCCGAAGGCCTTTCAACTGGCATCTACCCTTTATCTAGCGCCACATCTATCAAAGGAACCCCTACTCCTCCGAACTCCCCCCCCCCACTGCATCACCGCCGCAGAACGACGCCAATGCACTGGGACGAATCAGCGGGGTAGAAGACCCATCTCTTTATTTCCAAAAAAAACATTTTACAATATATAATTCTTTCTAAACAATTTGAAATTCCTAATTACAATAACGCTAACTTAACTATATCCAGATAAATAAACTAAAACAATTCTTCTAACCAACATGATCCAAAAATATAAATTAATCTAATTTCTCTCCCAACCATATTCCCCTTTTATCCCTCACAATATAAACTCTTATCATATGCCGGATTCCTATACACTTCCCAGACTTGTGCCCAGCCCTGACCAGGATAACAGTCACACTTCCCAGAGGCGACCTTTCCTCTTCAATGAGCTGGTAACTTGCCCAAATCATTCCCTTTAGTCCCTCACCACACTGTCTGACCATTCATTTGCAAATCGTATCCATTCATTCTTTTTCCCATTTTCATCCCTTAGACACATTTCGCCATTCACCCTCTTCATTCTTTCCTTCCACTCTTTCCATCCAATCCTATCCCCTATCAAACATATATCGATCACGTGCTCTGCCGCTTCCGGCTCCTCATACCCACACGGGCAGGGAACCTCCGGGCCCAGTCTAAATCGCGCCAGGTACCCCGGAAAATTTCCATGCCCCGTGAGAAGCTGGATCGCCTTTCGCGACAAATCCAATGATTCATTCCCGACTGTTCTACAGAATCTGTAGAACAGTCGTCCAGTCGCACCCCTCTCCCATTCCCTTTGCCATTCCCTCTTGATGTTCTCTTTCACTCGCTTTCTCTCCTCCAATTTGCTATATGCTTGCCTAACATGCAGCGTGACTTGCTCCTTATTCATACCTAAGGCCTCTTCATGAGCCTTCACGTTACCCATATTACCGGTATCGTGCCCCCTCCTCCATATGATTTGGGTACGTACTCCCCTCTATCTCCTTTCCTCAATCATCCTTTGTATCCTTGCTATCCTTTTGTTTCCCACTCTTCCTGCATTCACTCTTTCAACCGCCATAGCCGAGTCACTCACTACTCTCAGATTCTCCTCCATACTCCACATACCAATCACCCGCTCTATTGCTGTTGACTCTGCTTCATTCACGCTACTTTGCCAGGTTATCCTTTCATTCCCTGTAGTCCATTCATCCCTTCTCCTTTTGTACGCCCATCCGATTCCCATCCTTTCTTCCTCCATCATCGCTCCAGCGTCCACATACACTTCAGTCACCTCTTTTCCCTCCATCTCCTCCAGCAACTCCCCTTGCAACCAGGGGAAAAATTTGTCTTCAACCTTTCACTCTACCTTCTATCTTCCTTCTTCCATTCGCTCTCCATTCATGATATCTGGCGCCATTCCGGTGATGCGCCATCGGACAGTCCGAGTCTCTGCATATGATGATTCAAATGACAGTGACATGTAAAAAGGCCTGTTAGACATCGTAGTTCATCCCTACTTCATTCCAACAACTGTTTGGTATCAAGCTTCGAAGGGTGCATAAACGCCTTGGAGTGAGCCAATCCTGGAAGATTCTGCCAGAAGTCCATAAATCTTCTTGCCATCCAGGTGTTCAATCTTCTTTTGGCAAAACCCAAAGCGATGCCAATGACAGGTTCTGGTCCGATGAAGCTGCTTGCAGCACCCTCCTTTGCAAGGGAATCAGCAGTCTCATTGCCTTCCAGGCCAGTATGGCCAGGAATTCAGACCAGAGATAATCTGTCAAGTCTTCATAACGAGAAGAGTCGTTTTTGGCAATTTGCTCTCAATTTAGATGTTGCTTAGTAGGAGCCAAGAGCTTTCAAAGCCGTATGAGTGTCTGAGAATATTTTTATTGACTTGTGTATGAGGTTGGATTCTTCCAATCTCTCCGCACACAATTCAATAGCGTAAATTTTCGCTTGAAATACAGTCGCATAGGTTCCTAGGCAGGTTGATATCTTTGTCCTGGGTCTGCCACTGAAAACACCTGCACCAGAAGCGGTAGGTGTTTTTGATCCATTTGGGAACCAACAACTATCTGCTCTTGATACTTCCTTCTTCCGGACGATCTAGTCCTCTCTACTCGGAAACAATCCCTTTAGAAGGCAGTTCTAGTTGACAGTTGGAGGCATAAAGTCAGAGGTCACTTCCAGAATGCTGTGACTTTCAGTGTCACTCAACAGTCTGTTGCACTCTGCAACCAATTGAATTCTGCACTCGGCAATGTGTACAAGGAAAATGTGGAAAGGAGATAGATCTAGAAGGATCTCCATGGCCGCTGACGTTTGTGATGGGTCAATCTCCACCGTGGTGTTGCTTCCGCAGGTAATAAAAAGTGTTGCCAAAATTTAATGGGTTTCAACGAAATAATATTCATTAGGAATAGTTATGATGAGAGTTTGAGATAGTAGTTGAGACTTTTTGAATATGTTATTTGAATGAAACTCATCGTTTAATTATCCTACAATCACAGAAATATGTTAATTCGTAATTGATCAGGTTGAATTGATCAGACATACTTGGGAAATAGGAAGACGTTATACATGAGAGCAATACTCCAAAAAATGTCTGATCTGAGCATTATAAAGCACCAAAAGTTGCTGAGGTTTGTACAGTTTTCTGGTTCGGAACAGCATTCCAAGCTTTTGAGAAGCAGCCTTTGCAAATCCAGCGACATGATTGTGTCAAGACATGTTGGTGTCCATTTTAACCCCCAACAAACTTATCGCAGCAGAAAGCGGAATTGTCTGTCCTGACGTTATTATTTTCGGTTAAGAGACAGATAAAACCGATACCTGGGTTTTTGTTGCATTAAATTGAACCTGGTTATTTTCATCCCAATTGTAATCACTTCTAGATACTTGTTAAGATATGCAACTACCTGCTGCCGGTGAAGACGTGCATCCGCAGTCGTTGATTCAGAATAAAAACAGGATTGGAGACAATATGGATCCCTGGGGAACACCAGCGTTGATGGTAAAACTATTCGAGAGATATCCATCGACTTCCCAACGTTTCGATTGTAAGTATTTACAATCGTCTTCGGGTGATGACTGAACTATTCCTCCGAGAGATGACTATTCATAGATCATTCGAATTATCTCACCTATCCCCTATTCCCTCTCTCCGCTTAACCAATTCAGCAGCAGATGATCGTTTGGCGAAAGTTGACCGTTTTCCGCTTGATTATGGGTTTCCATATGTTGCGTATCTCTACGCTAACTTATCTGAATGCGTCGTTCGGCAACATATATGCAGCTTCATTGAACTTCCTCCTAAACGCTTTGGATGATCTCAGCTTGGGACCACTTGATATTACGTTGATTAGTCCAGATATACGCTGCCATTCCCGATTAACTGGTTTCTCCTGGTTGTGTGCAGACTTTCAATGGCCCCTTAGTTTCACTCACAGGTTATCCGGTGAATGTAATTCTTGGAATCGCAGTACGCGTTTGGTGGTCTAGTTTTCGTGAGGCTGCTACGGATAGTGTTTCCGGATCCGAAGCAGACTCTGATGTTGTACTTGGACCCAATTCTTCGCATTCCTTTCCAACAATCCTCTGATGTAGGGAAGTACAAGCACTGGTAGTGACGGCTTCTCTTGTTTGCGAAGCTCTTGCTGTCTTCTAGCCAAAGTCTGTTTTACCATCACTTTGGAGTAGCTTTTCCGTTGAAGATCAATTTTGATGATGACTAGTTCCTTCTCAAGACCTTCCTTTGAATTACAGACGGTCCAATAGGGTATTGATGATTCTCCTTCTGGTAGATTGATACTGATTCAGATATTGTCCCGTGTGTTCGGCACACAGATGTTCGTTATGGACTTTCCTTTTCATTTTCAAGGTGACAAAAGATCTTACGCTGTTGCAGTGCTTCAAAACGGTGTCTAGTTCTGTATTCTCATGGTTCCATATCATGAAGGTGTCGTCAACGTATCTCAATCAGACTTGGTGCTTCTTGTGGGCTTTTTCAATGGTCAAAGTTTCAAAACACTCCATATATATGTTGTCTATAACTGGTGGAAGTGACGATCTCATTGACAGTCCCTCATTTTGCGTAAAGAATTTGCCCTCCAGTTGAAAATAGTAATCCCATGAATACTTCTATGGGTAAGTTCGTTCTATCTTTCAGGTCCTTGTCTTCGGATAGCTTCCTCTGTATGATTTGAAGTGCTTCTTCGACAGAAACGTTGGTGTGAAGGTTTCTCACGTCGAAACTGATTGAGTAATAATGCTCTGTGACTTTGATTGCCCCTAGTGATTTGATAAAATGCCTTGAATTCTACAAAGGTGGAGGTATCTCTTGTGGTGTTTGTATTATTTGAAAAAACACTCTGGACAAGTTTTGAGTAGCTGAATCTCTGGAGCTAATGATGGATCTGAGCGGAACATCCTTCTCGTGTATGGAATACCCAAAATCCATGGATTTATCATATCATATTAGACAATGGAACTAACGAAATTCATCATGAAAAATCGTCATCCACCTTCAAACGAATGCATCAAAAATTTTGTTCAAAATGCAAATTATTGTCCGTTTGATTTTGAATTTTTGTTTTTTTTCAACTTCCACCATTGTTTGCAAAAAAAGATTCAAATTTGATAATGCTCCATTCCAGACCCATTTTCTTTAAAGTAGGACCATTCTGAATGTTTGATCTTCAATAAAATTTGGTCACGTCTACAAACTTTATGTGTTTCAGACCCTGTATGAAGTAACTTCAAAAAATATCAATTTTTAAAAAAGAAGTTTATATCAAAAAATAAAACATTATGATTGACAGAAACGACTTCACAATGTAACCAGTATAGTCTGAATTGAGTGGAAAATCATTTCACAACTTCCTGGAAAGTTTATCTAGTTTCAACAGTTCAATTCAAAACCTTTTCATTGAAATTTTAGTTCATAATCAAAATACAGTTCCAATATCTTCTTGGAATTTTCAATCATTTTGCAGACAAGCAGGCACTGATCTCTCAACAAATTAGTCTACCAGAATCAAAATATTCGATTTCTAAATGAAACTAAAACCTCAGCAATGTTATTGAATAAGGTTCCGGGAAAAGTCAATTAGTCTTACAGGGCTTCCCAAACGACATCGAATAAAGGATAGCATAGATTGGTACAAACTTCGTTACCAGGAAACCCTATTCAGATATCAAACATTTTTCAACCTAGCCATCAAGTGAAATTTTCTTTCTACGGAATATATCCCGATAATATGAAATATATTTTCAAACAGATTTCTTGATCACTGAAATGAAGTATTTATATGAATCGAAAAGTTTGAATTTAAATACTGAAACTCTTGATCTATATTTGCCAAGTGAGTTTTTCCATTTCATTTGCGACCTAGCAACATTTTTTGTTCGTTTTTGGAAGAAATGACATCTTAGTATCAACTTTTGACCAGTTCCCACTCCAAGAATGATATTCAAAATGTTCACTAGAATCTGTACAAAATATATGAGTTGTGTACCCTAGTTTTACCATGTGTTTCATCAGTTCGGACTTCCATTGTCTAATACAGGGGTCTCCAAACTTTGGAGCCTTCGGGCCATAATGATTTTTTCAGTTTGTTCCAAGGGCCAATTTCTGCCCTTAACTATATTTCTAGACTAGGATAGTCGCAAAGTGCGTGACCTAAGCAAACTTACGCTTTTTTTGCATTTCAATTATTATTGTGTATTGTGACACTTAACGACATCTAGTGGCGAGTAGTGGTACTATATACTATCTTTTTCAGCTACCCGCTAGGTGGCATTAGGCGTGATTAAATATTTGAAATTAACGCGTTGGTTTGAGAAAGTTCTGGTTCTAGCTAGTGTATTCCGATCACCTCGAGATGGCAGTAATAATTGCATATAAAAAGGCTAGCGGCGCAACTGCGAGTTAGTCTGCGTAGGAAAGGCGAAGGAAGCGAAACTGTCTATTGTGAAATAAAGTAACACCCGTCAATAAAAGTATTTTGATTTGACTTATTGTTTTTATGTGTGATTTGATAGTATGGAAAAGAAGCGAAAAATCGACAGTGAATGCAGAACGTTCCAAGAAAAATGGAACTTTCAGTATTTTGTGATTGAGTCCAGTAATAAGGCGCTATGTTCAATTTGTAGGAAAAATTAAAAGGTTTGAAACGCGGATTCAAATCGCAGCAATCTTTGTTTACGAAAGCTAATACTGAACAAGAGTCTGCAACTCGCGCCAGTTTTCGTGTGGCTCTTGAAATCGAAAAACGTGGCAATTCATTCACCGATGGAGAAATGATAAAAGAATGCTTGATTGCAGTAGCCGAAGAAATATGCCCCAAAAAGGTAAATTTATTTAAAAGTGTCAGTTTGTCAGCAAACACCGTGGCTCGGAGGGTGCAAGACATCGCAGAAAATATATCATCGCAACTTTCTGACAAAAATGGACATCATGAGTGGTTTTCTCTAGCATTGGATGAGTCAACGGATGTGTCAGATACTGCTCAGGTGTTGATATTTATTCGCGGAGTAGATAAAAGCTATGAAGTGTATGAAGAACTTCTTGATATTGATAGTATTCACGGCACGACAACTGGGGCAGATATTTTTAAGGGAGTTGAAAATGCCATTAATAAAAAGAACCTTCGATGGAGAAATTTGAAATCTATAACAACTGATGGAGGCAAAAATATGTATGGTAAAAATAAAGGAGTGGTTGCACTTGTGTCAAAGGCTGTAGAAAATGATGGTAGTTCAAAACCATTAGTCTTACATTGTGTCATTCATTAACAGTCCTTGTGCGGAATATGTTTGGATATGTCTGAAGTTCTAAAACCAGTCATATCAGTTGTTAACTTCTTCAGATCCACTGGGCTGAATCACCGACAATTCCGCGAGTTAATTCAACAGATTGGAGAAAATGATTTACCATATCATACTGCCGTACGCTGGCTTAGTTGCGGAAAAGTCCTTAAGTGCTTTTTTGAACTTCGAGCAGAGATCGAAATTTTTTTAAATGAGAAGCAGCGCCCTTTTGCCGATCTAGAAATCTAGAAAATAGTGAATGGATGAACGAACTGAATTTGAGATGACAAGAAGAAAATCAGCTTCTCCCTGATTTATACACCAATATCAAATCCTTCAGGCAGAAAATAATACTATTTCAATCGCAATTACGTAAAAAATGTTTCAAACATTTTGAAACATGTCAAATATTCAGCCACACTACAGAGACTGAATTTCCCGTCAATTTTGACGCTCCAGCTCTAACAATTTCAAACTTTTCACTAATCCTTCCTGTTCTAATTGGCGCATCTTATTCTCTAATTCCTGTTCCTTTTTCTCATTTTCAAATGCTAATCGCTTTCGGTCTATGCTTAATTGTGAATGTAGACTGAAAACTTCACTCTTTTTGTCTATTGATTGTTTCGATTTCACTGAAACAGGATTTGGCCAGATATAGTCATCATCAAGATTCCTGTTAATCCCTGCAGTTTCTGGTCTAGGTCTGTCCAGCAAGGATGTTTGTGAATTTATCGATACATCTTTTTCCATGACGTGTGTTTGTCGGTGTCACCAATTTTAAGACTCTGGTTATTTTTCCTTTCAGAAATCACCAATAAAACTGTATTCTCAGTCTAACAAAATTTTAATGACTCTCGCCAACCGATTATTATTTTCTTAAGCACTCAGATAACTTTTTTTTCAATAGAACCTTCGCCAATCAGGACCAGACAAAACCGGTTTTTGTCGACTTCATCGAATCCCAAGCAAACCATTTTTATGCTGACGGATTTCATTGACTTTTGTTATGTTAACAGAAGTGCACTGATTCAAATGTCGCTCATTTCGATTGAATTACATTAGTATTAGATATCACAGTTTAAAGGAGGCTCATATTTTCGATTTTCATGCTTGGGAGTAAAAAGGTATTGGTGGGTGATAGTCAAATTGAAAGCTTTGTTCATTCAACCAAGACAAGTAATTTTAATCTCGTGAAGTGTTTCGAAGTGAACGGCAATCAATCTTTTTTGTTTCTCCAAAAATGTTATCAGTTTCAAACTACTACATTTCCGTGGAATTTATTGAGAGTGAGAAAGCAAAACTCTGTAGGTGAGTGATTATTTGTCATCTTTGAACATATACAGTGTGTAACAACGAAAACTTAACAGAGCCGTTTTTGATTATAAAAAGTAAGATTTTTAAAAAAAGCTTGGACACGTCGAATTCTAATTACAGGGGGACACCTTTCAGACTAATCAGATTTTTTGTAGTACGCACCCCCTCGGAGGGGTCCGACGACCCTTATTTAGATAGGGAAAGTAGGTCGAGTGGCACCTTGTTTTGAAGGTCTTTCGAATACCTTTACACCTCTGTTAAAAGAAAATTTTTATAATTAGTTTTCGAGATAATTTGAAGATTTAAAGGTATTTTTATTGACTTCAACTCTTTTTAAAATAAATCAAATTGTTTTTAAGGTACAATTTACGTTCAGAACATTCATAAAGAAAATAAATTTTTGCTTTTTATGACAACCTGCTAATACGTGTCCATTTGATTTCGTGAAAAAGTAAGAATTATTTTTTTATTACGAGGAGATTTTTTCGGGGGATGGGGTTGGTTACCACCCTTACATTTTAGGTAAATTGAGTGGCACCTCCTTATGAAGGTTGCCTTTTGACGTGGATATTTTATGCTTCTGATAAAAAAGTGAATCATACTAAAAACTTACCTACACAACGAATACAACCTGCTGACTTCCTTGAATGCTGATGACACAGAAAAGTTTAAAAAACTGTTTTACAGTTAATAAATCCCAATAATTATTTTCAAAGCACACACAAAAAAAGTAACACCTAATAAGGGTAACTCACATAGGAAATTTAGAATAAATGTTCAAAATGTGCGCCATTTTGCTCCATGCAACAATAAAGATTTTGTTCGAATTTTGTTCTCACATTATTCAAAATCTCAGGAGTTATAGCTCGGCATTCATCAATAATTCTACGACGTAATTCATCTAAATTGGCTGGCTGTGTAGCATAAACTTTAGACTTCAAATATCCCCACAAAAAGTAGTCCAGTGGTGTTAAATCTGGTGATCGTGCTGGCCATTCAATTGGACCTCTTCTGCCAATCCATTGTCCTTCAAAATGATTATTTAAAAAATTTCGAACCTGCTGGGCATAATGGGGTGGTGCACCGTCTTGTTGAAAATGGATGAATTCATCTGGGCATCTTGAATCCTGATCAATCATTTCAACTATACTGGGTTGTATTGCCTCTTCAGAGAAGTTGTAAATGAGAACCACCGGTTAAATTTCCATCAATGAAAAATGGACCTATAATATTATTGCTTAATATTCCGGCCCAGACATTCAACTTTTGGAGATGTTGGGTATGTATTTCTGCATATTGTCTTAGGTTTTCATCCGACCAATAACGGCAATTGTGACGGTTCACGCAACCGTTTAAATAAAATGAGCTTTCGTCCAAAAAACAGATTTTATAAAGCAGCTCGGGATTTTGCATTAATCTCTCACTCATGCCCTCACAAAACTCCTGTCTTCGGTCAAAATCATCCTCATTGAGTTCTTGAACAAGTTTAATTTTGTAAGGATGGAATTTGTGGTTTTTAAGGATTCTCCATGCGCTCATATGGCTTATTCCGGCCATTGGTGGTAAACCTCTGGTATACTTAACCTGGGATTGGCGATGACTTGACCAATCACTCCAATCGCATTATCGTTATTCACTACCCTTCTCTGAACATTTATTTTTTTATTTAAAACCGAACCTGTCTCCCTGAATTTTTTGACCAAATCCAGAATGTGATTTCTGCTTAGGTGTTTATCAGGGTTTTGCTCGTTGAATAATATTGATGTTCTATCAGCATTTTGGTCATTATCAAAAAATAAAGCAATAACTGAAACGCTTTCAGCAGTAGTGTAAGGCATTTTTGAACAAATAACAATACACGACCCGTTTGAACAAAACAATCGAAAGATGTACTAATGAAAACTGGAAGAAGAGGAGTGGGTATTGATTTTGAAAAAGGGATTTAATTCAACAAAAAACTGATAAAAAGAACCGCTCGAAATTTTTTTTATTTAGGCATACAAGTAACCGAGTGGTCTGTTTAATGTATTTTTAACATGGCAATTTTAACTTCAAATTATCTCGAAAACTAATCGTTATAAAAATTTTCTCTCAACACAGTTGTAAAAGTATTCGAAATACCTTAAAAACAAGGTGCCACTCGACCTACTTTCCCTATCTAAATAAGGGTCGTCAGATGCACCCCTCCGAGGGGGTGCGTACTACTGAAAGGTGTCCCCTCCAATCAGAAATCGACGTGTCCGAGCTTTTTTTAAAAATCTTACTTTTTATATTCAAAAACGGCTCTGTTAAGTTTTCGTTGTTACACACTGTATGTAAAGAGATAACAAAAACAAGTATTCAACAAAGATAAAGTGGCGAAGTGTCACCCGAGGGTGTTCCCTATTTTGATTAGTTTGTCATATAAATATGTTGGTGTCCTATATTTCAGTACTTTATGAGTCATAATCAATAAATGTAATTTTCTCATACCTAGCAATTTCAGTTTTCGCATTACCCGATATTAATGACTTACGCGCTCATATTTTCGTATTCCGAAGGAAAGAATTCTGTATTTTATGGAGTCGACTACTGTCAACACTCAGAAGTGCGGGTCCATAAATGTAGTCACAGTAAGCCAGTTTCAATAATATAAGGGATTCATAGACAAGAATAATTTTCAGAGCGGAACTCATGAATTGTCTACTCGAATAAAGTTGTTTGAATGTATTATATGAACCTCGGCAAAGTTGATTGACATGTTTTGTGAACCTCAATTTATTGTCTAACCAGAGTCGGAGGTTTTTTTGTTTCATTTTTTATGGGAGTTTTTCCCCACCCAAAACAATATCGATTGATGTACTGGCTAGATTACGTTTGAGCTTCGGTCCGAAAAACAAGCACTGGACTTACTCGCGTTCAACTTCAGATAATGTGCTGCAGATACATTCATCAAGGAATCCAGATCCGAATTTAAAGCAGCGGTAACATCACGTTTCACTTCATTGAGAGATAAGTACAGCTGGGTATTGTCCGCGAAGTGGTGTATGCGGCAGTATTTGACGAATGAATGAAAATCTGAGATGTACAAAGAGAATAACAGGTGGCCCAATATTGATCCTTGCGGAACACCATGGCTCAAAGCAAGGGTCTCTGAGGATTCAAGGTCATGAACCACTCTCTGCGTTCTTTCCTTCAGGTACCATTTCAATAGTTTGACTGAATCACGTTGAAAGGTGAGACCTCGTTAGTCCTTAGCTCGCGCAAGTTCTCAACTTCTGAGAGTTGTCGTTCGTATGGGGGCGACAGCTACAGCTAGGTTGCCTTGGTCGTCCCTTTGGTTCTCCAATTTATGCACAATTAAAGGTTCGATGGTGTTTTCCAGCATATCGAGATAAATGTCGCCACTTAAATTGCGTCGCCTAATATTCCTGCCCAAACATTCAGTTTTTCTGGATATTGAGTGTGACCTTCTCTGAATCGATGCGGATTCGCATCACTCCAGTACCGACAGTTTTGTTTATTTTCATTACCATTCAGCATAAAAGCACATTCATCAATGAAACAAATATTTTTTCACATTTTTACTTTCTAACCGACTTATGTGAAGTCCTGTCACTGCATATACTTGACGTGTTGATGCAGTAGGCTCCATTGCAAAATTTTCAAGGACCTCAATTTGTGTTGCTTCATTCAGTAATCTTGGGGCATTCCTTTTTTTATTTTGCACTGATCCCGTTTCTCTAAACTTTTCAACTGAATCGCGGACGTACACGTGACTTACTTTTTGTCCGGATGCCTTTCATGAAATATTTGAGATGTTTTTAAATAACACTGGTTCTGCGGGAGGCAAATATGAAAATTATCTCCACGCGCTCAGGTATACTGTAAACCATCGTGACAACTACAGTACAGATCGTACAAATGATGAAAACTAATGACATTTAAAAGTCTAAAACAAACCAAAAATTATTGACTCCGATAGAACCCAAAAAACAGATATTTCCAACTTGTTTCGCAAAAACCGCAAACTGAGTTTTTATTTAACAAAAAAAGTATCGACAGACACTTATCATTTAAAATAATAGTCCGGGAGGTAGCATTATAAATAAAAAAGTCATAGTAAGCCGGCTGATATTAAAGATCGTGCAGACTTTGACAATAGGCTGTATTATTGTTTACAATTAATAAATTTGCAGTTCAACAAAAACCTCATTGAATATTCCATTCAAGCCAAAGTTTCACAATTATTGCTTCACCCTGTGTAATTATTATTTATATAGTATTTCCAATACCAATTGGAACAGCAAAAAATAATATGCCGACATAGGCGTCGGCATATTATTTTTCAGTGGTAGTTTTTCAGTTACTTATTCTTACAATCATAGCAATTGATCACCCCATGAAAAAGTTATCTCTACTGAATTTTTCCACCATGGGTAATTATGAAAAACTTCGAAATTTAAGGTAGTTGATTTCCGGGTCGAAAACTCTAAAATGCAATGAAAATATATAATCACACCGAATCCTCGTCAAATATATATTTACAAAATAATAGAGGCCAACAAAATTGCTATAAAAATCAAAATTTTTCTTCGCTATATTCGGATGAGGTGGAATCATCATTGGGTTGAATAACGATCGGATTTATGGAACTTTGCACATAATATTTGTTCTCTTCTTTTATAACGTGGCCACAGAGTTCTTCTACACATCACTATTACCTACTTCATTCACCACTCGCCTTATATCGTCATGCACTACAGCATTCAAAGTCGGTGACTGATTACATTTCCGCAAGCTTTCTTTCATTGTGGCCCAAACCATTCCAATTGGATTGAACACACAATAGTATGGAGGCAAACGTAAGAGAATATGACCACGTGTTTCACACATCGAATCAATAATGTACTCTTTTTTGAAATTACGTTGTTTTATGGTTGCCAGTAATACCTTTTTCGTTGGAATCTTTTCGGGTATTTCCATGTCATGATTTCCCACGACTTCAACAATATCTGCTTTTTTGTGTTATTGTTTGGTATTGTAGTCAATAACCAAGAATGATACGAAGCGTTATCCATAACAATAACCGAGTTTGGAGGAATATTTGGTAATCGTGGTAATCAGCAGATGAATCTTTTATATTTTTGGCCGACAGAAGCAAAGCGTTAGATGCGAAACCACTTTCATTCCCGGCATGCAAAATTATAACACGTTTTACCCTTGAAGAAGGTGTGTTCAAAGCACAATACTTGGTTTCATCTACCCAGCTATATTTGACAACATCATGGGTGTCAAACCAAGTTTCGTCGAGGTAGATTATATGTCTGCAGGATTCTCGGTAGCTTTTCATTCGCCTCAAATATTCTTGTCGGAGTTGAACAATGCGTGTCGATTACATTATGACCATCGGTTTGTTCAATTTTTCATATTTAAAACCACAAAACAATAAGACACCTCGTAGAGTTTCTAGAGATTTGTAATTGTAATCGGGATAGTTGAGTAATTTATACCAAATCATTTCCAAGGTTGGTACTTCATTGTTTCGTTATATACCATAAATTGTTCGCCAAATCACATCTTTTGTAGCACCATCAACGTTTGCGAAGTTTTTATTCCTTTGTTTTCGTTTCATTACATGGTCGATGACATCCTCTATTTTAATGACTCGAAGAACTGTCGAACGAGATAGTTTCGTAAACTCGCATATTCTATTCACAATAGCATTCTGTGAAGTGGGACAGTTTTCCTTCTTCAAGGATTCATAAATATTTAGAATTACTCGCTGAACTTGAACATGTAAGCCCTTATTTTCAAATTCCGGATCCCTGTAGATTGACACAGATTCCTCACACGTAAAGTTATCATTTGTTTCAAAAGGTCTCCAGGAAGCCATATCTATTGTTGACAAATTAATTTGTATATTTAGGTATATGAACAGCTAACCCTTGTCTTCATATTCAGTATCAATTTGCTTCTCCTGAAGATGCTAACCTTGTTAGCGAAACGCGCGTCAAGTGCAAAAATATCAGTTAGGTGTTAGGGTAATTGATCTCTAGAAAAAGTATTCAAAAATCGGTTTGCAAAACCACTCACTACCTCACCTACCCACGAACACACGGCACTGATAAAGAAAACGACAAAAAATTAGTATTCAGCCAGTCCAGCTAGCCGAGCCTTCATTCCTCAACTACATTTGATAGCACGTTTACTAACTATTTGGGCGACTAGGGGCCACAGGCAAGAAATGTTTATGACTGTACTCATCTTTTTATTGCCGTTCCAATTGGGAATGGATAGACTATACCATTGGATAGCATTTTTTATAGTCTTTTCAATGATTTATCACAAGTAGGGATTTGCAATTTGAACTTTTTGAGTTTTAGTGGGTGGGGCCTAGGGAGTTGATGGGGTGAATTCTCTCCCATGTCACTTCAGTTCCCCCTTACTATCCTAGAAACGGTTTCAAGCATTTTTCGATATCAGCTTTCGTTGGAGAGATATAGCCCATTGTTAGTTTTAAAATTGACACACTGTATATTTTACCTTATTTGAGCTGAATAGATTTTTAATATTTATTTTGAAATTTATAGCCTTTGATTTTTTCTTAGTTTTACAAAGATTCATGAACTACCTGCTTAATAATGTATACTAGGTAATTATTTTTATATTTCTATAAAATACATGATATTCCATAGGTTAAGTTGTAAAACAGCCTCCGTTGAACTTCGCTCTCTCATTGATTTTTGTATCTACTTCAATGAATGTCAATGAATATAGCCTATTCATTATTATTATCATTTCTTTCTACGGTCAATCGTCGAAAAAGTACAGTACGCACCTCGAGGATAAGGCCAATTACGTTAATTCGCTAATTATCGCACTCGGCTAACGCCTCGTAAGCGATAGGCTTCTTATCCTACTTCGTACGTAATATACTATTAAATGAACAATAAGCCTCTTGAAGACACGAGCCAATATGTTTTCTACATCAAATTTCAGTATCTAAGTGTGAATCTAAGCTTCTTGCATCACTTGTAAACAGTAACTCTTCATTTTGAATTTTTCTTCTCATAATAGTTGAAATATGATGCTTGTTTTTCCCAAATATCACTACTTCAGACTTGAATGCGTTGATTTTCAACCTATACACATGTGAAATCTGTGTGATTTAATTCAATTCCAGCGACAGAAATCTTGTATGAATAAAAAGGGGTATATCACTTTCACCCTCATAGAGTCAAACCTAAACAGTAGTTGATGTCATCAAATCACTCATCTCAAGAAAATGAAGTGACATCATGAATAGATCTGAATGAGATAAATTTACTCTGCCTATTCCACGCCCTCGCAGCAAAGCTTACGTCTTCGATAGTAATTTTCTTTGTCAATATTTCCAATGAGACTGGATGATGTATTATAAGATGACACTTCTGGATTAATTGAATGATATTATATTTCCCTCAGTTGGAAATTCGATATGTGTGTTGAATCATATTTTCGTGTCTGAAACTCTTATTACGTATTGAGGTAGAAATGCGTTAGAACGATACCTCAGGACTCTGGAATATGTGAAATATGAAACGAGCGGAATTACCTTCTTCGCATATTCATTAATTAAGGTACGTGTATAATCTTTTGTAGTAACGAGTAACTTTAAGAGAGAAACTCAAGACTCTCTTATGTAAAATATTCGATCAGTTTGAAGAATGTCGCCAATGTATGATATTAATTTCCATGGTTTTGTTTAATATATTCCTAGAGAAGATCTAACACAAAGAATAGTACCTGATGCAGTACAAATACAGGCAAATTTACCTAAAGTACCTGAAATACTTGAGTTGAGACGTTCGGACCGTATAAAGAGGCAGACGACAGGATGATAAGTTCAGTTTGAGGAGTGCCCAGAAGATGACAGTACGACCAGCTATCGAAAGCGCTCGCAGATAATTAATAGAAGATATAAAGCTTCAAATCCTTTTTGTGAAATTTAATATTAAAATACTGAAAATAACGGAATATTAGTTGCATTATTCAAAAAAGAAATAACATGTTATGGATTATCAAAATACTAAAATTTTAACAGTTGAAAATAATAAATTCAAAACGCTTTTTCTAGAAATGGTTCACATGAGTAAACATAATAATAATTTAAACAAAAAATCAGGAATACAAAATTTAAGTCAAATTTACAATTATATTTTAGCTTTTGATAAATAAAATAATGTCAATATCATATTACTAATAATTTTTCACTTACACTTACATTTAAATCTCACTGTATGTGTCAATATTATAATAATCACATTTTCTCTGGTGCTGTAACAAAATTTTCAACGTCAAATTTTGCATTTGACTTTTCGTTTTTATGTTTGGATTTATATGCCTTTTTTATATTTTATACTAACTTTGGTGAGTTTTTGTAACATATCTATTACTGTATAATATTCGCATGATCTTTATTTTGTAGATATTCTTGATAAAGGAAAAAAATATATTTCCGAAGGCTTGAATAACAAAAAACAGTGTTTCCATAGCCCGCAGATATTGACTCAAATACCCAACACAAAAATAATTTATAGCTATATAATAACCAGACAACTAACAGATTTTTTTAAAAACTTTTATATAAATTTGAGAGCTGGAGAAATGTACAGTAGAATGGAATAACGGGGTCTCTCAGTCAAAAAATCAAAAACTCTGCTTTACTTTCCCAAGCTTTTGCTTCTAGTGGGAAGCTTCTTCAGGACAGTAAAAATGAGTAAAAAAACAATTAATTGAACATATAAATCGACGAAAAAAGTTAAACATTAATGTTTAACTTTTTTCGTCGATTTACATGTTCAATTAATTCATTTTTACTGCCCTGAAGAAGCTTCCTACTAGAAGCGAAAGCTTGGCAAAGTAAAGCAGAGTTTTTGATTTTTGATTTTTTGATTTTTTGATTTTTGATATATATATATATAAATCAAAAATGAAACAATTCGTGGACACAACACAACAACTGCACCGCGCTGAAGAGGCCAATAGCCAGAAACACGTGTCCGCGGTTTGCCCCCCTTTTTTGGAGTGTTGTGTCCACGAATTGTTTCATTTTTGATTTGTATCATGACCACTCAATAAAATCTCTATTTATATATATGTATATATATATATATATATATATATATATATATATATATATATATATATATATATATATATATATATATATATATATATATATATATATATATATACATATATATATATATATATATATATATATATATATATATATATATATATATACATATACATATATATATATATATATATATATATATATATATATATATATATATACATATACATATATATATATATATGTATATACATATATATATATATATATATATATATATATATATATATATATATATATATATATATATATATATATATATATATATATATATATGTATATAAATTGGATAATGTTAGCGACTGGAGAAATGTATGGTAAAATGGATTAACAGGGTCTCTCAGTCAAAAAATCAAACTCTGCTTTACTTTGTGAAGCTTTCGCTTCTAATGGGAAGCTTCTTCAGGGCCTATAATTTAATGATTTTTGAATATTTTCGCCTTTGAATAACATTACAAATCATACTTACAGTAAAAATGAGTGAAAAACAATGAATTGAAGATATAAATTGACGTAAAAGTTAACATGTATACGATTTTTCTGTGGGTTTGGCAAATGTCATACCTTCACATAAATGTCATTTTTCAATGGGTATGATGATTTGATAATTTTTTACTATAAAGAAAGAGTTATTGATTGATACGTCTTCCATTATTATTATGTTTTTGATGTAGTTCTAGTAAATTACTATATATACTGCTGAGATTATCAATGTCGGTTTTCTTATTCATACAATCAGAAGACTTACTAATTTCCACCATTTCGAGAAAATGGCGTTTGGAAATATTTTTTTCTGTATGTAAAACTTTGATATTAGAGTAATTTGGTTTATGACCTGTTTCTATAGAGTGTTGTGCTAATGCACATGATTTTTTATTAACATTCCTTGTTACAATTGTAACTTGAATTATATTGGAACAACATCTAGAATTCTGAATGATAGAGTAACTTCACATAAAAGTGATATAAAGCTCAACGAGAACGGGAATGTTTCCTACTTATTCATAAAACTCAAACACCTGAACATGCAGCTGCAGTTTCGTAAGAATGTACCATCTTTCCCTCCAACCGATTTCCTGGAGTCTTTGAAGTCCATTAGATACTCGTTAGGACAACAAGAGGATTGTTCTGAATTCTTGGGGTTCTTGTTGAATACTCTTCGTGAGCAAAACAATAGCAAAATCAATACTCCTGACCGCTCTAGACTGAATGATTCCGTACAGCCCATCTCGTCTTGTGTTTGTAAATCTTTTGCTGGAAAAACTCTCAGAAGTTTGGTAACTTGTGCGAGCTAAGGACTAACGAGGTCTTACCTTTCACCGTGTGATTTCTAACACGGTTGCAAACCCCAAATAGAAGTTTGCAGGAGTCTCGACTTTTGGCATTACACATGAATCTTATAGCCCCTTTCTGAATAATGAACACCGTCTGCATTTGAGTTTGGCAACATACTCCCTAGAAAGAAATGCCATACCTTAAATGCGACTCAACAAGTGATAAATGAGCCGATTCAGCGACAGACAAACCAAGATCCTTATATGTTATTCTCACTGCAAAACACTCTGAAGCTAGTTTTTTATTGAGGTTTACAATGTGGTTAACGAATTTGAGTTTATTGTCAATTATTACCCCCAAAAATTTTGTACTAGGTCTGTTTTCATTCATCCTGTCCGCGTCCTGTGTTGGTAAAGAAATGCTGTCGACAAAGCAGCGGCATGATATTTAATTTGTGTTTGAAACATTGAAAGACAGCAGATTAGATTCGTACCACTTTTTTATTTTTTTTATCTGCACTTATATTCTCGTGGAGATTACATAGTTTTATCACGCCACAATATTGTGGTGTTATCAGCTATTGGGGTAAATTTTCCTTATATATCGATAGATGCTAAATCGTTTATGTATAGCAGAAAAAGTATCGGTCCCAGTATTGAACCTTGTGGTACGCCACATTTTATTTCGCCTTCTGATGAGGATGATGAGGTTTTCACAATCTGACTTCTTCCTATGGGATAATTCTCGAACCACTTGTGAGTAATTCCACGGATGCCATAGTGAGGCCATAGCAGTATTCCATGATCTACAACATGGGTCTCCAAACTTTGAAGCGTTCGGGCCATAATGATTTTTTCAGTTTGTTCCAAGGGCCAATTTCTGCCCTTAAGTATATTTCTAGACTAGAATAGTCGCAAAGTGCGTGACCTAAGCACACTTACACTTTTTTGCATTTCAATTATTATTGCATATTGTGACACTTAACGACATCTAGTGGCGAGTAGTGGTACTAGGTACTATCTTTTTCAGCTACCCGCTAGGTGGCAATAGGCGTAATTAAATATTTGGAATTACCGCGTTGGTTCCAGAAAGTTCTGGTTTTAGCTAGTGTATTCCGATCACCTTGACATGGCAGTAATAATTGCATATAAAAAGGCTAGCGGCGCAACTACGAGTTAGTCTGCGTAGGAAAGGCGAAGGAAGCGAAACTGTCTATTGTGAAATAAAGTAACACCCGTCAATGAAAGTATTTTGATTTGACTTATTGTTTTTATGTGTGATTTGTTAGTATGAAAAAGAAGCGAAAAATCGACAATGAATACAGAACGTTCCAAGAAAAATGGAACTTTCAGTATTTTGTGATTGGGTCCAGTAATAAGGCGCCATGCTCAATTTGTAATGAAACCATAGCTGTTCTCAAAGACTATAACATTAAACGACACTATGAATCGAAACATCTTCAAAGTTACTCCAAGTATACAGGAAGTTTGCGGAAGGAAAAATTTGAAGCTTTGAAACGCGGATTCAAATCGCAGCAATCTTTGTTTACCAAAGCAAATACTGAATAAGAGTCTGCAACTCGCGCCAGCTTTCGTGTGGCTCTTGAAATCGGAAAACGTGGCAAACCATTCACCGATGAAGAAATGATAAAAGAATGCTTGATTGCAGTAGCCGAAGAAATATGCCCCGAAAAGGTGAATTTATTTAAAAGTGTCAGCAAATACCGTGGCTCGGAGAGTGCAAGACATCGCAGAAAATATATCATCTCAACTGTCTGACAAAAATAGACATCATGAGTGGTTTTCTCTAGCATTGGATGAGTCAACGGATGTGTCAGATACTGCTCAAGTGTTGATTTTTATTCGCGGAGTAGATAAAAGCTATGAAGTGTATGAAGAACTTCTTGATATTGATAGTATTCACGGCATGACAACTGGGGCAGATATTTTTAATGAAAAGAACCTTCTATGAAGAAATTTGAAATCTATAATAACTGATGGAGGCAAAAATATGTATGGTAAAAATGAAGGAGTGGTTGCACTTGTGTCAAAGGCTGTAGAAAATGATGGTGGTTCAAAACCATTAGTCTTACATTCATCAACAGTCCTTGTGCGGAAAATGTTTGGATATGTCTGAAGTTCATCAGATCCACTGGGCTGAATCATCGCCAATTCCGCGAGTTCATTCAACAGATTGAAAAAAAATGATTTTCCATATCATACTGCCGTACGCTGGCTCAGTTGCGAAAAAGTCCTCAAGCGCTTTTTTGAACTTCGAGCAGAGATCGAATTTTTTTTAAATGAGAAGCAGCGCCCTTTTGCCGATTTAGAAAATAGTGAATGGATGTGGAAGTTAGCCTTCTATGTCGATTTGACAAATCATATGAACGAACTGAATTTGAGATTGCAAGGAGAAAATCAGCTTCTCCCTGATTTATACACCAATATCAAATCTTTCAGGGAGAAAATAATACTATTTCAATCGCAATTACGTAAAAAATGTTTTACACAATTTGAAACATGTGAAATATTCAGCCACACTACAGAGACTGAATTTCCCGTCAATTTTGCAATCGAAACTTTGAGTGCTTTGAAGATAAACTTTGATACTCGTTTTTCAGATTTTGATGTCATTGCGAATGAAATTAAGCTTTTTCAAAATCCTTTTGATACTGACATTGAAACCCTGGCTCCGGAAGTCCAAATGGAAATTATTGATTAACGGTGCAGTGGTATGCTTAAGAACAAATATCAAAATTCATCTTTGTTGGAATTTTATAAGAGTCTTTCACTGGAACAATTTGATAATTTGCATAAATTTGCTCGTGGGTTGTTTTCTGTTTTTGGTACTACTTACTTGTGTGACAAAACGTTTTCCAAGATGAAGTACACAAATAATGTTTTCACATCTCGATTAACCGATGAGCATCTTAAATCTCTTTTGATAATTGGTACAAGTAAAATTGATCCACAACTACAAAGTATTGTCGGTGGAAAATCACAATTACATTAATCTCATTAGTGTTTTTGTTTTACTGTGATTCATTTCAATTATTTGTTAGTTATTAATATGCTTAAACTCAGATACTTGAGTTGAGTTTTCTTTGTCATTATTTCTGTCGTTAAGTTTTACCTTGCAAGTAAATAAAACCGAGTAATTATCATTCTGTGTTTTCTTCCTCAACTTATCACAGCAATAGTAACAACAATTAGGTAATCATTGGCTGTCGCGGGCCGGATTGATGACACTGGCGGGCCGGATTTGGCCCGTGGGCCGTAGTTTGGAGACCCCTGATCTACACAGTCAAAGATTTTAGCAAAGCCACAGAACACTGCTACTGACTACTCTTTTTTATTATTGTTTCCATAAACGGCATATAACAAAGAAAAGATAGCATCATGGGTGTTGTCAGCCACCTTCAAATAAAAGGTTCTTTATGGAAAATGTCTCATCAACGATGGGTTCAATGCTCAATTTGTGGCCCATGGCCAGAAAGTTTCAAATGTGCTCAGAGATACTAGTGCCTGAATTTTTTTGTATCCATACTGGCTTAGTGAATATTTTGAATTCATTAAATGCAGATGAGAGTTTGTTTCATTATTATGAAAAAATCGTCTATTCAATTTCTTTTTTGTCCCCTTCAAAGTGTGACGGTGACAAAATTGATGTTTTTTTCATAGATCATAGAAAAAATGCGATAAAAAAAAAAGATTTTCAAGAAACCGATATGGGTCGTGATGGATAAAAAACTCTGTGGAAATCCGACCGAAGTTATTTTCTTTATCCTGTATTCAATATGAATTTCCACAAAATAAATAGGTCATCAATCGAAGGTCAAAGTTCGACTATTAAATGCCAGATATATTCACAAGTGTCACTAGACTTCCAATGTGGAGAGTATGTGAGAAATACCCAGCAGGGAGGAACCAGAATCGTTAATATACTCACCACAATCTTCTTCATCAGTTCCCATAGGACAGTTGGATTCGCCATCACAAATTTGATTTTGGGCTACACATAAAGTATCATTCGCACATTGAAAGTAGCCTTCTGTGCAGATACCTCTGGAATCTGTAGATATTTTTTCTGAAAAGAGGAAAGAACATCAAAATATAGAGTTTTCTCCGTAGCTCTGAATTGCTATATGCTATAAAAGTAATCTGGTTTCACTTGTCATGTTGAGAGCCTCACCCAACTAGTGAGTTGTTTGGTCAAATATTGTAAAAAACAATTCATCACCAAGTAGGTTATTTCAAAATGATAGTGAATTTTCCTCACTTGAATGAATCTCTTTGCTCTTTTGATTACCTTATGTCAATGTCCATCGTAATGAATATTTCCATTGTTTGAAAAAATAGTCGGGAATTTGAAATCATCAAAGAGTAAAAATGAATGAAATATCAGTTATGATAAAAATATTGAACATTCGAATGATCTATTTGCGAAATGATATAAGCAAAATGGGAAGAAATGAAGAATTATGAGTTAGAATGTCAGAACATATGAACAATTGACAATTTCGCAAGATTCCGACACAACCTGATTGATGGTGGTCAATTTGAAAAGAAAAGCCCAAAAAAATATGAATCAAATAGAAATGAGGAGTTGGTAGAAATAGGTGTTTTAGGAGCTGTTGAAAATAATCCCAAAACGTCAACGCGAAATTTGAAAATATCAACAGTCCTATAGTATTTCCAATATCAATTGAAACAGCACAGAGAAGGAATTCCCGCCTCGACATAGGCGTCGGCATATTATTTTTCAGTGGTAGTTTTTCAGTTACTTATTCCTACAATCATAGCAATTGATCACCCCATGAAAAAGTTATCTCAACTGAATTTCTCCACAATGGGTAATTATGAAAAACTTCGAAATTTAAGGTAGTTGATTTCCGAGTCGAAAACTTTAAAATACAATGAAAACACAAATAATCACACCGAATTCTCGTCAAATATATATTTATATAATAATGGAGGCCAAGAAAATTGCTAAAAAAATCAAAATTCTTCTTCGCTATATTCGGATAAGGTGGAATCATCATCGGGTTGAATAACGATCGGATTTATGGAACTTTGCACATAATATTTGTTCTCTTCTTTTATAACGTGGGCCACACAGTTCTTCCACACATCACTATTACCCACTTCATTCACCACTCGCCTCATATTGTCAAGTACTACAGCATTCAAAGTCGGTGACTGATTACATTTCCGCAAGCTTTCTTTCATTGTGGCCCAAACCATTTCAATTGGATTGAACACACAATAGTATGGAGGCAAACGTAAGAGAATATGACCACGTGTTTCACACATCGAATCAATAATATACTCTTTTCTAAAATTACGTTATTTTATGGTCGCCAGTAATACCTTTTTCGTTGGAATCTTTTCGGGTATTTTCATGTCATGATTTCGCCTGGAATCAACAACATCTGCTTTTTTTGTATTATTGTTTGGTACTGTAGTCAATAACCGAGAATGATACGAAGCGTTATCTATAACAATAACCGAGTTTGGAGGAATATTTGGGAGAAGCTGCTCACTGAACCAGGTTCAGAATAAAGCCGCAGTCATATATTCGTGGTAATCAGCAGATAAATCATTTATATTTTTGGTCGACAAAAGCAAAGTGTTAGGTACGAAACCACTTTCATTCCCGGCATGCAAAATTATAACACGTTTTCCCCTTGAAGAAGGTGTGTTCAAAACACAATACTTGGCTACGTCTACATAGCCACATTTGACTACATCATGAGTGTCAAACCAAGTTTCGTCGAAGTAGATTATATGCCTGCTGGATTCTCGGTAGCTTTTCATTTGCCTCAAATATTCTCTTCGGAGTTGAACAATGCGTGTCGATTCCATTTTGACCAGCCGATTGTTCAATTTTATATATTTGAAACCACAAGACAATAAGACACCTCGGGAAGTTTCCAAAAATTTGTAATTGTAATCGGGATAGTCGAGTAGTTTATACCAAATCATTTCCAAGGTTGGAACTTCATTTTTTTAATATACCATAAATTGTTCGCCGAATCAAATCTTTTGTAGCACCATCAACGTTTGCGAATTTTTTATTCCTATGTTTTCGTTTTATTGCATGGTCAATGACATCCCTTATTTTAATAACTCGAAGAACTGTCGAACGAGATAGTTTCGTTAACTCGCATATTCTATTCACAATAGCATTCAGTGAAGTGTGACAGTTTTCCTTCTTCAAGCATTCATGAATATTTAAAATTACTCGCTGAACTTGAACATGTAAGCCCTTATTTTCAAATTCCGGATCCCTGTCGATTGACACAGATTCCTCACACATAATGTTATCATTTGTTTCAAAAGGTCTCCAGTACCCAAAAACACTAAGATTTTCACAAAAATCGGTTTGAACGATGAGATTGGAACCTTTGGTGTAAAAGTTGAAAACTTTTTCTAGAGATCAATTACCCTAACACCAAACTGATATTTTTGTACTCGAACCACGTATCGCTAACAAGGTTAGCATCTTTAGGAGAAGCAAATTGATACTGAATCTAAAGACAAGGGTTAGCTGTTTATATACGTAAAGTTTTTTGGTCCGATCTGGACTTTGTTTGTTAAATGATGCTAATTGCTTTTTCGGTAATTAACTAGTGGAACCACTACCTGCAAATTAATTTGTCCCCTCTTTCATCTAGTGCTGATAAATTAATTTGCAGGTAGTGATCCGCTTTTTAATCTATTGTTGACAAATTAATTTGAAGGTAGTGGTTCCACCGTTCAGGTTTTCAACTTCAGAACTGACAAAATTGTGCTTCTACAGTAGTGAGGTGATATCTGTGGCTTTTATATGAGCTTTTTGCTGAACGGGTTCCAACTCGGTGACAGAGTTGTGATCACCTCGTTCAGAGTCGAAAACTATACCGAGTTCATCAGCTGCTCGGGCTGCTGCCCTAAAGAGAAATGCTCCAATTTCTATTCTATATAATGGTCGCGGACCATGCAGAAAAGGTATCCGAACTGCTGACGTCTTAACAGGCTACATTCAGTACCATTCTGTCATGTAGACACTCCAAACTCAAAAGTTCAGGGCTTTCCTGTTGTCGGGGGAAGTACAACTATGAAACGGACGATTTGGGATGCAAATTCCTAAACAGATGCATCATCTCTCGGATATTTACGTCGAGTTGATACACCTCCTTTCGATACAGTCCTATCGATGAGCAGGTTCTCTTTACATCCAGCGACTCCTTTCTTCGACCCTCTCTGCTTATATATCCGTTCGAACATTCGGCCAACTGCGGTGAGTATTCGTGTGTATAGAATACTTGTAAACAACTTATAATACGAATTCAAGCATAGATAGATAGATAGATAGATTTTTATTGATCCTTTTTGCTACATAATGATCAGATGGGATGAGTCATAATTGAAGTTGAGTTATAAACATGCATACATATAAACATACAAAAGTATAAACAAACATATAAATAAAAATCTAGGTCTAGATAGAATGCAAGTAAAATAGGTTTCACAATAAAAATAATTTTTTCCGGGCATCATATGAAATCCATCCATCATTCTCATATTGATTTCAATTTAAGAGCCACCGGTATACAGCTGTTTCAGCCTATTGGGCATCGTCAGCAACGGGCAGGCGGTCCTCGATTGAAGACAAAATGAGAAAAACCAAGAAAGTACTTGATAAAAATAGCTGCGTAAACGCAAGCGAAACATAAGTGGAACCACCTATTGGTGTGACACCCAAGTCAACTTGCCAAGTTTTTATATCAGTGTTGGTGGTTTGACCAATCAAACCACCAGTGCCAGTGGAAGGCGATGAGGCTGCTGACTTCTTCGCAAAGGAGGGTGTTGCAAGCAGCTTCATTGGACCAGAACCTGTCATTGGCATCACTTTGGGCTTTTCCAAATAAATATCAAACATCTGGATGGCAAGAAGAATTATGGACTTCTGACAGAATCTTTCAGGATTGGTGTTTACGCCATCCGCGTTTATTCATCCTTCGAAACTTGATACCAAATAGTTGTTGGACTACAGTAGGGATGAACTACGATGTTCAACACACCTTCTTACAGGTCACTGTCATTTGAATCATCATATGCAAAGACTGGGACTGTCGTTGAACAGTGTGTGTCGCCTCTGTTTAGAAAATTATGAAACAACAGAGCATATACTTTGTGCCTGCCCCGCTGGGAACCGAAACAGGTTTGTAAAGTTCGGCAGAGCCGTACTCCTAACATCTGACCTGAAAGACCACTCACCATACAAACTAATCGGCTTCGTTAAGAAGCTGGGTTCATTTGGTCGAGTGTGAATAGGTGTAAGCCACAACAAACCCTTGCGGGTTGCGGTGGAGGGTCGAATAGATTTTTCAATACTTGATAGGTTCAGTGTAGTACGTTATACTTTTATTTCGGCTACGTCAATAGTTTTAAAATTACCAAAATTGTTATTGTCGAAATTCTTTTCCGCCCCGTATTCTTGAAACAAAGCGCTCTAGTAAACATCTTCAAAGGACAACATATCCTTAAGATAGTCCAAAGTATAGTCCCCTAATATTTTGCAGCATATTTAAAACACCCTGTATATTCGAGATGAGTGTACCAGTCTGAAAAAATGAGAAAAATCGCTAATCGAATGTACATTATCATGTAAAGGTGAATGTAAAATTTTTACATTCACCTAATAACAGTCCACCACTATGCATTCTCGAAAATTCACACGTGAGTTCGGTAATATTTTCACCAAGCAGTCAATAAAAACATCTATTATTTTCGCTGGGGAATTCTTCCTGGGAAACATGGCCACTGATTGTAACTAATTCATTTGATCACGTCAATTCAATCAATACTCTAACTGGAAAATTAATTATGGACAAAGTTGATCACAAATTTAGGAAGTAATTGACGTTAATTAAAAAGTTTTATGAATTTTCCTTATTTGAATGTCATTCTTTCCCGATTGAAACACTATTATGAAGTGATTTCGTTGATTTATTCACTTTGGCAGACATTCTTTCAGTGAAACTAGCATCTAAATTAAAGTAGGAATATTTCAAACGTTCTTGGGAAAATTATGTTGGATTTTTCCAAGCTTATATTAGCACGATTCAGTGAATCAAATCCAAAATACTTGTACGTGTGATATCCGAAGGTTTTATGGCGGAAACTCTCAGCTCATACGAATATGTTCACAAATCAAAGACGTGATTCTCGGTTTATGTTTGTTCAATATGCGATCAAGATTATGGTTATGTTCGATTACGACTCACATCTGAAGTTACGTACTGAAAAAGTATTGCAATGATATCCAGCATTGATGAATATTCATAGTAATTTCAAAATACATTCAAAATACAATTTCAAATACATTAATCACTTTAAAAAGCTACTGTGCTAGCGAAACATGTGATATATTTTTCAAATAAAGTTTGTGGAGATCAAATCGTGAGATGTAGTTTTTGAAAAAAACCTACATTTTGTTTTACGAAATAGAGGACATTGGCAAATCAAGATCTTCAGATGATGTAGTGCTGCATGTTTCTCCGGGGTTTCCTGTAGCTGATAAAGTAAATGCGTCAGTGGAATTAATGAATTTGCTCCGGAGCGCCAATTAATTTTTGTTGTTGCATAAATTCATGATTTGTATTACTTCCTTCTTCAATATAATTCGTAAAAACTAATTTTTTCAAATATTTAAATTTGAAAAGGACAATTTATATTTGAAATATTCTCCTTTTAGGTTATCTTCTACAGATCTGTAAAGAAATGACAATGATAAACTTGAAAATAAATACTAATGTAGAAAGGGCAAGAAATTACTGCATTTAAAAACAGATTTTTGAAAAAAAAATTCTTTTTTATAAGGACAGAACACTAGTACCACAGAAAAATCCTTAATGCGCTCTGAAAGCTGAGCCTGTGCGAAAGTAGCTAAAGATTGAAATCATTTGGAAAAACGTTCTCAGGAAGTGTATTCCACATAAACGCAGTTCGGGGTGTACTAAGTTGAACCTCAAAACGATGAGCAGCCACAGTCAGTAACTTGAATTTATACAATTTTGCTCATAAAAATAAATATGTATCATCTGGTGGCGTTTTATAGACTATCCATTTTCTTTATTCGACCTATTTGAATCAAAATACGATTTGTAGTTATAATTCATCTTTCGATGTTGATTGATATCTAAAGCAAATGAACTTCAAACGTTCAAGCCAGTCTCTATATACCTACACAGTAGGTTTAATGGACTGACTGACAGAAAACAATTACTCCCCTGGCTAATACCACGAAGGGCGTTGGATTATATCCGACAGGCGTCAGTGCAGGAATTTTCACAGAAAATATCCTGCATATGCAATTGGCAATACAACTGAAAGAGTCGACCTTCAATTCTGCAGACCGATTTCGGGCTTATTAGCCACTCATCAGTGCAAGATAGTGGCCATTATTGACCTAAAGTCAATGATATTCTTTGCTTATTTTTGACAGATATCTCCTTTAGTTTGAAAAACAAGTTAGGTTAATTGTCATCAATTCATGTATACATGAACAAACAAACATATAACAAACTCATCATGGAGTTTAACTTTTCTGATACATTTTGACTCATACGGACATTTTTAGAGAGAAATTAAAAATTTGCTATAAAAATTTTAACATGACTGGTGCGAAGTTTCAATCACTTGGCTATTTGCTTAAACAAACCTTTGATTTAGAAAAAGCAAAGGGAACTGAAAAAAAGCAAATAATTTCGATGTAACTAATAAATATTAAACAACAATAATATTGTAGAAAATACAAATGGGTACAAAAAATTACCTATTGATCTGAATGAGGACTTATAGCATGTCGTCCTCCACGTTCAATACAAATTATGGTCCTTCTACTGACATCTGTAACTGCATTTTAGATAAATCGGGGATTTATATTTGCACAGCACTCGCGAATGGTATTTTCCAGATGTTGTAGGTCAGTGAATGGTCTACTTCGGTACACTTTTTGTTTCAGGTAACCCCACAAGAAAAAGTCTAAAGGCGTCAAGTCGGGTGATCTAGGTGGCCAATTATGTTCCCAGTTACGTCCAATAACTTTGCCTCTGAACATTTGTTGGGGGGACTGTTTTACAGCAACCGTGTTCTGTATTGGTGCGCCATCAAGCTGATACCATAGGTCGTATGTAATATTTGAAGGCATATTATCTAAAACTGTACTAACCTTATTATTTAAAAGGTTGAGATAACCGACGGATGATAAATTTTCCCCAAAGAAAAATGGTCCAATTATTTGGTCGTTAAGTATCCCACACCCATACATTAGTTTTGAAGGAATACTGATCACCACATTTAACTGTGAAATTGGGATTTTCTTGGGCCCACCATCGGCAATTTTGAGAACTTACCGTTCCATTTGAAGAGAACGTTACCTCTGTCCATAAAATTTTATACGGAAACTTTACATTTTCTTCTCTCTCTCCTTGAAACCAGAATGAAAACCCCAAACGGACATCAAAATCTCTATCTTCTAATGTGTTAATAAATTTTGGCTTTTAAGGCCAAAATTTATTCTTGAATAAAATTTTTCTAACACTTTCTCTCTTGTAATCGGTATTTTTTATAATATCGGTTATGCTCGTTTGTCCGTGTTCAATAATTTTTAAACAAATGTTAGGTTGGGCCTCCTCATCATATTTACTTGGAGTGTTTTTCTTAAATTGATTTGCTACGGATCCTGTTTCTCTGAATTTCGACATTATCCTTGACACAGTAGTAGGTATGTTGAACATTTTTTCCTGGATGCCGTTCATTAAAAATGTTAGCTATTTGCCGGTATGGTGTATTCTCACCACAAATTAAAACAATTTCTATTCTTTTCTGAAGAGACAACATTATTGCAACAATAACTTTTAAAAATTTGACAAGTGAATCAACAACTTGACACTACCATAGCATGCATTTTGTTTGTCAAGACCTGCTTAAAAATTTTATTCAACGTGATTAAGCATCCTTACCGCCCTAGATAGTGTTTATAAATAATCTGTAAATACTGAATATTGAAATTTCAATGTAATTTCAACTCTAGTAATTTTATTATTACTCATTGCTGTTTTTGAGTTATGTCTGCTTTTTCAAAATTGAGGATACTGACATTTGTTTAAGAAAATAGCCAAGTGATTGAAACTTTGCACCAGTCATGTTGAAATTTTCATAGCACATTTTTGATTTCTCTCTAAAAATGTCCGTATAAGTAAAAATTCATCAGAAATGTTGAACTCCATGATGAGTTTGTTATGTATACATGAATTGATGACAGTTAACTGAACTTGTTTTTTAAAATGAAGGGGATATCTGTCAAAAATAAGCAAAACGTTAACTTCATCCAAGTTGCATACAATTTGGCATATGGATATAAAATTGCCGTAGACACACTTTTTTCAAGTACCTTTTTGTTAAATTCGATCTAGCAATGCACTTTTTCAATTTAAAAAAAAAAAAAAAAGTTGAATTTGACAAACACTGAACGTCAGTGGGTCGTAGTTGGCCGCATCATTTTAAATTAAATTAAAAGCACCAACAAGTGCCGAAGTTAAACTTCATTGAAACTTTTCGAAAAAGTTTCCCATATGGTGCGCACTTCAATGGTGACACTGTATGTAATAATAATAATAATATAATAATAATGAGTTTATTCACCATAATGATAACAACAAAAATATTATAAAATAGGGGTGAACAAACAAAGGCATCACAAAAGAAACATTTTCGAAAAAAATGTTTCTTGTGCGTGATATCGCCTAGTATAATATGAATAAATGAATGAATAAATATACAATACATAGATAAATACACGAGTATCGTAAAAACATGAATAAATACACAATACATGAATAAATACATAATACATAAATAAATACACAATACATAAATAAATCCACAATATTAAGATAGATAAACGAATAAAATGAATAAATAACTTGACAATATATATATATATATATATACACTTACATACATATACACATACATATATATATATATATATATATATATATATATATATATATATATATATATATATATATATATATATATATATATATATACATATACATATACACATATATACGCATATACATACATCCACATACACATCTATACACACACACATATGACAATGAACAATATAATATAATATATAATTAACCGGGAGTCGATTATGATGATTTTGATACAAAAAGTAGGAGGCATGATTTAAGTAAACTCAGATCGACTGTGAGCATTATTTATCTAACAATTCGCTTATCACATTTCTCGGGTTGCTATTTATAAAGCATTTCAGTCGTTTTTTGAACATATTAGTGCTCTTCAAAGATTTAATCTCTTCCGGAATGTGATTATAGCATTTTGGTGCAAGGTAAGAAAGCGATCTTTGTGTTGTTGTTTTAGTCATAGAAGGAAGTTTGTAATAGTTTTTACTTCGTGTGTTATAGTTATGAACAGGGAGTTGGTTGGAGTGTTTTGAAGTATGATATTTGATACTTGTGATGAAGAAGTATAACTGCCTCAGGTCTAAGATCTGTGATTCAGAATAAAGTTTGTCAGAAGGATATCTGAGGTTTTTAGAGTATATCAGCCTTATGAATCTCCTCTGTATCACTTCTAATTGGTTTATGTGCGTCCTCAAAGCTCCACCCCATGCTAGAATTCCGTAGCGTAGATGGCTTTCTACTAATGCATGGTATAACATTCTCATCAGGCCCACAGGTATGTTTTCTTTGAGTTTTCTGAATTTGAATAGAATGGTTCTCAGTTTCTTTAATACGTATGCTATGTGAAGATCCCATTTTAAGCGATAGTCAATGACGATTCCCAAGTATTTAATTTTTTTTACAGGTAGTATGACAAATTTTTCAGTGGTGCTTTCTATTTTCAATTCTTGGAAATCGGGAAGTCCAGGTGAGCTGCAGCTAAACGGTAAGTAATGAGTCTTGTCTGTGTTGATTGTGAGTAGTTTGTGCTCGAACCATTTTTTTATAATTTCGAAATCGTGTTCAGTTTCAAGTTTCAGATTCTCCCACTTATCAGATTTATAAAATATAGCTGTGTCGTCAGCAAATCCAATTATATCCCCGGAGCATCTCAATGAGAACAATCCATTGATATATATATTAAATAGAATAGGCCCTAGGACTGTACCTTGCGGTACTCCATAGTCAATCGGCTTTACGTCACTGAGTACACCATCAACATTTACTGACTGAGTTCTATTATTTAGATAGCTCTTGAAGAGCTGCAAGCAGATTCCTCTGACACCAATATCTTCCAGTGACTGCAGAAGGAGACGGTGACTAACAGTGTCGAAAGCTTTCGACAAGTCTACAAATATACACAGACAAGGGCTACTCTCATTGAGGGCTTCTGTTATTTTTGTTGTTAAAGCAATTATTGCGTCTTCAGTAGATGTCTTCTGTCTGAAGCCAAATTGATGTTCTGATAAGATTTTATATTTGTTGAGGAAAGAGACTAATCTGTTTTTAATTATTTTTTCAAATATTTTCGAAAGATGGGTTATTAAAGATATGGGACGATAATTACTTATTTCTTGAGTATCTCCTTTTTTATGTACGGGAATTACTACTGAATTCTTAAATGCTGACGGGAATGTACCTTGTTCAATGCATTTGTTTACAATATGCTTCAAAGGGTCAATAATATGATAACATATAATTTTAATTGTTTCAGCTCTGAGATTGTCAGTACCAGCTGCCTTTTTATTTTTCAGTTCTCCTATTATGATCTGGAGTTCAGCTGAGTCTACCGGAGTGAAGACTAACGAGTTGGACATAGTTATTCGTCTTAAGACAAAATTTGGATCTTTTTTGATTCTGTTGGCCATTTTTCTACCCATACCTGAAAATGTGGAATTGAATTCGTTGGCTATATCTCTTCTGTCTGTCAACACCCGCCCACTTTCGTCAAGAACGGAGTCAATATATTTGTGGGTTTTTTCAGTTTTACTAATTTCTTGTACTACTTCCCATAATTTTTTTGTATTATGATTGTTTTGTTCTATTCGATCTTTATAATATTTTGATTTAGTTTTTTTTATGATAGTGTTTAGTCTATTTCTATACATTTTAAATTCAATTCTGAGTTCAGTATCATCAGGTTGTCTTAGGAGAGCTTTTTTCATTTTATTTTTTTTGTTTATAGAGTTCAATAAACCATCAGTAACCCAAGGTGCAATTTTTTTATGTCTCCTATTGAATTTTCTTTCCTCAGTACATGCATTCACCGAATCAGAAATAATATCAATAAATATATTTGTCGCAGAATCTGCATCATTAGAAGAGAATACCGGGTCCCAGTTTATACTTTTGAACGTATCGTTGAGTTTTTTTTCATTAATGTACTTGATAATTTTAGTTTGTTTGTTGTTATTACGAGTATGTAAACCAATTTCTCGAACTATTTTGGAATCGCAGATAGTTTACTGATAGGCCTATAATTTCGTATTGAGTTTTCCTTTTTATTTTTCAAAATTGGAATCACATCCGCGTTTTTTCAGTTTTCGGGGATGTTGTTCTATGTTATTTGATGGATTGAATAATCAAATAAGGGGTTCAGTTAAAGATTCAGGGCTTGCTTTCAAAAATGATGGTGGCCCATCAGACCCAAATGAAATATTTGGGCGAATGGAAAACTTGACAAAATGGTTATTTTCGGGTTTGAAGGCGGTGGATAATTGGAATTTCTTTCTGACGCTTTGATAGAGCCAGTGGCTAACTTCTTTAGAGTATCTTACATCCTGAGTTATTCTCCGATTAATGGATGATGATAATGATGTATGAACCTTTGAAGAAGCTAGCCACTCGCGGAGGCGAAACGTCAGGAAGAAATTACAAAAATCGACGGCCTTCAAACCCGAAAAATATATGACACTGAAATGAAAAACTTCATAGATTTTTTGGGTCAATCTGACCCAAAGTGGTAATTCGAATGTTTCATCCTTATCGAAATTAACGACATTGAACCGATCTCAATTAAACGTTTGTGAAACATTCATTTAATGTGTTTTCGATAACCAATTGCCACTTTATAGCATTTAGAGACGATTCGATGGATTTATGAGGTGATCAGTGTCTTTTTGAAAGCAGCAATCAAATTGAATGGGTGAATTTTATACCCGTTACTTAAATACGTATGGATGTTGAGGCAAAGTTAATGATGATATTACTAGAAGTTTGCAGTTGGATGAGTTCGATGTAGCATCCCAATCGTTCATGCCCGACTGAGCAGATCTCTGAATATTCAGATGTAATGTATTTCTCTGGCATGTTAGTTAATGTCAACTTATCACGAACAAACGCGACCCGTCTTCATAATCGAGATGAATGTTCATCATATTGAGAAAGACCAAGATCTGCATCGTCCCACTACGAAAAAAAACATAGGCCACAAGGCTCGAACTTGGGTGCCTATTTTATTTCTGTTTTTCATTGATGGCCTGGCGAAAATGACAAACTGTCTAAAACTTCTTTACGCTGATGATCTAAAGCTATACAGAGTAATTAGCAATTATGAAGATTGAATTTCACTAGTTCGGACTTCCACTGTCTAATATATAAAATGATTTAAAATCCCTGAAACAACTAAAAAAGAAGGATTAAAAATAAATAGCTGTAAATAACAATTATTTTAAGCAAAAAACCTGAAATGAAATAATAGTGGAATAAAATACAAGTAAAAATAAAACAATTGAACAAAAATTGAAAATAAAAAAAAACAAAATGAAAATAAAGATAAAAATAAAAAAGGTCAAGAGATTTTGAGCCAACTTGGTTCACGACGTTTCGATTGTTAGTATCAACAATCGTCTTCGGGTGATGACAGTCATTTTTTATTTTTATTTTCATTTTGTATTTCTTTATTTTTAATTTTTGTTCAATTGTTTTATTTTCACTAGTATTTTATTTCACAATTTTCCCATTTCAGGTTTTTTTTTTGCTTAACATAATTGTTACTTATTTTTTTATTATTTTCAATTATTGTTTTCTAGTTGTTTCAGGGATTTCAAATCAATTTATATTATATTAGACAATGGAAGTCCAAACTAGTGAAATTCATCATGAAACATTGTCAATCACCTTCAAACAAATTATGAAATTTACGAAATGAAATCGATTCAGAATTTGACTGGTGTTCCACGATCATTTACGTTTGAATATATCGAAATGTTTCATCTTATCATGTTCTAGAAAAAAGAATAAGTATAACTGAATTTCCCTATGTTATTGATAACATTCCAATTAGTCGGGTAAATGAGATGACAGATCTTGGAATCACTTTTGATTTTAAATCCACTTTCACTTCCCACATAGATCCCTCATTCAAATGAGTTCAATGGGATTCAAATCCGGATGGTAGGGTGGAAGTGGCAAAACCCCATCAAATTTGTGTCTAATATGATGCTTTTTATTTACCTTGATCAATTCTTATGTGTTTCAGCATGTTTGGGGTGAACATAATGTTTTTTTCGTGCAGACACTTCACCATGTCAACCTTCCTAGAATTTGTGTTGGGGGCTGGATCAGTTTGAATATTATGATATGGACCATTATTGGTCACAACCAGCGAATTCACAGGTAAATTTGGGATTACCTTTTCTTTTAACCAATCAACATGATTTTCATATTTCATTGCTGATCTCCTGATGTTGTACTTGATTTAAATACACTGTAACAACGTAAACTTAACAGAGCCATTTTTAAATATAAAAAGTGAGATTTTCAACCCTTATTTAGATAGGGAGAGTAGGTCGAGTGGCACCTTGTTTTAAAGGTCTTTCGAATACCTTCACACCTCTGTTGAAAGAAAATTTTTGTAACGATTAGTTTCCGAAATGATTTGAAGATTTAAAGGTATTTTTATTGAGTTCAACTCTTTTTAAAATAAATCAAATTGTTTTTGAGGTACAATTTACGTTCAGAACTTTCATAAAAAAAATAAATTTTTGCTTTTTATGACAACCTGCTGATACGTGTCCATTTGATTTCGTAAAAAAGTAAGAATTATTTGTTTATTACGAGGATATTTTTTCGGGGAATGGGATTGGTTACCACCTTTACATTTCAGGTAAATTGAGTAGCACCTCCTTGTGAAGGTTGCCTTTTGACGTGGATATTTTATGCTTCTGATAAAAAAGTGAATCATACTAAAAACTTACCTACACAACGAATACAACCTGCTGATTTCCTTGAATGCTGATGACACAGAAAAGTTTAAAAAACTGTTTTAGGGTTAATAAATCCCAATAATTGTTTTTTAAAGCACACACAAAAAAAGTAACACCTAATAAGGGTAACTCACATAGGAAATTTAGAATGAATGTTCAAAATGTGCGCTATTTTGCTCCATGCAACAATAAAGATTTTGTTCGAATTTTGCTCTTATATTATTCAACATCTCAGGAGTTATAGCTTGGCATTCATCAATAAATTCTACGACGTAATTCATCCAAATTGACTGGCTGTGTAGCATAAACTTCAGACTTTAAATATCCCCACAAAAAGTAGTCCAGTGGTGTTAAATCTGGTGATCGTCCTGGCCATCAATTGGACCTCTTCTGCCAATCCATTGTCCTTCAAAATGATTATTCAAAAATTTCTGATCCTGCTGGGCATAATGGGTTGGTGCACCGTCTTGTTGAAAATGGATAAATTCATCTTGACATCTTGGATCCTGTTCAATTGATTCAACTATACGAGGTTGTATTGCCTATTCAAAAAGTTGTAAATGAGAATCACCGGTTAAATTTCCATCAATGAAAAATGGACCTATAATATGATTGCCTAATATTCCGGCCCAGACATTCAACTTTTGGGGATGTTGGGTATGTATTTCTGCGTATTGTCTTGGGTTTTCATCCGACCAATAACAGCAATTGTGACGGTTCACGCAACCATTTAAATAAAGTGAGCTTTCGTCCGAAAAACAGATGTTATAAAGCAGCTCGGGATTTTGCATTAATCTCTCACTCATGCCCTCACAAAACTCCTGTCTTCGGTCAAAATCATCGTCATTGAGTTCATGAACAAGTTTAATTTTATAAGGATGGAATTTGTGGTTTTTAACGATTCTCCATGTGCTCATATGGCTTATTTCGGCCATTGCTGATAAACCTCTGGTACTTAACCTGGGATTGGCGATGGCTTGACCAATCACTCCAATCGCATTATCGTCATTCACTACCCTTTTCTGAACATTTCTTTTCTTATTTAAAACCGAACCTGTCTCCCTGAATTTTGTGACCAAATCCAGAACGTGATTTCTGCTTAGGTGTTTACCAGGGTTTTGCTCGTTGAATAAAATTGATGTTCTATTAGCATTTTGGTCGTTGCCAAAAAAAAGCAATAACTGAAACCCTTTCAGCAGTAGTGTAAGGCATTTTTAAACAAATAACAATACACGACCCATTTAAACAAAACAATCGAACGATGTACTAATGAAAACTGAAAGAAGAAGAGTGGGTATTGATTTTAAAAAAGGGATTTTATTTATCAAAAAACTGATAAGAAGAACTGCTCGAATTTTTTTTTATTTAGGCACACAAGTTACCGAGTGGTCTGTCTAATGTATTATAAACATGGCAATTTTAACTTCAAATTATATCGAAAACTAATCGTTACAAAAATTCTTTCAACAGAGTTGTAAAGGTATTCTAAAGACCTTTAAAACAAGGTGCCACTCGATCTACTTTCCCTATCTAAATAAGGGTTGTCGGACGCACCCCTCCGAGGGGGTGCGTACTACAAAAAATCTGATTAGTTTGAAAGGTGTCCCCCTTTAATTAAAAATCGACGTGTCCGAGCTTTTTTTAAAAATCTTACTTTTTATATTCAAAAGCGGCTCTGTTGAGTTTTCGTTGTTACACACTGTATAAGCCGATAATTAAATATATTGTATGGACAGTAATGTAGTTTTTAGTTTCAAATTTTCATCCACCCCAATGCCACGCAGTTCTCGGCACGTTTCAACCTTCCACCTTAACTTAGGTGGTGCACCGCTAATGACATATCATTTTTAGCCACCCTAACATGATTTCATAGGGAACACGATTCAGAATGTGGCTACAACTAGACGGCGCACCATCACGTTTGAAAACTGAGGTAAGGGAATACCTCAACGATCATTTCAATCGAAAATGAATAGGTAGGGGTGCGCCTGTGTCGTGGCCACCCGGATCACCTGACTTGACCAATTTATTCCAGTTAAAGGTACCACACTGTATATAATATATATATATATATATATATATATATATATATATATATATATATATATATATATATATATATATATATATATATATATATATATAGATTTGGTACAGATAAATGGTATGTGGAGAGGAGAGTTTTCACATATTTTTCACTTTCCGGTCACTTCCGCTTTCAGCGGAAATGGCTCCGGTTCTGAATTTTTAAATGGAACACCCTGTATATTGTAACATTTTTGGATTTCTGAGACAATTCTGGATCAGAAATTGACATTTCCGGAAGTTTTTCAGCCTACTTGATTTTTTCAGAGTCACTTTTAAAATTGCATCTAGGTGGCCATGATCGGACGTAAACTAATCTATGGACCTCAGGTGATATCAGAAAATTGCAATAGCGGAGTTTTAGTGACTAGTGTGTTGAATATGAATGAGACAAGTTTACAAAATAACATTTTCGTGTCTAACTATTATTTTTCAAATGGCGACCATTTTTTGACAAGCACTTTCCGAAAAAAGGATTTTTTGACAAATATAACGATACTAATTTATTTGCGATTGGATTACAAATAAGAACATAAATTAAATATTACTGAGGAAAATACTCGATACAAATTCATTTACTTTTGTCAAGGGTGCCATGGATAGGAATGATGCATAATATTTTGCGGTTATTTCCATCAAGTCCACTTTGGAGAACAAAACGCTTACCTAGGTTATGACAGTGACATAAGCTTTATGAGCAGAAAGTAGAAGTTTCTCTTGATTTTCGTTAATTTGAGTTTAATTTTTCGTCGAAATAATGTATACTCAAAGTGAAAAAGTGGATATGTTGTTATTGTTTGGAGAATGCCACAGAAATTCAAGGAAAGCTGCTGAGTTGTATGCTCAGAGATATCCCAATCGGCAACACCCATCTCATCAGTATTTTTCCTATGTTGAGAGTCGTTTTAGGCAAGAGGGAAATCGAGACGCAGAACAGAGGTTTGTCATAAATGAGGAGACTGAGATTAACGTTCTTGCTATGGTAGAAGTTGACAAAACGGTTTCTTTAAGAGAAATTAGTAGAGAAATGCAGATAAGTCACGAATCAGCAAGAAAAATACTGAAAAAGCACGGATATCGAGCATTTAAATATCAGTTACATCAACATTTGTATGCTGACGACGGCAATAGAAGAGTAGTATTTTGTGATTGGTTGCTTCAAAATCATAGAGTTAACCCAAATTTTATCAACTTCATTTTATTTTCCGACGAATTACGGTTTACAAATAATGGCATGTTTAATAAGCAGAATTGTCGGTACTGGGCCCAACAAAATCAACATGCAATGAGAGAGGGCAATTTTCAAGAAAGGTTTGGCGTCAATGTCTGGGCTGGTATCGTTGGAAACAGAATAATTGGTCCAATATTGTTTCAAGGTCAGTTAACAGGGGTTAGATACTTGGGTTTTCTTCAAAATGAAATCGAGGATCATCTTAATGATATGCCTTTAGAAGTTTTACGGCAAATTTACTTCCAGCAAGATGGAGCACCACCCCATAATAGCAGAGACGTACTTGATTTTTTAATAGAGCATTTTAATAATAGAGTTATTGCAACCAACGGTCCAGTACGGTGGCCTGCCCGCTCACCGGATCTGACTGTGTTAGATTTCTTCATTTGGGGATATGTAAAAGAAAGGGTCTACTATGCAACAGCCCCAGCCACTCTCGAAATCTTAGAAGAAAGGATTCAACAGGCATTTAGAAGTATATCGCCTCAAATGTTACAAAACGTGTTGAGAGAAACAATTGAACGAGCTGAAATGTGTCTTGAACAAGGAAAAATGCACTTTGAAAATTTACTATAGTGGAATTTTCAAGAACTTAGGATATTGCAAAAAATCTAAGTGCATGGCTGATATTATTAGTTAAATTTGTTAAATTTGTTGATCCAATCGCAAATAAATTAGTAACGTTAGATTCGACAAAAAATCCTTTTTTCGGAAATTGCTTGTCAAAAAATGGTCGCCATTTGAAAAATAATAGTTAGACACGAAAATGTTATTTTGTAAACTTGTCTCATTCATATTCAACACACTAGTCACTAAAACTCCGCTATTGCAATTTTCTGATATCACCTGAGGTCCATAGATTAGTTTACGTCCGATCATGGCCACCTAGATGCAATTTTAAAAGTGACTCTAAAAAAATCAAGTAGGCTGAAAAACTTCCGGAAATGTCAGTTTCTGATCCAGAATTGTCTCAGAAATCCAAAAATGTTACAATATATAGGGTGTTCCATTTAAAAATTCAGAACCGGAGCCATTTCCGCTGAAACCGGAAGTGACCGGAAAGTGAAAAATATGTGAAAACATTCCTCTCCACATACTATTCAACTATACCAAATCTCATTTCAATTCTCCTAATAGTCTAGAAATTATGACTTGTCTAATAGATTCGTTGACACCCGGTATATATATATATATATATATATATATATATATATATATATATATATATATATATATATTGCTATGAATTATGATGATGGAATTGTGATTCAAAAATTTTTTTTTCTATTTTTAAATTTGATTTATTTCTGTTCTGATTCCAATTCAATGTCTTTAAAGTTTTGTGAAAGAAAAGAATTCTATGCTCCGGCAGATATTTATCTTACTTCAACGTCCTACCTCTATCCTCGAAGTTTGCTCAGCTCAGTCTGGTAGCTCATGCAGCTCTCTCTCTCTCAAGGTAGAATTCTTGGAAAGGGTTTTTCAAGAATTTTGTGTCTCTTAACTTTTATGAAAAATGAAAATTTTGCTTCAAAGTTTCAAATTTATAATAAATATAACAAATTCAGTAAATGGTTTACAAGACAACTTAAACTCACCCTAAACTGCGCCAGATAACTTATCCTATATGAATATTCAAATAAATATCTAAGGTGTAGTAAATTTTCTTAGAATATGTTCTGTGATGTTATAATACTTCATACGTAGCAATAGGCACAAAAAAAAACTCTGTGTTTCGTGAAGTGATGGAGTCTAACAATATTTACTCACAACTATGAATAATAATTCCAATTATTCAATGTTCAAAGCAGTAAGAGTTCTTATATTTATCAAATTATTAATTTAGTGAGTGCAAGAAAGTTCAATGATATACGTTTCGCGCACTTGAAAGTCTGATGTGAATGGAAACATGAATTTCTGACTTCAAGATTGGAATTCTTCAAATATAATTCATATTGGATTCCGCTTAAGGCTTTGTAATTTAAATTGAGGATGATTGATACCTTATACAAGCTCAGCTTCCAGGGATGGCTCCTTTTGAAGTGGAAATGGAATTTTTCCAAAAATTCAGAAATTCCAGTAAGTATCCTTCCTTTTTTATGTAGGTACGTTTTTTTTCCTTTTTTTTTTCAAGGATTTATGTTGATTGGTTGCAAAATAGGACTGTTATTTCAATTTATTGGCCTCTTCAAAAAAATTTCGTGTAGCTCCTTCCCAAACACACTTTTTTCTCCTTTATTGATTCTCCCATTGTTACACAACAACTTTCCTTTTCCATGGCAATATTTTTTGAAATTTTTGAATTTCCGTACTTTTCACTATTTTCACTGCTTATATTTATGAACTATGTTACCCAATATACAATTATAATAATAATGATTAACTTTTATCACCTTTCTGCATATTCTGTTCTCAATTTGTATAATTTTTAATTCCAAATTCTTCATGTTCAAATTGTTGACACCTCCTTTCCAATTCATTCATCTGATTGGCTACTCTTTAGTTGCACCTAAATCATGTACTGAGTGTTCTAATTATTGTTCAGATAACAAATTCTTGTATCAATGTTAACTAACTTTTTTCTTACAAATTTGTAATTTAAATCTGTTCCATTATATTCTATTATGTTTTATTAATTTATTTACCGTTTTCAGTGTACTTTTCCTGTTGATTGATGGTTTCCGGTTATATATATATATATATATATATATATATATATATATATATATATATATATATATATATATATATATATATATATATACAGTGTGACCCATTCAAAATGGAACCACCCCTGTAGAATGTGCATTTTTCAATCAATCTCAATTTTTTTTTATTGAAATATTAAGCATAAAAAACTGTATCTTGACACTAACTTTCACAATTTTAGTTTCATTTCCAAGGCACTCTATGGTTTTTTTTGTTTGTCAAAAACGGCAAAAGTTGATTAGGCAATTTTTGTTTTCAAATTTGACTACACCACTGGATTCGTAGTCGTTATAAATCAAAACTGTCAAATTTTCATTAAAAAATATTTGTTAACAACGAAGTTACAACAACTTCAATTTTGGAAACAAAGTATTTGTTTGTAATTTTTATTCAGATTATAGACATATTTGAGATCTGACAACACTGTCATCACCAAGTAGAACACCAGTGAATTTGTTTAGTGAAAATCCGAAGTCAACAGCTCAATGCGTTCTACAGTTATAACTCCTGAAAATATGGTAATGTGAGAGATTTGTGGTGCAAGCGTTTTGTAATAAAAATCTGACTACGCCACTGGATTTGTGGATAACATTCCCTTAAAATCATTCATTTGAGTGTAGGTTACGAGAAGTGTATTCTAGAATAACAGAAAATTAAAAATTCATTTTCAAGTTATGCAGTACTTAGTACATTCTTCCGCATAGCCGCTAAAATCAAATTGATTTAAAGCATGGAAATCATTTATTCAATAATAAAACAGAGAGCAGGACAAAAATTGTTCCCTGTAAATTCTTCATAACTCAGCTAAAACAATCTTTTAGAGGAGATATCAATAATTTGAGGAAGCTGAACTCATTATGCAAAGGTTTTATAATAAATCAACAGTAGGCTGTGATTTTGACAGTTAATCATAAATAAAATAATAGTTGTTAGTTACGTGCATTTAATAATGGCTTTGCAATTATCATTAGAAGAAAGAATTGAAATTGTGAGAATTTCTGGGGACAATTATCATAGTGAAAGAGAAGCAGCTAGGATATTTAATCACAGACATCCAAATCGACTTCCCATTGACAGAAGCACCGTCAGTAAAATTAACAAAACATTTAAAGAAACCGGTGCAGTCAGCAAACATATTTTAAAAAATAATCACCGAAGAAGAAATTTAAACGAAGGTGCTGTTTTAGATTATTTTAGAAACCACCCAAACAGAAGTTTACGAGTCGCCAGTTTGGATTTAAACTTACCGAGAGAGACTATTCGACGATGTCTTAAACAAAACAAAATGAGAGCATTTAAACGTAAATTTCTTCACTCTTTAAAGGCAGGTGATGAAGTGAAACGTATGGAATTTTGTTTGTGGGCACAAGGCGAGTACCTGAATACAAGAAATTTTTTAAACTTCATAATGTTTAGTGACGAAGCTTCTTTCAGCACCAATGGGGTAGTTTCATCGCAAAATGCTCGGTATTGGGCTACGGAAAATTCGCACTGGATCAATTGTAAAAGTCAATATTCCGAAAAAGTTAACGTTTGGTGTGGTATAGTACAAAATAGAATAATAAGTCCATATTTTTTTGATGGAAACATAAACGGGCAAAATTTTTTGGAATTTCTAAATAACCAATTATCGGACGAAATAGATGAAATGCCTCTTGCGGAACAAGTAAATTTATATTTTCAGCTCGACGGCTGTTCCGTGCACAATTCGAGGATTGTTAAAGAGTGGCTAAATAACCAGTTTCCAAATCATTGGATAGGACGAGGTAGTGAATTAATTGAATGGCCACCTAGATCGCCTGATCTAACAATATTAGACTTTTTTCTGTGGGGTATTCTGACACAAAAAGTATACAGAACAAGACCAACGAATCGAGCTGAACTCATGCAAAGGATACGACAAGCTTGTGCCGAAATTACAGTTCAACAAATAAGAAATAGTGTAAACAATATTCGGAAGAGATACGATAAATGTATTGAACTTAATGGAGGTTTGGTAGAAGCCACAAAAATTTGAATGTTTAGTTTTAAATCAATGTTTATTTTAGTATCAGTTTTTTCTTAATGGCAATTAATTGTTGAATAAATACTTTGAAACTTGTTTGTATACATTTTGTTTTCATCAGCTATAGAAGAAGGTAGAGTAAGTTCAGAATCTCATAAAATGTGATTTTCCAGGTGCGCTGTTACAAAAGTACTATTATTTATTATTGGGAAACTTCCAAAAAGCTTACAAGTATGACCATTAATACTTCAAGATTCTATCAAGATTTGGTAAAAGCGCAATTGGGAGATCCCATGACATGAGATTCTGAACTTGGTCTACTACTGCGTAACTTGAAAATGAACTTTTAATTTTCTGTTATTCAATTATTCAATTTTTATTTTAATTTTCACTTCTCGTAACCTACACTCAAATGAATGATTTTAAGGGAATATTATCCACAAATCCAGTGGCGTAGTCAAATTTTTATTACAAAACGCTTGCACCACAAATCTCTCACATTACCATATTTTCAGGAGTTATAACTGTAGAACGCATTGAGCTGTTGACTTCGGATTTTCACTGTACAAATTCACTGGTGTTCTACTTGGTGATGACAGTGTTGTCAGATCTCAAATATGTCTATAATCTGAATAAAAATTACAAACAAATACTTTGTTTCCAAAATTGAAGTTGTTGTAACTTCGTTGTTAACAAATATTTTTTAATGAAAATTTGACAGTTTTGATTTATAACGACTACGAATCCAGTGGTGTAGTCAAATTTGAAAACAAAAATTGCCTAATAAACTTTTGCCGTTTTTGACAAACAAAAAAAACCATAGAGTGCCTTGGAAATGAAACTAAAATTGTGAAAGTTAGTGTCAAGATACAGTTTTTCATGCTTAATATTTCAATAAAAAAAATTGAGATTGATTGAAAAATGCACATTCTACAGGGGTGGTTCCATTTTAAATGGGTCACACTGTATATATATATATATATATACATATATATACATATATATATATATATATATATATATATATATATATATATATATATATATATATATATATATATATATATATATATATATATTTATATGTATATATATATATATATATATACATATAAATATATTGAATGTCTAAAAATAGTTGCATTTTGATGCGAGATCCATACAAGTTATGAGACACATGATATTCATAAACAAATATATTCCAAAAACAATACACACATATTTAACTAGAAACACTACCAATATTGAAAATAAAAAATCTAAGTCGAGATATTTATTCACTGAATGAAATATTCCTGAATATTTTCATGTTATAAATATTAGATATGTATTTGAATTTGAATGTTCCTACTTTCAAAAAAATGTATACTGAAATAACAATTTTGTGAATTCATCAGCACTAATTGAAAAAAATAATAAATATATGATGTCATTGGAAAAGAAAAAATGTATTACATGAATAAATGTGCAAGATATAGGTTTCTTACTTCAAAAACTGAACCCACAAATAAAGTATTTTAAATGAGTGGTATGATGGGCTCTTCAATGAATTTCACTTACTTAAAGTTATCCAAACTTTGCTCACCAGAAGAATTTTCCTGGTTTTTGTCCAATAATGCATCAGCCAGTCTTTCATTATTGATACCTGGAACCCATTATCACTATTTGAAAGTGGCAAAACAAAATTGGAATGAAAATCAAACAGATATTTTCCTCATAGGTTCCTCATGAACATTTACAACTTTTTATGACCTGGAGAGCAACTTGCTTTCCCGTTGATGAAAAGTACTCATTACCACTCCTTTTTCTTTTGGGCATATTGATACTGTTCTTTTAGTAGTTTTTGAATAAAATAAAATACAAGCTGCCGTAATAGGTACCAAATAAAAAATATGGAAGCAGATTTTTTGGGAGATTCAGTAGCTGTGGAAGAAGCCAATCAAGGGAGCAGAATAAGGAAAAAAGCCTCGAAAAAGCTAAGAGAAAAACATGAAAGGTAAGATTAGGTATGATTTTAGATTAGTATAATAGGTTATTTTGGCATAGTTACTTGAAAGGTACTTGTAGCATTTTTGTTACCTATTACTCGACTACACTGTTATCGTAAATATTGTTTCTTGATTTACAATAAAGTTTTAAAGTTTTGAAATTTTTAAGTTCTTAGGCAATCACATTTTGGTTAACCTTATTTATTTTAATTTAGATACGAAGATCCAGATCCAGACCTAAAAAAATTCAAGCGTCCTTGCTCACATGCTCACATACCAATGCCAAAATGTTAAAATATCAGATATAAAAAATGTAAGAAGCAAGCTGTATAGCGTACCAAACAAAAATATTCAAGATGTAAAACTTTGTCATATGATAAGCGTTTCCGGTACCGTAAGGAAGAGGTCTGTTAAAGATAATCCTCGACAAAGAACAAGGGCTGCAAACTTCTTTTTAACAATTATTAAAAAGAAAAAATCAGAGGCAGTGAAAGTGTGCAGGAATTTTTTTATGGCCGCAACAGGTGTTGAAAACTACAGGTTGTTTACCGTATGTAAGATTGTCGAATCAGGGGACTGTCGTAGAGAGCGAAGAGGAGGTGACCATATTTCAACAAAAAGTTTGGACAAGAGAGAGAGAGTACGCGAATTCATTGGAAAATTGCGTGAAACTGAAAGTCATTATAATCGGAAAAAATCTCAAAGGGTTTATTTACCTGCCCATCTAAGCATTAAAAAGTTACAACGTATGTTTAATTAACAGGCTGATAGTAAGTATCAAGTTGGCTACCACATGTTTAGGAAGGTTTTTCTAACAAAATTCAATATTGGATTTTCGTCCCCGGCTTCTGATACCTGTTCCCAATGCACGCGTCTAAAGCATTTAATTGAATCTGAAAAAGACCAAAGAGAGAAAACCAAGTATATGACTGAATATCAAGTCCATAAAAGAAGAGCAAAAGCCTTTTACGAGCTTTGTAAGCGAGAGCCAGAAAATTCCCTGAAATTCTGCTTTGACCTGCAGCAGGTTCAACCCTTACCGCTCACGCCAATTTCCGATGCATTTTATTCGCACCAAATAAGCGTCTATTCCTTTTGCTGTGTTGGTATGAACTCCAAAAATCCAACGTTTTATATTTGGACTGAAGATCAGGCTGGGAGAGGCGCTGCAGAAGTGTCATCTGCTTCGTTCGATTACTTAAAATCCTTGGAACTTGATACTATAACCCAGATTACATTGTTCTGCGATGGATGTGGGGGTCAGAACAAAAATTCACATTTGATTCATATGTTAATGTTTTGGCTGTTAAAGAATTCTCCTGAAAATTTTTTGCCAAAAAAATTATCCTATCAAATTTGTCTATTTCTAGTCATGTGTGTCGAAATAACCAATGAAACCATCATTTCACTGATAACTACCCATGGATAGTTTTCACGGGTAGTTATCACTTATGTCATGACATTGCTAAGCAACCAACACAATAAAGTTGTTTGACATTTCAGTAATTCAATTTATTTCGAAAATGTCACTTCCTCGCTTTGGTGTTCAAAATGATGCGGCAATTGACAAAATCATTGAAGAAAATACACCAAAAAATACTGTCAATAGTAAAAAATACACTTGGAAAATATTTATGGAGTTTTGTGACGCCAGAAAATATGAATTGGATGGAAATCTTACTCTCGAAGAGCTTGCATTAATACTCAAGGATTGGGCGATTAATATGAGAAAAAAGGATAGCACAGGGTTTAAGGAGGCTACTGTTAAAACCGTATGGAATATTACAAGCAAATTATTACAAGAAAAGTATTACAAGGAGTATAATATCATGCTAGACCCCTTTAAAAGTGTTGCATTCAAACAAGCGCGGAATGCACGCGACGCAGCACGAAGAAATTTACAAACAGATCCCACTAAACGCAAAACAAGCTCAGTACTATTAACTTCAAATGAAATGAGTAAAATTATAAACTTTTGGGATGAAAATACCCCTATAGGACTCCTACGCAAATTTTATCACATAGCAGCGGTGGAATTGGCTTGGAGAGGTGGTGAAGGTGCTGCTTGCTTAGTTGATTATTTTCATATCGAAAAGGACAACAATGGATCTCCAACTAATAGGATAGAATATAATCCAATTTTCAGTAAAACCTGCCAAGGGGGTTCAAAGAACTGCGCCTCTAGCAAATGGTTAGTTTAAAATAGTGATAACAATGCTTGTCCTGTCAGATTATTCATTAAATTATTATCAAAACGAGGCACAAATATCAAGACAAATAGACTATTTTTAAGGCCAAATCGTCACTGGAAGACAGGAAGCGATAACTGGTATGACAATATGCCTCTGGGTAGAAATATAATCAACGGATGGACGAAATCTTCTGCTGAAGCAATTGGCTTGGATACGAAACAGAGGAAAATAACCAATCACTCTAATAGAGCAACTGCAGTCAGTCAACTAGCTAAGAGTGGAGTTCAAGAACAGCAATTGTTGAAAATTACTGGGCACAATAATGGAAATTCCATAAAACCTTATTTGAATATTGATCAGGAACATCATAACCAAATAATCAATAGTATGCGTGGAAACACCTATGCAGTAACCGAGGAAAATACAGCAAGATCAACGGAATATCATTATACGAACTGTTCTTTTAATAACTGTGTGTTCAATAAATAATTTTGTTCGAATTGCAAAAAATTTTCTCACCGAATATCCCTCGAACATTGATAAATAACTCATAATTTTATCACAACTTCCTCAAGCACGTTATTTTAGGTAACATCCCTCCGCCTTCGGCGTCGGGATGTTACCAAATAACGTGCTTTCGAAAACTGTGATAAAATTATTTCGTTAGTTATCAATGTCCTTGGGATATTATAGCTGAAAATATCACAAAAGTTTGTATCACCTACCCAGTAAGAGGCCACAGTTTTATGCCAGTACATAGAGTTTTTGGGCGAGTTGAAGAGATATGTAGAAACAACCCATTGTTTCTAAAGAAGAATATATTGGTCATTATGCACAAGTCGGAAGTGCAAAAGTCTTAGGACAAGACTGGAAGATTTTTGACAGTAAGGAATTACAAAATTAAAGTAACAAGATGGTTGGATATCAGACTAAAAAGAATCTCGTTGGAAAAGACTCGGATTTAAAAAACTAAAGAAATTAAAATTTCACTTGCATGCTTTCAGCATTATCGGTTTGAAGCACAATCCGAAGTTAAGCCCCCAATTTTTAAAAGGGGAAAATCTTTAAAAAACTTTGTACTACCTGAGGTCAACCTGCGAAGTGCCATTCCACCAAAGAAGATAAAAAGTGTCCAGCAGCTTATGGAAAAGCAATTTTTAAAGGAGGCGAAACTTTTTTGTGGTACAAGAATCTGTTACGTGAAAATAATCAAGTTGAACATAGTGAGGATGTAACTCAGGAAGAAGAAGAAGAGCTAAGAAATGAGTGTGACTGTTTAGAAGAAGAGTTTGCACTTCATCTTTAAATGCACCGTTCGCTTTGCTGTTAGTAAACTGAGTGCCATAATGTTTCTGTTTGTATTAGTAGTAAGAATAACACTTTCGTTAATTTTTGCTAATAAAGTTGTGAGCAAAATCAAATGAACCCAGTTATTTCAAGCAAAACCAAATAAATCCATTTTTGTTTTTATTTTATTTTGTACTAAAAATTACTTTTTTAAATTTATATTATAGCAAAAGTTTTATCATGATTTCTATAATAGTGTTATCAAGAGAAATTGAAAAATTACTACTTTTCGCGTTACAGAAAAATCGTTTTTGGTGGATTTATTCGGTTTGCTCTAAACCTCCTCAAATATAACATATGGTATATTCCATCGACAATATTCCTAGAACATTCACGAGAGAATAGAGGGAATGGAATAGAGAGAGAATAGAGGGAATATTTCATGAATATCTGGTGCTTTCTAGGGGTATAATTAGTAAAATATCTGTTTTTTTGATAGTATACCTCCAGTAGAAAATGTAGCGATAATACCGAAACATTTCATACAAATGAAAGAATACAGGGTGTTCCATTTGAAAAAGTTGAATTATATCTGTTTGAAAATGAATAAAACTTGACCGGCTTCACCAGGCACCTGATATTTTGTTTCCGAAAGTTGATAATTCCGAAATTATCATATTGATGTTGACTAAGTATTTCTAAAAAATCCACTCAATTGCTGTGGACATGCAGGTGGTAAATTAAAAAAATATCATCTGCATAATTATAGTATTTATCGATATGACTGCGAAACAAATTGAGCAATTTAAAAAATTGTTTTCCCTGATAGCAATGGACCGAGGGAATCTTGTTGACTCACCCTGTATCATAATACACCTCATCAAAGCAGAAACAGTTGCGAAAGAGAATGTGACGAAATAATAAATCGTAGATAATGAATATCATAATGGAATGCCTCACGTTACATTTTTTAAGTCACCGTCTCACGCGATATCGCATTAAATGTTCAAAATGTCTTTCATCATTTCTGAAACAAATATACTTGCTCTAGAAGTTGTGTGCTTGTGACAGTTCTCTAACATCTGTGTAGTGATAGCCGTTCAGGCTCTCCTGATTTAATCTTTCAACTCCTCAATATTTTCAAAATTTTTTCTGAATTCTTTATCGTTTATGAAGCTCAACAACGAAACACCTGAAATAGAAAGGACCGCTGAACGTGGTGGCCGTTTAACAGGTCCATCATTTCCCATTCATCTCCTTCGCATAGTTGTATTGAGAAAATCTCTTTACATTCTCCTGCGATATGGTTGAGCTCCATCGTGTTGGATAAATAATGATAATAATCGACTTTATTATTTTCAAGATTGAGGAAATACCCCAACAGAAATTTTTTAAAAATAAAGGGCAAAGTTCAGTTCAGTTCCTAAATAAATTCAACAACTGAACTGTTCTTCCACTTAACCTTAAATAATACGAAAAAAAAGGAAAACTATACAAATTTGTCCACACTACGGCAAGTAAGTTTACAGAATTAGGAGCAAAACGATGTGAAGTTCTGAAATCATATCACTGACGTGTATTGAATAAATGGCTAAACAGATTATAATTGAATTTTTGGAACCCAGCTGTACGGTTAGAGATGTTTATAGAGACAGGCGGCCAACAATTTCATTATCAAGAACACCAAGCCGTACGCTTACACCATGTCTCTCTTGAAAATTGGTAACTCTGTGTAAATATTCATTTTCTTGTCGCCTGAGATAATGTATAATCCTGATGAACCATCCGTTATTTATGATGCCCTGTTTGGAATCTTTGGTGTAGTAATGAATATTACTGGAGTTTTTTCCCAACACCAAATCGTTATTTTCAACACCTCTCGACACGTGTTTCGATCACCAAGTGATCATCTTCAAAGAGGAAGATTAAAACTAGAAACTAATGCGAGCTAATCCTATTTATACTATAAAGGTAACCCATTCAGGTAAACCATCCAGGCGTACCAACCATACAGGTTTACCAACCTAAATTAATTTAACGATTTTGCCTTATCTATTATTGTACAATATGTGTTTATATAAAACACTTTTCAGCTATATAAAATTCAATTTCACAATATTGCCTATCCAAATTTATTTTTGCAATGTGTCCTTATCCAGTAATCAGTTAACCCAACAACATTATTTTATTTTATTTCAACAAGCTATATAGTATGCTATTTGGTGTAGGTCCGTCATCGTTATTCATAATATTATATTGTTTACTTATTTCTACACCCTCATAGGCATCTAGTTGTCTGTTGTTGTTAACTTGTCTAACTAATCTTAATAAACTGAAGTCTATAGAATGGTTTTGTTGCAAAATATGATGGGCGACTGCTTATTTTTCAGGTTTTCCATATTTTATTGAGACAGAAAGCGGAATTGTCTGACCTGACATTATTATATTCGGTGTGAGACATTTATCTCCTTGGAGAAAACCGATGCCTGGGTTTTTGTAGCATTGAATTGAACCTGGTTACTTTTATTCCAATTAGAAATCACTCCTAGATCCTCATGAGAATATGCAACCTCCTGCTGCCGGTAAAGATTTGCCTCCATAGCCGATGGAATTGAATGACGAGACAAGTTGGCTGTCGTCAGCAAAGCAATATATTGGATGAGCCATCTACCAAAACGTTTCTCCTGTTGAAGTCCATCAAACGCAAATGTTGAAGTTTTCTAACTCGATAAGACTTGAATTCATTTTTCTGTACAGGCTAGTGGATATGGCCGAATTATGAGCAATCTCTCCCAGGAAATCTTCTCATCAAAATTTTTCATTTTCCACGAATACTAACTAAATCAAATGAATGTCACTTTATCATTATTTAATTTTTTTTTAACACACCCGAAACGATGACTTCATTCAGTAACCGTACATTTTCTTTTGGAAGGTTTTTCAATTTCTGATACATTGCTAGAGATTTGTTAGTATATCTCGAACATCTCGAATAAACAAAAAGCAACCTTTTTTTTTCGTCATTGGAAAAATTCACGTGTTTCCCTTGAAATCGCTCACAAAATTGGATAACTGTTTTATTTTGTGTTTGGCAATTAACTCGACATTCGAATTCATGTACTTTATAATAGGGGAGCCCAAGCAGGGATTTTGGGATTCACTAAAGCGTGTCAGATTAATATACAGGGGGATACCTTGTACCTGGTTAAGTACCTCCACCAAATATGAGCCCCATATAAAAGGCCGCTTGTGAGGGATGAAGTATCACAATAGTAAAAAAAAAAACATGATCATCAGAAATTCTCGAGCGCGTCAGATTAAAGTAGGGTGAGTTAATTACCTGCTAAAAAGTGTATATTTCAGTAATCTGACAATTTGAGAGTGACGTAAAGAAATGGGAGGACAGCAAAGTTGTAAAAAAATAACGTCTTTTCGACATTCTCGAGAGTAGCTAATTTTTTTTCATTTTTTACCACTTTTATTTGTAACTAACGTTACTGCAATTTCGTCGTATAGGGACATTTCCAAACTTATACAATATATAAGGACATTTTCAAACTTATACAATATATATGCTTGAAAATGTCCTTATAGGACGAAACTGCAGTGAAGTTAGTTACAAACAGAAGTGGTAAAAACACAGAAAGTTTCATTTCTCTTTTCTTCAATAATTAATCAATTCATTCATTCATTCATTTAAAAAAAATTAAATAATCATCAGATTATGATACAGCACGTCTAAAACATAAAGATAAAACATATATCACCAGTGTTTAAAAAGAATGTACATCAGACACGAAACATCTAACCAAAGAAAAACTGGAATAACCAGATCCACTAGTAATTTGAATCTCAGTATACAACTTTTCAGAAAATCTTTAACGCAAAGATCTTTCTTTTTCTTCGGCCCTAAATGCTTCAACTGCATTCCGATTGAATTGAAATGTATTCGAAAACTAGAACAATTCAAAAAAGAAACAAAGAAACATATTCTACAATTTTCAAACAAATTTTATAATATAATGAATAATAATTTAAGATGAACCTTACCTTTAAAAACTATCTGTTCTCCTCTGTAACTGACCCTGCTTGAAACGGTTTGGAATCCTCATCATTTGCAACTTATATTATATAATTATTTGTTATTTTTTAAAAAAAGAAAAAAATTCTTCGAATCTATCATGTTAATTTTTCTACTTAATTTTTTCTCTACTCACTGCTTAGTTATAATCATAAAATGTACACTTTTTTAGAAAGTCTATAGATCTAGTACATGGCAGAACAGATAAACATATCTAGGCCAAGTTACTGGATCTGAGACTTTTGAAAAACACGATATGTTACATGTAAATATATAAACTGTACTTCAATATATCAATATCAATATATCATAATCTGACGCGTATTTCAAAATGGCGAATTTTTTTGCACATTATAATAATGGCCGCGAGTTTGCGTCAGATCGAAATCGTCAGATTATTGAATGAGAGCTTTTTTTCGTTGCACTTAACACCCCCTTAGAAAATCTGACGCGCTCGATTAAATTTTTGTTCTGTTCACTTTTAACCCTTACGTACAACCACCCACATCATGCAAACGATCAGATTAACATACCAACATTATTGGAAATACGTAGTACATTGATGCTATCAATATCTGACGCGCTCGAGTATGTCCATGCAACAGTATTTTTTACATATTAAAAAATCTATAGCCGCTTTCCCCACCGATGAAAAGGTATATATTATATAACATTTTTTTCTTTTCATCTGAGCTTTGTAACCTAATATGTCTCAATGACGCTCGAGTAAATCCCCATTTTGCATCGTGGGCTCCCCTGCTATTATGGCTTACTTCAAAAAATGAATTATCACTTATAGTGTTTTTCCTGAATCTATGAGTTTTTTGATACATCATTTTTATCAGTTAATTCTTTTTGATATTCTCATTTCCTGAACAGAAATATTTGGGTAGCCACAAATTTTCAAGAGAAATTTGAAATTTATGAATGGCTTGGTATTAATACAAAAACTACTGGTCTCTCTGAGAGAAATCTATCTGGATTTCAGTGAATATAAATATTTAGGATTTCGATGAACGACATCACCGACGGGAGAAGTGTGTTTGGATTTCAGTAACATACGGAAATTCGAGCTCCTAATAAAAAATTATATAATATGAATGAAGTGTTTTTTGAGAGAAACGTTGAGAAATACAAATATTGAAATGAATCAATGAATATGTGAATACAATGATCACCAAAATGTATAAAAAAACAGTTTCGTATTTGAAAAAAATATATTGATGATGGATTTCAATGAACGAAACTTCATATTGGAAAATGGTTGAACCGTATCATGGAAAACATGGAATGAAGCAAAAAGTTGTCTTGTCATTTTTTGATATTATTGAAAATAGAGGCGGTAGAGCAAAAAATAAAATATTTTATTTTCAGATTTTTTTATATAGGTACTTTAATGTCTGAAGAAATTTATTTAGTTTTTTGTTTGATATAATATCATTACTCATCGGAATTCCTGATAAGTTGCAATTGAATGATATAATATTGTTTTTTTTTTCTATATTGAAGGATAGCAGCACTTGCAAGGATAACAGCACTTCAACAATATCTTGTGCTATTTTGTTTTGAAGATTATTTTCATGAATACCATGCCGTAGGTGGTTGTTTCATTTGCAAAATTTGTGAATATTCCCTCCGAATCAATATAAGCTAGATCATTAAAATACAACAAAAACAATACTGGCCCCAGTACCGAGCCTTGAGGTACCTTATTGACTCAGATATGATTTTATCCAGTTAACGCCTTGATTTCTGAAACCATATTGTTGGAATTTCAAAAACTACACTTCACGATTTGATCTCCACAAACTTCATTCGAAAAATATATCACAACATGTTTCACTAGCACACTAGCTTTATCAAGTGATTTGAAGTTGTTTCTTACACTAATATTTATGTTATATGCGAATTATCGTCTCACACGTATTAAATTACAAAGCGATAACAGCTTCCTGCTGAAAGTGCTAATTGTTCAGTATCAGCAAGATGAACACTTGTGCTCCAGACAAAGCAATTGCTGACACTGTTCAAATATTGTTTTTCATACCAAACATATAAATAGACCCTGCGAGGTCAGAAAGATGTTCATTAACTAAGTAACCATTCTCAAGTACAGTTCATTAATGATAGTTCATATCAATTACTTATTCAGTTAATGTTCCAAGTTTTTCACATTATATTCAAATATTGTAATGAAGTGTTCATGAAGAAATAAACCAATTTTTAAAAAGTGAATTGTGAAAAATAAGATATAACAAATTGGCGCAGTCGTGCAGATTCCTGAACGTTGCTAGAACAAGAAAATTCTAACTGGCAGCGGTGGATTCCAATCCTTCAAGGAATCAAAGAACCAACCCCTTCGAGGAAACAAAGAACCGAGCCCTTCGAGAAAGCGAAAACCAAGAGAACCCGAGAAGTCATCACTTGAAGAAAACCACGGAAGGAACACCTAGTGAAGCCCCTGGTGGAAAACTTCGAGAACAAGACGAATCACCCATGAAACAAATACTGATTCTCCTGCTGATTTCAGCAACACACACAACACATTCCCAATACTCCGTTCAACCCATTAATAACACAATAGGAATTTTTCTTCACGAAGAAAGTACTTTGAAAATTCCCAATGATAAATGGACTCTTATCATCTACAAAGACTTGGACTCCATAGAATTTGCCTTAAATAACAACAACAAAATTTTGGAAAACATGCTATATACTTTTGACCAATCAAACCCTAGAATGTTATCCTTCAAAACCGAAGTGAAAACACACATTAGTTTATTGACCCAAATATCTGACTCACTCGACTTGAAATATCGAGAAATATTTGCAGACACCCAAAATTATTATAAAAGATCCAAACGAGGATTATTTAATGGAATAGGTACCTTCTGGAAAGCCAATACTGGTAATCTAGACTCATCAGATGGCGAATATTACACCAACTGTATTAATAAACTCACTCAAGACGAACACCAATTAGAAACCCTTTTGAAAAATCAAATATCGGTGACCACATCAGTAATTAGAAATTTCAACACAACTATTCAAAAACTTCAAATCGATGAAGAAAACTTCAATCGAGATATCAAGCAAATAGAACAATCAATCTATAACATTTCAGACGATCTTGCATATTATGAAGCACAATTGAAAACATTGGAAATATGTGAAACATTAATGGAAAGCTATCTTTTCTTAGAACAACAACTTTTTGTATAAAAGGGGAGTTGTTATATGCGAATTATCGTCTCACACGTATTAAATTACAAAGCGATAACAGCTTCCTGCTGAAAGTGCTAATTGTTCAGTATCAGCAAGATGAACACTTGTGCTCCAGACAAAGCAATTGCTGACACTGTTCAAATATTGTTTTTCATACCAAACATATGAATAGACCCTGCGAGGTCAGAAAGATGTTCATTAACTAAGTAACCATTCTCTAGTACAGTTCATTAATGATAGTTCATATCAATTACTTATTCAGTTAATGTTCCAAGTTTTTCACATATGGGTCGAAAGTTTGAAGGATGCAAATATCTCAGAAACTACTGAGGATTTTATCGATTTGATGAAACCATCATGTTGCATTCCCAATAAGGCAACATTTTTTTCTTTTATTCGTCCTTGTTGGACCTACCGTTTCCGAAATAGCAATAGTGGTATTAGCTAAAAAAAACGACTTGTATATGTGTTGGGATAGAACTCAATGGAACAGCAAAACCAGTAAAGTGGATGAATTCGTAGATAATTCAATTGAAAACACAATAAAATTTTGTGCGGAGAGAAATCAGTATCGGTGAACCGTGGAAATTGGGGATCTACTTGAAAGCGTAATACCTACTAGAAAGGAAATTGAAACATCTACTCAGTTTCAATTTCCTTTCTGAGTCGAGGGGAAGACAAGCAGATGTACGTTTCCAAGTTTCACTGTAGAAACTGATGCAATGAAGTTTTTGAAAACAAATGAGAAGAATATAAATCCTGTTAGGTTTCAAAAATAGTCAAAATAGTCTTGTGGATTTAATTGATACATCTTCAGGCACATTCCAGAACTGGTTATGTTGTAAACGGTCTACATTTACTTGTAAATATTGTAGATATTGTTCGTTTATTTATTATGGAATCGACAGAATTGTCATTTATTGATGACGAACTTTTCGTCACAGCTAGGGACACTTCTGGTTTGCCAGTGTGCCCAACCTACATTTTCAAAGAGTTTCCGTGATTTTTCTGTAAAAACAACAGTGTTTTCGCCGCCATTTCTATTGTATCTCGTGTATTGTACAGATATTCAACTATTCTACTAGATTTTCCTACGATCAAAAATACTTATTTTCTATCTTGCTACCCTATTGGTCCAAAATAGTGACAGCAAGTTGTTAATCAACGTAGTCGATTGTTTTTTTTTCTAATGAGATTGATAAATCGAGAGGAAAGAAGAAAACCGAGGTCCTCTCACTTTTTGGAGATCGTTGCCCTTTCCTGTACGTGATAATTAGCATTTTCCAAATAGACATAAATGTTTTCTCAAACATCCTGACGGGAGTAGGTTTATTTGGATAAATAATAAGTGGAAAGTGTGTATTGGGTATTGTTCCAAATATATCGTTGCGAATTTGGAAGGGATGACCCATATTTCCGCACTCTTAGGAGGATTAATAAAGCTAACTATACGTAAGTCAGTCACGCCATTTTACCTCTCGAATGAAAAAAAAATGTTTCGAACTAATTTTATCATTAAATTTTAGTGGCTATCGAAATTCTAACGTTTACATAAAATCATAAGAAGATCAACAAAACAAAGGCGCAAGGTTCTGCCTCTTAACATTTACAAAGTTACGTATACGATCAGAAACAGAAAGGAGAAAAAAAAACAACTCTTTTGAAAAGATGGTAGGTCACTTATATGATGAATTACTCTCGGTTTTCCTAGACATAGTTATTGTAATCACTTCAAAGAGGGAATTTATAAACTCGTCAAAGAATTTCCAAGTGTAAAGCAACATCTTCTTTCTGGTAGACAGATGGTTGCTTGTACACATAAATTTCATGATTTTGATTTTTTTCAAGTATTATTTCCAAAATCAGGCTTTAATAAACCGGTGGTACTTTATTGTATAGTTGGATATCCGATGTGTTCTTATCATAAAATATATTGAAAATATATATTCCTTGAAAATCTTTCCAAAGTTCCTCGTATATTGGTGGTATGGAGCTGAGATGTATTTATCTTGGTTTTTGTCCTTTCTGAAAGTCGAGATTTCGTTCATTCTTAACCTAAACTTCTTCTTCCTTATTATGTCATCTACAATACCCCTCGAGAAACCGTTAGTGGCTGCTATTTCCTGTATTGTACGTTTTTTTTGTGACCCTATCATGTGTTAGAGGGAAAGTAGAAAGACGATGCACTAAAAATTCAACTCAGCACCTTTGTACTGTCCACAGTGATGTGCACTGCCAGGAATATACATATACGTGCCTGTTTCTTTTCGAAATATATCGTATTCTATCCCTTTGTATTGGCTCCTCATTACCAAAACGTCAAGAAATGGTAGTTGTCCCTTATTTTCTAACTCGTACGTGAATTTTATTGATGGACATCTATTATTTAAGAAGGAAACAAAGCCCTCAAAATTCGATTTTTTGGTATCGAATATCGCGAAAATATCATCCACATACCTTAACCAAATTCTAAGAAAATACTTCGACTTTTCTTTGGTTTCCATTTCGAATCTGCTCATGAACAGGTCTGCCAGGTAGGGGGACAAGGAATTTTCCATGGCAGTTCCTTCCTGTTGTTCATAAAAGCAACCTATACCTGGAACCGATTTTGTTTCATACACAAATTATTAAGAGAAACGAATTCATCGATTTTTTTTGGTGCATCGTCCTTTGACTTTCCCTCTAACACATGATAGGTTCACAAAAGAAAAACGAACAATACAGGAAATAGCAGCCACTAACGGTTTCTTGAGGGATATTGTAGATGACATAATAAGGAAGAAGAAGTTTAGGTTAAGAATGAACGAAATCTCGACTTTCAGAAAGGACAAAAACCAAGATAAATACATCTCAGTTCCATACCACCAATATATGAAGAACTTTGGAACTAGGTATGAAGGTGGTTTTTAAAACAAGTCATACACTACAGAGGCTTTTGGGAAGTCCAAAAGACAAAGTCGAGACTTCGGAAAAGTCTGGAATTTACGAAATTGAATGTAAGGACTGCGATGCAAAATAATATGGACAGACAAAAAGATATATTGAAATGAGATATAAGGAGCACATAGCACACTCAAAATATGGAAGACCTGAAAAATCAGCAGTCGCCCATCATATTTTGCAACAAAACCATTCCATAGACTTCAGTTCATTAAGATTAGTTAGACAAGTTAACAACAACAGGCAACTAGATGCCTTTGAGAGTGTAGAAATAAGTAAACATAATAATATAATGAATAACGATGATAGACCAATACCAAATAGCATACTATATAGCTTGTTGAAATAATATTGTTGGGTTTACTGATTACTACATAAGGACACATTGTAAATACACACATCGGAAAAGTCTAGGGATATTTTTAAAAATGGCAATAATTTTTTTTTAGATCGCTTTAGGGAAAAAAAAGTTGACGGGTGATTATTAAACGAATGTAACTTACAACAAAATTTATTAAATGGTCAAAAATACTAAGTGCGCATATAAGCAAAACTAAAAAAAAAAATATGGCTCTTCTTTGGCACCCCGAAAAAAAATCATAATACAAAAAAAATTGGAATCAGTACAAAGTATGGCCTCCACGCTGGTTTATGTCGGCCCAACATCTATCGTGCATCGACAAAATGAGATTGTCAATGTCTTGTTGAGGTACATTTGCCCATTCAGCGATTAAAAGCTCTCTCAATTGAAACGTTGTGTGAATGTTCCCCATATGCGGAGTAATTCTTCGTTGAAGCATGTCCCACACATGCTCGATGGAATTCAGGTCCGGTGATTGTGCTGGCCATGGCAATACATCAACTTCTTCGTTGGTGAGCCAGTCAGTCACTAGACGCGCGACATGTGGACGAGCATTATCGTGCATTAGGTGGAAGTTTTCACCAACAGCACCAGCAAGCGGACGGAAGATAGGTAGAAGAATGATATCGAGTTACTGTCGAGCTGTGAGGGAGCGATTTGGAAAAATGAGATCGGTTCTGCCGCCGATCATGATTCCGCCCCATAGCATTACTGCATTACTGTACCACCTCTGTATGTGTGGACTTCCTGGACGTGTCTCAAACGTTCATTATTTCCAGGTCGTCTCCACAGTCTTACTCGACGAGAATCTGGATGAAATCCAAATCTGGATTCCTCTGTAAACAAAACTGTGGCCCAATCATTTGCATCCCAGTTTTGATGTTCTTGACACCACTCTAATCTTCTACCGCGATTGCCTCTCGACAAAGGTGGACATCTAAGTGGCCTTCTGTTGTGGAGATCTGCTTCATACAGTCGATTTCTGACAGTATCACGACCAATGGTTACCTGGTGCGTCTGCTGCAACACGTTAACCAACTCAGGTGCTGTGATTGTCGGTTGTCTTCTTGCGGTTAAGACCAAAAATCGGTCTTGAACTGCAGTTGTAGCGCGTCCTCGCCCTGGATGTTGTTCGGCTGGACTGCCAGTTTCACGGAAACGCCGCCACAATCGACTGATAACACTTTGGGAGACCCCCAAACGAAGAGCTACATCATTTTGTCGCATGCCACCTTGAAGAAGCCCTACAGCTCTATTCATCTCAGCCAATGGTAAGTGATGGCGTTCCATGTTAAAGCACAATATTTCCAGTTTAATTGCTGAGCAAGAACTGCATAGAATGTACAAACTCGACACTTTCAGATTATTCATTTTAGCCGAAAACCTACAGTTTGTAAAAAACTTGATAAAAGAGTAGTTACCGTTTTTGCAGGCTTTGTTCAACCAATAGAAATCTACAGGGTGGTCGAGTGTACCACTTTAATCGAAATTAAACGACCTCATGCATTTATTTTTATGATATTCAGTACGTTATAAAAATATCCCTAGACTTTTCCGATGTGTGTATATTTAGATAGGCAATATTGTGAAATTAATTTTTATATAGCTGAAAATTGTTTTATATATAGCTATAACATTCAAACATTACACAAGGACATATTGTAAAATGATAGTTAGGGCTAATTGTAAAATTAATTTGAGGTGGTATACCTGTATGTGTGGTATACCTGTATGGTTTACCTGTATGATATATCTGTATATCATAAATAGCTTTAGTCTCGCAAAGTTTACAGTTTTATCTTCCTCTTGAAGATGATCACTTGGTGATCGAAACACGTGTCGAGGTGTTGAAAATAACGATTTGGTGTTGGAAAAAAACTCCAGTAATATTCATTACTGCACTAAATGTTCCAAATAGTACATCATAAGTTTCGAAGGGTTAATAAACGCCTTGGAATGAACCAATTCAGGTGTTCCATTTTTGTTTGGCAAAGCCTAAAGCAATGCAAATTATAGGTTCTGGTCCGATTAAGCTGCTCGCAGCACCCTCTTTTGCAAAGGAGTCAACAGCCTCATTGTCAATATGGCTAGGAAATCAGACCAGAGACAATCTGTTAAGTCTTCCTGTTGAGGAGAGTCGTTTTTGTCATTTGCTACCAATTTATACGTCGCTCGATAGGGGTCAAGAGCTCTCAACGCCTCTTGACTGTCCGAAAATATTTTCATTGACTCATGTATGAGGTTGGATTTTTCCAATATTTCCGCACACAATTCGATATCGAAAATTTCCGCTTGACATACGCATAGGTCGCATAGGTTCCTAGGCAGGTTGATATCCTCCCTACTCGGGAACAGTACTTTATAAGACAGTTCGTAGTTGACAGTTGGAGGCGGTCATTTCCAGAATGCTGAGACTTCCAGTGTCAACCAACAGTCTGTTGCACTTTGCACTGGATTGATTTGGGCAATTGGCAATGTACGCAAGTCTATATGCAGTATATGCAGTCTATATGCAGATATGATCTTTGAGAATCAGCTCAAGCGTTTTAGATTGGGAGGGTAAAATACTAATGGGCCTAAGATCAGAGTAATGTGTCGGAGAGTTACACTTAGCCAGGGGGAAGGAAAACACGAGGAAATGATACACGAATTCAGTATGAAGGTGATGTATTCCAAGAGATGTGTTTCCACCAAACGAATCATTCGAAGTGAGATGCTGTCCGAACCTACAGCGTTGCTTCTGATTTTATTTAAAAACTTCTGTCCAGTATGTTCGTCAACGGGAGAGAATCTGAAAGAATTTGCAGTGTTCCTAGTTTGGTACTTTTCTAGAAGCGATGATTAAAATTGTGTTTTGTCAGGGAGGGTAATATTGCAAAAGAACTGATTGATTTCATCTAGGTGGTAGTTCAGGGTTTGACTTCTGACGCAAGATGTCTAAATTACGTAATGTGCTCCACGTTGCCTTGGCATCTTTCTTCAAAAGAACAAATTGAAGATACGCTTTTTTCTCCCGACGAATAGCAGATGTCGTATAGTTCCTCAGTTCTTTATAGCTATCCCATGCTACAATGGTTTTAGTTTGCTTATATTTTTTAAATGCGCGGTCCCTTAAAGATATCATCTGACGGATGTTGTACGTCAACCAAGGTGCGGGTGGCTTGGTAACTCTGATATTTCGAAAAGGAGCATGGATATCAAATAGAGTAATGAGATTATGGTTGAATGTTATCACCATGTCGTCAACGTTATCCAACCTATATATTTCATCCCAGTCAATTGATGTAAGATCAGTCAAAAAGCAATCTTTATCAAAATTTGAAAAATCGCGATAAAAAATCCACTTGACATTATTCTTTTTGGTGCCAAAATTTTTGATAGTACACGAAATGGCCATATGATCTGAGATTCCTTGAATACCAGTAATTTTCACATTTGAAATTATTTCAGGATGCGAAACAATCAGATGATCCTATAAATGTAGGTAGTGCAGTGTCCAAAACTGTACACGCCTCAGCAACTTTTGATGCTTTATAACGCTCATATCAGACCTTCTTTGGAATATTATTCACGCGTATGGAGTTCTGCCTCCTGGATTGTATCCAGAAAAGAACCATCTGCCTTATTGGAGACGTGAACATTCATGCTATCTTGATAGCTTCAAACATCGATGAAAGGTTGGAGATTTGTCTCTCAAGTTACTCGCCACATATGATTCCACCAAGAGCGATACACATCATTAATCATGAATACGCGACGAACTCTCTCATTTGGAGAACTCCTTCTATGTGGAATACATTTAATAATAATAATAATAATATTTATTTCAGAATATCAATACAAAGAATGATACAAAATTTCGATATATAATGAAATAAATATGGTTGAACTCCTGAGAATCAATCTATCGTTACTAATTCATTTGCGATTGAATCGACAAATTAACCACAAAAAACTGAAAATTTGAAAATGAAAAGAGCAAAAAAATGTTAAACGGTTTCATTGAAAAAAAATTAAGTGAAGTAGATAATGCACTGAAAAATAAAAAAATATTCAGAAGGTCCTAGGTAGTATTCAACGAAAGTCATTTTTTGTGGAGGAAAAAATCAGTTTTTTTATCGACCTTTTTTGGGTAATTGTTACCTTCCACAATCTGAAAAACATTTTAGTTTACCCCGATAAGTTACTGCGTAAAAATCAAAGTATTTTTCACATTCATCAGTAACTTGTCGTATTTAACAATTTTGCGTATCAAAAAAAAATTATTAAGAAATAATACTTATCTTTTACGTTTCGGAGGCCAAAATCTGCCTCCGTCTTCAGAAATGGATGAAAAATTCGAATATATTCGCAGTTATTCCTTTTTTGATAGCTTATTTCTTTACTTCTTCGACAGATGTCAAAGAAGTTTTGAAATATGAAATTATGTCAATGTTGTTGATTGACAACTGAAACATTCGATGTAATACAAGGTACTCTCCGATGTCAGTTTGTTGCCATTTCGCCACTATCCAAGTACGGTCTATTTCTAAGGAGCTATTCGAGATACAATTCTCTCCAGACATGAGAATATACGCTGATTCTTTCAGCTTACGTCTCTTAGAATGAGGCTCATTGGTAATCTTTCTTGTCCTATTCCATTCCACCCGATGTTCACCGTCTGATTTTAAAATGTGTTCTGATAATTTTGATCCTGTCAATTGTCTATTTTTTATATAATCTCGATGTTCATTCTCACACACTTTCAATGGTCTTGAGGTTTCACCAATGTAACTTTTACCACAAGAACAAGGTATTTTATAAATACAATTTTTTGTTTTTTTTTCAGTGTTGTTGGGTTTTGTATGTGTGAGTATAGATCTCAGTGTATTTTTTGTTTTGAAAGTAGTTCTAACATCATATATATTTCCAATTCGTAACAATTACCCAAAAAAGGTCGATAAAAAAACTGTCCTAGGTAGCTGTCATCACACTACTCTCATCAGTAATCTACGGCATTGATCAGATTGAAAAATAATAAAATCGTTACATATTTACTCAGGTTATGTTACGACAAACGATTTTATTCGAAATCTGTTTCCAGTTTCAGGTACTGCCTAAAAAAACACCTGAAAAATCAATAATACCCGAATATATTCTATGACACATTGGCTCTTGTAGGCCATAGCTAAAATATTTGTAGTATCCTTATGTTTGTATCGATATCCGCCTCATGAATTAAATGTTGTACCCGCTATCACAATTCCAATTTTATTTTAGGTCTTTTGTTATTTTTTTTTGTTTTTCAACATTTTTTTTTGTAAGGTGCAAGAGGAAGAATGAACTCTGTTCAATCTTGTATCCTATTGACAAATTTGTATTTTGTTTTTCTCCATATTGTATCATGTTATTTCAGCTGTCAATAAATTCATTTATTATTATTATTATTATTTCAGCTCATCAATACCGTAGATCACTGGGGAGAGTGATGTGACGACTGCTACCTAGGACCTTTCGAAATATAATTTAGTTCTCATTACATCACTATTATTTTTCAACAAAACCGTTCGACCTAAACAATCTTATTTACTTATTTTTTTATAATTATTCAGTAGTTTTCCAAACAATTTGAGTTTGAATCGAATTGTGTTCCTATCAGGTAAATACCTCCATCAAATGGATGCTCTCAAACACAAACTAGAGAATAGTTTCACTGTGAGAATTAGGAATCGGACGTCTTCTTCACTGAACTCCATGAATAGAAACACCGAGTAATCACGAAGATATATATGAACATTGTGTTTAATGATCGCTTGCTGACAAAACCCTTATTATCATTATATTCGGGATATGAAACTGTCAGAACGGACAATTATTCATTTTGAGATCATCGTTTGATCTCTCTTTGTTCGATCTCACAATGTCAGAGAAATGAATCAAGAGTTCATCGTGAAAGATATTATTGTTACGAGCAAGGTCAATCAGGAAATCATCAGCTCATACATTTTGAGCGTATTGGGAGCTTAAACTGCTTATACCGATAACCAGATAACTGAATATTCCACCATGAATTTGATGGAGTAGATTGTTGTGGATTGCCCTTTGGATAATTGTAATAGAGATGAGTGGTTACCAGTACGATATCATTTAAATTGATAAATGTAGTCGTTATACTACATGGTAGGATATTGATTGTCAGTCTCAGACTGATGTCATCTACACTGATTTTTCTGAAGCGTTCGACAGACCCGACCATAGTATCCTGCTCAATAAGCTTTCGACTTTTGGGTTATCCAATGAATTAATTACCCTCTTCAAATCGTATTTCTACAATCGTAAGCAGTACATCCAACTCAGTGGCCTCAAGTCTATCGAATATACCGGGTGTCAACGAATCTATTAGACAAGTCATAATTTCTAGACTATTAGGTGTATCAAAACGAGATTTGGTACAGATGAATGGTATGTGGAGAGGAGAGTTTTCACATATTTTTCACTTTCCGGTCACTTCCGGTTTCAGCGGAAATGGCTCCGGTTCTGAATTTTTAAATGGAACACCCTGTATATTGTAACATTTTTGGATTTCTGAGACAATTCTGGATTAGAAACTGACATTTCCGGAAGTTTTTCAGCCTACTTGATTTTTTCAGAGTTACTTTTAAAATTGCATCTAGGTGGCCATGATCGGACGTAAACTAATCTATGGACCTCAGGTGATATCAGAAAATTGCAATAGCGGAGTTTTAGTGACTAGTGTGTTGAATATGAATGAGACAAGTTTACAAAATAACATTTTCGTGTCTAACTATTATTTTTCAAATGGCGACCATTTTTTGACAAGCAATTTCCGAAAAAAGGATTTTTTGACGAATCTAACGTTACTAATTTATTTGCGATTGGATCAACAAATTTAACAAATTTAACTAATAATTTCAGCGATGCACTTAGATTTTTTGCAATATCCTAAGTTCTTGAAAATTCCACTATAGTAAATTTTCAAAGTGCATCCCTCCTTGTTCAAGACACATTTCAGCTCGTTCAATTGTTTCTCTCAACACGTTTTGTAACATTTGAGGCGATATACTTCTAAATGCCTGTTGAATCCTTTCTTCTAAGATTTCGAGAGTGGCTGGGGCTGTTGCATAGTAGACCCTTTCTTTTACATATCCCCAAATGAAGAAATCTAACACAGTCAGATCCGGTGAGCGGGCAGGTCACCGTACTGGACCGTTGGTTGCAATAACTCTATTATTAAAATGCTCTATTAAAAAATCAAGTACGTCTCTGCTATTATGGGGTGGTGCTCCATCTTGCTGAAAGTAAATTTGCCGTAAAACTTCTAAAGGCATATCATTAAGATGATCCTCGATTTCATTTTGAAGAAAACCCAAGTATTTAACCCCTGTTAACTGACCTTGAAACAATATTGGACCAATTATTCTGTTTCCAACGATACCAGCCCAGACATTGACGCCAAACCTTTCTTGAAAATTGCCCTCTCTCATTGCATGTTGATTTTGTTGGGCCCAGTACCGACAATTCTGCTTATTAAACATGCCATTATTTGTAAACCGTGATTCGTCGGAAAATAGAATGAAGTTGATAAAATTTGGGTTAACTCTATGATTTTGAAACAACCAATCACAAAATACTACTCTTCTATTGCCGTCGTCAGCATACAAATGTTGATGTAACTGATATTTAAATGTTCGATATCCGTGCTTTTTCAGTATTTTTCTTGCTGATTCGTGACTTATCTGCATTTCTCTACTAATTTCTCTTAAAGAAACCGTTTTGTCAACTTCTACCATAGCAAGAACGTTAATCTCAGTCTCCTCATTTATGACAAACCTCTGTTCTGCGTCTCGATTTCCCTCTTGCCTAAAACGACTCTCAACATAGGGAAAATACTGATGAGATGGGTGTTGCCGATTGGGATATCTCTGAGCATACAACTCAGCAGCTTTCCTTGAATTTCTGTGGCATTCTCCAAACAATAACTACATATCCACTTTTTCACTTTGAGTATACATTATTTCGACGAAAAATTAAACTAAAATTAACGAAAATCAGGAGAAACTTCTACTTTCTGCTCATGAAGCTTATGTCACTGTCATAACCTAGGTGAGCGTTTTGTTCTCCAAAGTGGACTTGATGGAAATAACCGCAAAATATTATGCATCATTCCTATCCATGGCACCCTTGACAAAAGTAAATGAATTTGTATCGAGTATTTTCCTCAGTAATATATAATTTATGTTCTTATTTGTAATCCAATCGCAAATAAATTAGTATCGTTAGATTTGTCAAAAAATCCTTTTTTCGGAAAGTGCTTGTCCAAAAATGGTCGCCATTTGAAAAATAATAGTTAGACACGAAAATGTTATTTTGTAAACTTGTCTCATTCATATTCAACACACTAGTCACTAAAACTCTGCTATTGCAATTTTCTGATATCACCTGAGGTCCATAGATTAGTTTACGTCCGATCATGGCCACCTAGATGCAATTTTAAAAGTGACTCTGAAAAAATCAAGTAGGCTGAAAAACTTCCGGAAATGTCAGTTTCTGATCCAGAATTGTCTCAGAAATCCAAAAATGTTACAATATACAGGGTGTTCCATTTAAAAATTCAGAACCGGAGCCATTTCCGCTGAAACCGGAAGTGACCGGAAAATGAAAAATATGTGAAAACTCTCCTCTCCACATACCATTTATCTGTACCAAATCTCGTTTTGATACACCTAATAGTCTAGAAGTTATGACTTGTCTAAAAGATTCGTTGACACCCGGTATAGCCACATCTAGTGTACCACAAGGATCAAATCTAGGACCCCTACACTGTTAAAAATAATTGTGAAAAACATGGATATATACTGTACTTTTCACAATATTTATAGGGTAACTTCAATTTTACACAATAAAAAACGTGATAATGGAATTAACAGAATATCATATGAGAACCAAAGACGAGTGAAAATACGTTGTGAAATTAAACAAATCACATGAGATTTCATGTGAAGTTCAATTTACATGATATTTTGTGTGAAATCCCCTCCAAGAAACGTGGTACATCAGTGACCTTCCATTTTCAGAACGCCGCGCTGACTTGAATCCCTTTGAAACCTAGTAAGTATCTAAATCAGTTGAAAACTTTGGTCAAAGCGTGCGTTGTAGAAAGTGTGGTGCTTGGGAATGCAGATAAACAAAGTTTAGTATCTGTATAGTTATACAGATGTATGGTGTGTTCTTTCAAGTGCGTATCGATTAGGAAATATGATTCACATATTTGAATAGAAAAATATTAAAGGCGGACATAAAAGCTTTCTAGAAGCTTCCAAAGTAGCTTTCTTTCTCTTTGTTTTTCATTATGAAAGTACCCAAAGGCCTTAGAAACTTCATTGGAATTTCTTCAGAGAATGATTTTGAAGATACATCCGGATATAGAATCGAAGTCAAAAAAAATGTCCTGTTTGAAAAAAAAGTATTCAACTTCATGAATAAATGAATATCACAATAAGATAAGAATATGTTTTCATTGAACCTAATAAACGTTTCTATGCTATATAATACATATTTCATGTGTAACTGTATTCATTTCATTTCAGATCGTTTCTTCAAACTCCGGTTTCAGTTTTTACCATATTTTCAAGATCCTCAATTTGAAAACGGCAAATATACTGTCAAAAAAGGAATAGTAAATGTTAACAGAATATTCTCAACTTATCTAATGAAAGAACATAATATCCTAATTTCTCAATTTTTCTCAATACTGAACAGAGTAAAATTCATAATCACCCTTTTAACCAATTTTCTTCCTAGGTTTTGAAAACGTAGTAAAATAATTACAATGAAAATGATATTTTATTTCGAAATAATTTAGCATACTGTAATCACACAGTATAGATATAATTTCTCACAACTGACGATATAATTCATAGATAATAACGTGAATTGGAGTTTATTTTATGTGATACTACGAATGAATATTAGAAGTGAATATAGATTTTTACATTATGAATACTTTAATACATTCATAATGAGTCATGTGATTCCTGCATTTATGGTCGAAAATTATAAAGGAGATTGTGAAAATTACGGTACTTGTATGGTAAAATCACATGACTCAATATGTAAATTCCCAAGGAGTTTTCACCAAATTCATTTGGTAATATGACGTTCACAGAAATCCCTGTGATATCACATTATTTTACGTTGGTTACAAAAAGGCCAACGTAATATTATGTGATTTCACAAGATTAATTTTTGCAGTGTACTGTTTAATATGTTCTTTAATGATATCGGAGCTGAAATTGATGTCAATTTCCTTTTATACGCAGATGACTTGAAACTCTATCACAATATAACATGTTCTAATGATTGCGAACGTCTCGCCCTGAATTTGAATCGTGTTGCTACATGGTGTCGGAAGAATAATCTATCTCCCAACATATCCAAATGTAATGAAATGTCTCACTCATTGAAAACGAACTTGAATTTACACAACTTCGTCATGAACAATCAAGTTCTGTAGCGTCCTGACACACTCACTGATCTAGGTATTACTTTTGATTCATCCCTCTCTTTCGATAAACATATTGACACTACTCTAAGAGCAGCCTATCGCATATATGGTTTCTTAGTTAGAAATACGAAAGACTTCAAAAAGGCTTCAACATTAAAATTACTTTGTTTCACTTTTGTTTGATCTAGGCTGGAATATGCATCTGTACATTATGATGATGCACTCGTTTCCGCACCACCTTTGAGGTAGAATGCAAGGCGCGCTTTTTTACATGGTTTCCCTCGTAGGCATAATCCATGAACTGTAATAAAATGTTTTAATTTTATGTTCAATAATTATTTATTTGTACATTGAAAAATAGGGAAAAACAAATTTTTGTATATAATTTTCCTTTATATCCATTCGTCGTCGATATCCTCAATTTCAACTTCATCAAAAGTTGCTGACAAAACTTCGAGTGGACTTGCTGTATTTAAATCAACATCTTCATAATTTTCTTCACTAGTGGTGGCAATAAAGGTGTTATTGGTTGTAATATATTATTTTTCAACTCCCAACCCCACTGTTCTGGATCAATTTCTTTTCCTAGCCAGGGCTTTTCATGATGAGCGTTAATTAGCCGTTTCTGGCAAACTATTCAACGGATCAACCTGAAATTTCCACAGTATGCATAAGTCAATATGACCTACACGCCTAAAATATTTTAGAAGAAGCGCCGTTGTCGCATCTACTATAAAGTAGCGGATTCTTTGATTTTTCAAATGGAACACCCCGTATATAATATCATATTATGATTCATTATCACTTTGTCAACAAATTAATATGCTATTTGCCTATACCTATCTATTACCGTTTAGAAGATATAAATTCATTTCGATATTTTTTTTACCAAAAATGAACTTTTATAAATGCTGATATTCTTGAACTCTCTTGCACTAAAATAATCAAATTTGAAACGGAGTGACGTGATACTATGAGGATCTTCACTCCGAGTCATATTTTCATTTGCTTCATACAGGGTCTTTAAAAAATGCAGATACTTTGATCTCATGAAAAAATGAATGGAACTCAATTTTTTCAAATGAAACACCCTGTATATTTCAACATTTTCGAGCTCTACACCCAATTTTAGATTAACTTTGTTCAGATAATACTATTTCTATTTTGAACCGTTTTCGAGATAAACTGTGTCTAACGGAAATTGTCATGGTTTCCTTGTTCATCACTCATTTTTGTAAAACAGATTTCATTTGATGAAAAGATAATTATTAAAATACTCCTCAACCATCGAATGAAACTTTTCTTCAAACAATAGTTTTATTAACGCTGAAACACGAACTGAAAATAATAAACCCATACATTAATGAGTTAATTTAATCGTCAGTGTATTTCAGAATATGTTCAAACACATCTCCACCTCTACTTAAACAAACATGTAATCTCTTCAAAAGATTGTCATGTGTAGCGCTTCTGATCAAGTCTGGAGTCAAACTATTGAAAGCAGTTGTAACTCTCGATTTCATATCTTCCATTGTTGTTATTGGAGTAGAGTAAACCATATTTTTAATGAAACCCCACACGAAATAATCTAATGGATTGCCATCTGGTGTTCTAGGAGGCCAACGAAAAGGTCCATTATTACTAATCCATCTGTCTTTCGGTTAAAGCTTCGCTGACTGAATGAGAATTATGGGGTGGAGCACCATCCATTTGGTACCATACACGTTCTCTTCTTGATCTATTATTCAAAATCATTTGAATTCCATTCCTCAGTGAATCTTCATATTTTGATGCATTCAAACTATCATCATAAAACTCGATATAAAAAATTGAGTCATTCTTTATGGCACAAAATACATTGAATTGCCATCTTTCTTGAAAACCCCTTTGGCGGACAACATGGGGATTTTCTGGCGCCCAATAGTGACTGTTGTGTCTATTGAAAACTCCATTTTTTGTGAACTTGGCCTCATCTGTCCATATGATATTGTTAAGAAAATGTTCATCCCCTTGAGTCTTGACAAGTAACCATTCAAAGAATTCCACTCTACGAGGTAAATCAGTCTCTTTCAAATGTTGGACACAGTAGAACTTATAGGGATGCCATTTATGCTTATTAGGAATTCGACAAATTGTCACGTAGGATATACCTATCTCCCTTTCAGCCTCGTACAGAGAAGCATTTGGAAATGCATGAAAGTATTCCAAAACTGTTATACCATTGTCATCATCATCCACTTTAGTCTTCTTACGAATGATTTTTGAACGGAAGGTTCCATTCAACCAACAGTTTTTTAGTAGTCGATTTATCATATTATTATTCGGCTTCTGAAGTTGTGGATATCTTTCGTGAAATACTCGGCATTTTCTACTTGCAATTCTATTGCACTCACCATAAATTATTAATAAATTCACGAAATCTTCATTACTGTAACCTGATCTTGACATTATTCTATTATAATTGGTAGCTATCACAATCAATCAAAACCACCAATGAAAGTCTGACATTAAATGATTGGTTTATTTATTTTTCCAAAGCAAACTATTTAAAAATATTAATGTGTACTGTTGTATGTTAGAGACCAATACCTCAATGTATACAAATTATAACTTTTTCTAGGGTAGGTACACACCAATTTCGAAATGACTGATCTGAGACAGTTAAAAAACTGGATCAAAAATAAATATTACTAAGTATAAAAAAATGTTGAATGTCCAAAATAAGTGATGAATTCAAAAAAACGAGCAAGAAAACCACGTCAGTTTTCGTTTGATCTCGAAAACGGTTCAAAATAGAAATAGTATTATCTGAACAAAGTTAATCTAAAATTGGATGTAGAGCTCAAAAATGTTGAAATGTACAGGGTGTTCCATTTGAAAAAATTGAGTTCCATTAATTTTTTCATGAGATCAAAGTATCTGCATTTTTTGAAGACCCTGTATGAGGCAAATGAAAATATGACTTGAAGTGAAGATCCTCATAGTATCACTCCACTCCGTTTCAAATTTGATCGTTATAGTGCTAGAGAGTTCAAGATTATCAGCATTTATAAAAGTTCATTTTTGGTAAAAAAAATATCGAAATTAATTTATATCTTCTAAACGGTAATAGATAGGTATAGGGAAATAGTATATGAATTTGTTGACAAAGTGATAATGAATCATAATATGATATTATATACGGGGTGTTCCATTTGAAAAATCAAAGAAGCCGATACTTTATAGTAGAAGCGACAAGGGTGCTTCGTCTGAAATATTTTAGGCGTGTAGATCATATTGATTTATGCGTACTGTGAAATTTTCACGTTGATCCGTTAAATAGTTTGTCAGAAACGGCTAATTAACGCTCATCATGAAAAGCCCTGTATGTATACGGCATACAATACCCTATGTGAGTGTATTCTACTCGTTTTCTCAGCGCCTTACTCCGAAAACAGTTGACTTCACAGAAAAATGCAAGAGACATTTTTTGTAAATAATCGTATAAGGAATAATTTCTATAGTGACCTTTATTGACTTCCGCGCCATAGGTCGCGAAATATTCGCGACCTTTTGACCCTTATAACTTTTTCATCCGGCACGATATCAATGTCGTTTTTTCACATCTTCATTAAAACGCCATAATGAAGGTGTATACCAAAATTCAGCTCAGTAGGAATTTTCACCCAGATTGAGTTTTGAAAACCTAAGATGACTGGATTAGTTAGGAATAGTTCTGTAATAACTTATATTTAATTTTGGCCTTCACATTTTCAAACTATTTCTGGCCGCTATCTTTGGCCTCCAACTTTAAATTCATGGATATGTAGGAAACCCTTCACCAGTACCATCTTTCAGAAAAGTCATCATCATTGAGAAGGAATAGAAATACTTTGTTCAGAACGTGGGGCATATAGATGTATTTTGGAAACTTGATTTTCCTCACCTATAATCTCAAATAGAAGATGAACATTATCATCGATTGACAGAACCGCATTCGATAGTTAAACAAGTTCATGTTTTCGAAAAAATGATTGGATTCGATAACGTTGACAAAGATTGATTGAGGACATAAAACATAATATTACGGATTATTTTTATGATCACACAGGATTATGAGATACCGATAACACAAATTATGTGAAACAAACATTTTCACGTGTGGAGTTGGATGTCCAGATTATAAAACATTATTATCTATGAACTGAAGCGAAAGAGATATGACGGAAATGAAATCAGTTGTATACGCTGTCTGTACAGAAAGTAGGGTGAATGTTCATTTTTCTCAAAAAAAAATTATTTATTCATCGATTTCTGTTTTGTTACCTTCGAAATAGTCCCCGTTAGATATGAAACACTTGTTCCAGCATTTTTCAGTATGTCCTTAAGTTCCTCCACCGAATTGGTTTTGGTCACCACAATCATAACGTAACGCTGTCCTTTCATGTGCTTCTTCATTCTTGGGAACAGGAAAAAGTCGCAGGGGGCCGAATCTGGTAAATACGGTGAGTGAGGCATGATTACGATATCCTTTTTGGCCAAAAAATCACGAACAAGCAATAACGATCATTGTTTTTCCACAATGCTGAGTTTTCTTTGTATTGCTTCTCTTGAGCGGCCATAACTTCAAGATGATACTCCACGGTAATCTAAGAAAACAGTGGGCAGAATCTTGTCATTTGATCAAAGCTGGCGTGCTTTATTGGTCGTGGCTCTCCTGAGATCTTCCATCGGGACGATTAGTTTCGATGTCATAACCATATTGTTACTTTTTTTTGATAAACCCTTTCCCAATCAGGCAGTAAAGCTCATATCGCGGTACCACCCTGTATTCGAATTCATTATAGCCACCGTCCAAAACGTTTAAGCTTGTCGCTCACTTGTCCGACACAGCACGGCGCTGTCCGTCACCTGTAAACGACGGGTAGTAGCATCGCCCATTTGTCCAACTACAACCAGGATACTGAAGATGTTTTTGTTCGATTCTCAGAGTAATAATAAGACATAGAATTGCCATGCCTGTACCACAGTATAGGAGTAAATACCAGTAAGTTCACTCTCCGCCATATTTGGGTCAAGATTCCCCACTTCGAATTTTATGCGCGGCCGAACTACAGCGCAACCGACTGAATCTGAGGCGTTTACCAAGCGAGCCAAACTGAGGCATGGAATATTATTACAGAGTGAGTCGTTGTAAGTGGTGGTTTTGTATTTGTGAAAAATTTGTGTCTAGTTTCAAAATGAGCAAGTATCAAGCTGTGGGTTGCTGTAATTTGCAGGGTGATGTCGACATTCATTTTTTTCGATTTCCAATTGATGAAAAAAGGTATGTTTTTTTATTATTTACTATGTAAGATTGAAGTATTGAACATATAACGAAAATCATAAAAAAAATTGTTATGGACCATATATAGTGAAGTCATTAAAATGCAGACTTTTTATTATGAATTCACTTAGATAAAATTAAACTTCACGAATAGTATATGCCTCCAGTTCCACTGGAAAACCACTAAGGAAAATAATTGTTGAACCACATCAAGTTTTGATTTGAATCTGTAGGGAAATAATTACTTTCACTGAAATCTTTGCAAAACCAAAGTGTCGAATATATATTCAAATAACCTTTTTTGGAGCCTACTTTCCATATATATGTTCCAGATGATCTACTATAAATAACAAATATGTCTTTTCTTAGATTCTGTCATCAATAACAAAAAACATTAGAATTTCATTCGATTGACACACTTCATAATTAGCAAACTAGGCAACCCAAAACTAAGAAATCTGTATTTTATATTGAAGTTTTGATTTACAACAACTAACCCAATAATATAAAAAAAGTATTTCAGAAAAACGATTCATTCTACAAATGCCTTAGTAGTCATGGCAACAGGCATACATTCGAACTGGAAACAGCCTGTTGCATACTTATTTACCAATTAATCCACATACTGGATATAAAAAGTATTGTGATTGAAGCTGTTAGGCAATTATCAAAAATTGAATTGAGAGTTAGGGGTATCATTTCAGATTTAGGTTCTAATTTTCATGAACTTGCCAGAAAAAATCACGAAGTGACTGTAGAGCAGCCATATTTCTTTGTTGATGAGGAAAAAAATATTTTGAATCTGTTTCAAACAAACGTCAGTACCTTCAATTTTGAAAAACCAGACACAACTCAAAAACTGCAATAAGTATTAATAAAATTACTAGAGTTGAAATTACATTAAAATTTCAATATTCAGTATCTACAGATTATTTATAAACACTTTCTAGGGCGGTAAGGATACTTATTCACGTTGAATAAGGTCTTGACAAACAAAATGCATGCTATGGTAGTGTCAAGTTGTTGATTTACTTGTCAAATTTTCAACAGTTATTGTTGCAATAATGTTGTCTCTTCAGGAAAGAATAGAAATAGTTTTAATATGTGGTGAGAATACACCATACCGGCATGTAGCTAACATTTTTAATGAACGGCATCCAGGAAAAAATGTTCAACATACTACTGTGTCAAGGATAATGTCGAAATTCAGAAAAACAGGATCCGTAGCAAATTAATTTAAGAATAGGATAGAATAGAATAGAATAGAAGTTTATTTAACCACATTATACACTTTACATGTTTGTAGCAAGTCATGACAAATTTGTTACATATGTTTACGCACAGTAAAAGTAATCTCAGATCGGATGAGTATAAAAAATAATTTAAGATAAAAAGTAGAGCAACATAAAGATTAACATTATAAACATGAAAGAACAACATGATATAGCATATTTACGGTAGTCAGATGAGTATGTTGCTTGTATGTTGAGACTTAGGAGCGATTTTTAAAATACCCCAGGTAATCAGAGACAGATTAAAAGCAGCCCTCTAATAGTAGTTGTTTGATGGATTGTTTGAATTTATTCATACTAAGATATTTCAGCTTGACTGGTAAACAGTTGTATAAGTTGTAATCCAAAGAATTTTTTTGTGATTTAGCTAGGCGATATCGATTTGTACAGATATTTTTAGCGTTTCTCGTACGGTACTGATGAATATTAGAACGTTTAGGTAAGGTACTCGCAATTCTGTGGATTTCTAGCAAAACATGAAAAATGAATAACGTTGGTACAGGCGTGATACCTAGTTCTTTGAAAATTGGTTGACACGGTTCCCGAAAACCTACATCTGCCAATATTCGAATGGCTCACTTTTGTAACCTAAAGATATTGAGAGAACCAGGTGACTTTCCCCAAAGAACAATCCCATAACCAAGGTGAGAATGAAAAAGCGAATAATAAGAAATTTTTAATATATCGAAGCTGGTAATATTTTTAAGTTGTCGTAGAACATAAATAGTGCTGGATAACTTGCTCCTAAGCTGATTTGTATGTTGATGCCAAGATAAAGTATTGTCAAGTGTTACGCCAAGCAATTTCACGCTATCATTTGAGGGGCCTACAGTGGAGAATTGAAGACGTTGTGTCTTATTGGTATTCAATTTCAAATTATTTGTTAGAAACCAAGTATTAGCTTCATTTTCAATGTCTTCCGATATTTCTGTTAGTTTGTTGATTCTATTTCCACTATAGATTAAGGTGGTATCATCAGCATAAAGAATTGTTTTATTTGGCGTCATAAAATTGCAGAAATCATTTACGTAGAGGATAAAAAGTAAGGGCCCAAGGATAGGTCCTTGAGGGACTCGATGTACTACAGGTTTGGAGCTAGAAATGGTATTATTGCAAGAAACAGCTTAATATCTATTTGTGAGGTACGATTTGATAAGTGTTAACGAAATTCCTCTCACCCCATAATATTGTGATTTTTCAAGTAACAGCGTGTGTGACACGCAGTCAAAAGCCTCAGATAAATCAAAAAGTGTAATGGCAGTTTGCAGTCCATCTTCAAGGCCATCAATGATATATCCAACTATATCTAAAACAGCTTGCGAAGTGGATCTGTCTTTGCGGAAACCATATTGGGAGTTTGAGAAAAAAATATTTATTTCAAAATAGGAATAAAGGCGTTTTTTTTTAATTATTTCAACAATTTTACTAAAAATTGAGATAATGGAAATAGGACGGAAATTATCCAAGGAAGAAATATCTCCTTTTTTAAATATTTTTATCAGTTTGGAGAACTTAAATGAATCCGGAAATATGCCTGTTTCAATAATCAGATTTACTAACATGGTTAACGGGTATAGTATGATGTCGAGTGTTTTCTTGATAATAGATAAGAAAAAATGATATGAAAAATCACATCCAAGTAAATATGATGAGGAGGCCCAACTTAACATTTGTTTAAAAGTTATTGAACATGGGCAAACGAGCATAATCGATATTATAAAATATACCGATTACAAGGGAGAAAGTGAAAAATTTTATTAAAGAATGAATTTTGGCCTTACAAGCCAAAATTTATGTACACATTAAAAGAACTAGATTTTGATGTCCGTTTGGGGTTTTCATTCTGGTTTCAAGGAGAGAGAGAATAAAATGTAAAGTTTCCGTATAAAATTTTATGGACAGAGTTCTCTTCAAATGGAACGGTAAGTTCTCAAAATTGCCGATGGTGGGCCCAAGAAAATCCCAATTTCACAGTTGAATGTGGTGATCAGTATTCATTTAAAACTAATGTATGATGTGGGATACTTAACGACCAAATAATTGGGCCATTTTTCTTTAGGGAAAATTCATCATCCGTCGGTTATCTCAACCTTTCAAATAATGAGGTTAGTGAAGTTTTAGATAATATGTCTTTAAATATTAAATACGACCTATGGTATCAGCTTGATGTCGCACCAATTCATCACACGGTTGCTGTAAAACATTCCCTCCAACAAATGTTCAGAGGCAAAGTTATTGGACGTAACTGGGAACATTATTGGCCACCTAGATCACCCGACTTGATGCCTTTAGACTTTTTCTTGTGGGGTTACCTGAAACAAAAAGTGTACCGAAGTAGACCATTTACTGACATACAACATCTGGAAAATACCATTCGCGAGTGCTGTGCAAATATAAATCCCCGATTTATTAAAAATGCAGTTACAGATGTCAGTAGAAGGACCATAATTTGTATTGAACGTGGAGGACGACATACTGAAATGTAGGCTATAAGTATTTGACAACCTCATTTAGATCAATAAGTAATTTTTTGTTCCCATTTGTATTTTCTATGATATTATTGTTGTTTAAAATTAATAATAATAGTTCTATCGAAATTATTTGCATTTTTTTTTGTAGTTGCCTCTGCTTTTTCGAAATCAAAGGTTTGTTTAAGAAAATAGCCAAGTGATTGAAACATTGCACCAGTCATGTTAACATTTTTATAGCAAATTTTTAATTTCTCTCTAAAAATATTCGTATGAGTAAAAATGTATAAGAAAAGGTAAACTCCATGATGAGTTTGTTATGTATACATGAATTGATGACAATTAACCGAACTTGTTTTTTAAAATAAAGGGGATATCTGTCAAAAATAAGCAAAACGTTAACATACATAAAATTTGTCATATGGATATAAAATTGCCGTAGAAACAACTTTTTCAGGTAACTTTTTGTTAAATTCGATCTAGAAATGCACTTTTTCATTTTTTTCAAAAAAAAAAGTTGAATTTGATAAACACTGAACGTCAGTGGGTCGCAGTTGGCCGCATCATTTTAAGTTGAATTTAAAGCACAAACAAGTCCCGAAGTTAAACTTCATTGAAACTTTTCGAAAAAAAAGTTTCCCATATGATGCGCACTTTGGTGACACTGTATATATAAACAACATCTTCAAAATTTCTGATTTCAATGGTAAAATAACTTCATTTGCTGATGATACAGCTATCACTTTTGTTGGAAAAACTTGAGAAGAAGTACCTATACACTCAGTCTGAAATAGGAATCAAAACGATTTTCAACTGGTTGAGTTCTAATTTATTGAGTGTTAATGTTGAAAAAACCAGGAATACACTAAACAGGGAAATGATACCGATGGTATGATGCCTTGGCCAACTCCATAATACGTTACTGTATAATAGTATGGGGTGGTACCTTCACGACATCGCTAATTAACTTAAAAGTGATTCAAAATTCATTAATAAGAATCATGATAAAAAAAGATCGGAGGTATTGTACCCAGTCGTTGTATGATAAAACTGATATATAGTCGGTGTTAGAAAAACTCACATTTTTCAGAGTTTATTATGGACTCCTAATTCTTCAATCAAATTTGTACAGCATGCTTTTAATACTCGTAACAGTTCAGTTAAGACCATGAATGTTCCTCGTAGTCTGGTTCACATGTACTCGATTTAGCTCTTTTTGGTGACATTTTTCAGCCCTGTCCAAAAATTACGATTCGTATTTTTGCCTAGAAAGTTTAAGGAAAGGTCCGAAAACGCGCCGATAAAAATTATCTCGGAAAATTTTCAAAATTTTGGAAAATTGAAAAAAGATTTGAAAAGATCAATGAATTTGCGTAAAAAAAATCCGACTCTTGAAACTGTATCCCGATTATTTATAATTTTTACAGAGCCCTCAAAATAGAGCCAAAAGCGGGTAGTCTGGCTTCCGCGCGCTTTTCGTCACTCTGACATAAAAACAAAAAAAATCATTTGAACATATTAAATGTGAATATTGAGATATGAAAAAATTCATGTAATATTGGGATACATCAATAAACAATAATCCGCAGTCAAAACATTTTTATCCCAACTTTAACGTTAATTATGAATTTGTTAATTAATAACTTTTTCTGAATTGAAAGTTAATATAAAAATTCCTATAATTATTAAACTGAAACCCTGGCATTTTTTTCCTTTGGTAAAGTTATCTTTAACAGGCAATAAAAATATATTACCGTTACCAAAATGAAAAAATTGTTATTTTCTATTTTTTATTGACAATTGAAAATTATAATTTTATAAAAAATACATTACAATTTTTTTCTACAGCTATTAATGAATTTATTATGAACAAATACATTGTTTATAAGCAATTCGAAATTTTTTTTTACATTATGTTAATTGAAAAAAATCATGATTAAAAAAAAATTGGTTTCTTAAAAAAATTTCTCTGTTGCTAAAAAATGCGTTTGTTAATTAACAATCGTTTTGTGCAACTAAATATTAAAATTGGGGAACCTTTTTTTTTAATCATAAATTCTATTGTTCTTTAAGGTTTTGAAAAACTTTTTTTTTATTATTTTTTCAATTGTTCATTTAAAAAAATGTTTGTTATAAACAATTAATTTTTAAATTTTTTTTTCAATACTTTGTTCAATAATAAAAGCAACCAGGTATTTTTTTTCAATTAATTCTATTTTTTATAAAAATTTTAATATTGTGATACCTTGATACTTGTCTTTTTCATTCGCTCCTTCGTTTTGATAATTATATAGTTATAATAACTTTTAAACTATTGCAGTTATGACAAATATGCTTCAAGACTTTTTCGTTCATTATGAATTTATTAACAATTCAAGCCTTTTACTAAAGTTGTGAGCATCGGAAATTTAAAGAAGGTTAATGAGTAAACTCATTAAAATTAAATTAACAGAATGACTGATTGCTTCATTCAATTTTCTACAACTACTGAAAGTGCGAGTAATAAAATCCTTATGATTTATTGTTACATAACACGAAGTTTATGTTGAAAAAACTAAATTTTTTTTTTAATAAATAACGATCAATAATTAAATAAATAATAGGACTACAACTTTAGTGAAAGGCTTGAATTGTTAATTCATAATGAACAAAAAAGACTTGAAGCATATTTATCATAACTGCAATAATTTGAAAGTTATTATAATTATAAAAGCGAAGAAGCAAATGAAAAAGGCAAGTATCAAGGCTTCACAATATTAAAAGTTTTATAAAAAATAGAATAAAAAAAAAACACATAGTTACTTTTATTATAGAACAAAGTATTGAAAAAAAAATAAAAATAAAAAAAAATAATTTGTTTATAACAAATTTTTTTAAATGAACAATTGAAAAAAGAATAAAAAAAAGGTTTTTCAAAACCTTAAAGAACAATAGAATTTATGATTTAAAAAAAAACGGTTCCTTAATTTTTATATTGAGTTGCAAAAAACGATTGTTAATTAACAAACGCATTTTTTAGCAACAAAGAAATTTTTTTAAAAACCATTTTTCTTCTATAAATCATGATTTTTTTCCATTAACATAATACAAAAAAAATTTCGAATTGTTTATAATAAATGTATCAACAATAGCTGTAAAAATTTATTAAAAATATTATTGATTGGTTTTTAGCCATGAGACATTAAAACAATGAAAAATAAAAAAAAAATTGTAATATATTTTTTATAAAATTATAATTTTCAATTGTCAATAAAAAAATTGAAAATAACAATTTTTTTATTTTGGCAACGGTAATCTATTTTTTTGCCTATTAAGGATAACTTCATCAAAGGAAAAAATGCTAGGGTTTCAGTTTAATAATTATAGGGATTTTTATATTAACTTTCAATTCAGAAAAAGTTATTAATTAACAAATTTATAATTAATGTTAAAATTGGGATAAACATTTTTTGACGGCGGATTATTGTTTATTGATGTATCCCAACATCACATGAATTTTATCATTCCTCAATATTTACATTTATTATGTTTAAATATTTTTTTTTGTTTTTATGTCAGAGTGACGAAAGGCGCGCGGAAGCCAGACTACCCGCTTATGGCTCTATTTTCAGGGCTGTGTAAAAATTATAAATAATCGAGATACAGTTTTGGGAGTCGAGACTTTTTTTACGCAAATTCATTGATCTTTTCAAATCTTTTTTCAAATTTCCAAAATTTTGAAAATTTTCCGAGATATTGAGAAAAAACTAAAGCCCCATTTTTTTTTCACCTAATTGTTTATAACTTTTGTAATTTTCATCGGCGCGTTTTCGGACCTTTCCTTAAACTTTCTAAGCAAAAATACGAATCGAATGACACCTTGGTCGTAATTTTTGGACAGGGCTAAAAAATGTCACAAAAAAAGTACATGTGAACTAGACTATCGATGCAGACTCACTCATAATGAAAAATTTATAACCTATCTGGTACCCAAACTTCACAACACTCTACCTGAATCATTGGAAGGCATGAGAAACAAACTCAAATTCAAAATAGAGTTGAAAAAATTTGTTGACAATAATTATGATATGCTTCTTCTAATACTTGAATAAGAAATATCTATTATTAGAGGTGACTTTCAGAGCGCATCACAGACAGATGTTTCTCTCTTTCTCTCTCTCACTTTCTCGTCCTCTATCTTTTTTTTAAACAGGTAGAATTGTATAATCTCTACATTTCATGTATCTTTATTCATTTATTTTATTTTATTTTTTTATCCTTTTGTCATAGACGACTATGTATTTTGTCTTATTACTGAATTAAATAAATTTACTTACTCACTATATATTGGTCAAACTGGCAGAACATTCAGCAGTCGAATCCAGGAACATCATTTGAGCTATCTAAATAAGAAAACAAGTTCTACATATTCAAATCATCTTTCAGAAGAAAATCATATCTTCAACGAAGAGTTCAAAATTTTACACATTGAAAATAAAGGTTTGTTAATGAATCATTTGGAAGCAATGGAAATTAATGAACATAAAAATTCAAACATTCGAATGACTGACCAACTAGATTTGAATAGATCACCGTTATTGAACTTGTTTTCTTAAAAAAACTGAGGAAGTATTATTATTGATGTAAAAGTGAGGTAATATGCTGCAGATAATCATAATTGAAGAGGTACCTCAGGTATATAAAAAAATGTATCTATATCATCAATGATATAGATAATGATAGGAATGTATATTTTCAGAGGATATACTCAGAGAATCGCCGAGATATCAAATTATAAATCCAATCAGGATTTAAGTGACAGTTAGAAGGTGAAGAATAACAAACAGTTTTCCATAGGAGGCTCGAACAAGTGAAAGTTAATTGATTTTTGTGTGAAATAAATCCTTAGCCTGAAGTAGATCTCAGGAACGTGAGACGGAAATCACATAAACTAGCTCGACATGCCACGAATACGACCAATTAAGGGCAAATTGATTGCTTTTCAAGATCTGAATAAAGCTAGGGGAGGACGTGATTTGCAGGGTGATTCCACTGACAAGTATGTTAATTAATGAGCAATTTGTTATGAATAGGAAACAACTTTTTTTTGGGATCGTCAGAATGTAATGTTCCACCAAAGTATTCTTTCGGCAGATAAAAAATGGCATTGTTGTGATGAAGTATTTCGTAGAGGCACTGAAAATGTTCTGAGTCAGATAATATTTGTAACAATAATTGACTTTATTTATCAACATATGAATGAAATGGAAAAGTATCAGTTATTATCCATTATCAGCACAAATGAGAGAGAAAAATCAGAATATCCCTAAAAAGTCAACAAACAAACCGATGAAATGAAAAATTCCACCAAAGGAAGGAATTTGAAAATAAATAACCTGCAAACCGAACCAAACCGCACATTTGTGGTTTAGGTTAATCACCACGGAGGCACCTTCAGCTACCTGCGTGACATTCAGATCCACGAAATCATACAGATATGAGAAATATAGAGGTAGTATCTTTATGAACACAAGATTTATTGACTGAAATCACAAATGTGCGACTGGATTCTGCTGATGGCTCCTTGCATTTGTATTTCTTTATTTTGATAACCAAGTGTTTTCCATCCTTGCACCATGCTGATGATGAGTCAAAAGTCCAAAACACGTGTCATGGTTTGCCACTCCCTTGAGTGCTATGCCCGATTATCAACTTCTGTTGATTTTGTTTTTCAGTCAACAGGATCAACGACCACAGCATCAAAAATTCAATGGAACTCACAGACAGAATCTCTACAACAAATGTCAGTCCGAACACTAAACTGTTTTCGTTCGACATAAAAAATATGTATTCCAACATACCAATCAACGAAAGTATAAACATCATATCTGAGAAACTAAAACACCAAAACATAGACAAAACCTACATTAACCAAATGGAACACAGTCTAAATACAATACTTAATCAAAATCATTTCGGATCTGAAGGGAAAATGTATAAACAAACAGATGGACTAGCGATGGGATCCCCACTATCTAGCATTATATCCGAAATATACCTGCAAACCATAGATAAGAAAATCTTAACAATAATAAAAACACATGATGAAAAAGGAGATTGGTTCAGATACGTTGACGATGGACTGTACATATCACAAAACAATGGAATAAGAATAGAACAAATAATAAAAGAAATTAACGAAATAAATCAAAAACTATGTTTCAGCATTGAGGAAGAGCACAACTCAAAACTTAACTACCTGGACATAACCTTCGGATATAACCACAACAAAACACAATTTCAAATGGCAATATACAGGAAACCTACACAAACAAGCTCCACCATACCCGCAAGTTCAAACCATCCACCATCACACAAAATGGCTGCCTATAACGCATTCATATATGGAATGTTAAGGATACCACTCAGCAATGAAGCCCGAAACAAAGAACGGAAAATCATATACCAAATAGCGAACGAAAACGGATACACCCAAAAGACAATAGATAAACTAGAAAACAGAATCAAACAAAAAAATACAGAACAACAAATACGTACGTAGGACACCAAACCAAACAACTAACAAACATCTCCAAACCACTGAACATCACATACAAGCCGAACACGAAGATAACACAAAAAATAAACAACTATGAAAAAGAAGAAGACAAAGACCAAAACGGGATATATAGTATACAATGCTCGGACTGCAACAAATTCTATATCGGCCAAACCAAGAAAAAACTGATCCAAAGGTACAATGAGCACAAAAAGGCATACATAAATCCAACAGTATATAAATCAAACCTTGCAACACACGCCATATAAAACAAACATAATTTCCCCCCACCAGAGAACATAAAACTAATAAAACAAATCAACAAGGGAAACCGCATGGACATTTGGGAAAACTTGAACATCCATAAATTCAACAGTCATAAATCACTTATCGAGGAACAAGTACAAATCAAAACACAACAAGATCTCACATTCAATATATTACACAAAACCATACACATTCCTAGAGAAGATCTAACACGAAGAAGAGTACCTGATGCAGAACAAATACAGACAAATTTACCTAAATTACCTGAAATACCTGAGTTAAGACGCTCTGACCGTATAAAGAGACAGACAACAGGATGACCAGTTCAGTTTGAGGAGTGCCAGAAGATGACAGTACTACCAACTGTCGAAAGCGCTCGCAGATAATTAATAGAAGATATAAAGCTTCAAATCCTTTTTGTAGAATTAATTATTGAAATATTCAAAATATATATATTCATAATATATATATATATATATATATATATATATATATATATATATATATATATATATATAGACACGTGTTTCGGGCTTTTGGCCCATCATCACTATGGTGCAGCCAAGTGCAAGGATAGACAACACTTGCATTTGTAGTTATTCATACAACCAAGTTGCCTATCTTTGCACTTGGCTGCCCTATACTGATGATGGGCCAAAAGCCCGAAACACGTGTAACAATTAGTGGACACAACACTCCAAAAGTGGGGCAAACCGCGGACACGTGTTTCTGGCTATTGGCCTCATCAGCGCGGTGCAGCCAAATGTAAAGATGGGCAACACTTGTTTGCCGAAAGCAGGAAACAACACATACGCACGGAGTCAACACATTTGTGGTTCCAGTTAGAAGACCTAGAATTCCCAGGCTACATCTAACATGACCACGTAGGCAGCTATAGCTACCTGCGTGACATCCGGGTCCAGGATATAAATACAAAGAGAGATTCTATCTAGTGGGTATGATATAAAAATCAAAAATGAAACAATTAGTTTGTTTTTGTTTCATTTTTGATTTTTATATTATACCCACTCGATGAAATCTCTCTTTATATATATATATATATATATATATATATATATATATATATATATATATATATATATATACCGGGTGTCCCACATTTTATGTGACAGGCAATATCTGGTTTGTTGAAGGAGATACACAAAAATGTTTCATACAAAAGTTTTAGGAGTTCATGAGAGCTATATTTTGATATAATTTTTAAATATACAGGGTGTTTGGTGTAGGTGCTACAGACCAAAATTCCATTTTTTGAAATAGAACGCCCTGTATATCATTACATATTCAGATGCTACGTTAAATTCTGATATCATTTCATGTTTGGTTTTTGAAATTCGGTTACGGCGTTGTTGAGTTATTGCTTAAAATGTAATTGAGAACGACTATTATTTTTAAAAATATCTCATACAATTATTCTCTCTGCATCAGATCACATGAAAATTAGTCAAAATTTTGGGTGTTCGAAGTAATGGTTTTAATTTTGAGTTGTGGAATTCAGTCAGGAATCATTTTGAATATGAAACAATTGCGAAATTGAAAGAGGTGTATTCGAAAATAAATCTTTAATTAATAACAATGTAAATAATATAACTTGATGAATCATTTCATAAGAATGGTAGGTACCTAGAAATAAGTCATAAAAATTGTTCAAAGTGATGCCCATTAGATATTATACAGGCTACATTGAAAACAATATCTTTTAAATAACCCCATAGGAAAAAATCAAGCGGTGATAAATCTGGGGAACGAGCCGGCCACTGAATTGGACCCTTATTACCAATCGATCTATTTGGGTACGTTCTATCCAGATATTCAGTAACAACCTGTGAATTGTGAGGAGGAGCACCATCTTGTTGCCACCAAATTCCTTGTCGGTCTGCTATGGGTATATCTTCCATCAACTGGATCAAATCATTTTCTAGAAAATGTAAATATCGCAATCCATTGAGATTTTCATTGAAAAAGTAAGGTCCTATGATGCGGCCATTGAACAATCCACACCATACTATAATTCCCCAAGTAGTTTGAAAATTACTTTCGCGGACCCAGTGGGGATTTTCTTGAGACCAATAGTGACTGTAATGTCGATTCACAACTCCATTATTGTGGAATAGCGATTCATCGCTCCACAAAATTTGACTGAATATGTTAGGACTTTCATGTAATATTACCTGAATACAAGCAATGAATTCAAGTCGTCGTTCGAAGTCCGTGGCCTACGATGGCCTTCAAACCCGAATGGAGATAGTGACCCTGAACAACGTAATACTCCGAACTGTTTTTTCAGATTTACAAAAATCATTGAGATTGGAATACAAAAAAAATCATTCGAAGAACTTTCTACTTTTTCCACTACAAAACGCAATAATTTGGAAGAATGTTTCTTCAGAGGCAAATTATAACTTTGTAGAGGACAAATATTTAGCCGATGGAAAATCACGATGAACACAAGACAAACAAATTATTATTATACCAACAACATCTGAAACAAATCATAGATAATGTTTTGATTCTCATTAGAAACGAACCCAATTACTCAAACGGTTAACAAATCATCAAACATGTGGAAGTTCAGCATGAGAAATAATAAAGTTCTTTTGAAGGGAATAATTACCGAATTGATCGAATTCGAATTCAGTCCATATTTCAACTTCTAATTAACTTTTCGGAAGGGTTCGGCTTATTCATAATTGGAATGTGGAAATTACATTGAATAGAGTTCTCTGAAAGCTAATGGATTCTATGTGAAACTTATTGAAATTTATGGTTTGACACCTGTTTTCCATCAATGCATAAGAGTTATTCTTTGCTCATGAAATATGGCCTACAGAAAGTTTGATTTCAGTGAGGAAAGGAATATTTTAACAATTATGGCTTTTAGAATATGACAAAATTACAAAAACTCGTGGAAATCTCACGTCAAAGTGTGTCTTTTGAATATGTTATCATGGATTTCCATCTTGTATCGGTCATACTCACTTACTTAGTGTAAGGAATACAGTATTGGTGCTCTTTATTTTGATGGCTACAAAATCGCTTCTCACTCCTCTAAGAGGAGTGATGATTCGTGTTAAGAATACCATTGGTTTTAAGATTTCATCCATCGCGAATGGATTAAATGAAAAACTATTTTCTGAGTGCTGTTGTGTCTCGTTTGTATCACAACAAAATAAATATTGCCTTTTCAATATGTATAGATCACCTGATGGCAATTTGAACAATTGCACAGATCGTTTTGACTACGTTATTCTTAGTGGCGATATCAATATTGATTTTTTAACTGACTCGAGTGATAAATCTTCATTAACTGACTTCATGGATAGTTTTGGCTTGAGATATCAAAACTTTTAACTCACTCGAATTTTTAGAGATGAGAATGGAAAAGTGACAAAATCCAAACTGGATTATTTTCTTGGTGACCATTTGGGTCTTGACTTTGTTTTGAGGAATATCAAAATAAATGTCTTCAATTCTAGTATTCAAAATGAGGTTAATTACAGGAACTCATCTGAACAAAATTTGTTTAACTTACAACATCGACTAAGTAATGCAGATTTTCAGTGGATGCTTGGTTGTTTTGATAAACATAATGTTGTAAGCAGGCATCAACATGGATTTCGCCCTGGAAGATCGACGGAGACTGCCTCGGTGGTTTTTCTCGATTACGTCAATACTGCATTGGACCGCGGAAGATTTGTTGAGGTACCCTTCTTTGACCTTTCTAATGCATTTGGTTTTACAATATTAATGTTGCTCTGGGCAAATTATCTGGATTGGGATTTCGGGGCATTTTTTGTCGTGGCTCGCATTTTATCTTGAGTATCGGAAAATTTGCGTAAAAGTGGATGATTGTAGACCTCAACTTTTCGATGTTGACTTAGGGGTTCCTCAAAGATCAGTTTTAGGTCCCTCGATTTTTCTTCTGTTTTTAAACTGAGATACATATTCTCTCAAGTTGAATTTGAATCATTAATTCAAATGGACTGAATAAACACTTCTTTTAAGTAAAAAAAATATATCACCAAGATTGCGCATACATTTCAATAGAAATGATCACATTAGCTCAAGAGAAGTAAGTATGCATTCTTCAGTCTGAGCAAAATTATTCTCGAAGCAAAACTGATTTGGGCTTTGAAAGAATGATATGTTTACTTGGAACATTATTTAAATGTCTCCGTATGAGAAATTAATTGTTTTCCTTTGAAAAGAAGCATTTTTCATTGAAACGCTTCTATTTGTATAAATCAAATGAACTCATTTACTTCATCGAAGATGAACTTATGTTTCTGTTTAAGCAGGAATCACTTGTTAAAAGGTAAGACCTCGTTAATCCTTAGCTCGCACAAGTTTCGACTTCTGAGAGTTGTCGTTCGTAGGGGTGCGACAGCTGGTTAACGGAAAAACAGATTTCAAACAGATTTTTTTAAAAACTGTCCCTCTCATTTGGTATTTAGTTACTTGAATCCGAAGTATCTCATCTGTAATATGAACAGCTATAAGTGGTAAGGAAAAAAACCAAATGATAGATTACATATTTTGATTGGTTTATTTGATGATGAATATTATCCTGAAAAAGCATGTGATAAAAAACAAAACGTAATAGAGAACTAAATTTTCTTTGATAATCTTTGCTTAAGTATCATATTCCAACCGCACACTTTTGAGAGGGCATATATATATGTATATATATATATATATATATATATATATATATATATATATATATATATATATATATATATATATATATATATCGGAAAAGTCTAGGGATATTTTTATAACATACTAAATATCATAAAAATAAATGCATGAGGTCGTTTAACTTCGATTAAATTGGTACACTCGACCACCCTGTCTAACTAATCTTTTATCAAGTTTTTTACAAACTGTAGGTTTTCGGCTAAAATGAATAATCTGAAAGTGTCGAGTTTGTACATTCTATGCAGTTCTTGCTCAGCAATTAAACTGGAAATATTGTACTTTAACATGGAACCATTGGCTGAGATGAATAGAGCTGAAGGGCTTCGTCAAGGTGGCATGCGACAAAATGATGTAGCTCTTCGTTTGGGGGTCTCCCAAAGTGTTATCAGTCGATTGTGGCGGCGTTTCCGTGGAACTGGCAGTCCAGCCAATCAACATCCAGGGCGAGGACGCGCTACAACTGCAGTTCAAGACCGATTTTTGGTCTTAACCGCGAGAAGACAACCGACAATCACAGTACCTGAGTTGGTTAACGTGTTGCAGCAGACGCACCAAGTAACCATTCGTCGTGATACTGTCAGAAATGCGACTGCATGAAGCAGATCTCCACAACAGAAGGCCACTTAGATGTCCACCTTTGTCGAGAGGCAATCGGGGCAGAAGATTAGAGTGGTGTCAAGAACATCAAAACTGGGATGCAAATGATTGGGCCACAGTTTTGTTTACAGACGAATCCAGATTTGGATTTCATCCAGATTCTCGTCGAGTAAGACTGTGAAGACGACCTGGAAATAATGAACGTTTGAGACACGTCCAGGAAGTCCACACATACAGAGGTGGTACAGTAATGCTATGGGGCGGAATCATGATCGGCGGCAGAACCGATCTCGTTTTTCCAAATCGCTCCCTCACAGCTCGACAGTACCTCGACGCCATTCTTCTACCTATCGTCCGTCCGTTTGCTGGTACTGTTGGTGAAAACTTCCACCTAATGCACGATAATGCTCGTCCACATGTCGCGAGTCTAGTGACTGACTGGCTCACCAACGAAGGAGTTGATGTATTGCCATGGCCAGCACAATCACCGGACCTGAATTCCATCGAGCATGTGTGGGACATGCTTCAACGAAGAATTACTCCGCATATGGGAAACATTCACACAACGTTTCAATTGAGAGAGCTTTTAATCGCTGAATGGGCAAATGTACCTCAACAAGACATTGACAATCTCATTTTGTCGATGCACGATAGATGTAGGGCCGTAATAAACCAGCGTGGAGGCCATATTTTGTACTGATTCCAATTTTTTTCTGTATTATGATTTTTTTTCGGAGTGCCAAAGAAGAGCCATGTTTTTTTTTGTTTTGCTTATATGCGCACTCAGTATTTTTGACCATTTAATGAATTTTGTTGTAAGTTACATTCGTTTAATAATCACCCGTCAACTTTTTTTCCCTAAAGCGATCTAAAAAAAATTATTGCCATTTTTAAAAATATCCCTAGACTTTTCCGATGTGTATATATATATATATATATATATATATATATATATATATATATATATATATATATATATATATATATATATTTGCCCCCCCCTTTTTGGAGTGTTATGTCCATTAATTATTTATTTTTTGATTTGTATATCATACACACTCGATAAAATCTTCTTTGTCTATATATATATATATATATATATATATATATATATATACGAATAAAAAATACAAATTATACAAATAGCAGAAATAAATATTCAATAAGAAAACATATATAAAAAAGGGACATATTCTTGACAAATTGCAAATCAACAAATAAAATAAAATCGAAGCCTATAAACAACATTACAACTCAGACAAGAAAATTAACTAATTTTTTAGTAATTTTACACAAATGAAGTTTTTAAAACTAGATGCCATTCTGGTAAATAACATTTAAAAAATCTTTATCGTCGATCAAGTTCTGTATTCTGCTTTTGTTTATCCACAATTGTCGGAACATCACTTGGATTCTGAAACGAAAGGAAAAATCAGCACATCATCCTTAGCCACTATTTCAAACATATAGAAAGGTAAAAATTTGGAAACAGCAGCCACTTAATGAAAAAAAATGTTTTTCAATAAAACACTGTTTGAGTGGGTTTATTCCATTAACGAACCCAATGGTTGTCCGCATATGAACGACAACCCTCAAAATTTTAAACTTGTCTGAGGTCTTATTATTTAACATACGATTCCTAGCAAGTTAAAAGGTGCTTAAACATTATTCGATGAGAAATAAATAATCAATTCAAAAGAAGTACTCCAAATCCCTTTGAAATATACAGGAAAATTGCCTTTCAAAATAATAATTTTGGAACTGTTATAGGAATTCAAAGTGTCGTGTGAGTATTATTAGAAGATCAACGAAAAATATAAAATGTTTCATTAAAAAATTCAACTCATGATTATACAAACATACTTAAAGGAATATGAATCGCTATTTAAATAACAGCATTCACTATTTTCACGTTTTTGGAAATTCATATTTCATCTTCAGTGAGTTTGGTAATATTTCTACCTATTTCTTACATTCCTAAAGGAAATCTATCAAATAATTTCAAGCTGAGTAGGGTATACTCAATTTGTTCCCAATGAATAACATAAAAACATTTCTGAAGTGATTACAGAAAGCAAAGACGTTTCGAAATTCAACAAATAGTTACATGTTGAAATCAGAAAATGGTTGTCACATATAGAAGCTTCTTATGCCTACTGGTGCCTATTTTGGTATTTTTTGTATTATAATTCATTGTCGAAACTATAAGTAACTCTATCTAAATTTTATTTAGAGAAAATGCTCTTATTTGGAACAAGATAAAATGTTCAAAACAAGAGATTGGCAAATTTGAATCAACGTGGATGATTTTTCAGTTAAAATTAATATATACTTGCAGAGCTCTGCAAATGTAATAATGCATGTGTGAAAAATTACGGAGCATTGGTATAATTTTCGCAAAATGGGGGCAAAATTAAGAGTTGCCGTCAAAGTTCACCACTTTCTCTTCGGTACTACGTATACAACGCGGTACCTATGATATAGCGGAGTTTTATTCATTTATAATACTTACCCATGAAAACATCTTTCAACTGTGCAAGACACCAGTCTTGTAAAATCTGTTCCATTATGGTAGATACAAAATAATCGGAAAAAAATTGCACTGCATACAGACACATAAAACACTTCCTCCTCAAAATCGTAACACACCAACATCACTTTCCAACACATACTGGCGCGTACGCGATGCTAACAATGGAATTCCTCGCTCTCCTCTCACTTAAGAGGGTCATAGAAAGACCAGAGCACCACAGTTTTTTTCAAACTGAATTGAATGAAATACTTCTTTAAAAGAAATCCTGTTTATTCTATACAAAATTTCTGTTATTTTCAGTCGATCATAATATGGTTTTGTATGTAGATTCACAAAACTCTTGTTATAAAAGAATTGAGTTATTTGAAGGGATACAGTATTGAATTCAAACCAACACTATGTGTTCAGATCAAGTTGATATTGCTCTCCATTCGAAACAGTTTATTTTTCCCTTCAAATAGGTGGTGGATTTTGAGATAATATTATACTTTCTTGATTCAAAATAGTTCATCTTCGCAATGATATAATCAAATGAATGATGTCGTTGAAAGGCCAAGAAATTGTATTTCTTAGTTGAAAAAATTATGATTTTCCGGTGGAACATGGCGATGTTGGCATGAAGTAATAATTTTTCCAATGAAGATAAAAAGTTCAAAGCAACGTATGATCTTCTTTCAAAGAAATACTTTTTATTGTGTGCTCTAGTCAATATAACATCATTTTCGTTAATTTTATTGCTTATTGATTTCACAAGTTTCAATTCATTCGCAAAACTACCTTCTTTCAAAAATCCTGATTCTATGATATGTGACGCCTGGTGTTTATTATTAATGCTATTCAATGCCCCTCCTAATGCCATTTCTGTTTCGATCCCCAAAATTTCAAAGTTGTTATTGCTATTTTCATTTCCAATGTTATATTTGAAACCTTTTTCTATCAACACATGTTCAGTATCTGTGAACTGAACCTTCGATAAATTTATGAACCTGTCATAAAATTTATGATTCGTGAATTTGTTTCTAATAGGTAGAGGTAGTTTCTTTTCTTTTAGTGAATTCAGTTGTCTTCTTAATGCAGTATTGCTTACCTCAAAATCTAAAATATCAAATTCTTTATTATGACATCTATGGAGTAATTTCGTGCGTATTACTTCAAGGTATACAGCGTGACTCACGGTCGATGGTAGGTTAGACGTTTCTGGAAAACACAAAGCACTATTTTTCTGAAAATTTCACACCTCACATTTCCTTACCTGTTCTATCGATCTAAAATATTTTCAGCATTGCGGCGTTGCCACTTCTATCAAAAAGTCCTAGCAATTATATTTTTTAAATAGAACACCCCGTATATTAATACATTTTTGAAATCGCTCTAGTATTTTATTACTTTTTTGTTGATAATGTCCTATACCTATCTCTATCTGTTTTCGAGATAAAAAATAAATTGTGCTAAATATGGTCCAAAACAAAGCCTTAATTGAAATGAGGTACATCAGTACTCTCAATTCATGAAAAGTTGATATTTTGATGATAGTTTGGACAAACTCGAAATATCTAAATAACACCAAGAAATCTACTCCATATCATACAGGCCGTGCTAAAATTAGTATTATTTCCATTGTGCATAAAAGTAGTCGAAAGTTCATTTTTTCAAATGAAACCCCTTGTATATTACTCGGTAAATTGAAAGATGTTGAAAAATGCTTCAAGATGATATACATGTCCCTATACCTGAATCGTCAAGTTTTCTTAATAAAGCCTTTTTTGTGGAAAAATAGTTATTCACTTTTTTGGGAAAGAAAGTTTTTGGCTTTCTACTACTCCTTCTGATACAAAAAAATGGATGAGAGAATCTTCCAAAGAAAGGAAGGATTATTCAATTTGAAAATAAGTAACTCCATACATGGATGTGTAGATCATGCAAAGAAGTAACTTTCAGACAAACTGAAAGAAAGTCCTCCTGAAACAGCTACTTTCATATAAACATTGAATTACACGAAAGAAAAAATTCTTTCGAAACAAATACTTCTATGTATATGAACACTGAATTATACAGAAGATACTTTTCTCTATTCAGTTTGTATATCGAACATTCGTGGAGGAATAAGAATCAGATATCATTCACATGAGTTCTACTTTGAATGAATGGTAATAAATTGTACTCACATGGAACACTGTCACCCTAACTGGTATACACGTGTTTCGCCTTAAGACACTTGCCCTAAGGCTCTTCAGTACTAAATTGGATAACATTATAGAAAATACACACACTTCATTCATGAATTACGATTTTGAATGTCACGGAATAAGCTTGATCTGCTTATGTCATCGATGACATCGTAATGACATTCATTCACCTATTTGATTTAATCCCAGCCATGAGGAATCTTATTCACGTTTTACCTACAAGTGTTGAAAGTGGCATTTTATTTTGTGAGTGGGGATTATTGCAAAACGAGCGTCAGCAAGTGGAGCAAACTCACGAGCAGAATAAAATCACTTGTAACAAATGTATCATACAAATTTTTATGTATAACGTTACTGCTGATAATAAAAAAAATTATAGGGTCCATGGGATTTGAACACACGATTTTTGGATTACAAGACATATGTTACAACTACATACGCTAACTCACGTTTTTTTTAAGGAGGATTATTGGTTAGTCATGAAGGACTTTCTACAGTTGGACTGAATACTACTTCGTCATCGTCAGTAACTTCACAGGGATTTAATATTACCAATAGCACGAACTGCTTGTGTGAACTTTTCTAAATTACTTTTTGGTAGGTGTTCTGATTGAAGTGTTTCTATCAAAGAGATTTTCAATAACAGTTGTACAAAAAATAATTTTTAAAGAATTTGATTTCTAGGTAGCCGTGGAAATATCAAGCTTATGACAGTTTGGTGACTTTTATAAATAATTGATAAATGGTTATTGACGGTGTTTAAAAAAATCGCCAAAAATGAATGCAAATATTGATTATTCAAACGAAGTTCTTATGGAATTATTTATTATACACGGACAGTGTGATCAAATCATTGCCAGAACTTGAAGAAGATTCAACCAAATGTATCCTGAATTAACACCAATGAACGAGAGGAAGTTTGTAAGATCACAAAATAATTTCCTTAACTATGGTTCCATGTTAGAAGCGCCTTCAACATTACCAAAACCTGTTACTTCAAATTAGGACAATACTGTTAACGTTTTGGCATATTTTTATGCATATCCAGAAGCTTCCATTCGCAGTGCAGAAAAAGATTTAGGTGTATCACATGCTTCAGTACAACGAATTTTGAAAAATCACGGGATGCATCCGTATAAATTTACCAAAGTTCAAGCTCTAAAAGCAGAAGACTTCGAACGTAGAATGCATTTTTGTGAATCTCTTTTGATTCATAAACAGGAAGATCGGGAATTTTTGTCAAAAATAATTTGGAGCGACGAATCAAAATTTACGAGGGATGGTATTTTCAATAGAAGGAATAAACATTTTTGGGTTGATCATGATCCTCATGTAACAAAAGAAATGGGTTTTCAAGAAAAATTTGACCTGAATGTTTTCTGTATTCTGAAGAACAATAAAATTAGCTTTTTTATTTATGAAGACACACTGAATGCAGAGAGATATCTCCAAATATTGAGGACGACTGTAACCGATTTTCTTGAAAATTTGCTTTTAGAGGAATATGAAAATTCGTGGTTTCAACTGGACGAAGCGCCAGCTCATTCCACCCAGGAAGTTTCCAGGAAAATTGACGAACTCTTCGACGATCGTTGGTTTAGGCGTTTACGGCCGTGGGATTGGCCACCGAGATCACCCGATCTCACGCCACTTGACTTTTTTATGGTGTGTTTTGAAAAAACGGGTATACAGTACTCAATTGCCTACCAAAGAATAATTGCGACGGCGAATAGTGCAGAGTATTGAAAATCTGGATCCCCAGGAAATTGAAAAAGCAACCACAAGTCGCATAAAAAGCATTTTCCTAGGATTTGGCTTAGGTATGTGGATGATATTTTCGCGATATTCGATACTAAAAAATCGAATATTGAGGACTTTGTTTCCATTTTAAATAATAGATGTCCATCAATAAAATGCACGTATGAGTTAGAAAATAAGGGACAACTACCATTTCTTGACGTTTTTGTAATGATGAGCCAATATGGAGGGTTAGAATACGATATATTTAGAAAAGAAACAAGCACGTACAGGTATATTCCTGACAGTTCACATCACTTTGGACACCACAAACGTGCTGGGTTCAATTTTTCAGTGCATCGTCTTTTGACTTTTCCTCTAACATATGATAGGTTCACAAAAAAAAGACGTACAATACAGGAAATAGCAGCCACTAACGGTTTCTCGAAGGGTATTGTAGATGACATAATAAGTTTAGGTTAATAATGAACGAAATCTCGACTTTCAGAAAGGACAAAAACCAAGATAAATACATCTCAGTTCCATTCCACCAATATACGAAGAACTTTGGAAAGATTTTCAAGGAACTAGGTATGAAGGTGGTTTTTAAAACAAGTCATACACTACAGAGCCTTTTGGGAAGTCCAAAAGACAAAGTCGAGAATTCGGAAAAGTCTGGAATTTACGAAATTGAATGTAAGGATTGCGATGCAAAATATTATGGACAGACAAAAAGATCTATCGAAGTGAGATACAAGGAACACATAGCACACTTAAAATATGGAAGACCTGAAAAATCAGCAGTCGCCCATCATATTTTGCAACAAAACCATTCCATAGACTTCAGTTCTTTAAGATTAGTTAGACAAGTTAACAACAACAGGCAACTAGATGCCTATGAGAGTGTAGAAATAAGTAAACACAGCGATATTATGAATAACGATGACGGACCTATACCAAAGAGCATACTATATAGCTTGTTAAAATAATATTGTTGGGTTTACTGATTACTACATAAGGACACATTGCAAAAATAAATTTAGATAGGCAATATTGTGAAATTAATTTTTATACCCAAAAATAAACTAAAACAAAAAATACTAATTATCCTTGAGGAATTCAAAAGCTGGTGCTCGAAGAACAGACTAATCGTCAATAATAAAAAGACTACTTTTTTAGAGTAACACAACAAATTTTGCACATCTTCAAATTCAGTTTGGGGGGCAATATATTAACATATCACGTGACACAAAATGTATGGGTATAGAGAATTGAAATTTTCTATGTTTTTTACCACTTTCATTTGTAACTTGCGTTACTGCAGTTTCGTCCTACGAGGACATTTTTAAAACTTGTACATTAAACTATTTCCCAGCATTTTCAACTTGCGAACTAGATTATCTAATGCCCTGTAAATGAGTTGTGAACGAACTAAGAACACAGCGTGGCTTTAATAACTTCATCCAGTAGATTTCTGTTTCCGTAAATCAGCTAATAACTGAATTGAATAAACGAAATCAGAATATTGCTTGTATGAAAATGTATTCTAGATAACTTTCATGAAGTTTAACTGTACCGGATTCAAGAATTTGTTTCAACTTCCTGTACAAATTTAATAATCTAAAAGTGATTCAGATTCAAAGAAAAAACATTAGGATTCAATTTTTGAGATAGAAAAATAATAATTCAGGAATATTTATCACTTCAATGGTAATTCAAAATACAAATGAATTTATTTGCTTATATCGAATTCATTGAAATATTGAGAACAAAATTAATAATATCAAGGTTTTGTTATAACACCTGTACTGAATTACAATTTTGAATGACGACCAGTCACTTCATTTGTATCTATCAAATATTCAATAAATCATTGCTGAGTTGAACCAACACTCACAAATTGTTTCATTATTCATATACGTCGCTATAATTGAATTGTGGATCTTTTGTTCAAAAAACATGAAAATCCGCTGTCCGTAATTATTCCGAATATGGTTAGTTACTGTTCCTTAATGAACTGTGCAGGTTCTATTTTTGTTCATGATTTATTGATCAGTATCTCAAATTTATAGTGGGCGATACACGTATACATCATCCATATCTCAAAAACTGTTTGCTTCATCTCTAACAAAACACTCTAACATGTACGAAGGGAAAAAAATGTTCAACCATTTACCACAGGTAGTTAGGGATATAGTAGAGCAGAGACGTTTCAGGGAGTCGGTCAAAAATATACTGCTCATGAAAGCTTATTATAGCCTGCAGGAATATTATGATGACAAATTGTAAATATTCTCAGTGTTCTGCCAAGATAAGCTAAACAATATTATGTATTAACGATCACGTTTTTATCATTATCATTATTACTATTATACATATAGTCTTGTTTTATTCCACATTAATATGTGTATGTGTAAATTGAATTGTGATACAATTGCATTTATAATGAAAATGCAAGGTTTGTTTTGTTTTGACAAATATGTTTTACATACTTTTTAATTTGCTGTTTTATTTATTTATATTTTTATATGTATATATATACACATATATTTATATTTTCATCACACTTTGACAATGAGAATTTATTCTTGGACAATAAAATAATCCTACTGCGAATTTTTTAGTAAAATCCCCAAATCTAGTTCAAAAACTTTCGGATTTTGATCATGGAACAGAAATGAGATTTTGCATGATACCAAATGAAATATGACACGACCAACTGACTTTTCTGAAAAATACTGTCTTTCTAATCGATTCGATATGAATTTTTCGTTGATTGTCGGGAAGACATAACTCATTTGACTTATTTCACATTGAAATTATTGATGAGAGGAAAAACAGTTGCAAAATACATACAAATGAAACGATAGAAAAAAATATTTGAAATGAATATCGTTGAATATCGAGTTTGTTGACCATTATTTGCAGGTTTTCAGAATTGATGTTACGGATATTTTCAAAAAAGTTATAGTTTCAACGTTTATTGTGCTATGAAGCACAATAGTAGTCTGGACACTTTTGAAAGGTAACTCCTGTTCTCAAACTAGATAGATGAAAACTGATGACTGTGACTGGAGGTCAAATTTTATGACAAACTCAATGGTGAAAAGTGCATATCGATATTTGTCATCCTGTCAAAAATTGCAAAAAAAAGTTACTGTATCTCTTACAGATAGGACAAAAATGTCAGATAATCAATGTTGTACAAAATATTCAATAATCGTGTCAATTGTCCAAAATTGATAACAAAAATTTCATAGAATACACCTTGCAGAGACTTGCGAAACAAGGATCTCTTTGCTACCCCATTTAGCAAAACCAATTCAGGTAAAAACTATCCATTATGAAGGATTGTCAAATCCTCCAATAGTTATTGTGATGATATTCTAAAACTGAGGTTACCTTTTCTAAGATTCAAAAACTATGTGATATCTATTTTTATTTATAATTGTTCATTTTTTCTCATATTCGTTACTAGTGTAATGTACTCAATGTTTATACAGCGTGACTCACGGTCGATGGTAGGTTAGACGTTTCTGGAAAACGCAAAGCATGATTTTTCTGAAAATTTCACCTCTCACATTTCCTTACCTGTTCTATCGATCTGAAATATTTTCAGCATTACGGCGTTGCCACTTCTATCAAAAAGTCCTAGCAATTATATTTTTTTAGATGGAACACCCCGTATATTAATACATTTTTGGAATCTCTCTAGTACTTCAATACTTTTTTGGTGATGATGTCCTATACCTATCTCCATCTATTTTCGAGATAAAAAATAAATTGTGCTAAATATGGTCCAAAACATAGCCTTAATTGAAATTAAGTACATCAGTACTCTCAATTCATCAAAAGTTTATATTTTGATGATAGTTTGGACAAACTCTAAATATTCAAATAACACCAATAAATTGACTCCATATCATACAGGGCGTGCTAAAATTACTATTATTTCCATTATACATTAAAGTATTCGAAAGTTCATTTTTTCAAATGGAACCCCCTGTATATTACTCGGTTAATTGAAAGATGGTGAAAAATGCTTCAAGATGATATACATGTCCCTATACCTAAATCGTCAAGTTTTCATAATAAAGCCGATTTTGTGGAAAAATAGTTATTCACGTTTTACCTACAAGTGTTGAAAGTGGCATTTTATTTTGTGAGTGGGGATTATTGCAAAACGAGCATCAGCAAGTGGAGCAAAATCATTAGCAAAATAAAATCACTTTCAACAAATGTATCACACAAATTTTTTTCTATAACGTTACTGCTGATAATAAAAAAAAGTATAGGGTCCATGGGATTTTAACACAACGATCTTTGGATTACAAGGCATATGTTACAACTGCATACGCCAACTCACGTTATTTTAAGGAGGATTATTGGTTAGTCATGAAGGACTTTCTACAGTTAGACTGAATACTACTTCGTCATCGTCAGTAACTTCACAGGGATTTAATATTACCAATAGCACGAACTGCATGTGTGAACTTTTCTAAATGATTTTTGGTAGATGTTCTGATTGAAGTGTTTCTATCAAAGAGATTTCCAATAACAGTTGTGCAAAAAATAATTTTTAAAGAATTTGATTTCTAGGTAGCCGTGTAAATATCAAGCTTATGATAGTTTGGTGACTTTTATAAGTAATTGATAGTTATTGACGGTGTTTTGAAAAATCGCCAAAAATGAATGCAAATATTAATTATTCAAACGAAGTTCTTATGAAATTATTTATTATACGCGGACAGTGTGATCAAATCATTGCCAGAACTTGTAGAAAATTCAACCAAATGTATCCTGAATTAACACCAATGAACGAGAGGAAGTTTGTAAGGTTACAAAATAATTTCCTTACCTATGGCTCCATGTTAAAAGCGCCTTCAACATTACCAAAACCTGTTACTTCAAATGAGGACAATACTGTTAACGTTTTGACATATTTTTATGCATATCCAGAAGCTTCCATTCGCAGTGCAGAAAAAGATTTAGGTGTATCACATGCTTCAGTACAACGAATTTTGAAAAATCACGGAATGCATCCGTATACATTTACCAAAGGTCAAGCTCTAAAAGCAGAAGACTTCGAACGTAGAATGCATTTTTGTGAATCCCTTTTGATTCATACACAGGGAGATCGGGAATTTTTGTCAAAAATAATTTGGAGCGACGAATCAAAATTTACGAGGGATGGTATTTTCAATAGAAGGAATAAACATTTTTGGGCTGATCATAATCCTCATGTTACAAAAGAAATGTATTTTCAAGAAAAATTTGACCTGAATGTTTTCTGTATTCTGAAGAACAATAAAATTAGCTTTTTTATTTATGAAGACACACTGAATGCAGAGATATATCTCCAAATATTAAGGACGACTGTTACCATTTTCTTGAAAATTTGCTTTTAGAGGAATATAGGAGTTCTTGGTTTCAATTGGACGGAGCGTCAGCTCATTCCACCCAGGAAGTTTCCAGGAAACTTGACGAACGTTGGTTTAGGCGTTTAGGGCCGAGGGATGGGCCACCGAGATCATCCGATCCCACGCCACTTGACTTTTTTTTATGGGTTTTCCTAAATTGTTCAGAATGTAATGGACAACATTCTCAGCATTTATTGTGAAAATGTGATATTTTGTTTACAATTTTGTTATTTTGAATCATCCTATTCTGTTAATGTCTGTACTTTCACATGTTTTAGCCCACAAAATCTTATATTTCACCTAAAAATTACTGATTTTTGGTACAGTTGTTCCCTGGAAACTTTGAGCCATAGTTAAGGAAATTATTTTATAACCTTACAAACTTCCTCTCGTTCATTGGTGTTGATTCAGGATACATTTGGTTGAAATTTTTACACGTTCTGACAATGATTTGATGACTTCGTTCATGTGTATAATAAATAATTTCATTTCATTTTGGAAGATGATTCGAAACACCGTCGATAACGGTGTAAATTACTTATAAAAGTAACCAAACTGCTATAAACTTGATAATTCATTCCACTGCTATCTAAATCCAAATTCTAAAAAAAAATTATATTTCTGAAAGAAGCGACTTTATTGAGAAAACTTGTTTTGGTCCATATTTAGCACTATTTATTTTTAATCTCGAAAACAGATAGAGATAAGTATAGGACATCATCAACAAAAAAGTATTAAAATACCACAGCAAATCCAAAAGTGTATTAATATACAGGGTGTTTCATTTAAAAAAATAAAGTTGCTAGTACTTTTTGATGGAAGTGGCAACGCCGCAATGCTGAAAATATTTTAGATCGATAGAACAGGTAAGGAAATGTGAGATGTGAAATTTTCAGAAAAATCATGCTTTGCGTTTTCCAGAAACGTCTAACCTACCATCGACCGTGAGTAACGCTGTATATTGTTTACTCGCTATCTTTCATATGTAAAATGAGGATACCTTTTTATACGTTTCATGTCAGCTTCACCTGTTTGTATGTATGTTTGTAACTCTCAAGTTCGGGATCTGTATACCGACCGATGACGCTGAATGTAACTATAATAATGATGAAAATAATAATAATCCGCTTTATTCATCAACATAATAATATACAAAAACAAAAATAATAATGAGAGGCGAAGTTCAGCTTGAGCTATTTTTCAACTTAACCTAGCAATTATTGCTTGATCCATTCACGGGCAGATGGCGCTTTTCGTAACCTCCTTGATATATCGACATTATTGCTTGATCTATTCGCGGGCAGATGGCTCTGTACGAAAATATCAATGGTGATTTTTCTGAAAAATATAAGGTTGATTGATCCCAAAGTTTAAATAAAATAATTATAGTTTGAAAAGACTATGTTTTTATAGCATACGAAACTGAAAAAGGGAAAATAAATATAGTTTAAAAAACTAAAAAACACGCTTTTGAAGAATATCGAACTGAAAAGCATGGGTGCTTTGTGCCATATTTTTTGAATATCAAGCACCCGTCGCTTTTTCACAATTTGACTAGAAATTTTGAGGAATATGAAGAATAAAAATGCAACTGAATATGATGGAATCTCCATAAAAATTATTCAAAATCTTCCAATTGAGGCACTGCAAACATTGATATCTCTAATCAACACATCTTTCCACAATGGAATTTCTCCTGATTTTCAGAAAATATCCGTTGTCCTTCCATTATACAGTGTGACCCATTTTTAATGGAAACACCCCCCTAGAATTTGAAGTTGTGAACCGATTTTAATATTTTTTTTTGAAATGTCAAGTACTAAAAGATCTACCTTGGGACACAATTTGAAATGTTTATTTAAGTTTCAGGGCATACTACGATATTTGGTTGGCTATCTAATTTCAGCCACAAACTTGATGACAATTGCAGTGTGATGAGGCGAAGCTCCGTCTTGTTGAAAGTATATGTTTCCAAGTTCGTTTAGTGGCAATTCATCAACAAAGGGTTCAATATTTTGCCTTAAAATTTATGAAAACCCGTCGATTGCTAGTCTTCTCTGCTCCACAATAGAATGGAGGTTTTGTTGTTCTCAAGTGTAAGAATTGTAATGGTTTAAAATGCCGGCACTGCTCACCTAAGCTTCGTTTGTCTAAATACAATTTAACAGATAATCATGCATCTGATTACAACCTTCTAAGAACCACGAACATTGTTCCATTTTTTCAAAATCCCCTTATCGTCATTTCTTGGTATTCCTGTAGATATTTTTAAATTACGCGTTCTGGGATTATTTTGAACAGTTCATGAAACTACTATTTCTTCCGATTCATATATACAGGGTGTAACTGAATAAGTGTAAAACATTTAAGGGGGTGAATCCTCATCGAAAAAAGATAGGATCTTTCATATAAAGAAACTTCATTGGAGCATCCCTTGTTAAGATACAGCTCCTTGAAGGGGATACATAAAATGTGTATAACAATTTTTTTCACAAGCACTGAAAAAGTTACAATATTGAAATTAACCTGACGTTTTGTACTACCAAATAGACACTTAGTCAGTAATTTATTTGGTCTACCCCATGGTTGTAAGGGGTGGAAAACGCAACCCATAAAACTTATTTCCAATGTAACTTTTTGTCTTATTATTTGTTTTCCATTAAAAAATGTATTTCCGATAGCCTGTTTCATTCTTAATAAAAAATGTCTCTTGGGTTTTTCACCCAAAATAAACCAGTTCGCAGCAAAAAATTATTTTACGAACAACTAGAGAGATACGTTGTCATAAATGTGAACTGTATTTATTGTTATTTTGTAGTTAGTACCTGTATTAAACGATTGAAGGGTAATAAACAAAACTAATTTATTAATAACAAAACACACAACATGTAGAAATCATAGCAAATATTCAATATGTCTACCTTCAGACATTACGCATGCGTCTAGACGTCGGCGCATTGAGCCACGTATTCGCTCAAATATTCCTCAAGTCTCTCTGATTACCCTGCACGAATCGATAATATGGTTTCTCAAGTCCTCTACATCGTGAACAGGAGTACGATAAACCAGATGCTGTAAATGGCTCCAAATAGAGAAATCAAGAGGATTGACATCCGGAGATCGGGTGGGCCAGTTCTGTGGTCCTCCTCGACCTATCCACTGATTTGCATATGTTTCAGCCCCATCATGCATAAATAACATATCCCTTCTGACACCCAAAGGAACTTCCTCCAGCAATACTGGATGCACTTATCTTAAAAATTGAACGTATGCTTCACCATTTGATCGAGGAGGTAGAAAATAAGGCCCAATTAAATCATCCCCAATAACTCCGAGCCACACATTAAGAGAAAACTGTTCTTGATGGTTAGTTTCGGCAATAACGTGAGGGTTTTCATCATCCCCTATGTGGTAATTATGAAAATTAATAATCTTCTCCCGAGAAAAACTACATTCGTCTGTGAATTCTATCGTCTTCAGAAAGTCACAATTTCTTCTAATCATTTCCAGCATCCAATTGCAAAATTCAAGACGGTTCGGAAAGTCTCGCGGTAACAGTGCCTGTACTCGTTGCAAATGGTAAGGGTATAAGAGTTGTTCCTTTCAAATTCGAAATACCGTCATATGATCAACATTTAGCTGGAAAGCAATCTTTCTAGTACTGGTAGTAGGTTGTTCTTCAATCAAACTAGGTACTGCCTCCTCAAGCTGTGGTGTTCGTACTTCTCGATGGCGACCACAATCCTGCGTTCTTTTGTCGAATGAACCATATTCTCGTAATCGTTGATGAAATCGAGCAAATATTCTATGTGAAGGATGCTGCCGTTGAGGATACATTTCAGCATTTCTTCTAGAAGCTTCTAACTCATTACCCTGCGACAGACCGTAAACGTAATGCATATCAGCCATTTCCTCATTTGTGTATGCCATTTTAATAACAAGTCAATTATTAAAGTAACAAATTAAGAACAGAACAACAACACACAATTAGTATTAATTCAACTTCAAAAATTCACAAACTGAAAGCGTCATACCAATTTAATTGTCACTATGGCTAATAGCAACCTACTAGATAGATTAGTTTCGTATTTTCGCATTTATGACGATGTATCTCTGTAATTTTTTGCTGCGAACTGGTTTATTTTAGGTAAAAAACCCAGGAGACATTTTTTGTTTAGAATGAAACAGATTATCGGAAATACATATTTATTTTAGGGGTTGCGTTTTCCACCCCTTACAACCATGGGGTAAACCAAATAAATTTCTGGCTAAGTGTCTTTTTGGTAGTACAAAACGTCAGGGTAATTTGAGTATTGTAACTTTTTTAGTGCTTGTGAAAAAAATTGTTATACAAGCTTTATGTACCTCCTTTAAGGGGCTGTATCTTAACAAGGGATGCTCCAATGATTTTTTTTTATATGAAAGATCCTATCTTTTTTTTTGATGAGGAATCACCTCCTCAAATGTTTTACACTTATTTAGTTACACCCTTTATAGGCATCTTTATCGTTATTTAGTTTTTGAACATTTTTGTTACCTCAAACTTATCGATATAACCCTAAAATTGTCACAAACTCACGGGCAAATATATAATTGTTAATAAATAGTACAAAAAGTATTTTATTTATAACATTTGTGCAAATTATGCATGGAAAACGAAATGGTATTCCATATTTGGTCACTTTCGTCTACGCGACGGACTGTGGCTGCTCATGGTTTTGAGGTTCAACTCAGTACACCTCGAACTTAATTGTTTTAGAATTCAACATTTCGAAAACTGTGTTAATGTGGAATAAACTTCCTGAGAACTTTTTCCCAAATAAATTTAATCTCCAGTGATACAAATCCAACGTGAATCGCTACTAGTACAGGCACCGCTCTTAGAGAGCTTCAACGATTTTTCTATAGTGCTTGTGTTGTCTTCTTCAAAAAAACGTGTACGAAGCTTTTGTATAGCGGAACAATTGTTGTTTTTTGTGAAACTGTTTAGTGCAAATCTCAAAATGAATTGTATTTTTAATAGGTTATGGATTTTAATAAAGTATTGGCCGACTCCAACCCATACCTATTTTTATTTCAGCGATTGTTTTCAGCGTTCAGCAATATTTCTCCAACTCAATTCACCATCTAAATAGATATTATGATGGATAGATCAGAAAATATTTACTCGTTTTCAACTCCATAAATTGAAAAAAACAGTTCATTCCCACTTCGTCACTTACCGAACTGAGTGCTTGTGGTGTATTTTGAAATATTATTCGCCATTAATCTCGTTCTTTCACTATACAGATTTCAAAGCACACGTACTTGGTTTCGGAATAATATCAACGTGATTTATTGAATAAGTGTCTGTTGACGGAATAAGATATTTTGAATTTGGAGAAAAGAATTGATTTAGTGATATATTCAGTTCTCAACCCACGATATCGAAACTTATTCTTCTGAGAAATATATTTAAATTTGTATGCGATAAATGCGCTCCCCTTGGTGCTGAAATTGTTATAGACCTTTCACTGAAATCTAATTATTTCAAGGAAATCCATGCGGTGTATTTTCACACTAACATTTTGTTCATTATAAATTTTCATGAGAATATACATCACTATATGATTTCCATCTATCTCTCTTCAGTGCAATACAAATTCCTTCTTGCAGTTTGGAATGAGTGATCACCAGACTTTCAGATCACACTTTCAAATACTCTTCAATATTTTATTATACACACAACAACACAACAAAACATGTTCCATTTCAAAGTACATTAAAAATAATTGTGTTGTATTTCCATTGTTTTTAATTGTGACTTATCAATTATTAAAAAACTACTTAAGACATAGGTCTTTCATTGTTAAAAACAATGGTTATTCCTCTGAAAAGTTTTGTGTCAACTCGGGAGTACCCCAGGGCTCCAATCTTGGACCCCTCCTTTTCATCATGTTTGTCAATGATTTGGCTTCGGTACTACATCACTCAGATTGCTTGCTATTTGCAGATGACTTGAAGATTTTCAAGGAAATAAAAAATGTTAGAGACTGTGTCAAGCTACAAAAAGATATACATAATGTGTATAGGTGGAGTTGTGAAAATACGTTATTTTCCAATATTAAAAAATGTACCACAATGACTATATCACGCAAAAAAAATCCCATTGAATTTGAATATATGATGAATGGAGAAGCTCTTGAGAGCTGCCAAGAAGTAAAGGATCTAGGAGTTCTTAAGGTGATATGGCGTTGGATACTCACTAGCAAAAATGAAGTTCCCCGAAACGATGCCCAAAACTATTACGAACTTTTTAAGTCTATTTTGTGCGCAACAACACTAAATGAACTCAAAGCAGCGAAAGAAAAGTTCTTTAAAGATTGTGAGCACGAGGGTTTTGAAGAATATATTTGCCAAACGTATCTTAATCAGGAACAAATATGGTGTATTTTTCACAGAATAAATTTGCCGCTGCGAGGTAGTGATACCAATAACTACACCGAAGTAATGTTCCGTTTGTTGAAGGACATACCCCTGGAAAGTGCAAAGGCGTTTAATCTAGTGCAGGGGTCTCCAAACTTTGAAGCCTTCGGGCCATAATGATTTTTTCAGTTTGTTCCAAGGGCCAATTTCTGCCCTTAACTATATTTCTAGACTAGGCTAGTCGCAAAATGCGTGACCTAAGCAAACTTACGCTTTTTTTGCATTTCAATTATTATTGAAATGTGGCGAGTAGTGATACTATGTACTATATTTTTCAGCTACCTGCTAGGTGGCATTAGGCGTAATTAAATATTTGGAATTACCGCGTTGGTTCGAGAAAGTTCTGGTTCTAGCTAGTGTATTCCGATCACTTCGAGATGACAGTAATAATTGCATATAAAAAGGCTAGCGGCGCAACTGCGAGTTAGTCTGCGTAAAAAAGGCTAAGGAAGCGAAACTGTTATTGTGAAATAAAGTAACACCCGTCAATGAAAGTATTTTGATTTGACTTATTGTTTTTATGTGTGATTTGTTAGTAAGGAAAAGAAGCGAAAAATCGACAGTGAATGCAGAACGTTCCAAGAAAAATGGAACTTTCAATATTTTGTGATTGAGTCCAGTAATAAGGCGCTATGTTTAATTTGTAATGAAACCATAGCTGTTCTCAAAGACTATAACATTAAACGACACTATGAATCGAAACATCTTCAAAGTTACTCCAAGTATACAGGAAGTTTGCGGAAGGAAAAATTTGAAGCTTTGAAACGCGGACTCAAATCTCAGCAATCTTTGTTTACCAAAGCGAATACTGAACAAGAGTCTGCAACTCGGGCCAGCTTTCGTGTGGCTCTTGAAATCAGAAAACGTGGCAAACCATTCTCCGATGGAAAAATGATAAAAGAATGCTTGATTGCAGTAGCCGAAGAAATATGAGTGACATGACATCATGAGTGGTTTTCTCTAGCATTAGATGAGTCAACGGATGTGTCAGATACTGCTTAGGTGTTGGTTGTCATTCGCGGAGTAGATAAAAGCTATGGAGTGTATGAAGAACTTCTTGATATTGATAGTATTCACGGCACGACAACTGGGGCAGATATTTTTAAGGGAGTTGAAAATGCCATTGATAAAAAATCCTTCGATGGAGAAATTTGAAATCTATAACAACTGATGAAAGCAAAAATATGTATGATAAAAATAAAGGAGTCGTTGCACTTGTGTCAAAGGCTGTAGAAAATGATTATATCATTCATCAACAGTCCTTGTGCGGAAAATGTTTGGATATGTCTGAAGTTCTAAAACCAGTCATATCAGTTGTTAACTTCATCAGATCCACTGGGCTGAATCACCGACAATTCCGCGAGTTTATTCAACAGATTGGAGAAAATGATTTACCATATCATACTGCCGTACGCTGGCTTAGTTGCGGAAAAGTCCTTGAGCACTTTTTTGAACTTCGAGCAGAGTTCGAATTTTTTTTAAATGAGAAGCAGCGACTTTTTGCTGATTTAGAAAATAATGAATGGATGTGGAAGTTAGCCTTCTATGTCGATTTGACAAATCATATGAACAAACTGAATTTGAGATTGCAAGGAGAAAATCAGCTTCTCCCTGATTTATACACCAATATCAAATCCTTCAGGCCGAAAATAATACTATTTCAATCGCAATTACGTAAAAAATGTTTTACATATTTTGAAATATGTGAAATATTCAACCACACTACAGAGACTGAATTTCCCGTCAATTTTGCAATCGAAACTTTGAGTGCTTTGAAGATAAATTTTGATACTCGTTTTTCAGATTTTGATGTCATTACGAATGAAATTGAACTTTTTCAAAATCCTTTTGATTCTGACTTCGAAACCCTGGCTCCGGAAGTCCAAATGGAAATTATTGATTTAATATGCTTAAGAACAAATATCAAAATTCATCTTTGTTGGAATTTTATAAGAGTCTTCCACTGGAACAATTTGATAATTTGCATAAATTTGCTCGTGGGTTGTTTTCTGTTTTTGGTACTACTTACTTGTGTGAGAAAACGTTTTCCAAGATGAAGTACACAAAGAATGTTTACAGATCTCAATTAACCGATGAGCATCTTAAATCTCTTTTGATAATTGGTACAAGTAAAATTGATCCACAACTACAAAGCATTGTCGGTGGAAAATCACAATTACATAAATCTCATTAGTGTTTTTGTTTTACTGTAATTTATTTCAATTATTTGTTAGTTATCAATATGCTTAAACTCAGATACCTAAGTTGAGTTTTCTTTGTCATCATTTCTGTCGTTAAGTTTTACCTTGCAAGTAAATAAAACCGAGTAATTATCATTCTGTGTTTTCTTCTTCAACTTATCACAGCAATAGTAACAACAATTAGGTAATCATTGGCTGTCGCGAGCCAGATTGATGACAGTAAATCATTGGCTGTCGCGGGCCGGATTAATGACACTGGCGGGTCGGATTTGGCCCGCGGGCCGTAGTTTGGAGACCCCTGATCTAGTGCAACTGGCCGATTACATTGTCGTTTGTTTCGAAAACTACTACAAACAACGTACTAGACTTACTTTACCAAAGAACATCTAAAGCTGTTGCTAATAAATACTTACCCACTTCTTTTGACAGTAAATTGACAATTACCTGTATCAATATGGAAACTCTCGAATTTTCTGTTCCAAGTGAAAATTCAGAGAATACGATTTATTTAGTTGATATGCAAGCTTGCAAATGCACCTGTTCAGTGGGATTTAACGGAAAACATTGCAACCACCAAGGATTAGTCTTAAAACAGTACAATTTCCTTACAGCATTTAGTACATTGTCCAATGCCATGAAACATGAACAAACAAGAATATATATAATGTAATCTTTATTATTATAGGATACATCCTAATCTTACAAGACATAATAACTAATTAATAATTTAAATTTCCACAGTGCCAAAATAATAAAATTCAAATATGTATATAGATAATAACAATAATGAAGATAAACTAAATAAAAAGATAATAATAAAAAATATACAAAATATACCCAATGTTGAAAACCAATATTGATATAGTAACTATATATAATATACATATTTTCCAACTAACTAACGCTCTAGGTATTCCAATAATTTACTTTTAAACCCTCTTACAGTATTTTCCTCTTTAATGGCATTTGGTAAATTGTTAAATCCCCGTAGTCCCTTGTAGAATAAGTTTTTAGTTCCGCCACCTGTGTGAGTTCTATATATATGAAAATTATTATAAGATCTTGTCTCATGTTCATGTATTTGATTATTAAAAACCAAAAATTCATTAAAATATGTTGGTTGGAGACTTTTGGTTATTTTAAATATAAAAACCATTGTTAAAAAGAATAATCGATTTGAAATCGACAGCCATTGTAGTTTATTTAACATGTGATCAATGGAAGTATAACGACTGCATCTTAATATAATTCTCATGCTCCTATTTTGGAGTTTTTGAAATTGGGAAAGCCTATTTTGGTTTATTATATGCATTAAAGTTGGACAGTACTCAAAATGAGGTTTAATTATACAATTATATGTTAATATTCTGGAGTTAATAGTCAAATTATTTGCTATCCTAGAAAAAAAATATAATTTTTTTGAAATTTTTTTTATAACGTATTCAGCATGACTGTTCAAACTCAAAGTGTTATCTACAATAACTCCCAGATACTTTATTTCAGACACATATTGCAAGGTAGTGTTACCAATTTCAATTTTTATTTCATCATAATCAATAGAGTTCAGTTTATATTTAGTTGTTATCACCATAGCTTTTGTTTTATCTGCATTTAATTTTAATTTATTCATATGTAAATATTTTTCGACGTTCTTCATAGAACCTTTGAGAGTATCCACAGCATCATTGAGTTCTGTATTCGAAGTATAAAGTAACGTATCGTCTGCAAACAGATTAAGTTCATGTAGCCCAGGAACATAATAAATATCATTTAGGTATATAATAAATAAAAGTGGACCAAGTACACTTCCCTGGGGAACACCAATGTTGATATCTATCTCATCAGATATTTTTGAATCAATTTTTGTTTTCTGTTTTCTTTCACTAAGATAACTAAGAAACCATGCCAGCACAGAGCCTGTTAACCCATAATAATTTAATTTTTTTATCAAAATGTTTCTGTCAATTGTTTCAAATGCGTGCTTGAAGTCAAGAAAGACACCTACAGTGTATTTCACTAGTTCGAACTTCCATTGTCTACTATATACAATGATTTGAAATCCCTGAAACAAGTAAAAAAGAATAATTAAAAAAGAGAATAGTTGAAAATAACAATTATATTAAGCAACAATAAACCTGAAATGAAATGATAGTGAAATAACCTACAAGTAAAAATATAATAATTGAATAAATAAAAATTAAAGGAATGCAAAAAAGAAAATAATAAAAAATAAAGTGTCGAGATTCCAAGTCACGTTAGTTCACGACGTTTCGATTGTTGGTATCTACAATCGTCTTCGGGTGATGACTGGACTGATTCCTCCGAGAGATGACTATTTTATAGGTCGTTGAAATACTTTCACTTTCTCTACTTTCCATTTTCCGCTTCACTGATTCCGTGAGGGATGACCGTTTTGGCGGGAGTTGGTCATTTTTCGTTTGATGATGGGTTTCCATATGTTTCGTATATCTACGCTGGCCTGGCTGAATACGTTGTTGGACAACATGTATGCGGCTTCCTTAAATTTTCTCCTGAACCAATGTTCCTCTCTGTGCAAGATTCGAAGAAATAAGAAGAGAGACATTAGAAGATGATCATGGACCAATCTTTGCCAAGATTGAAAGGACGTGCTTGAAGATCCGCCAAGACATGGAGAATACCCACAACAGAAAGTGGGGGAAGTTAGTGAGGAAACAATGCCCAAATACAGACCGAAATCAGGACAACCATGAAACCACCAACGTCATCAACATGAGTTCCCGCCCGCTCACGGGAATAGAGGAATCCTTGTTGAGGAAAGGCCTGAATTTTGCCATTACGCCAACATCTGTGCCCACTTTGGAGATAATTACTGCAGTGGAATTCACCAGTTCCCTCATTGACCAGACCGAGGCAGAAGAGTTCAGATGGAAAATTAGAGAACAGTTGGATCGAGAACCAGTTCCAACATCTAACATCAGCAAGGAAGAACGTAGAGCTCTGAACGGCCTACGTAGAGACAACACCATTAAGATCCTACCTGCAGATAAAGGAAACGCTACTGTGGTAATGGAGACCGTTCTCTACGAACAGAAGATCGAAGAGGTTCTGCAGAAGGGACGATACACAAAGATCGTACGGGACCCTACGGCAACAATCGAAAGGAAGTTGTACCAGATTTTGAAAAAACACCAAGTCTATTTTTCGGACAAGGAAAGATCATGCCTAACACCGCACCACAGTAAGCCCCCTCACTTGTATGGTCTACCCAAAATCCACAAGAAGGACGTTCCGCTTAGACCGATCATCAGCTCCAGAGATTCGGCTACTCAAAACTTGTCTAGATTTCTACTTCCCTTAATACAACCATTACAAGGAAAAACATCGTCTTTTGTGAAGAATTCAAGGCATTTTGTCGAACTACTTGGGTCAATTGAGGTGACACAGGAAGATCTACTAATTAGTTTCGACGTGGAAAGCCTTTACACCAACGTTCCGGTCGAAGAAGCACTCCAAATCATACAGAGAAAGCTATCCGAAGACGGGAACCTGAAAGAGAGAACAAATCTACCTATAGAAGTAATTATGGAATTACTAGGATGCTGTGTACGAAACTGTTACTTCCAACTGAAGGACGAATTCTTTACACAAGATGAGGGACTGCCAATGGGATCGCCACTTTCACCAGTCATAGCCAACATATATATGGAGTGGTTTGAAACTCTGGCCATCGAAGAAGCCCACAAGAAACCTCGAGTCTGGTTGAGATATGTTGACGACACCTTCATAATATGGAACCATGGGAATACTGAACTAGACGCCTTTCTGCAACACATCAACAGCGTGAGACCTTCCATCACTTTCACAATGGAGAAGGAGATCCACAATGAATTGCCATTCTTAGACGTTTTGGTGAAGAGGACCGACACTAAGTGGGAAACATCTGTATACCGAAAACCCACTCATACGGGACAGTATCTGAACCACGAATCCAACCACCATCAATCGACAAAAAGAGGAATCATCAAGACTCTATTAGACCGTGCTTTTGGGCTCTGTAATACAAAGGAAGGTCTCGAGAAGGAACTAGACATCATCAAAAATGATCTTCAGCGGAATGGATACTCCAAAGCGATGGTAGAAAAGACTTTGGCTAAAAGACAGCAGGAGCCTCGCAAGGAAGAGAAGCCGTCACAACCAGTGCTTGCACTTCCCTACATCAGAGGATTATCGGAGAGGATAAGAAGAATTGGTTCCAAGTACAACATTAGAACCTGTTTCAGATCCGGTAACACTATCCGTAGCAGCCTCACGAAAACCAGGCCCCCAAACGCGGACTGCGATTCCAAGAATTGCATTTACCGGATACCCTGTGAGTGCGGAAAATCCTATATTGGTGAAACTAACAGGCCATTGAATGTTCGCATTGCCGAGCACAAGAAGCATACACAGCGAGGTGAAACCAGCAAATCAGGAATAGCAGACCATGTTTGGACCCATCAACACAACATCGAGTGGTCCCAAGCTGAGATCTTGCACAGAGAGGAACATTGGTTCAGGAGAAAATTTAAGGAAGCCGCATACATGTTGTCCAACAACGTATTCAGCCAGGCCAGCGTAGATATACGAAACATATGGAAACCCATCATCAAACGAAAAATGACCAACTCCCGCCAAAACGGTCATCCCTCACGGAATCAGTGAAGCGGAAAATGGAAAGTAGAGAAAGTGAAAGTATTTCAACGACCTATAAAATAGTCATCTCTCGGAGGAATCAGTCCAGTCATCACCCGAAGACGATTGTAGATACCAACAATCGAAACGTCGTGAACTAACGTGACTTGGAATCTCGACACTTTATTTTTTATTATTTTCTTTTTTGCATTCCTTTAATTTTTATTTATTCAATTATTATATTTTTACTTGTAGGTTATTTCACTATCATTTCATTTCAGGTTTATTGTTGCTTAATATAATTGTTATTTTCAACTATTCTCTTTTTTAATTATTCTTTTTTACTTGTTTCAGGGATTTCAAATCATTGTATATAGTAGACAATGGAAGTCCGAACTAGTGAAATTCATCACGAAACATTGTCAATCACCTTCAAACAAACCTACAGTGTATTTATTTTCATCATACGCATTTTTCCATCTAGAGAAAGTATACTGAATAGCTGATTCACAGGAATGATTTTTTCTGAATCCTGACTGTTTACCTAAGAATAATTCATTGTCATCCAAGTATGCAACTAATTGTTCGTAAACTGCTAGTTCAAGGACTTTCTCCAAAGTTGGTAGTGTATTAATTGGGCGAAAATCGCTCGCTTCAATTGTATTACTAACCTTTGGTATAGGAATAACAGAAGTTATCTTCAGTTGATCGGGAAATATTCCTTTATCCAGAGATGTATTCACCAGGTTTAATATCACATACCCAAATACCTCGAATGTTTCTTTTAAAAATTTGCTATTCAGTACTTCAGAGTTGTTTTTATTGTCTAAGGAATGAATAATCTTCCGCAGTTGAGTCATCGTTAATAGTTTAAATTTGGAAAAAGAACTGTTTATAACTGAATAATTTGTGGATGACCATTCATCAGATTGAGGGATACTCTTAGAGATATTTGAAATACTATTAACAAAGTTATTATTGAAATTCTCAGCTATCTCATGTTCATTTTCACTAATTGTTATTGAATTGTTTTCACGAAAGATGATTTTATTCATTTTACTATTGTTAACCGGATTTATTATTGATTTGAGATGTTTCCACATCTTTCTTGGATTATTACGATTTGCGTCAATTTGTTGTTCATAAAAAAGTATCCTTTTCTTTTTTAACATATTAACATACTGATTTCTAACAATTTTATAGTTTTCCCAGAATTGTTCACGCTGAGGTGAGCTGTAATTATTTTTAAATGTTTTATATATTGTATTTCGTTCCTTAGCTTTATTTTTCAATTCCAAATCATAGTAAGGTAACTTGTTATTTTTTATTGAGATAGTGTGTTCAGGTGCAAGATTATTATTTTAGTTTTATCAAATATTTCATTTAAGATTTCGTTAACATCGATTGAATTCAATAGCCATGTTTGATCAATTAGTTCAATATTTATGTTTGAATATGTCTCGGAAGTAATATTTCTAACAATCAGCTTTTTTTCAGGAATATTTATATTAGATTTGAAACAACTGACAGATATCATTGAATGGTCAGTTATCTTAGGCGTATGAAAGACAGATGCTTGAACATCGCAACAGTTAGTTACCACATAATCTATCAAGGTTTTTGCGTTTATTGAAATTCTAGTACACTGCGTCACTATTTGAGCAAAACCATACATATTTAACAAATTTTTTATTTTTCTACTATAAAAAGCGTTGTTATCTGCATAATTAATATTGAAATCACCCAACAGTATGAAATTATTTTTAAGAAAATAGTTTTCAAATAGTTCCTCCAAACAATCAATAAATATAGCATCACTTGAACTGGGCGAGTGATACAGACCTCCAATTAACCACCTCTTATTTGATATGTTTACTTCAATACATCTCATCCAATAATTTCCAGGAATAATACTGCTCTTTCGAATTCTGTAGTCCACTCCCTCTCTTATAAAAATTAGAATTCCTCCTGTATGTCGACTATCACTGTCACAGCGGACTGCACTATAGTTATTGATTTGTATTTCGAAATCTTCTACATCCTTGGTAACTCTTGATTCACTAAGCACTATTATTGTGGGGTTATAACATACAATATAAGCAATTATTTCAGTTTTATGTGGCAAAAAACTTTCAGTATTTAAATAAATGATGTCTTCATTAAAATTGGGGCAATCATGCACTTCCATACCTTTTCTTGTTGTCAATAGTTTTTTGAAGGAGGACAATCAACTAATGTGGGTATGTTATTTATATATTTTATATATTTATTTTCCCCTCTGTTCTTACTTTCTTCAATAGGATCAACACCGATATAGCAGAAGAAAAAATATGCAAGTGTATTCAGGAAACAACACACAGAATGAAATGGAAATTAGTAATACGGACACTTCGAAACTGCCAAACCATGGACCAATGCATAATGTTGATGACATAAAAAAAGGTACCCAGCACATTGTGATACAATGATAAAATATTTAGAAGATCCAGAGAACTTTGCACCAGCGATCGATACATATTTGGGAAATTTAAAAACATACGTGGGTTCGAAAACTACACTATTGAGTGGTTCATGCACTGCTTTTAAGTGGAAAGGTATCCCAGCATTCCATGAACAAATGTCGTCGGCGTGGAAACTGCATTACTATCCAACCGACGTCAGTGGCACGTCGTCGATGTGGGTAAAACATCTTGTTTGATAACATTTTTTTGATTTAGTAAATTTAGAAAGCGTCCAAAAACATATCTTTCATGACATCAATTGATTTTCTTTTATTTTGCTGTTCACCTCAAATTCTTGCTGTTAAATCCAAAATTGTTGGACAAATCCTGTAAATTATTCTGCTATAATTCTACTTTCTAAGATTATTGTCCAACATTCTGCTATAATTGTTATAGTTATTAACACAATTTTTTCCAGACATTGTCTTAAAACAAAATATTGGAACACATACCTTTATAATTTACTAATTGAATACCTTACTACTAGTGTTAACGCCTTAAATAACTGACGTGTTAGTCTGACACATCTGGTATATACAAACCTACTTCGGCTGATAACACATCAGGTATTTATGAATATGCGTCCAGGGCAGGCGTCGTCATTTACATTTTCTCGACCTTCTATGAAAAGCTCGTACCAATTATAAAAATGTTTGTGACCCAGAGTACGATCATCGTATGCCACTGTCAATACTCCAAGTACTTTTAAGCACCTTCTAACAATTTTTCATACAAAAGTTGAAGCACATTTTTTGATTAATCTTCTTAGTATTGCATAAATTCGTCAAACACGGAAAATACTTGCCTCTCACTCACAAACCGAATATGATAAATAGGTGAAACTGTGAAGATATGTTCAAGATTATTGTACCAATATGAAGAAATAAAAAGTCCCTAATCAAATATACGTATCTCCCGAAATTTGAACTACGAGAATCACCTCATTTTTTTACAGATCTCGTATATGTTTCAGTAGAATAAATTTCACTTGTTCGAACTTCCATTGTCTATTATATAAAATGATTTGAAATCCCTGAAACAACTAAAAAAGAAGATTTGAAAATGAGAAGCTGAAAATAACAATTATATTAAGCAAAATAAACCTGAAATGAAATAATAGTGAAATGAAATACAAGTAAAAATAGAACATTTGAACAAAAATAAATGAAAATGAAGAAATGAAAAAAAAATAAAGATAAAAAGTTGAGAGAATCCAAGTCACGTTAGTTCACGACATTTCGATTGTTAGTATCTTCAATCGTCTTCGGGTGATGACTGGACTGATTCCTCCGAGAGATGACTATTTACAGGTCGGTCGAGTATTTTTACTAATCCCCGCTTTCCATTTCCCGCTTCACTGGTTCCGTAGGAGAGGACCGTTTGGCGGGAGTTGGCCATTTTTCGCTTGATAATGGGTTTCCATATGTCGCATATTTCTACGCTGGCTTGGCTGAATACGTTGTTGGACAACATGTATGCGGCTTGGCTTCCTTGAATTTTCTCCTAAACCCATGTTCCTCTCTGTGCAAGATCTCAGTTTTACCAATATAGGATGGTTTTCGTGAGGCTGCTACGGATAGTGTTACCGGATCTGAAGCAGGTTCTGATGTTGTACTTGGAACCAATTCTTCTTATCCTCTCCGATGATCCTCTGATGTAGGGAATAGCAAGCACTGGTGGTGGCGGCTTCTCTTCCTTGCGAGGCTCCTGCCGTCTTTTAGCCAAAGTCTTTTCTACCATCTCTTTGGAGTAGCCATTCCGTTGAAAATCATTTTTGATGATATCTAGGTCCTTCTCGAGACCTTCCTTCGTATTACAGAGCCTAAAAGCACGGTCTAATAGAGTCTTGATGATTCCTCTTTTAGTCTATTGATGGTGGTTGAATTCGTGGTTCAGATACTGTCCAGTATGAGTGGGTTTTCGGTATACCAAACACCAACGGTAATTCAACGTGAATGTTTGGGCTGATATCATAGGAAAACATCTTATAGGACCATTCGTTCTACAGGACCGATTGAATGGAGAACGTTATTTGGAGTTCATTCAGAATGATTTGAATGGACTTTTGGAACATGTTCCATTGCAAACCCGAAGAGATATGTGGTTTATGCATGATGGCGCTCCTCCTCATTTTAGTTTGATTGTGCGTGACCATCTGAACCATATTTTCCACAATAGATGGATTGGTAGAGGTGGGCCATATTCATGGCCATCGCGGTCTCCGGATTTAAATCCATTGGATTTCTTTCTGTGGGGGCATCTAAAAAGCCTTGTTTACGCTACACCTATTCACACAAGAGATGCATTGTTGAATAGAATAACATTACATTGTGAAGCCATACGAAACGACCCTGGAATGCTATTTCAAGTACAGAGAGGGTGTCTTCGCAGACTAAGAAAATGTATAGAGAGAGAAGGAGGTCATATCGAGCAGTTTCTGTAGCGGATTTTTCATTTCTGTTTGCTCTTGAGGCTCTTGAGTTTCGTTAGTTAAACGTGTTTGCATTATAAAAATTCGTAATGGTAGACATCTCAGGATAAATGTTGCTGAATTAACGTTATCATTATTATTTCTGCTTTGATAATTATTCATTTCAAATAATGGTGGACGAGCGGGTTTCATGTCGTCGAGTGAAACTACATTTTTATCAAGACTCGTTGCTCCGATCGACTTTCCACACGAGTACTTTTATTCATAAAATTGTCCAAGTAACCTTAATTTGTTGAAAAATATTGAAAAATATCTGTCATTTCAAAGTTTTGGGGTGTGGACCATCGGGGGTAGTCCGTTCCTGACTTTGTAGCAAAACAACTGACTCATGCATGAAAGCTCATCGAAGGAATTCATTTGTTTAGTCAATTACCAAAATTTGGATAATTTTGAATATTCACTTGAAAAGTTATCAAAGAAAAACATTTTTCATTTTGTAACTTCGAGGGCCCGTTACTTGGAAAACGAAGGATTTTAGGAAAAAAAGTTATATGAAGTACAGGTGATATTTTGACTCCATCTATACATTCCCGAGAGAAAAAGAGAAAGTCCAGGGACACCCTGTATATGGAGTGGTTTGAAACTCTGACCATTGAAGAAGCCCACAAGAAACCTCGAGTCTGGTTGAGATATGTTGACGACACCTTCATAATATGGAACCATGGGAATACTGAACTAGATGCCTTCCTGAAACACATCAACAGCGTGAGACCTCCCATCACTTTCACGATGGAGAAAGAGATTCACAACGAATTGCCATTCTTAGACGTTTTGGTAAAGAGGACCGACACTAAGTGGGAAACATCTGTACACCGAAAACCGACTCATACGGGACAGTATCTGAATCACGATTCCAATCACCATCAATCATCAAGACTCTATTAGACCGTGCTTTTGGACTTTATAATTCGAAGGAAGGTCTCGAGAAGGAACTAGACATCATCAAAAATGATCTTCAACGGAATGGCTACTCCAAAGCGATGGTAGAAAAGACTTTGGCTAGAAGACAGCAGGTGTCTAGCGAGGAAGAGAAGCCGTTACAACCAATGCTTGCACTTCCCTACATCAGAGGATTATCGTAGAGAAGAATTGGTTTCAAGTACAACATCAGAACCTGCTTCAGATCTGGTAATACTATCCATAGCAGCCTCACGAAAACCAGGCCACCAAACGCGGACTGCGATTCCAAGAATTGCAAGTACTGGATACCCTGCGATTGCGGAAAATCCTATATTGGTGAAACTAAGAGGCCAATGAATGTTCGCATTGCCGAGCACAAGAAACACACACAGCGAAGGGAAACTAGCATATCAGGAATAGCAGACCATGTTTGGACCCATCAACACAACATCGAGTGGTCCCAAGCTGAAATCTTGCACGCAACATATGGAAACACATCATCAAGCACATCATCAAGCCAACTCCCGCCAAACGGTCATCTCCCACGGAAACAGTGAAGCGGAAAATGGAAAGCGGGGAAAAGTGAAAGTACTCGAACGACCTATAAATAGTCATCTCTCAGAGGAATCGGTCCAGTCATCATCCGAAGACGATTGTAGATACTAACAATCGAAACGTCGTGAACTAACGTGACTTGGAATCTCTCAACTTTTTATTTTTATTTTCTTTTTTCATTTATTCATTTTTATTTATTTTTATTCAATTGTTCTATTTTAATTGTATTTTATTTCACTATTATTTCATTTCAGGTTTATTTTGGTTAATATAATTGTTTTCAGCTATTCATTTTTAATTCTCCTTTTTTAGTTGTTTCGGGGATTTCGAATCATTTTATATAGTAGACAATGGAAGTCCGAACTAGTGAAATACATCATGAAACATCATGTCAATCACCTTCAAACTTTCAGTAGAATACTGTAACTATTTGGAGTTCAACATGATAAAACTTATGAATATAATAATAATAATATTTTTTTGCCAAATCTTCTTAGAATTATTACATTGATTATTCAAAAGCATGAAGTACATTTATATGTAGTGAATAAATGAAAACGATTGTCACTTGTGTTCACATGGAACCTGTCTGTGGAAACAAATGTTTTTCTTTGTTTCGTCTTATGGGAATCATGATTTTTTACCTCATCAGTTCATCAGTTTACAGCCTATTATTGCGGAAATAATAATTGTTTTAATTATCTTGTAAGCTTGTGAGGGGAAATTAAAAATAACCAAGAAGAAAAGAAATGGAAAAATAGGAAATGAATGAATTTGCTGGGTCTACAATGTTTATGACAAATTGTCTACTTTGTTCAAGAATCCAATTTTTTAATGCGTTTCTTCATCAGACGAATATTATTAAGTGTTTCAAATAGACACGAACATGATTTAGAATTTCAGCTCCAATATAGGTTATGCATCTTTGAGTAATTGTTTCATTTGCTTTTGGTATGTGTACTGCTGCAGAGTTTTGAGCTCGTGTTATTCAATTGTGGAGTAAGTTTTTCAAGTAATTTCTATTTTTCAGGAGAAATGTAATAATCGTTTAAGAAAACAGTTGCCTTAAATCTGAAATTTTTGATTCCCCATAGAGCTGTTCTGTTGAATAATGAGAGCCTTGACAAGTTACTCATAAATGAAACATTTTTCTTTTAAATTTTCATAGTTTCCATATTGTAGAAGGTGAAAATACCTAAAGAAAGTCAATAAAAGTAATAATTCAAAGTGGACAATATTTTTTCCAGTCATATCCCAAACCAAACGCTGAAAGTTTCATATATAAATGATGATGAAATATCGAATAGAGGTTGATCTCAGCCATATAAAATTGTTGGAGAAGAATGAACGTAAGAGCTTTCGCCGACTATAATGGTCTTTATTTGTATGCTCCTAACACTTCAATATCGTTCTAGATACGATCTCGAATTTTAATATCGATATCTTTGCTGACTGTAAATGTAATGGAGCTAGAAAAATCGAATAATTTGTAGGTCATATGAAGTGGTTATTGAATAAGTAAAAACACAGAATTTCAAAATATTTTTTGGGAAAAAAGTTTACAGCTCTCACTTCCCCATCTCTACATAAAAAAATTGGAAAAAATTTCCTAAGGAATGAAAGAGCAATTGAGTTCAGAGAAGTGTATATTATGCATAGAAGTTACTTTCAGGACCGAAGTGAAAGAAAAACTCCTTCCGAAATAACTACTTTCATGTGAAAATTGAGTTACACGAAATGAAGAATACTTTCGGGATAACTATTCACATATAACCATTGAATTATACAAAAATAACTGGAAAACCCCGATTGGGAAACCCTTGAGAATAATGAAAAACTAAATAACTTAAACAGGATTAGTTAACAATACATAAAATAAAATTTTGTGGATTTCTACTACTTCATATCGATACAAAAAAAGATGTAATCCAGTCATTTAAGCTTAAATTAGGTAAGAATCTCGGAATTCGAGATACCCAGCTGTAAGTCTGCAAATACTTGTATATCGACACCCTAAAAGTTGTCTCGAAACCTACATATGGTAGGGTGTAAGCAACTATTAAATTTCAAGGTCAAAGGTCACAAAAATCGGTTTTTTGCGCTTTTTTTGGAAATATCTCATTTCCTATGGGTTTTTTGCTATTTGTATTTATTATCAATATTGTAGAATACAAAATTCTCTACAAATTTTGTTTGAAAAAATTTTGTATACGGTGAACCGTTTTCGAGATAGAGGGCGGAGAGCGCGCGGTCACAGCATCACTTCAGGTCAACCGGTGCCTCCGGTCGAAAACGCGCCATATATAGTTGATGAACTATCGATAAATCAATGATTATTAATATTTGTCAATTTTTATTAACTATTATATTAAATTTTATCATTTTCTTCATGCATCTATTCAATAATACTGATAACCGTTTACTAAAATTAATGGAGAAGTTCTGTAATACCTCCTTGGAGTCGACCGAGCAACACGTAGATTCCAGAGACTCAAGAGTGAAAAACGACAATGCTGACGTAAATATACTATTTGATTGGTTTAAACTCCATGATCCTTTTCCAAATACTACGCAGTTAATATCAATAGCTTCTGGAATTGTTGGAAATGAGCAAATTAACTGCCACAGAGCTTACGAAATTGGATTAGAGTCTATGAAGAAGATCACCGACTTATCATATAATGAAATAAAGTTTAAACTCTCCGAAAAAGTAATGCCGCTTTCCAGTGTTAACAAATCTGTAAAAATAAATGATTGTAAAGTTGCAGTGGATCCATTATTACTCTTCCAAAGAATTACTGTCAGCAAATAATTTGAAAGTAATCTTGAAGAATATCTTCAATATGAATTGAGTCCGTATCCAACAGCTCTATTTGATAATGATGGCATGAGAAAAACAACAAAATCATCATTGTTATTTTTTTTTCTCGGATTCTATTTGTTCATTCACTTTTTTTCAGGCGTTTTGAATTTACATCTGCTCCTCTTTTCCGTAGCCAGTGTAAGTTACATAATTCTCTTCTTTTTTCGTTGGGTTCTTCAGAAAATTTCATTTTCATCATCAATTCAACAATTCCAACATAAATACTTTCTTACACTCCTGATTCCTTCCTCTGGTCCACTTCATCTATCTTTGGCATTAACAAGAAATTAGATAAGCTGGCTGTTCTTTTACACAAAGATTTTGAGAAGCAGCCAAGGCTGCGAATCAGAAAACTATACACATCTCAGCAACTTTATGATGCTTTATAAAGCTCAGGTCAGACCTTCTTTGAAGTATTGTCCTCATATATGGAGCTCTGCCCCCAAACATACCCTGGAGTTGCTGGATTTCATCCAGAAAAGAGCCATCCGCCCGATTGGAGACGATAAGATCACGTGCAACTTTGATAGCCTGGAACATCGAAGAAAGGTTGGAAATGACGGACTATGGCTGCTCATCGTTTTGAGGTTCAACTCAATGTACCTCGAACTTCACTGTTTAAGAACTCATTCATTTGAAGAACTACGTATACAGCGTGTCTCACGGTCGATGGTGGGTTAGACGTTTCTGGAAAACGCAAAGCACGATTTTTCTGAAAATTTCACCTCTCACATTTCCTTACCTGTTCTATCGATCTAAAATATTTTCTGCATTGCGGCGTTGCCACTTCCATCAAAAAGTCCTAGCAACTTTATTTTTTCGAATGGAACACCCCGTATATTAATACATTTTTGGAATCGCTTTGGTATTTTATTAATTTTTTGTTGATAATGTCCTATACCTATATCTATCTGTTTTTGAGATTAAAAATAAATTGTGCTGAATATGGTCCAAAACATAGTCTTAATTGAAATTAAGTACATCAGTACTCTCAATTCATGAAAACTTGATATTTTGATGATAGTTTGGACAAACTCGATTCAAATAACACCAAGAAATCGACTCCATATCATACAGGGCGTGCTACAATAAATAATTGTTATTTCCATTGTGCATAAAAGTAGTCAAAAGTTCATTTTGTCAAATGAAACCCTCTGTATATTACTAGGTGAATTGAAAGATGGTTAAAACTTCTTCAAGATGATATATCATGTCCCTATACCTAAATCGTCAAGTTTTCTCAATAAAGTCGCTTCTTCTAGAAACATTTTTTTTTAGATTTTGAATTTAGGTAGCAGTGAAATTATCAAGCTTATAGCAGTTCGGTTACTTTTATAAGTAATTTAAAAGAGTTATCGACGATGTTTTGAATCACCTTCCAAAATGAATTCAAATATCGATTATTCAAACGTAGTTCTTATGAAATTATTCATTATACACATGAACAAAGTGATTAAATCATTGTAAGAACGTGTAAAAAATTCAACCAAATGTATCCTGAATTACCACCAATGAACGAGAGGAAGTTTGTTAGGTTACAAAATGATTTCCTTTTTTATGGTTCAAAATTTCCAGGGAACAACTGTACCAAAAATCAGTCATTTCTAGGTGAAAAGTAAGATTTTGTGGGCTAAAACATGTGAAAGTACAGACAATAACAGAATAGGATGATTCAAAATAACAAAATTGTAAACAAAATATCAAATTTCCACAATAAATGCTGAAAATGTTGTCCATTACATTCTAAACACTTCAAAATGTTTTTTGTCCGCGACTTGTGGTTGCTTTTTCAATTTTCTGGGGATCCAGGTCTTCAATACTCCGCACTATTCGCCGTCGCAATTCTTCTTTGGTAGGCACTGGAGTACTGTATACCCTTTCTTTCAAAACACTCCATAAAAAAGTGAAGTGACGTGAGATCGGGTGATCTCGGTGGTCAATACCACGGCCCTAAACGCCTAAACCAACGATCGTCAAAGAGGTTGTCAAGTTTCCTGGAAACTTCCTGGGTGGAATGAGCTGGCGCTTCGTCCAGTTGAAACCACGAATTCCTATATTCCTCTAAAGGCAAATTTTCAAGAAAATCGGGTAAAGTCGTCCTCAATATTTGTAGATATTCAGTGTGTCTTCATAAATAAAAAAGCTAATTTCATTGTTCTTCAGAATACAGAAAACATTCAGGTCAAATTTTTCTCGAAAACCCATTTCTTTTAAATTATGAGGATTATGATCAGCTCAAAAATGTTTATTCCTTCTATTGAAAATACCATCCCTCATAAATTTTGATCCGTCGCTCCAAATTATTTTTGACAAAAATTCCCGATCTTCCTGTGTATGAATCAGATGGAATTCACAAAAATGCATTCTACGTTCGAAGTCTTCTGCTTTTAGAGCTTGAACTTTGGTAAATTTATACGGATGCATTCCGTGATTTTTCAAAATTCGTTGTACTGAAACATGTGATACACCTAAATCTTTTTCTGCACTGCGAATGGAAGCTTTTGGATATGCATAAAAATATGCCAAAACGTTAAGAGTATTGTCCTCATTTGAAGTAACAGGTTTTGGTAATGTTGCAGGCACTTTTAACATGGAGCCATAGTTAAGGAAATTATTTTGTGTTCTTACAAACTTCCTCTCGTTCATTGGTGTTAATTCAGTCTACTCGACTTGATTAACTTAATTTGCAAGCGGAGAGTGACAAAAATTATTGAAATCAAATTTGGCTATAAAGTAATATGCATCGATATAGAAAATTGTATATATTTCGAAAACGATCACCTCCAGCGTTGTTCAGGAGGTATACCTTTTTTACTTGGAAAGGGTGTGGGAATTAGGTTTTCTCATGAAAAGTACCAAAAGTTTACTGTCAAAAAAGTTAAGGCAATGTGAAATAAATAATGACAGCCTACGCAGCGCCCTCTAGATGTTACATAAAAATTATTACGAAATTATGATTTCCCACGTCAAAAAAAACCCGAGTACCGAATTTCGTGCATATAACTTATTTTTTGCAAGAGTTATCTTCAAAAAGCGAACAAAAAATTCAATTTCTACACCCCGTATCTCCGAAATGAAGCATTTTCGTACACAAGTTCATATAGACTTTTTTTCTCAAAATTGTCTCAGGAATACGTCACTTGAATATTTTAATGTACTTATGTTACACCCTGTATTTAGCTTTCGAAAATAATCCTTGTCCATGTTATATTCTGGATGTGCTGGCACTTCATTTAGAGTGCCCTTTAGAAAATCTTCTCGACAACTTAAAGGATTTTGCAGTGAGAATAGTAAAATAAAACAAACAACTCATTCGACAAGCCCCATTAAACTCTAATAAAACTACGTATTTCCACTATGTCTAATACCCATGTCCCTTTCCTATTCGTGCTTGAAAACCAGTAGGAAAACAATGGATTGAGGATTTTTATCCATTTTCTCTCCACTCTTCGTTGATATTTATCTAGCTCGAATGAAACAATTCAATTCAAATTACGGAATTCGGAACATTACAAGTTAACGTTCAACGGCAATTGCATTCCTCAAGGAAAAAATGGGATGAGTACCTACTAGAGCGTTACTGCAAATTGTAAAAATAAACTATCGGAATGAGACTGAATGTCGAAGAGATCTGAATTAAGAAATTTCCTTGACATGAGTTATTTTTAATCTATGCCAATGATCTCATTAATTTCCTTCTTGACATCTCTAAAGTCTTATGATGCACTGTTTGGAACCTTTGGTGTAGTAATGAATATTACTGGAGTTTTTTCCCAACACCAAATCTTTATTTTTAACACCTCGACACGTGTTTCGATCACCAAGTGATCATCTTCAAAGAGGAAGATTGAAACTGAGAACTAGTGCGAGCTAATCCTATTTATGCTATAAAGGTAACCCATACAGGTAAACCATCCAGGCGTACCAACCATACAGGTATACCAACCTAAATTAATTTTACAATTTTGCCTTATCTAATATTTCACAATATATGTTTATATATGTCGGAGACGAAACAATAGTTGGAACTTTCCCTGGAAAAACCTTTCGTCTAGACTTTCATTGCAGTAGTAATAAAATGATAAAATTCAGAGTAGTTGTTTATGACTCAAGCCGATTATGTTTTGCCAGGCTAATAGCGGTATACCTGGGTCCGAGATGAGACATCTGGTCACTAAACGTAGCCACGGTCACAGGATAGATAGTTTAATAAAAAAAGTATAAGGTAGACAGTTTGGGATGTTTGATAATTTTCACCTGGGAATGCCGAAGGGTATGAAGTGAGGTACCGGGAGTGCCAGTTGAACCTCGAACGAGAAAGGTCGAGATCCTGCTGACCGTGGATTCGTTATCAAACTTGCGGGTCTATCGTGATAAGTGCTGGTTGTATTTCCTAATAACGATCTCTTCAAAATGTTGTATGCCTCTATGTGGGGTGGTTATTGTTGTGGTAAAGAATAAACATAGGTTCATCCAGAGGCAGTGCTCTTGGCGCCCCCGAAAGTGATGACATCAGAAGTGGGATCTGGATCACCTTCAGGATTTTCTCCTTGGTCCACCGTGGTGAGTCGTTTTCATTTTGGTTTGATTCAGGAGCGGACTGCTCATTAGTTAAAGAGTGTTTGGCAGCCCGATTTGCGGGCAAAAGAGACAATAATTTTATAATTTCAAAGGGGAATGGAAATGTTAATGCAAATTGTACGCTACAAATTTTACCTGTTGTTACTATTAATGGCCATATGTTAGAGACTCTTCTTCATATTATTTCTGATGATTTTTTTAAAATACGACATAATGACTGGTCGTGGAATTCTTGGACAAGGGTTTAATGTAAATATAACTTCCGATAATCTCGAAATATTCAAGAGTTAACAAATTTATGCGTGCAATGAAGCTGAAACTAATAGTAAAATTGATTTGAATAATGTTGACACTGATGTAACTGGAGATAATAGAATGAAACTCATTTCTGTTTTGGAAGAATTTCATAATTCGTTTATTCCGGGGTTTCCAAGTACCCGTATAAATACCGGGCAGCTCGAAATACGTTTAAGGACCCTGATGTAACTGTACAAAGACGACCGTGCCGTGCCGTCTTAGTGCCGAAGAAAGGCAGGTAGGTAATTCTAAATAGAGTTGACGAATTGTTAAATGCAAATGTTATTCGCCCTAGTTGTTCCCCGTTTGCCAGTCCTATATTACTCGTCAAAAAAAGATGGCTCTGATCGTTTGTGTGTAGATTACGGTGAATTGAATGATAATACTATCGATGATAAATTTCCATTACCTCTTATTTCGGATCATATAGCCCGATTGAGTAACGCAAAATATTTCACATGCCTAGATATGACTAGCGGGTTTCACCAAATACCTGTTTATCCGGATTCTATCGAACGTACTGCGTTCGTTACTCCTGATGGACAATTTGAATATCTAACCATGCCGTTTGGCTTAAAAAATGCACCATCTGTTTTTAAACGGGTCGTTATGAAGACTTTTGGAAATCTCGCATAAACTTATGTTATTATTCACATGGACGATATTATGATAATTGCCTCTACTATCGAAGAAGCACTAAAAAGAATTCGAGAAGTTACCAGCGTTTTAATCAAAGCCGGATTTTCTTTTAATTTTTCCAAATGTTCATTTCTCAAAACTTCAATAAATTATATAGGCTACGAGAATAAAGCTGGAGAAGTTCGACCCAACTCTCGAAAGATTGAAGATCTAACATCATTACCTTCATCCCAAACCATAACCCTTGTGAGACAGTTTATCGGTCTCTCGTCCTATATCCCTGAATTCCTGAATTTTCAAAGGTCATGAAACCTTTGTATCGACTGACCTCCGGTAATAATAGAAATATTGAATGGACCGAAATGCATGAAAAGATTCGTCAAAAGATAATTTCAGTGCTGAATAATGTTCCGAAGGTTATGCTGCAATCTTAATGCAAAAATTAAGTGGTTTGAATCGAGTTATCGAGTGCTCTTGGCGCCCCCGAAAGTGATTTCTTCGACATATAAAATAATTTTCACTTATAATATAAAATATTTTCACTCAGAATTTTTATTTAGCTGAAAATTGTTTTATTTAAACATATATTGTAAAATAATAGATAAGGCAAAATTGTAAAATTGATTTAGGTTGGTATACCTGTATGGTTGGTACGCCTGGATGGTTTACCTGTATGGGTTACCTTTATAGCATAAATAGGATTAGCTCGCACTAGTTCTTAGTTTCAATCTTTCTCTTTGAAGATGATCACTTTGGTTATCAAAACACGTGTGGAGGTGTTTAAAATAACGATTTGGTGTTGGGAAAAAACTCCAGTAATATTCATCTCTAAAGTTCAAGTAATAATCATATGCTGATGATACAAATCTACTCAGTGAAGATACTACTGAACTTGTGATAACATCAGAAATGGTATACAATAAAGTAATGGAGTGGTCCGAATTAGACTTTGGCCGCGAATTCTAGTATCACAAAGTTTATCGAGGAGAAGTTGATGGTTCATGATATCAAATGCACGTGACAAATCAAATAGAATACTGATCGATTTTTCGCCATTTTCAAATTTGGATAAGACATGATTGACCTGAGAAAAAGTAGCATCTTGGGTAGATAAAACAGATTTGAGTCCATATTGACTTTTTGCGAGTAGGTTATACTTTTCACAAAAGGATACAACTCTGTTGAGATAGGATTTTTCAAAAATTTTTGAAAATGAAGACAGCAATGCAATACCTATGTAGTTGGAAATTAAGTGCTTATCATTTTTCTTGTGAACATGTTTGAGACACGAGTGAAATGAACCCTCAACAAGAGAGATTAAATAGGTATGTAAGTGGTTCAATGATTAGTTCAGCAACATTCAACAATACTCTACCTGGTAATTCATCAATGCCACTAGAGTTCTTAGACGATATGGACTTGATGATATCAAGAAGTTCAGTTTCGTCTAAAGGATGAAGAAAAAAAGAGTTTGTTTTTATATCGTGATGATGTTCACCAGCAGGCTCAGAATCATTGATTAGAGAATTTACAGAGTCAATGAAATAATCATTAGAGACTTGAGGAATAACAGGAACACCATGAACCCGAGTTCCACTATCAGTTTCAAAATAATTCGGGAAACAATTGCTCATATTGTTTCAAGAAATTCGTTACTGAAATATTCTTTCTTTGAATGGTCATTTTTTTTTCTATGATTCTTCAACATAATTTCATACTGCTCAATAACGATTTCATCACGTTGAGTTCTGTTCAGATTGAAAACATCACGAAGAAATATACCTTCATTGATGATTTACTTGGTGATCCAGCGTTTGCCTTTAGGAAGGTGGGTGTTGCTGATTTTTCGTAAAACAGGCGGAAATGCTTTGTCAAATAGATTGAGAAATAAGGAGTAGAATTTGGAAAATTCATGAGACACCTCACGAGATATAACGCTTTCAGAGTCGTCACGGAAAAAACACAAATTCCTTAATTAACACATTTTCAGGCCATAATTCACTCTTCAGGTTTAGCTGTTTCAGGGACTTCGAGATACCAAGTTTGAAAGAAACTGTTTTTCCCTTGGCATTCAACCTGAAGCACTTGATATCTTGATTAGGGAACGATTCACTGAGAAATGACCGCATTACATCAATATCAATAATACCTTTGATTTTTCCAACGTACAATCATTCCAAATCATTGTCACTGGGAACGCCCTGTATGTTATGGTTCGTTCTTCTGCTTGATCCAGTGAGTAATATTACATCATTGTTCACTGGTCTATTAACAGCTGATGGGGGATTCCGGTTATTGCCATTTACATTTCTAGTGCCATTTGTTTTATTGGTAGAGAGACAATTCATATCAGATTTCGGAGCGTTAATTTTTTGTTCAGTAGAAATACTCGTCATGGATAATTTTTTACCAGACCGAGACGAAGTGACCCCTAGTTTATAAAAACGCAAGGTAACGAGGTAAGGTAAGGTAAGAAAGTTGAAGCATTGAGAAAACACACTTGCGTTCTAAATAAAAAGTAAGGTAAGGTAACGTCGGTGAGGCAAAGGAACGCAAGGTAACAAGCCGACTATTTTCAACTTTCTGCGTTGCGTTCTCACCTCCGACCAATCAGAAAGCGCCATACTACGAACTTTGACGGATATATCCGAATGGTGTAAAGGTAATGTCACTAGATAGACTTAAACGTCACATTGTGAAATTTGATTTTTCTTTTGATGGATATAAATACAAAAATTGCCGTGATCGTGTCGATGGTAAGTGTGTATCTTTTACTCAAGAGAAAGAAACGAAAAAGGAGGAGGTTTAATGTTGGACCCATTCTGAGAAGCAGAAAGACAAGAATGAACAAAATATTTTTTTAACATTTAGTGAAATTGTTAGCACCTTCATTGTTAAAAAAATATATGGACCGATATCTCCAGAAGAGAAATTGACTATAAAACTCCAGTAAATGAATTGTTGAAATTGTAAATATGTATCTAACAAAATTGTTCAGTTATTTATCGCAAGAAACCTCGCAACAGTCGGAGGCGTGGGCATACCATTTGGGAAAGACCACAATCCATAAAATCATTAAGGAAATTTACGGTGTTCTGTGAAAAATTTTAGCCTCAATATATCTTTGACATTGCTCCTCTGGTAGCCCTTTTATTTTTGCAATCACCTGCCATGCCTTCTCCTTCATTAATTTGTTTCAATTTTTTTTATCATAAATTATTGGTTATTGTTCTATTAATGATATAAAATATGCGTCTTTCATAATTTTATACAAATGAAAGTTATTATTTATTTCATATGAATGATTTCTGCTGTCAAGATTATGGAAATGGAATGTAATGTCAATATTTGTTTATGCATTCCTGCCAACCTGAAAATTACCAAAACCTATAATCACTATGGCAATTCTTCATCAAAAAATGGATACCTTACCTTACCTCTCTGCATTACATTACTTTACCATGCATTATTATAAACTAGGGGTGACGGTTGGTTGGTTACTGTTTATAGTCTGGTTCACATGTACTCGATTCAGCTCTTTTTGGTGACATTTTTCAGCCCTGTCCAAAAATTACGACCAAGGTGTCATTCGATTCGTATTTTTGCCTAGAAAGTTTGAGGAAAGGTCCGAAAACGCGCCGATAAAAATCACAAAAGTTATAAACAATTAAGTGAAAAAAAAGGGGCTTTAGTTTTTCCTTAATATCTCGGAAAATTTTCAAAATTTTGGAAATTTGAAAGAAGATTTGAAAAGATCAATGAATTGGCTTAAAAAAAGTCCCGACTCACGAAACTGTATCTCGATTATTTATTATTTTCACAGAGCCCTGAAAATATAGCCAAAAGCGGGTAGTCTGCCTTCCGCGCGACTTTCGTCACTCTGACATAAAAATAAAAAAAATTATTTAAACATATTAAATGTAAATATAAAGGAATGAAAAAATTCATGTAATGTACATCAACATCAACAAACAATAATCCGCAGTCAAAAAATGTTTATCCCAATTTTAACGTTAATTATAAATTTGTTGATTAATAACTTTTTCTGAATTGAAAGTTGATATAAAAATCCCTATAATTATTAAACTAAAACCCTGGCATTTTTTCCCTTTGGTGAAGATATCCTTAATAGGCAAAAAAATAGATTACCGTTGCCAAAATTGAAAAATTATTATTTTTTTTTATTGACAATTGAAAATTATAATTTTATGAAAAATGCATTACAAGAATTTTTTTTCTAATTTTTTATTGTTGCAATGTCTCATAGCTAAAAACTAATTAATGATATTTTTTTTTTATTTTTTACAGCTATTGTTAATAAATTTATTATAAACAAATACATTGTTTATAAGCAATTCGAATTTTTTTTTGCATTATGTTAATTGAAAAAAATCATGATTTTTAGAAAAAAAATGGTTTCTTTAAAAAATTTCTTTGTTGCTAAAGAATGCGTTTGTTAATTAACAATCGTTTTTTGCAACTGAATAATAAAATTAAGGAACCGTTTTTTTAAATCATAAATTCTATTGTTCTTTAAGGTTTTGAAAAAACTTTTTTTTTATTCTTTTTTTAATTGTTTATTTAAAAAAATGTTATGAATAATTTTTTTTTCAATACTCTGTTCTATAATAAAAGTAACTATGTGTTTTTTTTAATTATTCTATTTTTTATAAAACTTTCAATATTGTGATATCTTGATACTTGTCTTTTTCATTCGCTCCTTCGCTTTTATAATTATAATAACATTCAAACTATTGCAGTTATGATAAATATGCTTCAAGTCTTTTTTGTTCATTATGAATTTATTAACAATTTAAGCTTTTTACTGAAGTTGTAGTCCTATTAGTTATTTAAACTTTTGTTATTTTTATCGGCGCGTTTTCGGACCTTTCCTTAAACTTTCTAGGCAAAAATACGAATCGAATGACACCTTGGTCGTAATTTTTGGACAGGGCTGAAAAAGTTACAAAAAAAAGTAAATGTGAACTAGACTATTGAGGTAACAGAATTGGCTATCTGTTGTTTTACGAGAAATATTATTTCTTCTTGATCTTGAAATCTTTTTGTCATTTGATCACATAATTTCTTGAGAAGTATTAACTCACGATCAGAATGCTGACATTTTCTAGAGGTCAATAAGCATTGAGATTCAGAACAGTTAGCTATTTTACTGTTGACGAATCTGGGATTTTCCACTAATTCGGCACTACGGGATAAGTCACTGAGAAAATTTTTCAAAATCAGATTTTCTGAATCACTGTCAGGTAGAACTTTAGATATAACTAGATCGATAATCTCACTTTTTGTCAATTTATTGAGCTCAGCTGCTAGAACAACCTTCTCAGTCGAAGCCATGACACACAATTTCCATTATGCATAAACGTGGGGTCAGAAGGTTATTTTTTCAAAGAAACCCCCTGTACATCACTCAATAAATTGAAAGATGATGAAAAATGTTCAAGATGTCATGTTCCTGAATCTGAATCACAAAGTTTTTTTATCAAGGTCACTACTTCTGGAAACATTATATTTTTAAGAATTTGATTTTAGGTAGCAGTATAATTATCAAACTTATAACAGTTTAGTTAGTTCAATAAGGAATTTACAAATAGTTATCGACGATGTTTCAGAACATGTTTCAAAATTAGTGCAAATATTGATTATTCAAACTAAGTTCTCGAGAAATTATTTATTACACATGAACAGAATTCAGCCAAATGAATCCTGAGCTAACATCAATGAACGAGAAGAAGTTTGTCACAATGGACTTATCGAAAACATCACATGTTTCAGAATATACCTATATTACTCAGTGATATTGATGCAAAAAATCAATAAAAAATATTTTTTCGTTTATAGCAGCGTTTCCCAACCTGGGGTACGCGTACCCCTTGGGGGTACGCAACGACCTGGTTGGGGGTACGCCGAAAATATTTGGTAATGGCGGACTTTATGTGTTTTTATGTATTTGTCGTACGTTACGTACGTGGTGGTTGAAAAGTACAGTACAGTACTGGCGTACTGCTAATTTTAGTATGTTTTCGTGATAAGAAACATTGTATTTACTTTGTTATTATTTTTTTACTGTTGGTAATTAGAATTTACTAAGTTTACTAGAAACATATATAGGCCGAATTTTGGAACAATAACTTTATTGTCAAATAAAAGATAAAAAAAAACTCTTGCGTAAATATTTACTTTCCATGATTAATGTTCTTGCAACTTTTTTTTCTTGGGGGGTACAATTTGAAATAAATTTATCCCAAGGGATACGGCAGTGAAAAAAGTTTGGGAACCGCTGATTTATAGGAACCTGATGAAGCAAACCATATACAGCTCAAAACACTCACTCACCATAATTGACAAAATGAATGTGCTTACTCACCTGCTCGAGTAGAAACTGCCAAGACCAGAGCAAGACAAATAAATATCAACATCCCTATTGTTCCTTGATCGAATACCTCCGAAGCATTTCAATATTTGAACAATTATTTCTCTTTTTATTCGGGCCTGAAACAATATGTTATGTAAGTTTGAATGATAAACAAGTTTTTGATATTTTATGATAGGCAAGTCAGTAAATGTGCTACATTCCTTTGGAAGGTGCTAATGGACTTTTGTTCTTCATATTGATTCACTGCATGAAAGTACGGTTGATGAAATTTAAACCTGACGATTTTCTGTGAGGCAGCATTTAATTTAAATATCAGGAAATACTGTAAACATTTCATTTGCCTCTAGTTTTCTGTTATCCCAATGATTCATTGAATTATATGATTTTCACCATTGACCTTATAACCTCTTGTGAGCATCAATGTTAACAAATATCTCATGGTAGATGAATTTGAAAAAACATATACAGGCTGATTTACAGTGGATGTAGTCTGGTTCACATGTACTCGATTTGGCTCTTTTTGGTGACATTTTTCAGCCCTGTCCAAAAATTACGACCAAGGTGTCATTCGATTAAGGAAAGGTCCGAAAACGCGCCGATAAAAATTACAAAAGTTATAAACAATTAACTGAAGAAAAAATGGGGCTTCAGTTTTTTCTTAATATCTCGGAAAATTTTCTAATTTTGGAAATTTGAAAAAAGATTTGAAAAGATCAATGAATTTGCGTAAAAAAGTCTCGACTCCCAAAACTGTATCTCGATTATTTATAATTTTTACAGAGCCCTGAAAATAGAGCCAAAAGCGGGTAGTCTGGCTTCCGCGCGCCTTTCGTCACTCTGACATAAAAACAGAAAAAATTATTTAAACATATTAAATGTAGATATAAAGGAATGAAAAAATTCATGTGATGTTGGGATACATCAATAAACAATAATCCGCAGTCAAAAAAATTTTATCCCAGTTTCAACGTTAATTATAAATTTGTTAATTAATAACTTTTTCTGAATTGAAAGATAATATAAAAATCCCTATAATTATTAAACTAAAACCCTGACATTTTTTTCCTTTGGTGAAGTTATCCTTAATAGGCAAAAAATAGATTTTACCGTTGCCAAAATAAAAAAATTGTTATTTTCTATTTTTTTATTAACAATTGAAAATTATAATTTCATAAAAAATGCATTACATATTTTTTTCATTTTTTATTGTTTCAATGTCTCATGGCTGAAAACTAATTAATAATATGTTTTTAAATTTTTTACAGCTATTGTTAATAAATTTATTATAAACAAATACATTGTTTACAAGCAATTCGAAAATTTTTTTTGCATCATGTTAGTTGGAAAAAATCATAATTTTTAGAAAAAAAATGGTTTCTTAAAAAAATTTCTTTGTTGCTAAAAAATGCGTTTGTTAATTAACAATCGTTTTTTGCAACTAAATATTAAAATTAAGGAACCGTTTTTTTTTAATCACAAATTCTATTGTTCTTTGAGGTTTTGAAAAAATTTTTTATTCTTTTTTTAATTGTTTATTTAAAAAAAATCGTTATAAACAATTTTTTTTTCTCAATACTTTGTTCTATAATAAAAGTAACTATGTGTGTTTTTTTAATTTATTCTATTTTTTATAAAACTTTTAATATTGTGATTTTCAAATCGATTCATGTTCCAAACAAAAAATTTTGTTGGTTTTACTGGCTGTGCAATATTGTTTATTGCAACAGAAATCGAGTTTGTTTAATGGTTTGAACTGTCAAAATACTATGATCACAGCCTTCTATGATTGATGAAGCTGGTTATGAATTCCATACCATTAAAGCGCGCATTAATGAAAACGCAAAAAACTATTTTCTACCACTTGTAGTTACTCGAAACTTATGTAAAATAGAAGAATATACTATTTTCTACTTGAAACGGTATTCCCATGCAACTACAAGAAGTAGAAATTTGAAGACCTAAATAATTGCTGCCAAAGCTATGACGCGCTGTGAATCTGTTTATGCAACTTCCCGAAAAACCTCTAAAATCATAATTACTAAATTGATTACTTCCTTCTTTTCTTTGGAAGATTCCCTCATTTTGTTGTATCGAGATGTAGTAGTAGAAAGCCAAAAACTTTCTTTCCCAAAAAATTAATCACTCCTAAAAATATAACCCCTTCAATTCAAAAACTGAATATTATCATGTAATCTGTTCCTATAGGTATGTATCTATGAAACTACTATTTTTTCATTTTCTGCAACTTGTTATATCCCGGAGTAAATAAAAAAATCAAAAAATGTAATGATTTGATGGATGTAAATGTTACTACTTGGTATGAAAATCATAATGAACAAAAGAGAATTGAAACTTTCTATGTTTTTTACCACTTTCATTTGTAACTAACGTTACTGCAATTTCGTTCTATAAGGACATTTTCAAACTTGTACATTAAACTTTAAGTTCAATAAACTTCAAGAAGACTATAATATTTTACGTTCAAGTTTGCTATTTTCATGCAACTTCAAAGAATAAAAATTTCGAAATAATCGCAGGCCTGTAACCCATACCAAGAGAATGATACCGAAACTTATTCGACGCAATGTAATTCTAATATATAAAAATGGATGTTTGTTGGTTGGTTGGTTGGTTGGTTGGTTGGTTGGTAAGTGATAAACTTCTACATTGCTCAACCGATCGTGATGAAACTTGACATGTATAAGTAATTTTTCATAGAGAAGTTTCTTAGGCTATCAATTTTTCTGTAACTAGCCACTAGATGGCGCCGTAGAACAATTTTTTGAAAGCACTGTTCTATAACGCTGCGCACGCTTAAGTTCGTTGATTCTGATTCTGTCAAAACATTGGAACATCAGCAATACAGCAACATAGTACTAATTAGTATTACAACTACCAAATTCTACGCGGGCGAAGCCGCGGGCAACAACTAGTCTAATATATAAAAATGGATGTTTGTTGGTTGGTTGGTTGGTTGGTTGGTTGGTTGGTTGGTAAGTGATAAACTTCTACATTGCTCAACCGATCGTGATGAAATTTGACATGTATAAGTAATTTTTCATAGAGAAGGTTTTTAGGCTATCAATTTTTCTGTAACTCGCCACTAGATGGCGCTGTAGAACAATTTTTTGAAAGCACTGTTCTATAACGCTGCGCATACTATGTATATATGACAAGTAATATGTTGCGCACAGCAACAAAGTACTACTCTACTATATAAAAATGTATGTTTGTTAGTTGGTTGGTTGGTTGGTTGGTAAGTGATAAACTTCTACATCGCTCAACCGATCGTGATGAAACTTGACATGTATAAGTAATTTTTCATAGAGAAGGCGCTGAAGAACAATTTTTTGAAAGCACTGTTCTATAACGCAGCGCACGCCTAAGTTCGTTGATTCTGATTCTATCAAAAGATTGGAACAATAGCGATACAGCAATATAGTACTAGTTTGCTAGGTTTCCAGTAGTTGAAAAATAAAATAGTTTTTCATTTTATATGAATGATTACAAGTGATAACAAATCTAATTATTCATATTATTCTGACTATTATTGTTTATATGGAAAACGCAATTATTATAAACTATGGCAGGTTGATTGGAAGTAGTTGCTTGTTTTCGATTCCGAAATTCTTGAATCACCTCTGCCGATAACTGGCTGTGATACGACATCTGCATTTTACAGTTGACAGTTTTCAAAATGTTTGAAAAACAAAATTTAGTTCAATGTGCTGAAGTTTTTAAAATTAGTAATTCAACTCGACAAGAAATTATCGCTAACGGCATTCGCTTTCTTCTTTCTATGTACGGAGCTCCTAAAAAAACTACCTGCTCAGATAAGTATATACAGTGTCACCATTAAAGTGCGCACCATATGCACCAGTGCTTCGATTTTGTTGTTATGGAAACGCCGACAATGGGATACTTGGATATTGCACGCGAATTGTCGGCGTAGCGTAGTCAACATGGAGAACGTGTCATATCAACCTGACATGTAACAATTTATGACTGACTTGGGTTATCGTGATAACAGTGGAAAGTTATTTCTCACTGTTATGGCGGATGTTTCTCACTGCATGAGAAATCTTTCGTTTAGTTTTGATGTTTACTTTTTTTCACGGTGAAGAAAAGTGAACATTAACGCATCAATGAAGATGCAGAAATGTCTTTTTGACAGTTGTACAAAAAGAAACTTTCTAGTAACAGCACAATGATTTGACTGCATCTGTATTTATATCAGATCTCTTTCAGAAATCGTTCAAGTTTCACATAATACGAGAAAATGCTATAAAAAAGTAATGGCTGAAATGGAACAACAAATGTTCCACTGTGATTTAGAACAAGCATTCAAGCGTGCAGTAAATCATTCGACCGGCGTTAAAAAGCAGTTATATTCTAAGCCGGTTTTATTGTGAATTGAATTGCTTGTATTCAAATATTTGGACCTTATACACAGAACGCGAAATTAATCGTATGGTTTTCATTTGTGGCAGAGTTTATTTCCATCCATCCCCATGGCAATAGAAACCTTTCATATACCAGGAACATTATATTTTTTTATTACTTCCTCGCTTATTGTTCGGCTTTGAAGATGGAATACGTGTGTAACTCTAACAAGATTAATGTAGATGATATTTCGATAATCGTTCACAAATGCTTTTGATGTTGGCGTCAATTCAGTTGAAAACGTCATACTGTTCTGTGGAGAGTTTCTGGCAAACTTGTGAGAGGGAAAAATCCAACCACTTGGAAGTCTTCTTCTCCGTCTGTCATTTTCCACAGAAGAAAACTCTCTTTTCCCCATCAGGCAAAAGTTTAAAGGCAATCGGATCTATGAGATTTCACATGACTCCAGTGAGAATATTATCATCAACTTTGGCAAAAGACCTCGGAAGCCGCAGTAGTAAGATGGAAACTAGAATGAGCGTGGAAATGTTGAGGATACTATCAATTAAAGAAGACGCTTCTTACAGCTGAGTTTTATGATGAGAATTTTCTATGAGATCGACCAATTATGGTCAGACGGTTTGGTTGGAGAGTTCTACTATTCATCAGACTAGAAAATTGGTGAATTAAGCATAACATGACCATACAGAGAAAGTCAACCAATCTCTCAAGAATGGAGAGATTCCGGTGGTTATATTTCTCAACATCGAGGAGCATTTGGAAATATGAAAAATCTATCAGAATAGACTCGACTAAAAAAGGCATAGAAACGAATATAAGTAACTGGATCCAAGCCATGCTCATAAACAGAAGAGCTGCTACGACTTTTCAAGATGGGAAAATTATGTTCAAGGGTAGCAGGCATTTGATTTGACAATACTCAAAATCTATTGGGTCAGCTTCCGCTGACCCACTACTGGTCACTTCTAATGTGTGAAGGCAACAAATTTAGTCTCATCAATAATTAGGGTAAGCTTATTTAAATTCAATCATGCATATACAGTGTGACCCATTTTTAATGGAAACACCCCCCTAAAATTTGAAGTTGTAAATCGATTTTAATAATTTTTTTTCAAATGTCAAGTACTAAAAGGTCTACCTTGGGACAAAATTTGGAATGTTTATTAAAATTTCAGGGCATACTACGATATTTTTTCTTAGTCGAAAATCGGAGTTTCTATTAGCGAGTTTTTTATTGAAAAAATCACTACGCCACTGGATTCAGAGTGCCTCTAAATAGGTGTTACCAAAACCATACAGTTCATTTCTTTAATGCCCCTCCTTTTATTTTTTGAACGGGTCAATGGGGTGAATGAAATTAATACATTGATACTTTATTTTGAAGTGAAATTGACAGATGAAACTTCCAAGATGGCGATTGAGTGCCATCTCGAAAAAAAATTAAATGGAAAGGGGGGTCTTGTGACACATCACTTTGGAGCTTCTGACGAATACTTCACAACCCTGGAATATGAAGTCAATATCTTCACTTACTACAAAATGGTACAACATTTAATAATTTCCTGAAGACAAATACATTATTATCGATATTTCTAGAAATATTCCTTTTTATTTGCCATATGGCAATTCTAACAACCCGATAAGATTTGTTAAGTTATTTTCTGTTTATAAAAACAACAAAAAATGTCAGTACGACAATGAACATCATTGTTCAGTTAGAATATTGTCATTTAGTTTTCGGTTTTATTAGTACAAATGTACCACGTCGACAATCTCTAAAATGGTCAAGTCTCGTCCATTGGAAGAAAAAAATTTAGGCGATTTTCATTTACAGTGCGACGCGTAACTTTCACGAGACCGAAAGGATTTTCAATGAACGTTTTCCGAATCGTCCTATCTGTAGAAAATATTTCAGGGAACTTGTATCCAAATTCACAACTACCGGTAGTGTACATGACAAAAAGCCCCGCGAAATAAGCTTATTCCGTGACATTAAAAATCGTAATTCATGAATGAACTGTGTGTATTTTCTATAATGTTATCCAATTTGGTACTGAAGAGCCTTGTGGTAAGTGTCTTAAGGCGAAACATCGGTGTATACCAGTGAGGATGACAGTGTTCCATGTAAGTGCAATTTGTTACCATTCATTTAAAGTAGAACTCATGTGAATGATATCTGATCTTTATTCCACAACGAATGTTTGAAATACAAACTGAGTAGAGAAAAGTATCTTCTGTACAATTCAGTGTTCATATAGAAGTATTTGTTTCGAAAGAATTTTTTTCTTTCGCAGCAAAGTTGTTTTATAATTCCATGGTGTTGCAATAGTTTTATTTTATTAGTATTTTATGATTACTTCCAAAATGCTAATTGATTATATTAGATGATCGGTGAACACAATACAGTTGTAGGCAATGAAAGTGTTTTATAAATTTGTCATAGAAACGCTTATGAAATAAAATTGAAAAACCATTATAAAATAGTCAGGAAATTATCACAGAAACGTTTTTGCAACTATCTTATAAAACTTATTTTCCTATAAAAGTAAATTGTTATGTGGCAGTTTTATAACACTTTTCTGCGAGATTTTTATGATAGTTATAAAACTATTTCAAGCTTATTTCATAACTGTCTCCTGTAGCTTTAATGAAATTATTTTATTGGAATGCTTTCAGATACTATTTTATTTTCATGACCATATTGTCACTTCAATGATAATTTCCTAACTATTTTATAGTATGGTATATCAACTACAATTCAAAAACACTAATATAACTGTTATGAAATCAAATTGCTTTTGCTAATATATATTTGCTGCCACCAATAATAAAATGCAGAATTTGAGAACAATTAGCTGACATCAATTCCTAATCACAGCTTTGAAAATTTTTTCAAAATTTTAGTTATGTTTAGTAAGAATATTTTTGTTTAATTATTCTAGTGGGACACCATCGATATCGTGGTGGAAATTAATTCTTCAGCAACTTCTTAGTATTTGATTTCTATTGAGTATAGGTACCTCATAAGTAAATTCAATATTTTTGATTCATCATTAATTTTAGACACTACGATATGCATATATATGTGTATATGTATGTTATACTTTTAATTTGATAATAATTCCATTGTGTGGATAATGTAGTGGATTTTTCTGTATGTATCCCGAATATTTAAATAAGAATAAATAATAACTCAATGGCGGCCATTTTGAACATTCAGGGGGGGGGGGTATATAATAGTTTTAGATTCAGTTCGAGGTGCTTCAAATAGACGAAGAAATGACTTGGTGTTCTATAAAAAAAACTTTCTGGAAGCTTTGAGTCGCCCTGTATATTGGAAATACTAAAAAAAACACTCAAAACTATCCCACCTTACCTAGTGCTTCAATTTTTTTTGCGAAAAACAGGGAAATGTTATTATAATGGTTAAAACCCGTCGTTTAGCCTTCATAATCGATGGAAGAAATTTTTTATCCAAAATATCCCGACAGATAATATTTATCCAAACTGTATGTGAGAAATCCTTTATTCATACAAGCACTTTTGTAGAAACCTACAGCTAAGTAGTCCGACTCTGCCGCAGTAGCATCACTCCCAGAACTAAGCGTTTCTTAAAACAGTTTTATAGGGGTAACATAGTAGCTAAAATACATTGAAATGCTTGCTACTGATACCAATTTATTTTATGGAACGACGCCATTTTAAATGATAGCGATCCGGGCTACTGAAATTAGATGAGTTGAAAATATGGAAATACCGCACATATAGTGATATTTGCAGCTGAAAAATACATAAATATTATAGCATTATATTATTTAGAATAAAGTGAGTTAAGTTCGTGACTAGAAAATTAATACCTCGACAGAGTGAAGTTTTGTATAATTAATAATTTTACCGAAATGACTGGCGTGCTTAAATTTTGCTAATAATAGGCTATATATTTGTTAATAAAATTTCATTTGCAGTAAAAATATCAATCTTCGAAACAGTTTTATGAGTGCAAAAGTGAAATTTGGCTTCAACCTTTCTATTTCTTAGTTTTCAGTTGGTGACATATCAATTACATTTTCCTTGTGTCCAATACAAAATTACTTCTTGCGTCTTCAAGAAAATATTTTTGACACTTTTTTATTTTATTGTTATCGTTTTCGGCTATATTATATTTTATAACGCCTACTTGGAACTACTAAAAAACTCTAATAAAACTGTATTCTGATTATTTTATAGGTATCGCTTGAATATGTTGAAGAAGTGCAGCAAGGGAAGTCTTTATAAAACTACTTTTTAAGAGTGTCAGACAAATTTTATAGTAACTGCCAAAATGTTTATGAAACTTTTTTGTAGTTTCTGTAAAAGGCCTTACAAAATATTGATGATAACTATAAGGTTTTATAAAACGGTGCCAATTTCCTATTTATAGCAGTTTTATAAACACATTGAAAACATTTCTGGGAGAAATGTAGTTTTATAATTTGTTTCTCCGAAACGTTTCCGCAACTATTATAAAATACGAAATTGCTAGTTGGGATTGGTATCATCCATACAAAATTAAAATGGGTACACCAATTAACTGAAGATGACCCTGATCGAAGAACAAAATTCTGCGGAATCATGACGGAAACCATTGCAAGGCATCCTACCATTTTATACCGCAATGTTCACAGACCAAAATTGCCGTTATTGTAGTGACAGCAACCCTCACGTTTTCCGGGAAACACATACCCAATATTCAGAAAAAATTAACGTTTGGGCAGGAATATTGGAAAACCATACTGTAGGACCTCTATTTATTGATCAAAATTCAACAGACGAACTGTATTCAAATATGCTGGAAACTACTGTTGACCCTCTCATCAGTGAAATCGTCGAAGCGAATCCTAATTAATTCGATATGGATATTGTATTCCAACAAGATGGAGCACCACCACATTACTCCAGACAAGTATGAAACTATTTGGATATTACTTTTCCCAGTCGTTGGATTGTTCGTCGAGGTCCTACGGAATGGCCAGCCCGCTCGCCAGATTTGACACCTATGGACTTTTTATGGGGCTATTTGAAGCAAAAGATGTACGATACTGAGCCTGCTTCAATATTGGATATATGGCAGAGAGTAATAAATATTTGTAGAGATATCGACGTTAACTGTGTTCGAAAATGTTTGGCGTGAAATATCGGATAGGCTGTTCATATGTCAAAAAGTTCAAGGCAACCATTCCGAGTATCTTCTGAACTGTCCTCAAGCTTATTACCTCATATTATGTAGTTAAATATCAATGCAGTCAGGCAATTATTGAAAGTTCCGACATTTTATAGCACTGAAGATATTGACATTATTTTTATCGACCTTTTTTGGGTATTTGTTACCTTCCACAATGTGAAAAATATAAAAATTATAATTGAGAACTTTATACAAGTGTATGAATAATCTTTTGTTGAAACTTATCAGAATGGTCCCAAAGTTTGGTGGAGATACGTTGACGATATCTTTGCTGTTTGGAATAGAAACCATGATGACCTGAATGCTTTTTTGAGTTATATCAACGAGCGGGAGCCGACAATAAAATTCACAATAGAAATTGAACAAGATGGTCGACTCCCTTTCCTTGATGTAATGTTAGAGAAGTCATCAGATCAATTTGATACAAATGTTTATTGGAAGAAAACACATACAAATAGATATCTTCACTATATATCAAATCATCATGCGAATGTTAAAAAAATTATAATAAATTGCCTTTACAAAAGAGCTAAAACGATATGCAATTCAACTGAAAATCTCAATAAAGAAATATCATCAATTAAATATGTTTTGAAAGATAACGCTTATCCAGATTCGTTCATAAATTCAACGATAAATGCAATAGAAAATAAAGAGTCAATTAAAAACCAAACGAACTTACAAACAACTTCACAAATTCAACAACATCCAACTAAACAATTACCGACTCAACATCCACCGACACCTTTCACAACTAACGTTATACCTTACATTTCAATACTATCTGAAAAAATAAGACGAAATGGAAATAGATATGATGTTAGAACTACTTTCAAAACAAAAAATACACTGAGATCTATACTCACACATACAAAACCCAACACTGAAGAAAAAACAAAAAATTGTATTTATAAAATACCTTGTTGTTGTGGTAAAAGTTACATTGGTGAAACCTCAAGACCATTGAACGTGCGTGAGAATGAACATCGAGATTATATAAAAAATAGACAATTGACAGGATCAAAATTATCAGAACACATTTTAAAATCAGACGGTGAACATCGGGTGGAATGGAATAGGACAAGAAAGATTACCAATGAGCCTCATTCTAAGAGACGTAAGCTAAAAGAATCAGCGTATATTCTCATGTCTGGAGAGAATTGTATCTCGAATAGCTCCTTAGAAATAGACCGTACCATCTTGAAGAAAACTTTGAGTAGGTGCGAAATAGCAACAAACTGATATCGGAGAGTACATCTGTCGAAGAAGTAAAGAAATGAGATATCAAAAAAGGAATAACTGCGAATATATTCAAATTTTCTATCCATTTCTGAAGACGGAGGCAGCTTTTGGCCTTTTCAGATTGTGGAAGGTAACAAATACCCAAAAAAGGTCGATAAAAAACTGATTTTTTCTCCTCAAAAATGACTTTCGTTGAATATTGACATTATATCCTTGAGTTATGGAGCATTTGTCAGCAGCTTCAAAAAGATGTGTAACAAGACCTCCCTTTCCATTTAATTTTTTTCCCAGATGTCGCCCAGTCGCCATCTTGAAAGTTTTATGTGTCAATTTCACTTCAAAATGAAGCGTTCATGCATCAATTTCATTAGCAATGATCACAGTTCATGAAATAAACAAAATAGATGTTAGGAAGTCTAAAAGTTCTCAAAGTGTCATAAAAACTTGTAGTAGATGTAGTCAACAGGTTCCTATCAATTCATTTTGGTAAATAGTATCTGGGTCCATAGAAAAAAAGCCAAATTCATATTGTGCACTATATTGGTTATTCAGTAATTCAGATGATCGTTATCAAAGTACTATTGAACTTTCATCAAAGTATGATTCAATGTCATTTTCAACTTTTTATGGTATCAACACATCACAAAAATTTAAATTATGCCATATAGCCGAAAACCTCAACCGTTTGGTGGTAAACAACCAGATGGAATGTCTCTCATACCATGGAAATACGGTAAATCTTTGGTATGGAACTTCACTTACGTTGACACGGTCGCGGCTTCCCATCCAGTCGAAAGTTCCAAGTCTGCTGGAACTGCAGGATTGGCTGGCGAGAAATTGAAAAGAAAAAAATACCAAAATCTTGGTAACAACTATCTGTTCCATCCAGTAGCGGTTGAAACTTCCGGAGTCTCTGATATTCGTTCATGAACCCGGAAGGAGAATAAGCCAAGCAACCGTTCACCGTTCTACTTCTTTTTTGATAGACAGAGTTGTATTGCTATTCAACGTGGCAATGTTGCTTCGGTCCTTGGAACTATTCCTCCTTCACATAATTTTGATGAGATCATTCATTGCCCTAATTTCAGTACGGAACTGAAATATCTTTGAAACAAGCCGAGATATGTGGATATTCATCAGTTTCCTATCGAGGTTAATTCGCAAGTGATTGATCCACCTTCTTCCCCCCAAATATGAGTTGCAGTCCTCGTAGTTCTGGTTCCCTTTCAGTAGAAGAGCTTCATGAAGCAAGAAAGAGCCGAATCGATCCCTCTACGAAACCCTTCTTCACTTGGAATGATCGATTGCAGCTTGAGAAATGGTTCTTATGAAGATTCTGTGAAGCATGTTCTTCCATACGAATCAGTACAGAGTTTTCCTGAAAATCTAGAGAAAAAAATTGGATTGGATAGTTTAGGAAACACTTGCTACATGAATAGCATTTTACAAGTGTTGTTCATGACGAAGAATTTCAATCAAACTCAAACACCTGTTCATGCAGCTGCAGTGTCATACGAAGGTATCATCTTTTCCTCCAACCGATTTCCTGGAGTCTTTGAAGTCCACTAGATACTCGTTAGGATAACAAGAGCATTGTTCCGAATTCTTGGGGTTCTTGTTGAATACTCTTCGTGAGCAGAACCACGAAGAGTATTCAACAAGAAGACCACTCTGGATTGAATGATTCCGTACAGTCCATCTCGTCTTGTGTTTGTGAATCTTTTGCTGGAAAATGTTCACTTGTTTACTTTACAGTAAATGTTCAAGAGGTAGCGAAAACTTATGTGAATTTCTGGGACTTCATCTAGCTTTTCCTAATATGACTAATAACCAGTCCGTGCAAAGCTCATCGTTTAATCATCTGAAAATGAAATTTTCAACAGGTGATGATCGACTGTATTGCCAAACATGCGCCAAATCAACTGACTGTTACAAGAAAACAAGTATATCTGAGGCACTAGTCAATCTAATAATAACACTGATGATCTTCAAACAAGACTCAACCTCTGAGGAAAGCAAGAAACTCTTTCGAAGGTTCGAAAAAGAAGAACATTTCAATCTAGCAGAGCAGTATTATGATATTCATGCAGTCATTGTTCACTGTGGTTCTGGCGTTGAATTTGGTCATTATTACGCCTTGGTCAAAGACAAACGGACTGGTTTAAGTTTGACGATAGTCGTGTCACGAAGTGTTTTGGCGATGCCTTGAATCTATTGGAGGTTCTGAAGACACCCTGCATTTTGTTTTATAAGATAGAGGACATTGGTAGATCAAGATCTTCAGATGATGTGGTGCTGCAGGTTTTTCCGGATTTTCCTGCAGCTGAAAAAGCGAATGCGCCACCGGAATCAATGAAGTCGCCCCGGAGCGCCAAATAAATTTTATTGTTGTTTTTATTTTTATCGTTGTTTCATCAGTTTTTTAGTTTATATTGTTCATATTTGCGTGTATGTATACTTATATAAATAGAAGAATAATTTCATTATCCCAAATTTCAATCTTTTGAGTTGACCTGCTCAAAAAATAAAAGGGAGGGAATTGAATAAATGCACTGTATATCTTTTCCAACATACTACCTGCTCTATATGCAATTTTGATATCTGGTTTATTCAAATTATCAGCTTATCAGTTACTAAAAACTCTCGAATTACTTTTACGTAGACTCAGGCAGAAAGTATTTTGTTTATCAATTCAGCTTCAAATCTGATGTTTACATGAAAGAAAGTCTTTTCGATACAACTGAAATATATGAAATGACATTTTTCCATTCCATTCCTTCATTTTCTCCAAACAGTCTCTATGGAATTGAAACAGGAAAACTACATGACATGATAAATGATAGAAAATTTCACTTACACGGAAATAAAGCATTCTCGAGGTGTATTTCTTGGAGTTCTAGATTGAAAACATGTTTCCAACACCTCATCAGTCAAATTTCGCAGATGAAAATATAACAATACGACTTCATGTCACCGGTTGAGACAAATCTGTCACGATGACAGTAAGTGAAACAATCGTACGGTTCGATTTCAATCCCAGACAAAGGAACTTCCTTTGAATTGAAATGAAAGATATTTTTCAGTAATGAACAAAAGCAACTGAGTTCAAAATAAACTCTCATCATGAAGTTGCAATGTTGTGCAAGAATTGTGTGTGTTTCCGTTTCAAAAACATCAAATAAATGCAGATGAAGTGTTGGAAACAAGTGTTTTCAATCCAAAACTTTGAGAAGTATAATGTATGTTCGAAAAATGAACTGACTTTTCATTCTTCTCAAAAAATATTTATTCATTCATCAATTTCTATTTAGTCTCCTTCAAAGTAGCACCCCCTCAGATATAGTATGTTTTTGCCAGCGTTTCTGATAAGCACTTTGTGTGTTTGAGCTCTCTTAGCTATTGGGTTTTTACCTCCTCAATCGTCGCGAAACGCCGTCCTTTCATGGATCTCTTTAATCTTGGGAGGAATAAAGAGTTGCAGGGGGGCAAATATGGTGAATACGGTGGATGAGGACATGGTCTTCCATTGGGACGATGAAACTTTTATTTCGATGTCATAACCATATCGACATTTGTCGGAGGAAAAACGACATTTGTCGAAAAGTAGCACTTTTCAGTACACGAGATTCAAATTGAAAGGGTTATATTTTTAGAAGTGATTAATTTGTGGGAAAAAAAGTTTTTGGCATTCTACTACTCCACTTTGATAAAAAAAAAAGAATGAGGGAATCTTCCAAAGAAAGGAAGGAAGTAATCAATTTGAAAATAAGTAACTCTATACATGGATGTGTGGATCATGCAAAGAAGTAACTTTCAGACACAAACTGACAGAAAGTCCTCCTGAAACAGCTACTTTCATATAAACATTGAATTACACGAAAGAAAAAAATTCTTTCGAAACAAATACTTCTATATGAACACTGAATTATATTAAAGATACTTTTCTCTATTCAGTTTGTATTTCAAACATTCATTGTGGAATAAAAATCAGATATCATTCACATGAGTTCTACTTTAAATGAATGCTAACAAATTGCACTTACATGGAACACTGTCACCCTCCCTGGCATACACCGATGTTTCGCCTTAAGACACTTACCCTAAGGCTCTTCAGTACCAAATTGGATAACATTATAGAAAATACACACACTTCATTCATGAATTACGATTTTTAATGTCACGGAATAAGCTTGATCTGCTTATGTCATCGATGACATCGTCATGACATTCATTCACCTTTTGATTTAATCCCAGCCAAGAGGAATCTTCTTTGAATTGAAGGGGTTAAATTTTTAGGAGTGATTAATTTTTGTATCAAGATGGAGTAATAGAAAGCCAAAAACTTTCCCAAATGGGGTGTTTTATCGCAAGTGGCGGACAGTGTATATCACTTTGGCCAATCCCATTCTGGTTGTAGGTGCATTTTGAGCATTTCCATCAATCCTGAGAGTTTCATCGTTCCACCTAGAATATTACGGAAGATACGGGGATGTTTCCATAAGAAGTGAGACAAATTCGAATTTTTCAGGACCGAAATTTTTTTCAGGAAAGAAGTGTATTCGTAGTGAGTTGGTAGTCCTGATTACGACTCTGAAGGAATGTTTAGCCTATTTTGCCCCTTAATATGTTTTACCGTAAAAATGGGGTGTTCCATCGCGAGTGGCGGACAGTGTATATCACTTTGGCCAACCCCATTCAGGTGGTAGGTGCATTTTGAGCATTTCCATCAGTCCTGAGAGTTTCATCGTTCCACCTCGAATATTACGGAAGATACGGGGGCGTTTCCATAAGAAGTGAGACAAATTCGGATTTTTCAGGACCGAAAATTTTTTCAGAAAAAAAGTGTATTCGTAGTAAGTTGGTAGTCCTGATCACGAATCTGAAGGAATGTTAAGCCTATTTTGCCCTCTAATATGTTTTACCGTAAAAATGGGGTGTTCCGTCGCGAGTGGCGGACAGTGTATATCACTTTGGCCAACCCCATTCAGGTGGTAGGTGCATTTTGAGCATTTCCATCAGTCCTGAGAGTTTCATCGTTCCACCTCGAATATTACGGAAGATACGGGGGTGTTTCCATAAGAAGTGAGACAAATTTGGATTTTTCAGGACTGAAATTGTTGCAGGAAATGGTAAAGTGTATTCGTAGTAAGTTGGTAGTCCTGATCACGAATCTGAAGGAGTTTTGAGCCTATTTTGCCCCCTAATATGTTTTACCGTAAAAATGAGGTGTTCCGTCGCGAGTGGCGGACAGTGTATATCACTTTGACCAACCCCATTCAGGTGGTAGGTGCATTTTGAGCATTTTCATCAGTCCTGAGAGTTCCATCGTTCTACCTCAAATATTACGGAAAATAAGGGGGTGTTTCTATGAGAAGTGAGACACACTGTATTTGAAGAAAACTTAAAACGCTCCTCAGTTTAGAACGGCTTGGCCGATTTTCACAAACACAGCGTATTGGATAGAGACTCAGAATATAATTATGACTGAAAAAGCGCCTTAATACTTCAAATAACCGTAGCAAATTTCAACCAAATCAATTCAGGGATATTTATGATATTTTATCAACACCGTTTTCTTTCAAACTTCAACTCCCTGTATCTGAGAAACAAAGCAACTCTGCAGATGTGTTTATGGTGACTTTTTTCTTAAAACGACCTAACGAATCGCCCTCTGAAGTTTCGTACCGTAACAAAGAAACACCCTGTATATTAGATGGGCTGGAAAGTTCGTGGGGTAACGCACAGATGACGCTACTAGTGTTGTCTAATATTCAAAAGGCACGTGTACAAGTCGGTACAAGTTTGTGAGATTTTCAGTGGAGCAACTCTCGTTAGTTTGGAGGAAATGTATAGAAATGAATTTGGTTCGTTGACAAAGCATTAGTTCTTGGTAAAAAAATAACTTGAGCCTGAAAAACATTATTCGGAATAGTGGAATTCATAATGATACTACTTGCTGAGAAACGAACAAAATGAAAATCAATCTCGTGTAATTGAATAAACTAAATGAACTATCACCCAGTACTTGCAGCTGACATTATTTCAAGAGGTTGATATAAGGGCCATGATAAAAAAATATGTAACCACTATAACCGCATTGATAGCGGGTGTAACGGAGCCTTCAAACGTGTTATCATAGATAATCTAAATGAACCATATAGCCTACTTCAGTGTAATTTGCACGATGAATATTCACACCTACGAGTATGAAACATATCCTACTACGATAAATGGGTTTGGTTCTATGCTGAACTAGTGAACCGTCCCGGCTCCGCACGGGTGCAATGCTGATACTAAATATAAATACACCCACTGGAAATTTAAGGGCATGGAAAAACATTGATGAAGAAGTAATTTAGTGAAGGAAAAAGGAATGAAACTTTCTATGTTTTTTACCACTTTCATTTGTAACTAACGTTACTGCAGTTTCGTCTTGTAAGGATATTTTCAAACTTATACAATTGTATAAGTTTGGCGAAACTACAGTAACATTGGTTACAAATGAAAGTAATAAAAAAATAGAGAGTTTCACACGGAAGCGCAGAAGGGCCACATATTTTTATTATTTGTTTCTTGGAAATTACGACTTTCAATCTCGAAATTTCGACTTTTATCTCGAAATTTCGACTTTAATCTCGAAATTCCGACTTTAAACTCGAAATTTCGACTTTAAACTCGAAATTTCGACTGTAATCTCGAAATTTCGACTTTAAACTCGAAATTTCGACTTTAATCTCGAAATTTCGACTTTAATCTCGAAATTTCGACTTTAAACTCGAAATTTCGACTTTAATCTCGAAATTTCGACTTTAATCTCGAAATTTCGACTTTAATCTCGAAATTTCGACTTTAATTTCGAAATTTCGACTTTAAACTCGAAATTTCGACTTTAATCTCGAAATTTCGACTTTAATCTCGAAATTTCGACTTTAATCTCGAAATTTCGACTTTAATTTCGAAATTTCGACTTTAAACTCGAAATTTCGACTTTAATCTCGAAATTTCGACTTTAATCTCGAAATTTCGACTTTAATCTCGAAATTTCGACTTTAAACTCGTAATTCCGAAATTACGACTTCAAACTCGAAATGTCGACTTTTTTTTCTGTATTGCGATGGTGAACCACCCAATAATTTTCACTAGTTCGGACTTCCATTGTCTACTATATAAAATGATTTGAAATCCCTGAAACAAGTAAAAAAGAATAATTAAAAAAGAATAGTTGAAAATAACAATTATATTAAGCAACAATAAACCTGAAATGAAATGATAGTGAAATAACCTACAAGTAAAAATATAATAATTGAATAAATAAAAATTAGTGGAATGAAAAAATGAAATAATAAAAAATAAAAAAGTGTAGAGATTCCAAGTCACGTTAGTTCACTTTCTCTACTTTCCATTTTCCGCTTCACTGATTCCGTGAGAGATGACCGTTTTGGCGGGAGTTGGTCATTTCAACGACCTATAAAATAGTCATCTCTCGGAGGAATCAGTCCAGTCATCACCCGAAGACGATTGTAGATACCAACAATCGAAACGTCGTGAACTAACGTGACTTGGAATCTCTACAATTTTTATTTTTTATTATTTCCTTTTTTCATTCCTTTAATTTTTATTTATTCAATAATTATATTTTTACTTGTAGGTTATTTCACTATCATTTCATTTCAGGTTTATTGTTGCTTAATATAATTGTTATTTTCAACTATTCTTTTTTAATTATTCTTTTTTACTTCTTTCAGGGATTTCAAATCATTTTATATAGTAGACAATGGAAGTCCGAACTAGTGAAATTTATTGGGTGGTTCACCATCGCAATACAGAAAAAAAAGTCGACATTTCGAGTTTGAAGTCGTAATTTCGGAATTAAGAGTTTAAAGTCGAAATTTCGAGATTAAAGTCGAAATTTCGAGATTAAAGTCGAAATTTCGAGTTTAAAGTCGAAATTTCGAGATTAAAGTCGAAATTTCGAGTTTAAAGTCGAAATTTCGAGATTAAAGTCGAAATTTCGAGATTAAAGTCGAAATTTCGAGTTTAAAGTCGAAATTTCGAGATTAAAGTCGAAATTTCGAGATTAAAGTCGAAATTTCGAGTTTAAAGTCGAAATTTCGAGATTAAAGTCGAAATTTCGAGTTTAAAGTCGAAATTTCGAGTTTAAAGTCGAAATTTCGAGATTAAAGTCGAAATTTCGAGATAAAAGTCGAAATTTCGAGATTGAAAGTCGTAATTTCCAAGAAACAAATAATAAAAATATGTGGCCCTTCTGCGCTTCCGTAGTTTCATTTCTCTTTTCTTCATTATGATTTCCTACCAAAAAAAAAATAACAATAGAATGAAACCCATTAGGAAAGAAGGGTAATATGATAAAAATGAAAGAAAAAATTAACTACGAGCGATCTGAGTTCGGCAAGGAGGAGAGGGTGATTTTTTAAGGGTAAATAATGTTTTATCCCGATTTCCGGCAAAACTACAATTCCTATGTAAAATAGTTAAATGGTGAAGTTGTAGGTAACAAAAAGATCTAAAACTTTTGTATCCACAGTGAGCTTGAGCTTATGGGCTGTAGAAATGTCAAAGATGGCGTCGAGATCGTTATTAATATACGACTGAGCAGATGTAGACTCGCCAGACGAAAAAGAGAAACATAATTGCGTGTCGTCTGCATAGTGATGTATATTGCATTTTTTTACGAACAGATAAAAATCACAAATATACAAGCTAAAAAGCAAGGGCCCAAGGATATATCCTTGTGGCACTCCCTTCAATACCGGTAGAGCATCTGAAATAACTTCATCCACAACAACCCATTGAGTACGATTCTTCAAATAGTTTTCTAAGAGTGACACTGCTTTCCGAGAAAAACCGAAGTAGACAAGTTTGTCAAACAATATCTCATGACCTGTAGTATCAAATGCCTTGCTGTAATCTAGAAGTATTGAACAGGTCAAATTTTGTTCATCTGCAGCTTGAAAAATATCGTCTGTAATTGACAGAAGAGCCGTGGAATATATTAATGTTTTTTATTGTATTGGTAAGAGTCAGTTTGGCTCTCAGAAGGCAAAAGGCACAAATGATGCAATCTTTTCCTTTCTTGAACATGTCTACACACATCTCAACAATGGTGAGGTCGTAGCTGCAGTATTCTGCGATTTCTCCAAAGCTTTTGACTGTGTAAATCATGAACTTCTTTTGCGAAAGTTGAACTACTATGGCTTTAGAGGAGTGTGTAATGATCGGTTCAGGTCTTACTTAAGTGATAGAAAACAGTTAGTGAGATCAAACGAAAAACTATTACACACTAAGGATATCTTATGGGGCGTTCCACAAGGAACAGTACTGGGCCCGATCCTTTTTTTTATTTATGTAAATGACCTGGTCACTGTCTCAATTCAACTAATCAAGTTTTAGCATTTTTGCGGATGATACCACGCTCATTTGGCATGGAAAAACTACTTCTAATATGAAAGAAACTATATCTAGTGATTTAGAAGTTGTGAAAAAATGGTGTGCCGCTAACTGCTTGTGCTTTAATAAAAAAAACCAAACCTACTCACCTTCAGCTGTAATATTAACAATTTATACTTGAATGGATAAATTCTTGAGAATAAAAACCAATCAAAATTCCTGGGAATCTTCATGGATAACAAATTAAAATTTGATCAACATACAGGCTGATTCACGGTGGATGGCACATTAGACGTTTCTGGTGAACTAGACAACGGATCACTTTGAAAATTTAATGGAGGGTATATTCGGACATTCTCTAGCCAACTAAAATATTTTCGACAATGCGGTGTTGCCGCTTCTATTAGAAAGCAGTAGCAACTTTGATTTTTCAAATGGAACACTCTGTATATAATATTATTTTAGGAATCTCCAACAATTGCCCGACAACTTTTCTTGATATTTCCCTATACCTATCTGTTACCGTTTTCGAAATAAAAATTAATTTCAATTTTTTTCATCGAAAATCATGACTTCTAAAAATGCCGATATCTTTTAGCTAAGAAGTACTATGATATCGAAATTTGGTTTGGAGTTACGTGATACTTGGACACTTCCCACACGTCAGCCTAATCTCCGTTACTTCAATACAGGGTGGTAAAAAAATACAGTTTTTTCGTTTGCTTGAGAAAGTTGCTGAAATTTGATTATTTTAAATGGAACACCCTGTTTATTATTGAAAATTCGGAAAGCTGCTGAAATTTGCTTTCTTTCTATGTATATCATACCTATACCTAACTAGTCAAGTTTCGGACTTATGAACATTTATTTGTGAAAATGTCCCTTCAGAATGGTATTTCCATTTGGTATTTGGTAAGCAGGCCATGATTACTATTTGACAGTAGCGTTGTGACATTCTCCTAATAATATCGACATTTTCGTCACTTCAGAAGTTGCAAATACCTTCAAAACGATGGAACAAAACTATTCAAACGAAGTTCTTATGAATTTGTTTATTATTATTGGACAGTGTGACAAAATTATCAGCAGAACATGTAGAAAGTTCAATGAAATGTATCCGAATCTACCGCCAATGAACCTCAAGAAATTTATACGAATTCAGAACAATTTCAATATGTTTGGATAAACTTTAAAAAAGCACCAAGAAATTGGAAATATTGATATGAATAATTATAAAAAAGTAAAACAATCATGTGGAATATTTCAAAATATGTTCGAATCGCTGGCCGTTCACTTCCAAACACTTTAAAATGCGGGTGTTGACTGCTTTCGTGGTGGCAGATCTGATTTCATTGGGATCCAAATCTTCAAATGTTTGGGCAATCCTTTCTAACAATTCATCTCTCAAACGCACGGGTATTTTGTAAACTTTTTCTTTAAACATTCCCCACAAATAAAAATCTAATGGATTAAGATCGGGTGATCTCGCTGGCCAATTCCATGGTCCCAAGCGCCTCATCCACCGATCGTCAAATAGTCTATCCAGTTCTGCGCTCACTTCTCTTGTGCAATGTGCAGGAGCTCCGTCTAGTTGGTACCAACAGTTTCGATAATCTTCGAGTGGCAGATTATCCACGAAACTGTCTACAGTATTCTCCAAAATATTCAGGTAGCTTCTGGATGTTAATGACTCCTCGTATATCACGTACCTCAATTTGTGGTCCATCAACATGCAGAAGACATTAAAACAAAATTTTTCTTGAAATCCGGCTTCTTTTGTGACGTGAGGATTTTCACTGGACCAATAATGACGATTTTTTCTATTGAAAATCCCTTCTCTCGAAAATTTCGATTCATCAGTCCAAATAATTTTATTTAAAAAAAGTGGATCTTCTTGAATGCGTGTCAACAACATTTCACAAAATTCTACTCTCTGTTGAGGATCTTGAGGCTTCATTGCTTGAATTTTGGTGAATTTATAATCATGCATTTTATGTCTTCGCAAGATTCTTTGAACCGATGAATATTTTATACCCAAATCTTCTTCAGCACATCTTATCGATGACTCGGGAAATGCGTGAAAATATGCTAAGACATTAATCTGGTTGTCTTCGAAAGTTACGGGTCGAGGCAAGTTTCTTGGTGCTTTTAAAGTTGATCCAAATGCATTGAAATTGTTCTGAATTCGTATAAATTTCTTGAGGTTCATTGGCGGTAGATTCGGATACATTTCATTGAACTTTCTACATGTTTTGCTGATAATTTTGTCACACTGTCCAAAAATAATAAACAAATTCATAAGAACTTCGTTTGAATAGTTTTGTTCCATCGTTTTGAAGGTATTTGCAACTTCTGAAGTGACGAAAATGTCGATATTATTAGGAGAATGTCACAACGCTACTGTCAAATAGTAATCATGGCCTGCTTACCAAATACCGAATGGAAATACCATTCTGAAGGGACATTTTCACAAATAAATGTTCATAAGTCCGAAACTTGACTAGTTAGGTATAGGTATGATATACATAGAAAGAAAGCAAATTTCAGCAGCTTTCCGAATTTTCAATAATATACACGGTGTTCCATTTGAAATAATCAAATTTCAGCAACTTTTTCAAGCAAACGAAAAAACTGTATTTTTTTACCACCCTGTATTGAAGTAACGGAGATTAGGCTGACGTGTGGGAAGTGTCCAAGTATCACCCAACTCCAAACCAAATTTCGATATCATAGTACTTCTTAACTAAAAGATATCGGCATTTTTAGAAGTCATGATTTTCGAAGAAAAAAATTTAAATTAATTTTTATTTCGAAAACGGTAACAGATAGGTATAGGGAAATATCAAGAAAAGTTGTCGGGCAATTGTTGGAGATTCCAAAAATAATATTATATTCAGAGTGTTCCATTTGAAAAATCAAAGTTGCTACTGCTTTCTAATAGAAGCGGCAACGCCGCATTGTCGAAAATATTTTAGTTGGCTAGAGAATGTCCGAATATGCCCTCCATTAAATTTTCAAAGTGATCCCTTGTCTGGTTCACCAGAAACGTCTAATGTGCCATCCACCGTGAATCAGCCTGTATTTCAGCTTTGAATAAAAACTTAGCATCAGGATGTTATGCACTTCGAATAGTTTCAAATGAACTGAATTCATCCACAACAAAAATGGTATATCATTCCCTGATTGAGTCCCACCTGAGATATGGTGTTACCTTCTGGGGATTTTGCAGTCGACAACTTTTTCATTCAGTGTTTGTTTTGCAAAAGCGAGCGGTTAGATACTTATGCAAGGTGGGAGTGCGTGAGTCATGCAGACCATTATTTTTGAGAGAAAAAGTTCTCACTGTTACTTGTATTTTCATACTTGAAACTGTTTGCCTGATTTACAAAAAACATAATTGGTTGAAACTCCGGAACATACAATAGTATGCAACGATCATGTAATGATGGTTATTAAGACACGAGCATTAACCGGGATACGAAACGAGCCGAAGGCGAGTTTTGTATGGTATATGCGAGTGTATTAATAACCATTACATGAGAGTTGCATACGCTATTTTTTCTAAACCCGATAAATAATGAAAAACTATAAATACTATATTTGTATTGAACACATTTACAGTAATTAACTCATATTTTTTTAAAAAAACACAAACTTAATGGTATTATCATGGATATATGAAAACTATAAAGATTCTAATTCTATTTATATTGAATATAACAACTGTAATTAATCTGATCTTTTAAAAATATTGGAGTCGATGGTATTCCTTCTATGTCGCTGTTTTCAGACATTTTGATAATATAGGTAGGTAATATGAAAACTGATTTTGACAAATAAAGCAATTAGTTACTTAGGTTAGAATCTAGGACAAACAAAGGAACAGGATTCTTGATTGAAAAATTATGGGTTCTATTGGTTGATAATCTGTATCGTTATGAAAAATCTGAATCATAATGGATATCATTATGAAACGGATTATGGTCATATAAGTGTATTGTTAGAGTACGAGTGTAGAAAAATGACATAACCCGGCAAGTAACTGAAAATAAAATACATCTTCCTGTTCCAAAAACAAGCCAGACAAAGTATTCTTTAATTCATGAAATTAAAAAGTTGTATAATCACATACCTTACGAAATTAGGATGGAAAAGAGCTATAAAAAGTTCAGAAATCTTGTTAAAGATGCCCTTGCAACAAAAGCGTACTACAATCTTGATGAATATTATAATGGAACTTTGCTGTGATTTAATATAGGTGTTTTTTCATTGTTTATATTGACACCTATACTTCAAATTATATTCTATACTGGGATATATGTAATTTTATTGCCATGACATGTGAACTTATGTTCAAATTGTGTATATTTGTTATTTACATCTTTTGAAAGGGACTATACATACTATTCTGTGTACAAACTTTGTTAAATTTTATTTTCTATTGTTATATTTTATCTATTAGACATGTGAACTTAATTTTACTCAAATTGTGTTTCTGGGTATTTGTGTTTTTGAATTGTTTCTTTTCTTTTATTCTTTGAAATGCTATACGTACCAGATTTTTTTCAACAAGCTATGTCAATAAGATTCTATTTTCTTGGACAATAAAGTATATGTCTATCTATTGAATGAATTTGGAACCAGGTAAGTATATGTATGCTGCAAATGTGATTTTTGTGTTAATGGAGTAACTTTTTTTTCGAGCGTTGTAATTGTGTCACGGTAAGAGATAACTTTTCTTCTTGTGGTACGTTAAAATTACATTGAAGTAAAAGAGTTGGCGAATGTCAATAACATCGGCTTCACAAAGCAAATTGTCTATAGGAAAGCGTGACCTTTTCGAACGTATCAGTTTCAGAAATTTGTTTTGTAATACTTCAAGAGGACGAAGGTGTGTTCTAAATGCCCCGCCCTAGCATGCTATCCCATAGCGTAAATGGCTTTTTACTAGTTCGAAGTAAAGGATTTTCCGGTGGTAGGTCGAGAATATTTCTCTCAAGGTTTTAAATTTGTGTGGAATACTCCGCAACTTTTTGCAAATGAAGTTTATATATATATATATATATATATATATATATATATATATATATATATATATATATATATATATATATATATATATATATGCGTGACTCACGGTCGATGGTAGGTTAGACGTTTCTGGAAAACGCACAGCATGATTTTCTTGAAAATTTCACCTTTAATATTTCCTCACCTGTTCTATCGATCTAAAATATTTTAGCATTGCGGCGTTGCCATTTCCATCAAAAAGTCCTAGCAACTTTATTTTTTTTAAATAGAACACCCCGTATATTAATACATTTTTGGAATCGCTCTGGTATTTTAATACTTCTTTGTTAATAATGTCATATACCTATCTCTATCTGTTTTCCAGATAAAAAATAAATTGTGCTAAATATGGTCCAAAACATAGCCTTAATTGAAATTAAGTACATCAGTACTCTCAATTCATGGAAAGATTGATATTTTGATGATAGTTTGAACAAACTCGAAATATTCAAATAACACCAAGAAATCTCTCCATATCATACAGGGCGTGCTAAAATTACTATTATTTCTATTGTGCATAAAAGTAGTCAAAAGTTCATTTTTTTCAAAAGAAACCCCCTGTGTATTACTCGTCAAATAGAAAGATGGTGAAAAATGCTTCAAAATGATATATCATGTCCCTATACCTAAATCGTCAAGTTTTCTCAATAAAGTCGCTTCTTCTACAAACATTATTTTTTATTAGAATTTGGATTTAGGTAGCAGTGGAATTATCAAGCTTATAGCAGTTCAGTTACTTTTATAAGTAATTTACAAAGAGTTGTCGACGGTGTTTCGAATCATCCTCCAAAATGAATGCAAATATCGATTATTCAAATGAAGTTCTTATGAGATTATTTATTATACACATGAACAAAGTGATCAAACCATTGTCGGAACGTGTAAAAAATTCAATCAAATGTATCCTGAATTAACACCAATAAATGAGAGGAAGTTTGTAAGGTTACAAAATAATTTCCTTAACTATGGCTCAAAATTTCCAGGGAACAACTGTACCAAAAATCAGTCATTTCTAGGTAAAAAGTAAGATTTTGTGGGCTAAAACATGTGAAAGTACAGACAATAACAAAATATGATGATTCAAAATAACAAAATTGTAAACAAAATATCACATTTTCACAATAAATGTTGTCCATTACATTCTAAATACTTTAAAATGTTTTTTGTACGCGACTTGTGGTTGCTTCTTCATTTTCCTGGGGATCCAGATCTTCAATACTCCGCACTATTCGCCGTCGCAATTCTTCTTTGGTAGGAACTGGAGTACTGTATACCTTTTCTTTCAAAACACCCCATAAAAAAAGTCAAGTGGCGTGAGATCGGGTGATCGGGTGGCCAAACCCACGGCCCTAACCGCCTAAACCAACGATCGTCTAAGAGTTCGTCAAGTTTCCTGGAAACTTCCTGGGTGGAATGAGCTGGCGCTCCGTCCAGTTGAAACCACGAATTCCTAAATTCCTCTAAAGGCAAATTTTCAAGAAAATCGATTACAGTCGCCCTTATTATTTGGAGATATCTCTCTGCATTCAGTGTGTCTCCATAAATAAAAAAGCTGATTTTATTGTTCTTTAGAATATAGAAAACATTCAGGTAAAATTTTTATTGAAAACCCATTTATTTTGTAACATGAGGATTATGATCAGCCCGAAAATGTTTATTCCTTCTATTGAAAATACCATCCCTCGTAAATTTTGATTCATCGCTCCAAATTATTTTTGACAAAAATTCCCGATCTTCCTGTGTATGAATCGAAAGGGATTCACAAAAATGCATTCTACGTTCGAAGTCTTCTGCTTTTAGAGCTTGAACTTTGGTAAATTTATACGGATGGATTCCGTGATTTTTCAAAATTCGTTGTACTGAAGCATGTGATAAACCTAAATCTTTTTCTGCACTGCGAATGGAAGCTTCTGGATATGCATAAAAATATGCCAAAACGTTAACAGTATTGTCCTCATTTGGAGTAACAAGTTTTGGTAATGTTGAAGGCGCTTTTAACATGGAGCCATAGTTAAGGAAATTATTTTGTAATCTTACAAACTTTCTCTCGTTCATTGGTGTTAATTCAGGATACATTTGGTTGAATTTTCTACAAGTTCTGGCAATGATTTGATTACACTGTCCGTGTATAATAAATAATTTCATGAGAACTTCGTTTGAATAATCAATATTTGCATTCATTTTTGGCGATTTTTTGAAACACCGTCAATAACCATTATAAAAGTCACCAAACTGTCATAAGCTTGAAATTTCCACGGCTACCTAGAAATCAAATTCTTTAAAAATTATTTTTTGTACAACTGTTATTGAAAATCTCTTTGATAGAAACACTTTGATCAGAACACCTACCAAAAAATTATTCAGAAAAGTTCACACATGCAGTTCGTGCTATTGGTAATAATAAATTCCTGTGAAGTTACTGACGATGACGAAGTAGTATTCAGCCCAACTGTAGAAAGTCCTTCATAACTAACCAATAATCCTCCTTAAAATAACGTGAGTTGGCGTATGTAGTTGTAACATATGCCTTGTAATCCAAAGATCGTGTGTTCAAATCCCATAGACCCTATAAATTTTTTAATTATCAATTGTATGATACATTTGTTGAAAGTGATTTTATTTTGCTCGTGAGTTTGCTCCACTTGCTGACGCTCGTTTTGCAATAATCCCCACTCACAAAATAAAATGCCACTTTCAACACTTGTAGGTAAAACGTGAATAACTATTTTTCCACAAAAACAGCTTTATTAAGAAAACTTGACGATTTAGGTATAGGGACATGTATATCATCTTGAAGCATTTTTCACCATCTTTCAATTTACCGAGTAATATACAGGGGGTTCCATTTGAAAAAATGAACTTTCGACTACTTTTATGCATAATGGAAATAATAGTAATTTTAGCACGCCCTGTATGATATGGAGTCGATTTCTTGTTGTTATTTGAATATTTCGAGATTGTCCAAACTATAATCAAAATATTAACTTTTCATGAATTGAGAGTACTGATGTACTTAATTTCAATTAAGGCTATGTTTTGGACCATATTTAGCACAATTTATTTTTTATCTCGAAAACAGATAGAGATAGGTATAGGACATTATTAACAAAAAAGTATTAAAATACTAGAGCGATTCCAAAAATGTATAAATATATGGGGTATTCCATTAAAAAAAATAATTGTTAGGACTTTTTGATAGAAGTGGCAACGCCGCAATGCTAAAAATATTTCAGATCTATAGAACAGGTGAGGAAATGTGAGAGGTGAAATTTTCAGAAAAATCATGCTTTGCGTTTTCCAGAAACGTCTAACCTACCATCGACCGTGAGTCACGCTGTATATATAAAGTTTCAATATGATTGAATCGGAGAGTTTTCAAATATTTGAAAGTATTTCCACTTTGTAGACATCCTTGACAAAACCCAGACTAAAGGAATTGATTCTTTCGAATCAACTTCCCGAATGTTTACTAAAAAGCTTCATAAACACAGCTGACATGTAGGATAAAAACAATTGTAATTAAACATGTTGACGTTCTTTATTGCTATTAAATAAACATTCCAGGATTAGTTTTCAGCAGCAGGTTGATGGATGAATGTTATTCCACAAAGTTTTTGAATGATTCTTGACGCACAAAATGATTTCTACAGGACAAAATTGGGAACCCATTGAATAAATTCTTGTCTGCTTCACTTACCGACTCGAATAAAAGTAATACGATTTTATGTCCACTCCGGAGAATGTCGACCTGACGGAATCACAGAAAAAGTTAACCAGTCGTAAATTCGTTCAGAGACAAGATACAGCAAAATGGTTTTAGTTTTGGGGATCTTTTGGGGATCTATTTCATTTACTGTTTTTACCCACCTTCACTAAATTACTATTTATTGATATCAATAAGGATTGGTTGGGTAACCAAAATTTCCAAAGATTGCCCAACGTTATTTTACAATCACAAATTGGAAAGTAAGTTTCGAATCGTTAGGCAGGGTGTTCCCTAATTACGGTGCGAAACTTCAGAGGGTGATTCGTTAGGTCTTTTTGAGAAGAAAAGTTCCAATGAACATATGTCCGGAGTTACTGCGTTTCTGAGATACAGGGACTGTGTTCAAAATGTTATGTACACTCATATTCAAAAAGTTATTTCTCCTACTCAGCATGAATTCGTACAACAAAGATCATGTACGTAGCTGGACAAGCAGAAACAAGTCGATGTTGTTTATTTAGACTTTCAAAAAGCCTTCGATCAAATAGACTAGGGGTCTACAAACTTTGAAGCCTTCGGGCCATAATGATTTTTTCAGTTTGTTCCAAGGGCCAATTTCTGCCCTTAATTATATTTCTAGACTAGGATAGTCGCAAAGTGCGTGACCTAAGCAAACTTACACTTTTTTTGCATTTCAATTATTATTGTGTATTGTTACACTTAACGATATCTAGTGGCGAGTAGAGGTACTATGTACTATCTTTTTCAGCTACCCGCTAGGTGGCATTAGGCGTAATTAAATATTTGGAATCACCGCGTTGGTTCGAGGAAGTTCTGGTTCTAGCTAGTGTATTCCGATCACCTCGACATGGCAGTAATAATTGCATATAAAATGGCTAGCGGCGCAACTGCGAGTTAGTCTGCGTAGGAAAGGCGAAGGAAGCGAAACTGTCTATTGTGAAATATAGTAACACCCGTCAATAAAAGTATTTTGATTTGACTTATTGTTTTTATGTATGATTTGTTAGTATGGAAAAGAAGCGAAAAATCGACAGTGAATGCAGAACGTTCCAAGAAAAATAGAACTTCCAGTATTTTGTGATTGAGTCCAGTAATAAGGCGCTATGTTTAATTTGTAATGAAACCATAGCTGTTCTCAAGAGTATAACATTAAACGACACTATGAATCGAACCATCTTCAAAGTTACTCCAAGTATACAGGAAGTTTGCGGAAGGAAAAATTCAAAACATTGAAACGCGGACTCAAATCGCAGCAATCTTTGTTTACCAAAGCGAATACTGAACAAGAGTCTGCAACTCGCGTCAGCTTTCGTGTGGCTCTTGAAATCGGAAAACGTGGCAAACCATTCACGGATGGAGAAATGATAAAAGAATGCTTGATTGCAGTAGCCGAAGAAATATTCACGGCACGACAACTGGTGCAGATATTTTTAGATATTTTTAAGGGAGTTGAAAATGCCATTATTAAAAAGAACCTTTGATGGAGAAATTTGAAATCTATAACAACTGATGGAGGCAAAAATATGTATGGTAAAAATAAAGGAGTGGTTGCACTTATGTCAAAGGCTGTAGAAAATGATGGTGGTTCAAAACCATTAGTCTTACATTTTATCATTCATCAACAGTCCTTGTGCGGAAAATGTTTGGAGATGTCTGAAGTTCTAAAACCAGTCATATCAGTTGTTAAATTCATCAGATCCACTGGGCTGAATCACCGAAAATTCCGCGAGTTTATTCAACAGATTGAAGAAAATGATTTACCATATCATACTGCCGTACGCTGGTTTAGTTGCGGAAATGTACTTAAGCGCTTTTTTGAACTTCGAGCAGAGATCGATTTTTTTTTTAAATGAGAAGCAGCGCCCTTTTGCCGATTTAGAAAATAGTGAATGGATGTGGAAGTTAGCCTTCTATGTCGATTTGACAAATCATATGAACGAACTGAATTTGAGATTGCAAGGAGAAAATCAGCTTCTCTCTGATTTATACCCCAATATCAAATCCTTCCTGCAGAAAATAATACTATTTCAATCGCAATTACATAAAAATTAATTCACACATTTTGAAGCATGTGAAATATTCAGCCACACTACAGAGACTGAATTTCCCGTCAATTTTGCAATCGAAACTTTGAGTGCTTCGAAGATAAATTTTGATACTCGTTTTTCAGATGTTGATGTCATTGCGAATGAAATTAAGCTTTTTCAAAATCCTTTTGATTTTGACATTGAAACCCTGGCTCCGGAAGTCCAAATGGAAATTATTGATTTACGGTGCAGTGATATGCTTGAAAACAAATATCAAAATTCATCTTTGTTGGAATTTCACTGGAACAATTTGATAATTTGCATAAATTTGCTCGTGGGTTGTTTTCTGTTTTTGGTACTACTTACTTGTGTGAGGAAACGTTTTCCAAGATGAAGTACACAAAGAATGTTAACAGATCTCAATTAACCGATGAGCATCTTAAATCTTTTGATAATTGGTACAAGTAAAATTGATCCACAACTACAAAGTATTGTCGGTGGAAAATCACAATTACATAAATCTCATTAGTGTTTTTGTTTTACTGTGATTCATTTCAATTATTTGTTAGTTATTAATATTCTTAAACTTAGATACTTAAGTTAAGTTTTCTTTGTCATCATTGTCAATCATTGGCTGTCGCGGGCCGGACAGCCAATGATTTAGACCATAGACCATTATGTTCTTCTCAGCAACTGCCTACTCTAATTGAATCATATCTAGTTAACAGAAAACAATTCATTGAATATGAATCTTTCAAATCGACTCAGTACGTAGTTACATCTGAGGTACCACAAGGTTCTAATGTTGGACCTCTTTTATTTTTTATTTTTATTAATGACTTGGCAACCTCTTTGAATATTCCTAGCCTAGTATTTGCAGACGATCTGAAACTATATTATAAAATCGACTGACTGCCAACGTCTACAACATGAATTAGATGTAATCAAACTTTGGTGTATCCAAATGTAAAATAATATAATTTACAACCAAAAAGCAAACTGTAATGTACGATTACTCAATCAACAATACTACAATCAACATGAGATAAAAGGCCTTGGTATAACATACGACATTGAATTAACATTTACAACACATATGAAGAATATGACTGCTGATGCAAATAGGATGCTTGGATCAGCGAATGAATATGCTAAACCAATGGTCCAGTCAAAGTTCTGGAAAACTTTATAATAAAAAAGTGGTTTCGCTAACTTGACATCAAGGTAGCGAGACAACATGTATTTTTTTTAAAAAAAGGAGCGAAAAAATATTTTCCTCTGCAACTAATTAGCGAATACATATACTAAACCAATGGTCTAGTGAAAGTTCTGGGAAACTTTATAATAAAAAAGTGGTATCGCTAACTTGATATCAAGTAAGCGAGACAACATGTAATTTTTTAAAAGAAGGGGCGAAAAAATATTTTCCTCCTCAACTAATCAGCGAATAAATATACTAAACCAATGGTCTAGTCAAAGTTCCGGAAAACTTTATAATAAAAATACACGTATCGCTAACTTGATATCAAGTTAGCGAGACAACATGTATTTTTTGAAAGAAGGGGCAAAAAATATTCTCTTCCTCAACTGATCAGCGAGTAAATATACTAAACCAATGGTCTAGTCAAAGTTCTGGAAATCTTTATGATAAAAAAGTAGTATCGCTAACTTGATATCAAGTTAGCGAGGCAACATGTATTTTTTTTTAAAAAAAGGTCAAAAATATATTTTCCTTCGCAACTAATTAGCGAATAAATATACTAAACCAATGGTCCAGTCAAAGTTCTGGAAAACTTTATAATAAAAAAGTGGTATCTCTAACTTGATATCAAGTTAGCAAATATTTTTTCGCTTTTTTTTTAAAAGAGCGAAAAAATATTTTCTTTTGCAACTAAGCAGCAAATAAATATACTAAACCAATGGTCTAGTCAAAGTTCCGGAAAACTTTATAATAAAAAAGTCGTATCGCCTACTTGACGTCAAGTTAGCGAGACAACATGTAATTTTTTTGAAAAAAGGGCGAAAAAATATTTTTTCGCAACTGAACAGCGAATAAATATACTAAACCAATGCTCTAGTCAAATTTCTGGAAAACTTTATAATAAAAAGTGGTATCGCTAACTTTATATCAAGTTAGCGAGGCAACAGGTATTTTTTTTAAAGGGCAAAAAAAACATTTTTCTCCGCAGCTAATTAGCGAATAAATATACTAAACCAATGGTCTAGTCAAAGTTCTGGAAACCTTTATAATAAAAAAGTGGTATCGCTAACTTGATATCAAGGTAGCGAGACAACATGTATTTTTTTTTATAAGGAGCGAAAAAATATTTTTCTCCGCAACTAATTAGCGAATAAATATACTAAACCAATGGTCCAGTCAAAGTTCTGGAAAACTTTATAATAAAAAAGAGGTATCTCTAACTTGATATCAAGTTAGCGAGACAACATGTAATTTTTTTTAAAAGAGCGAAAAAATATTTTCTTCTGCAACTAAGCAGCGAATAAATATACTAAACCAATGGTCTAGTCAAAGTTCCGGAAAACTTTGTAATAAAAAAATCGTATCGCCTACTTGACGTCCAGTTAGCGAGACAACATGTAATTTTTTTGAAAAAGGAGCGAAAAAATATTTTTTTCGCAACTAAACAGCGAATAAATATATTAAACCAATGGTCTAGTCAAATTTCTGGAAAACTTTATAATAAAAAGTGGTATCGCTAACTTGATATCAAGTTAGCGAGGCAACAGGTATTTTTTTTAAAGGGGCAAAAAAATATTTTTCTCCGCAACTAATTAGCGAATAAATATACTAAACCAATGGTCTAGTCAAAGTTCTGGAAAACTTTATAATAAAAAAGTGGTATCGCTAACTTGATATTAAGGTAGCGAGACGTGTATTTTTTTAAAAGAAGGGGCGAAAAAATATTTTTCTCCGCAACTAATTAGCGAATAAATATACTAAACCAATGGTTCAGTCAAATTTCTGGAAAACTTTTTAACTAAAAAATGGTTTCGCTAACTTGATATCAAGGTAGCGAGTCAACATGTATTTTTTTTCAAAAAGTAGCGGAAAATTATTTTTCTCTGCAACTAATTAGCGAATAAATATACTAAACCAATGGTCCAGTCAAAGTTCTGGAAACTTTTTAACTAAAAAATGGTTTCGCTAACTTGATATCAAGGTAGCGAGTCAACATGTGTAATTTTTTTAAAAAAGGAGCGGAAAATTATTTTTCTCTGCAACTAATTAGCGAATAAATATACTAAACCAATGGTCTAGTCAAAGTTCTGGAAAACTTTATAATAAAAAAGTGGTATCGCTAACTTGATATCAAGGTAGCGAGACAACCTGTATTTTTTCAAAAAAAGGACCGAAAAAATATTTTCTTCCGCAACTAATTAGTGTTTTGCAAATTTCGATAAGTGTCTCGTCAACTTGATATACATCCGATAATTATGATTCAGTATCCTTATCAGAAGAAAATGGCCTTAAATTTTTGTCGACCTCTAATGAAAATATTTGCTCTTCAAGAGAAACCTCAACATTTTCAATGTGGGATAACGTGACTAACTTCCAATAATATTTCATTTGTTCGGACTCCCATTGTCTGATATTATATAAAATGATTTGAAATCCCTGAAAAAACTAATAAAAAAGAAGAATCAAAGATGAGTAGCTGAAAAAAAAACAATTATATTGAGCAAAAAAATTTGAAATGAAATAATAGTGAAATAAAATACAAGTAAAAATAGAACCATTAAACAAAAAATAAAAAGTTGAGAGATTCCAAGCCGAGTTACTTCACCTATACCAACATTATCTGTTTGAAATCTGTCTGTTTCAATGTGAGATAACGTGACTAACTTATTCAACGAAAGTCATTTTTTGTGGAGGAAAAAATCAGTTTTTTATCGACCTTTTTTTGAGTAATTGTTACCTTTCACAATCTGAAAAAATATAAAAATTATAACGGAGAACTTTATACAAGTGTAGAAGGGCTTTTTAGTTTACCTCGATAAGTTACTGCGTAAAAATCAAAGTATGGGTGGAATGGAATAGGACAAGAAAGTTTACCAATGAGCCTCATTCTAAGAGACGTGAGCTGAAAGAATCAGCGTATATTCTCATGTCTGGAGAGAACTGTATCTCGAATAGCTCCTTAGAAATAGACCGTACTTGGCCGCCCATCTTGAAGAAAACTTTGGATAGTGGCGAAATGGCAACAAACTGATATCGGAGAGTACCTTGTATTACATCGAATATTTCAGTTGTCAATCAACAACATTGACATAATTTCATATCTCAAAACTTCTTTGACATCTGTCAGAGAAGTAAAGAAATAAGCTCCCAAAAAAGGAATAACTGCGTATATATTCGAATTTTTATCCATTTCTGAAGACGGAGGCAGATTTTGGCCTCCGAAACGTAAAAGATAATTTTTTGATAGGCAAAATTGTTAAATACGACAAGTTACTGATAAATAGAAGATTTTTCTTTGTGAAAAATACTTTGATTTTTACGCAGTAACTTATCGGGGTAAACTAAAAAGTTTGCCCTTCTACACTTGTATAAAGTTCTCCATTATAATTTTTATATTTTTTCAGATTGTGTAAGGTAACAATTACCCAAAAAATGGTCGATAAAAAAAGTGACTAACTTCTACTAACATTTCATTCATTCAGACTCCCATTGTCTGATTTCATATAAAATGATTTGAAATCCCTGAAAGAACTAATAAAAAAGAAGAATCAAAAATGAATAGGTGAAAATAGCAATTCATAAGCAAAAAAACCTAAAATGAAATAATAGTGAAATAAAATACAAGTAAAAATAGAACCATTGAACAAAAAATAAAAATAAAAACTTAAGAGTTTCCAAGCCAAGTTACTTCACCCATACCAACATTATCTGTTTAAAAAAATCTGATGACTAACCTTTATATTACGGGAAAACCTTCAGGAGCTTGAAACTTCTCGTAACTTTCATACCGCGACCAGTCTGATCTGATGCTTTCCAGGACGGAGGAGCGCGCGAACTGAAATGCTCTCAACTGAAACTTTAACGTGGCGAAATATTCACGATGATGCACATGCTCTTCAGCATTCCCCAAAGAAAACTTCGTGAAATGACAATGAAGATTCGTAAACGTTGCCTCGGGTTTGTGGAACTTTGTGATCTCACAAATTCAAAGTGCTACTTGGTGATTATTCGAGTTGAAAAACAATAGTAACTGTGGAATTCTTGGGATTGGTTTCTTCTCATTGATCATTTTTGGTGGACCTATACAGTGTGTAAAAGCCAAATGGAATAAATTCATTATTTCGGTTACTGTGAATATTTTAACAAAACTCCGAAACACGTCAAATTTAAATTATAATTTGACATATTTCCCCTACCTTCAACCCCCGTCGAATGATAGGTACAGCCTCCAATTTTATAAATAGGAAGTATAGGCTTGTGATTCATCGTTTGAAAGGTCTTTTAATTCTCTATTCAAAAACGATATCGCTTTCAAGTTCATTGCCACAATTAAGATAAAATAAATCAAAATCAGTAAAAGTTTGCATTGCTGAGCACAAGAAACGCACACAGCGAGAAGAAACCAGCAAATCCGGAATAGCAGAGCATGTTTGGACTCCAACATAATATCAAATGGGCTCAAGCTGAAATCATCCACTGGTTTAGGAGAAAATTCAAAGAAGCCGCGTATATGTTGTCCAACAATGCATTTAGTGAAGCTAGCGTAGAGATACGTAACATATGGAAACCTCTAATCAAGCGAAAAACGACCAACTTCAGAGAGGGAAGAGGGGATAGATGAAAGCACTCGAATGACCTGTAAATAGTCAGCTCTCGGAGGAATAAGTCCAGTTATCACCCGACACGTCGTGTCGTAACTTGGTTTGGAATCTTTTGATTTTCATTTTTTATTTTTTGGTAATAATATTCTTAACTTTCAGCTTTTATTAATATTCTAATTTTTCATATTTTGGTTTTAGCTTGTAATTTATTTCTTTGTAATTTCAGTTTTTTGTTAAAAAAAATTGTTATTTTCAGTAAATCATTTCAATTTTTTTTCCAGGGATTTCGAATCAATATAAATTGATTTGAAATCCCTGAAATATTCGATAATGGAAGTACGAACTGATGAAATACACAACGAAACATTGTCAACCACTTTCAAACAAACGTTAAAATTATGTGGTTACCGAAATTCGATAAAATACACTCAAAACTCATTGCACTATACTCAAAATTTGTTCCATTTTGGTGTAAGGATAATAAGAAAGTAAGCAAACACCATAGCAATGTTTTTTTCAGATGTTATCCTTTGAAAAACTGTAAATAATTTCCGTGGCAACGTTAGATTAAAACGCCTTGTCAACTTGTTTTGTTGTCAGGATTTTAATTCAAGTTCAAAGTTCGTTAACTTCAAGTCTGACAAATGGTTAGCGGAAATGCATAAAATAACAGTTTTACAAATGATTGGTTACGGAGATAAAACCTGAACACAACAGGAAATTGCTCGCCTATTTCATGAGTAATTCGGTAATTTAGCACCCAAGGAACAATAAACAAAAAAGAGAAGCAGTTCAGCGACCTTGGTCATGTGAAGCAGATGAAAAAAGCAGCTGTCAATGCAATAAGTGATGAACTCAAATTTGATGTGATGCTTGAATATAACGAAAACCCACATACATCGAGTAGACAGGCCTCCAATACATTGAATGTTAGCCATATATCGATAGTGAACATATTAAAAAAAAATAAAATGCATCCATATGGAATGATACCTACTCAGGAGCTCATGAAACACGATTTTGATAGTACTTATTTTTGTGAGTAAATGATGGACATGTTGGATAACAATATCATCCAATCAGAAGACGTAATTTTTTGGCACTACTTCAAAATGATGTCATTCCAAGTTTACCAAATTCATTTCCTGATCCAGAAAACCCTCAAATTCCAGTGAATATGATATGGTTTCAGCAGGATGGAGCACCACCACATCATCAAGTAGATGTCCGGCAATACCTCGATACAACAGTTCCCAATCGGTGGATAAGGAGGCGAGGATCGAATGAATGGCCAGCGCGATCACCTGATCTTTCATCATTAGATTTATTTTTATGAGGATATGTAAAGAGCAATGTGTACAAAATTAAATCTTCAGATTTGAATGACTAAAAAAAACGAATAACGCTTGCGATTAGGTCTATTACGTCTGATATGTTGAATAATCTTAGAAGATAGTTTTATTTAGAATAGGATGTTGCCAAGACATTCACGGTGAACATTTTTAACATCTTTTTCGTTAGCATCCATAGTTCTTTTTCGTATTCTACATTTCATTACGTTTTGCATTACATTTTAGTTTTTGAGTGTATTTTATTGAATTTCAGTAACCACATGATTTTAATTTATTTTATCTTAATTGTTTCAATAAACTTGAAAGCGATAATATTTTTGAATAGAGAATGAAGAGACCTTTCAAACGATATATCACAAACCTTCCCATTTAAAAAATTGGGGGTTGCACCAGTCATTCGAAGGGGGTTGATGATAGGGGTGGCAATTTCACGTTGAAGAATGTCAAATTATAATTTGAATTTGACGTGTACATAGATATACATTTCGTTTAGGGTGAAACATCGGCCCTCTGTTGAATTCAAATGTAGAATCGACATATTGTCGATTTTTTCCAATTAATTTACAAGAAAATTCAACTAGATAATACATAATATTACAATGAACAGTTCAAAAATAACTTTACAAAACGCTCAAAGGTGCGAACTCGTTTCCTCCTTTTCATAAAAGAGGATGTATGCATCTCCACTCACAAGCGATTTTGGTGAAATTAGTGACACTTGTGAATCATTGTATTCGTGCCACGTGCCATTGAAAGGATGTCTGCAGAATGCTGTATAATGTCCGCTGTAGGTAGACCCACTGTGATTCGAAAGTGCATATAGATTATAGCGACAAGGAGTCACATTATCTGCTGCATAATTGTTCATGTCTAATCCATCTAGAGGAAATTCGATGGCAACATCTAACTTGCCTTTAAATCTTTGTGTTAGAGAAAATCTTTTAAAATGAATAACTAATTTTATGGGGAAACTGATGGATCGATTGTGCATTTTCTTCTTTCTTTGCAACTTGAACACGTCGGTTTTTCATGTCCATCCAAAGTTTCCTCTCTTGTGAAGAAATCCAAGAATTGAGATAAACTCAAACGGCCAGTTCTTTGTGGTATGGGGAGTGACAAATCCCAGAAAGGATCGAAGGTTACAGCTGAGTGTCCACAATGTGTGCACTCCATCGTGGATTTCAATTAACCAACGAAATTATCTACAATCTTAGAGTTATATGTACTCAAATAAATCAGCCATGACTTTTGTGCTTTTTCGCTGTCGCTCAATTTTTCGTCAATCTCCGTAAAGGTCGGTTTAGGTTTCTCAATAATTCTATCAACGTCATCATGTGAATCTTCTAAAGATAATGAAGGAACTCCTGGACGTCTTGATGCGCATGGCCCATGAATCAAGGGGCAAAACTCTGAATCTGACTTTTTAAGGAGACTGTGTTCACTGAATTTTCTGACCACAATTCTTTGATAATTTCACTAGTTCGGATTTCCATTGTCTACTATATAAAATGATTTGAAATCCCTGAAACAACTAAAAAAGAAGAATTGAAAATGAATAGCTGAAAATAACAATTATATTAACCAAAATAAACCTGAAATGAAATAATAGTGAAATAAAATGCAAGTAAAAATAGAACAATTGAATAAATAAAAATAAAGGAATGAAAAATGAAAAAAGACAATGAAAATAAAAAGTGGAGAGATTCCAAGTCACGTTAGTTCACGACGTTTCGATTGTTAGTATCTACAATCGTCTTCGGGTGATGACTGGACTGATTCCTCCGAGAGATGACTATTTATAGGTCGTTCGAGTACTTTCACTTATCCCCGCTTTCCATTTTCCGCTTTACTGGTTCCGTGGAAGATGACCGTTTTGGCGGGAGTTGGAAGATTATCATGGACCAATTTTTGCTAAGATTGAAAACACGTGCTTGAAGATCCGCCAAGACATGGAGAATACCCACAACAGAAAGTGGGGGAAGTTAATGAGGAAACAATGCCCAAATACAGATCGAAAACAGGACAACTATGAAGCCGCCAACGTCATCAACATGAGTTCCCGCCCGCTCACGGGAATAGAGGAATCCTTGTTGAGGAAAGGCCTGAATTTCGCCATTACGCCAACATCTGTGCCCACTTTGGAGATAATTACTGCAGTGGAATCCACCAGTTCCCTTATTGACCAGACCGAGGCAGAAGAGTTCAGATGGAAAATTAGAGAACAGCTGGATCGAGAACCAGTTCCAACATCTAACATCAGCAATAAATAACGTAGAGCTCTGAACGGCTTACGTAGAGACAACACCATCAAGATCCTACCTGCAGATAAAGGAAACGCTACTGTGATAATGGATACCGTTCTCTACGAACAGAAGATCGAAGAGGTTCTTCAGAAGGGACGATACACAAAGATCGTATGGGACCCTACTGCATCAATCGAAAGGAAGTTGTACCAGATTTTGAAAAAACATCAAGTCTATTTTTCGGACAAGGAAAGATCATCGCTAACACCGCACCACAGTAAGCCCCCTCACTTGTATGGACTACCCAAAATCCACAAGAAAGGCGGTCCGCTTAGACCGATCATCAGCTTCAAAGATTCGGCTACTCAAAACGTGTCTAGATTTTTACTTCCCTTGATACAATCATTACAAGGAAACACATCGTTTTTTGTGAAGAATTCAAGGCATTTTGTCGAACTACTAGGGTCAATTGAGGTCACACAGGAAGATCAACTAATTAGTTTCGACGTGGAAAGCCTTTACACCAACGTTCCGGTCGAAGAAGCACTCCAAATCATACAGAGAAAGCTATCCGAAGACGGGAACCTGAAAGAGAGAACGAATCTACCTATAGAAGTAATCATGGAATTACTAGGATGCTGTGTACGAAACTGTTATTTCCTACTGAAGGACGAATTCTTTACACGAAATGAGGGACTGCCAATGGGATCGCCACTTTCACCAGTCATAGCCAACATATATATGGAGTGGTTTGAAACTCTGGCCATTGAAGAAGCTCACAAGAAACCTTGAGTCTGGTTGAGATATGTTGACGACACCTTCACCTTCACCATGGGAATACTGAACTAGACGCCTCACTGAAACACATCAACAGCGTGAGACCTTCCATCAATTTCACAATGGAGAAGGATATCCACAACGAATTGCCATTCTTAGACGTTTTGGTGAAGAGGACCGACACTAAGTGGGAAACATCTGTATACCGAAAATCCACTCATACGGGACAGTATCTGAACCACGAATCCAACCACCATCAATCGACTAAAAGCGAAAAATGGCCAACTCCCGCCAAAACGGTCATCTCCCACGGAACCAGTAAAGCGGAAAATGGAAAGCGGGGATAAGTGAAAGTACTCGAACGACCTATAAATAGTCATCTCTCGGAGGAATCAGTCCAGTCATCACCCGAAGACGATTGTAGATACTAACAATCGAAACGTCGTGAACTAACGTGACTTGGAATTTCTCCACTTTTTATTTTTATTCTCTTTTTTCATTTCTTTATTTCAATTTATTCAATTGTTCTATTTTTACTTGTATTTTATTTCACTATTATTTCATTTCAGGTTTATTTTGGTTAATATAATTGTTATTTTTAGAATTAGAAGAGGAAGATAACATTGAAGAAAGGTTAGGGGGAAGCGAAACAGAGGAAGAAGTTGAGGAATTAGAAGTTAGGAAAGAATTATTTTTCATTCGTGGACCGTACTTTATTGGAAAAGACCACAAAACAAAATGGGTCAAACATAGAGGACCTAAAAATGTTAAAACTCGAAGAGAAAATATTGTTTTGCAACTTCCAGGATCAAAACCATGTATTAGAAATATAACCAATATCCAAGATATTTGGAATAACTTATTCGATTCGAACATGTTACAAATGATCATTGATAACACGAACACTAAAATTGAGGCAGAGAGGCACAAGTTTAGCCGTGAACGAGATATATATCCAACAAACATTGACGAAATTTCGTGCATTGGTAGGCCTGTTATATCTTGCAGGTGTGAGAAAAGCAAGTCATTTGAACACCCTTGATTTATGGAAAACAGATGGCACTGGTATAGAGGTGTTTCGTTTGACAATGAACATTACCATTACATTCATTGAGATATATAAGGTTTGACGACATCACTACTAGGGACGATCGACGTATTCTAGATAAACTAGCTCCAGTGAGATGTCTGGTAACAAAGTGGAATGATAATCAGAAAAAATGCTTTTCCCATTCACAATATGTAACGGTGGATGAGAAACCAGAAGCATTCAGAGGTAGATGCTCCTTCCGTCAGTACATTCCCAGCAAACCTAACAAATATGGAATAAAAATATTTGCCTTATCCTATGCAAAATTATTCTATACCAGCAATATGGAAGTATACGTCGGAAAAAATCAAGCAGAAGGCCCCTATTATCAAGATACTAGTACCAAAGCTGTGACTGAACGAGCCTGCCAACATCTTTATGGATCTAATAGAAATGTAACCACTGACAATTGGTTTACTAGCACTGCGCTTGGTTTGACTTTGAAACAGAATGGTTTGACCCTTCTGGGAACGATAAAAGGCAGAAAAAAAGAAATACCAATTTTTTTCTCACAAAATTCAGGACGGCCTATTGGTTCTAGTACGTTTGGGTTTGGTTGCGGAAGAACTTTGGTATCAAATATTCCAAAAAAACAAAAATGTTTTACTGTATTCTACTATGCATTATGAAGACAATGTTGATGCAGAAACTGGAAAACCGGAAATGATTTTGACGTATAATAGTACAAAAAGCGGGGTCGATGTTGTAGATCAGTTATGTGCACAGTATAATGTGGCACGTTGTAGTAGAAGATGGCCAATGGTTATTTTTTATAGTATACTGAATGTAACAGGAATCAATTCTTTCGTAATATATAACAGTAATCTGACAAACTCTACAAAAACAAGAAGACAATTTCTGACAGAGTTGTCTTTCTGTCTTGGACGATGATTCAGTACCCGTTCAAAGAAATCCAGGAGAAATTGGAAGATGTAGCTATTGTAGTTGGAAAAAAACCGTAAAACAAAATATATCTGGGCGTTATGTAAAAAATATTTATGTTCAGAACATGTCATCCCGATATGTGAGGATTGCCACAAATAACAAATATGTAAATTTAACATGTAATTTTACACCCTTCCTCTAGCTTTACATGTATAATGCAGTTGAATCATTTTCTATTGGTGTCGATTTCAGTATATTTCAGAATTACATGTTCGTTTTTTTTTCTGAAAATTATGTCGTAGGAATAAAATAAATAGTGATCAAAGAGTCGTTTATTTTTCTACTTTTGCAGGAAATCAATATCTAAATGAACTGTTGAATAGTAACAAAAAATGTTGTGGAAAAAATGATGATAAAACAATATTAATTGAAAAATTCGAAAGAATTATTCAATAAATATACAGCGTGACTCACGGTCGATGGTAGGTTAGACGTTTCTGGAAAACGCAAAGCATGATTCTTCTGAAAATTTCACCTCTCACATTTCCTTACCTGTTCTATCGATCTGAAATATTTTCAGCATTGCGGCGTTGCCACTTCTATCAAAAAGTCCTAGCAATTATATTTTTTTTAATAGAACACCCCATATATTATTACATTTTTGGAATCGCTCTAGTATTTTAATACTTTTTTGTTGATAATGTCCTATACCTATCTCTATCTGTTTTCGAGATAAAAAATAAATTGTGCTAAATATGGTCCAAAACATAACCTTAATTGAAATTGAGTACATCAGTACTCTCAATTCATGAAAAGTTGATATTTTGACGATAGTTTGGACAAACTCAAAATATTCAAATAACTCCAAGAAATCGACTCCATATCATACAGGGCGTGCTAAAATTACTATTATTTCCATTGTGCATAAAAGTAGTCAAAAGTTCATTTTTTCAAATGAAACCCCCTGTATATTACTTGATAAATTGAAAGATGGTGGAAAATGCTTCAAGATGATAAACATGTCCCTATACACCTAAATTGTCAAGTTTTCTTAATAAAGCCGTTTTTGTGGAAAAATAGTTATTCACGTTTTACCTACAAGTGTTGAAAGTGGCATTTTATTTAGTGAGTGGGGGTTATTGCAAAACGAGCGTCAGCAAGTGGAGCAAACTCACGAGCAAAATAAAATCACTTTTAACAAATGTATCATACATATTTTTTTGTATAACGTTACTGCTGATAATAAAAAAAATTCTAGGGTCCATGGGATTTGAACACACGATCTTTGGATTACAAGGCATATGTTACAACTACATACGCCAACTCACGTTATTTTAAGGAGGATTATTTGTTAGTCATGAAGGACTTTCTACAGTTGAACTGAATACTACTTCGTCATACCAATAGCACGAACTGCATGTGTGAACTTTTCTAAATGATTTTTTGGTGGGTGTTCTGATTGAAGTGTTTCTATCAAAGAGATTTTCAATAACAGTTGTACAAAAAATAATTTTTGAAGAATTTAATTTCTAGGTAGCCGTGGAAATATCAAGCTTATGACAGTTTGGTGACTTTTATAAGTAATTGATAAACGGTTATTGACGGAGTTTCAAAAAATCGCCAAAAATGAATGCAAATATTGATTATTCAAACGAAGTTCTTATGAAATTATTTATTATACATGGACAGTGTGATCAAATCATTGCCAGAACTTGTAGAAAATTCAACCAAATGAATCCTGAATTAACACCAATGAACGAGAGGAAGTTTGTAAGATTACAAAATAATTTCCTTAACTATGGCTCCATGTTAAAAGCGCCTTCAACATTACCAAAACCTGTTACTTCAAATGAGGACAATACTGTTAACGTTTTGACATATTTTTATGCATATCCAGAAGCTTCCATTCGCAGTGCAGAAAAAGATTTAGGTGTATCACATCTTTCAGTATAACGAATTTTGAAGAATCACGGAATGCATCCGTATAAATTCACCAAAGTTCAAGCTCTAAAAGCAGAAAACTTCGAACGTAGATCGCATTTTTGTGAATCCCTTTTGATTCATACACAGGAAGATCGGGAATTTTTGTCAAGAATAATTTGGAGCAACGAATCAAAATTTACGAGGGATGGTATTTTCAATAAAAGGAATAAACATTTTTGGGCTGATCATAATCCTCATATTACAGAAAAAATGGGTTTTCAAAAAAAATTTGACCTGAATGTTTTCTCTATTCTGAAGAACAACAAAATTAGCTTTTTTATTTATGAAGACACACTGAATGCAGAGAGTTATCTCCAAATATCAAGGACGACTGTAACCGATTTTCTTGAAAATTTGCCTTTAGAGGAATATAGGAATTCGTGGTTTCAACTGGATGGAGCGCCAGCTCATTCCACCCAGGAAGTTTCCAGGAAACTTGACGAACTCTTCGACGATCGTTGGTTTAGGCGTTTAGGACCGTGGGATTGGCCACCGAAATCACCTGATCTCACGCCACTTGACTTTTTTTACGGGGTGTTTTAGAAGAAAGGGTATACAGTACTCCAGTGCCTACCAAAGAAGAATTGCGACGGCGAATAATGCGGAGTATTGAAAATCTGGATCCCCAGGAAATTGAAAAAGCAACCACAAGTCGCGTACAAAAAAACATTTTAAAGTATTTAGAATGTAATAGACAACATTTTCAGCATTTATTGTGAAAATGTAATATTTTATTTACAATTTTGTTATTTTGAATCATCCTATTCTGTTATTGTCTGTACTTTCACATGTTTTAGCCCACAAAATCTTACTTTTTACCTAGAAATGACTGATTTTTGGTACAGTTGTTCCCTGGAAACTTTGAGCCATAGTCAAGGAAATTATTTTGTAACCTTACAAACTTCCTCTCGTTCATTGGTGTTGATTCAGGATACATTTTATTGAATTTTTCACATGTTCTGACAATTATTTGATCACTTTGTTCATGTGTATAATAAATAATTTCATGAGAACTTCGTTTGAATAATCGATATTTGCATTCATTTTGGAAGATGATTCGAAACACCGTCGATAACTCTTTGTAAATTACTTATAAAAGTAACCGAACTGCTATAAGCTGCTACCTAAATCCAAATTCTAAAAAAAATAATGTTTCTAGAAGAAGCGACTTTATTGAGAAAACTTGATGATTTAGGTATAGGGACATGATATATCATCTTGAAGCATTTTTCACCATCTTTCAATTCATCGAGTAATAAACAGGGGGTTTCATTTAAAAAAATGAACTTTTGACTATTTTTATGCACAATGGAAATAATAGTAATTTAGCACGCCTTGTATGATATGGAGTCGATTTCTTGATGTTATTTGAATATTTCGAGTTTGTCCAAACTATCATCAAAATATCAACTTTTCATGAATTGAGAGTACTGATGTACTTAATTTCAATTAAGGCTATGTTTTGGACCATATTTAGCACAATTTATTTTTTATCTCGAAAACAGATAGAGATAGGTATAGGACATTATTTAACAAAAAAGTATTGAAATACTAGAGCGATTCCAAAAATGTAATAATAGACGGGGTGTTCCATTTTAAAAAATAAAGTTGCTAGGACTTTATGATGGAAGTGGCAACGCCGCAATGCTGAAAATATTTTAGATCGATAGAACACCATCGACCGTGAGTCACGCTGTATATCATCCAACTGGTCTTAAGAACCGTGTGCGACTATTGCTGTGTAAAATGTTACTGCGTCTACCGAAGGGTTAATGTGTTTGTTTTCAGGAAATTATCAAATGTTCCGCCATTTTGTAGTAGGTGAAGATATTGACTTCATATTCTAGGGTTGTGAAGTATTCGTCAGGAGCTTCAAAATGATGTGTCACAAGACCCCTTTTCCATTTAATGTTTACAGATGGTGCCCAGTCGAGTTTCATGTGTCAATTTCTCTTCAAAATAATGTATTCATGCATAAATTTTACCATCCCAAATTTCAATTCTTTGAGTTCTCCCGTTCAAAAAATAAAGGGGGGACATTAACGAAATCTACTGTATAGTCAGTGGGTAATAGCATATGCAGGAATAACTTCAGTGAAGAATCCTGCACTGATACCTGTAGGATATATTCCAACGCTCTTCGTGGTATTAGCCAGGGAAGTAGTTATTTTCTGATTGGTGTCAGTCCATCAACTTTCACTGTAGGGAGTTGAGACTGGCATAAACAAATTGTTCTTTTAGATGATTTGATTTATAGCCAGTCTTCAAGTATGACCAATGACTATATGAGAGAAAAAATAATTCATCAAATCAATAAAACTCTTTGTAATAGAACTACTATTTTAATTAGTCATTTGAGAAAAGAAGTACATTCAAGCATAATAAATTGCTTTTTCTAATTCCAAACGATGTAGCAGATTCACATTATTATACTATTATCGTTCTATACATGACAGATTCTTGAAACTTTCAGCAACAGATTGTTGAGGTACTTTCACCTCAGACAAAAACCAATCTTCAATATCACAATAAAAATTGCAAGTAACAACGTGCAGCGACAAAGAATTACCACGATTTCAGCATGGAATATTCATTCCATCAATTTATTTAGATTTTACAAATAGAAAGTGCTGAAAATTGTTCAACAAAATCAGCAAAAATTGTAGAAACATAGTGTATTCATTCACACATTGTTTCAACCAGTTGAGAAATATATTTTTCAGAACATTCATTGAGGAAATATTTTTTGTATGTCATAAAAATATTTCAGGAAAGACTGAAGGTTATCTCTGAAACTATATATTTTCAACGTTATGTACAAAGTTGTGAGAGATACATGATTAGGTTTACATTTTTACATCTCTCGTTCGCAGATTCTGCTTCAAATTTCAAAAGTTTTCAGTGATTTTAGCAATCACTATTACTAGATATTCTATTTCATATCCAATAGTGATAAATTTACTGTGCGCTTTTGAATACATTTCTTTTAAAGTATTGCCTTTGCCCTAAATATCCACAGTTTGACAGTCCGTGGATCATTGGAAACTGTTTGGTAAAATATCTAAAAACTATAAATATATCTAAAAGTTGTATGTTACACAACTTTCTCGTTTATATTTAAGTATCTAACATATAAGTCATGCAGGGACCCACTAAGTGAATAGGTTATGTTGAACAATTCATAGCAAGTGCTTCAACATAAACATTCTAAAGAGGTCTTTTCAAACCCACGTAAGAGCCAACACATATAGAATGAGCAAAAATACTGTTGAATTATTGTTTCTATAACCTACTTTGAATACTATGTACATACATAATAAGTTGACCTGTCACAATACGAACGACAAACGAAATTTTTCAGTGTCCAATTAATAACAGTAATATAATTTCCTTTACTGTAATGTGTCAAGTACCTGAATCAAAAAATTACTCTTCTTTGATGAGATATTGGTTGATTTGACACCATTGAAGCTTCTCTCTTGTCTAATCAGTTGCAAGTCAAACTTAAGCGACCTATTCAAAAAAGTGACTGGTAATATAAATTAAATCAGTGATATTTGTATCAATGTTTGATTATACCAAAAAATTGTTTGAGAATTTGAACATTAGTAGCAATACGGACTTAGTATTACTTATTTGAGAGCTTATTTGGGTTCAAAATTCATAACTGATTCTTTATCGAATAAATTTCAACCTGATTGATGAGAATATTCGTAATGTATGTATTATTTTCAAACTGATTGCTGAAATGATTGCTAAGATGACATGTTTTATGTGAACTAAACTATCTAGACCGTTGCCATTGTGTAGAATGGTGAAGTATTTGCTGGCAGTTGTTGAAGCCCTCTCTCGTTACTACGATGGATGTTTAAGACTTAATCTATCATCAATTCAAAATGAACAGACCCTCGTCTGTCAACACGATCATGAATGATATTTTTTGCCCACGCCTTGCATTCGATGTTGATCAAAATTCCTCCTAAAAAAAAAAGAAGTCATCAACTGTTGCGCATCAGTTAAGATAAATTTCCACCAAATAATCAAATTCATTCCATATTTGATAGTTCGGTCAAATTAGACTGAAAAATAAGAGTGAAGGTACATAAATTTACAACAAACTGCAAATGCGTGTAATTGTTCAAAACATAGTTAAAAATGAGATTTTGAAATTCCGAATGATTGCGATGCCTGAAAAAAAAATTATTCAAGGTGAAAGGCTGTGATACGGTTTAGTGTTGGGAAAAACTCCAGTAATATTCAGTACTACACCAAAGATTCCAAATAGTGCATCACAATTCAGTAGCATTAATCACCAGAAATTGAATTGCTCATTATAATAATGATAGCTGATAAATTTGGTATAGTTTTCGACACTGAACGAGGTGACCACAACTTTGTCACCGAGTTGGAACCTGTTCAGCAAAAAGCTCAAATAAAAGCTTCACAGATCATCTCACTTCTGCGGAAACACAAGAATGGGGTCTTCTTCAATAACAATGGAGACCTTGGCTTATCAAAGCGCCTGACGTTCGCTTTTCTCAGGTCGAGTGGCCTGAAGTCAGAAACTGAGGGGTTCATCATGGCTTGCCGGATTGGTGTCTTTAACAACTCAGTCTACCGCAGTCGCGTGATAAGTATAGAGGTTTCTGACACAAGGTGCAGGGCCCGCCGCGAAGTGCCCGAGACCCCAATGGACTTGCTATCAGCATGTCCAGCATATGCGGTCTCGGCCTATATCCATCGACATAACACGGCCCTAAGAGTGCTATATTACCATCTACGGCACTCTGACGGTATTGACGAGACACCAGTGTTGCCCTACGCTCCGGGGGATATTGTTTCCGTTGTGGAGAACGAGAAGTGCCGAATTTATTGGAACTATTCGTTCCCCACCCTCAGGCTCATACAAGCTAATAAGCCTGATGTAGTCCTTCTCGACCACAGAGCAAAACGATATTTGTCGTGGAGTTTTTAACTCCTGTATCCTCAGTCTCATGTATCAAAGAACATTTTTTGATTACTGATTTTGGGATTAGCAAGGGTAAATTCCGACTTCCTCTCGTGTGGTAACATTTGTCATTATTTACTGCTGAGTTGGAGTATTTTTTGTGAATTAGGCAAGCGGTTTCTAAAAGGAATAAACAAGGTACAGTAAGAATTTTCTTTCTGATGAAAAGTGGTTTGCAGTGGTCTTGTGATTTTGCCCTACAGATGTATCTGACGGCCCTTTTTTGTAGAACGAATACTGAATTTAGTAGTTGTTGACTACAAAAGCCCCAAAAGGCAATTCCATATCTCAAGTGGGACTCTACCCAGGAAAAATACACAGTTCCGGCTGAGGATTGATTGAGTTCGTTAGAAACAATTCGAACTGCATAGCAGTCAGATGCTATTTTTTGCATAAATTGCGATGTATATCCATGGTGTTTTACTAACTGCTTCCTGCCTGTTAGATAACTGTAAAGCCAGTTATATGACAATCCTCTGAAGCCATAGCACTGAAGTTTAAATGATAGTGGAATTTTATTGCAGATAACCTTATGATAGATACACGCTTAGTGTAGTGACCTTCGGTTTTCCATATCAAGCCAACAAATTTCTGACAGCTTTGATGAGATTCTGTTCCTTCTACGTACCCCATGAATAAGGCGAATGCAGGAGTTTTGAATCTTTTGGAGTCTTTTCTCATTCCTAATTGTGAGGCTTGGTAGATTTATTCTTGTGTTTTCAGGGAGGAATTTTCGATTTCCGTAAATCAGCTTGAGTGAGAGGAGAGCTTTCTGGATTAGTTCATTCACACAGGAATCAAATCGGAGATCACTGTCTTCAGTCACCCCAAAATTTTTTGCTTCCTTCACAATTTCCAGTCCATTGAAGACTATACTAATATTGAGTTGTTGTTTTACAAAACCTTTGTGATTTTTTGGACCAAATATTAGTATTTCAGACTTAGATGTGTTATTCATCAAGCACATTTTTTCAGCAAGGGATGAGAATGTCTCGAGATCATGACTAATCCGCCTATTAGCGTCATCTACCCTGTGTGGTTCAAAAGAATAATAGATTTGGGTGTCATCTGCACAGAGATGTATACTTCAATACTGGAGGAATTCCACTAATTGACTGTATATGTGTATATCGTTTATAGGAGAGGGCCAAGAATTGATCCTTGTGGAACACCTGTTTTTAAATTCACCTCATCTTTTGAACAGCTCACGTGTACCTTTTCTTTATATGAAGTATTTTCTTTTGGTTATTTTTACTTACGTTTTGGTTGTTCAAAATGGACGGCAACCAAAGGACTCAAATAACCTTCTTGATTTTTGAATGGGAAATATTGTGACATGAATCCTTTATGTGGTATGTATCGTATCGGGCCAATATTTTCTTTATCCGCTGGATTTTCTCCTTCACAGGTAACCCAGACCATTTCGTGCTGAAAAAGAAAATGTTTTGAAAACGTTTGATTGTATACAGTGCATTTCTTTAGTTTTCCGCTCCTTTTATTTTTCGAACGGGTCAGCTCAAAAAATTGAAACTTGTGATAATGAAATTAATGCATGAATACTTTATTTTGAAGTGAAATTGACAGCTGAAACTTTCACAATGGCGCCTGGGCGTCATCTGGGGAAAAAATTGAATGGAAAGGGGGATCTTTTGACACATCTTTTTGAAGCTCCTGACAAATGCTTCACAGCCCAAGAATATAATGTCAATATCTTCAACTACTACAAAACGGCGGAACTTTCAATAATTGCCTGGATACATTGACATTTAATTACATAATATGAGGTAATAAGCTTGAGGTCAGTTCAGAAGAATCTCGAAATGGTTGCCTTGAACTCCTTGACATATGAGCAGCCTATCCGATATTTCACGCCGAACATACCATTAAGAGAGTCATAGTTACGACCGGGGGGCCTGGGGGGCCGGTTAGGCCCCCCAGACGCACCCTGGCGTTGGATGCGATCGGGTGTGGAGGGGTGGATTTTCGGGAAATCTTTGCGGGTACCGCCCCTCACCCTACACCAACAGGATTTCGCAGGGCTTCCTCCCGCTCACCGAACCCGGAATTGCTTCCTTACATCTACTTAGTGTGGCTAACCAAGAGACAGGACCATCGGCAGCGTTCGACCGAACGTTCGTACAAGTTAACTAAGCTCTTCTTTCGCCAGAGAGTGCTCGCGTCGCACACCTGCCCCCGCCAACCATGCCAAATCAGTTGGGAATATGGTCCCGGAAGTGGCCGGTCGGGGTCCTAAGCTCGGATACTAGTAGCTCCGTCCAACCGGGGTCCGACACCTCAAGCGTCTGCCTTGGTGCCCTCCAAGACTAGACTCGGATACTAGAGCCCGGAAGGACTGCGAGCCTCGACACCTCGAACGCTCGGATCCGTACAGAAGCAAGCGAGGATCACGGAACAGCATAAGCCGTCCAGTGCCTCAGTATGGGGCTGCAATGCACCCATGAATGGATTACCGCATCCCCGTATCCCTTTACCCGCTAGTGGAGCCGCTGCCCCTAAGAGGCCAACGCCAGTTGGAGATGAGGCTCGCTAGCCTCCAGCCGCGAGCGGGCACTCACCTCCCCCCTAGAACTCATGTTAGGAAAGTTCCCTTTCCAACGTTTGATGAGTAACCGTCGAGGACTCTTTCGAGCATCCTCTACCACACATCATATGTCGAAGATGTCGCGCCCATTACCCGTGTAGGTGCGGGATAGGGCGGTTCATCAACAACTTTTGGGTGTACGCCGTGTGGTCTGCACCGCATACCCTTACGTTACCCCGAGGGGCACTCATGTTAGGAAAGTTACCTTTCCAGCGTTGGATGAGTAACCGCCAAGGGCTCTTGCGAGACACCTCTCCCACACATCTAGCTTGAAACCGGCCAACGCCTGTTACCCGCAGGTGCGGGATTGGGTGGTTGACCGATAACTTTACTGGGTGAGTGCCGTGTGGTCTGCACCGGGGGACTGTCAAACACCCATAAGAGAGAGACAGTGATCCCCCGCCACTCACCCCCTACCTACAAATATTCATTATTCTCTGCCGTATATCCAATATTGAAGCAGGTTCAGCTTCGTATACCTTTTCCTTCAAACAGCCACATAAAAAAGTCCAAAGGTGTCAAATCTGGCGAGCGGGCCATTCTGTAGGATCTCGACGGCCAATCCAACGACCGGGAAAAGTAGTATCCAAATAGTTTTTTACTTCTCTGTATTAATGTGGTGGTGCTCCATCTTGTTTGGAATATAATGTCCATATCGAATTCATTGGGATTCGCTTCTACGATTTCAGTGATGAGAGGGTCATCAGTAGTTTCCAGCATATTCAAATAGATGGATAGATATATTTATTCGTGTATACAATAAAAACATGTCTTCATTTGTCATTAAACACAAAACAAAACAAATGCTATAAAAAAAACAAAAAAATATTTATGAAAAAAAATAAATAAAAAATCTATACTCACACACACATGCACTTCCATGAAGCAAAAATTCTTCCACAGAATAGAAACAATGATAAACTGAATATTTGCGCATTTGATTTTTAAATGTTTTTAAAGTAATGAAATTTTTATGTTTTTGTGGAAGGGCGTTAAACATTTTAAAACCTAAATACAAATAAGAATTATGAGATTTGGTTAGTCTGAAGAGTGGAAGACGCAGATCACTACCACCTCTGGTACTGTACCTATGTACATGGCAGTTTGAGGTTACCTCATTCGCCAAAATTTGGCTCCCAACATAAAGGAGGCACTCCAATATATAACAACAAGGCAGCGGCATGATGTTGAATTTTTTAAAAAGGGGCTTACAATGAGCGTCATACTCACTAGAAGAAATTATTCTAATGACTTTTTTTGTGCTATGAATATTTGATTGGCATGAGTCGTACTTCCCCAAATAATCAAACCATAAGTCATTATACCGTGGAACATAGCAAAGTACGCTATTTTTAAATAATCAAAGGACAGCTGATATTTCACTTGACGCAACGCATAAGAAGCTTTGGCCAGACGTTTTGCTAGATCCTGAATGTGAAATGAAAAATTTAGTTAAGAGTCTATATGAAGGCCCAAGAGTTTAACTCTATCCTCAGATTTTTCCGCATGGTTCAAACTGAGATGCTGCGTTTTACTTTCATTTAAGAAAAGGAAATTACATCGAAACCAAACTTTAGCATTCTGTTCTGAACAATTAAGGGTCTGTAAAGCACTGCTTTTATTTAAATTTTTCACAACGAGTGTGGAGTCATCTGCATAAAAAATGGAAGACACATCAGAGTTAATACTCATACATAAATCATTGAAATATATAATAAATAGCAAGGGTCCTAAAACGGAGCCCTGTGGGACACCAAACATAACTGGGTACTCAGCAGATCTCCGACCGGAGACACTCACAAAATACTTTCGTTCCTTCAAATATGACAAAAAAAAGCTTCAAAGCCACGCCTCTAACCCCATATCTTTCCAATTTTAATAGCAAGAAATCATGTCGTATCGTATCAAACTGACGACTCTCAAAGGCATCCACAACAACTTCATAAAATTCACAAAGAGCCAATACAGTAGACCGGTTAGGTCTATAGCCAAATTGCGCATTACACAGTAGCCTATTTGACTCGAAAAATTGGAGTAACCTTTCCTTAAGAATTAGTTCAAATATTTTACCAATTAGCGGAATGATAGAAATTGGTCGATAATTATCTGGAAGGTTAATATCACCCTTGTTATGCAAAGAGGTCCTACAAAATGGTTTCCCAATATTCCTCGCCCAACCGCTGATTTTTTTTTGGTATTGGGTATGTGTTTCCCGGAAAACGTGAGGGTTGGTGTCATTCCAATAATGGCATTTCTGTCTGTGAATATTGCCGGTTAAAAAAAATGTACATTCTTCACTAAAACAAATATTGTGGAGATAGATAGGATGCCTTTCAATGGTTTCCGTCATGATTTCGCAGAATTCTGTTCTTCCATCAGGGTCATCTTCGGTTAATTGGTGTACCATTTTAATTTTCTATGGATGATACCTATTCCTCTTCAGAAGTCTCCACACAGTGGAAGGAGACACCTCACAAACATTTGCGACGGAATAAGTAGACTGTTCAGGAATTACTACCATCTCACCAATTATTTGCACTTGCTGTTCTTCCGGAATGGACGGATGACCTGGGGGCTTTTTGTTATGTACACTACCGGTAGTTGTGAATTTGGATACAAGTCTCCTCAAACCTAACAAACCTTATCGGGTTGTTAGAATTACCATATGGCAGATAAAAAGGAATATTTCAAGAAATATCGATATTAATGTGTTTGTCTTCAGGAAATTATTAAATGTTCCGCCATTTTGTAGTAGGTGAAGATATTGACTTCATATTCTAGGGTTGTGAAGTATTCATCAGGAGCTTCGAAATGATGTGTCACAAGACTCCCTTTTACATTCAATTTTCTTCCCAGATGACGCCCAGTCACCATCTTGGAAGTTTCATCTGTGAATTTCACTTCAAAATGAAGTATTCATGCATTAATTTCCTTATCCCAAATGTCAATTCATTCAGTGGATCCATTGAAAAAATAAAAGGGGAGGTGACATTGAAGAAATGCACTGTATACAGGGTAATTCAAATTCGACCTCCACCATTGGGATCCCCTAAACTACGGGAGATACATCGAAGCTTATATTGGGGCAAAGTTGCTTAATAAAATACTGTTTTGAAACTTGGAAAAACTGAAATTCGAAATTTTCATATTAATATTTTTTCCATTGCTCTGAGCGTTTTCTACAATGAACTTCTAATAAGAAAACCTTTTATGATATCTGAAACATATTCACAACAAAAATATATTATATGTGTTTCGATGAGCAGAAAAAAAATGGAGGCAAACGAACGAAACGAACACTATAATTATAATGAAAATTGAAATGAAGTAAGTAATTTATACACACAAAAAAAAAGTGCAATAGATGTTCGAATTGGAGTCCTTCCATTTCGGGACAAATAATAGGACAATAAGATGGTCTGCAAGATCACCAGATCTTACTATTTTGGACAATTCTTTATGGAAAACATTGAAAAATAGGATTTACGCTGGCAGAGAGATAGAAAATGTGAAAACTCGAGATTGATGATTACAGACGATTCTACAACAATTATAGACCATATATTTCTTAGAAAACAGAAAATAGCTGAAAACATAAAAGTATTTCCCGCCGTTATTAAAACAAACATAACCGATCACTTCTTTACAACCTTAACAATGTCAACAAACACTCATGATACTAACCAAAAAGTTGAGTCGCTAAACGACCCAGAATTTTGGAACAAAACTGATAATAAAAAACTGAAAAACCTTCTGAATAATGAAAACTGGCCTTATGTTTTGAATAGCCATGTAGTCCAGCTATCCTATGATAATTTTATTAACAAATTGAAAGAACACATAAACAACTGCACTTCTAAAATCAAAATGAGTATGAAAAAATCATATAAAATAAAACCCTGGATCACACAGGGGTTAATAAAATCCATAAAACATAGAGACACACCCAAATCAAAATTGAACAAAAATTCCAGCCACGTCTTGAAAAACGAATTTGAGCAGTACCGAAACGAATTGAATAAGCTGATAAGACTAACTAAAAATGAATTTTATAAGAATAAGCTAACTGAAAACACTGGTAACTATAAGAGAACATAGGAAATAATAAATGAAGTAAGTAATAAACCGAGTAAACAAAAAAACATAGGTGATATAAAAAAAATGACAAATTACTAACAAACAACAAGGACAAATCAGAAGCTTTCAATGAATATTTTACGAATATTGGTTTAAAAATGTCTGAAAAAATCGATAAAACATCAACTTCACCACCGGGCTTTCTGAAAGACAAATCTGTTGGCACAACAATTTACCTTACACCAACAAACGAAAATGAAATCACAACAGTTATCTCTAAATTGAAAAACAATTGTGCTCCTGGACCAGACGGACTAAAAACACAATTCATAAAGCAATACCATCGCTACTTATTAAAACCATTAGTTCATATAATCAATATGATATTTGAGAGAGGCACACTACCAACACAAATGAAAGAATCCATAGTGAGCCCCGTTTTTAAATCTGGAGATAAAACAGAGTTAGGTAACTATCGACTAATATCCGTGATAAACAATTTTGACAAAATATTTGAGCATATTTAAAAAAATCGACTGGTTGAATTTTTTGAGAGAAATAAAGTTATAACTGATAGACAATTTGGCTTCATCAATAAGAGTAGCACTGAATCAGCAATATTAGATTTATTCCAAGAAACAACAAAGGCCTTGGAAAACTCGGAGAAATGTTTAGCGGTATTCTTGGACTTGGCCAAAGCCTTTGATAGTTTCACGTAATAAGCTTCTTGATAAACTATATGACTATGGTATTCGTGGACCCGCCTTTGATGTTCTGAAGAATTATTTGTTCCACAGAACTCAATGTGTGAAAGTGGGTAAAGAAAAGAGTGTGAATCGTGATGTTTCAATGGGAGTTCCACAGGGAACGGTCTTGGGCCCTATACTCTTTTTGATATATATAAATAATATTGCTGATATTACTAATTTCAAAGGTCGTTTCATATCATATGCTGATGATACAGCCATAGTGTATAGAGGCAAAACATGGAAAGATGTTTACAGAGATACAGAAGAAGGCTTAAATAGTTTACAAACCTGGTTAAGCGATAATCTTCTTAGTTTAAACATCTCGAACACAAAGTTTATGACTTTTTCTCTTATAAGCACACGTGTCAAATTATGACAAAGTACTCTGTAAATGTCCAACCATAGAAAAAGTATCCCAATTCAAATATCTCGGTTTATTCTTGGATCAGCATCTGATATGGGATGTACATGCTTCATTTGTTGTGAAAAGACTTAGACAACTTACTCACAAAATATATAGCCTGAGATTTATTCTGTCAAGATCAAATCTGATGCTGATATATAAATCTCTAGCAGAATCAATCATAAGATACTGCATAGCAGCATGGGGCGGAATGTTTACTAATATATTGGGCAACGTACAAGTCACTCAAAATGAAATTATTAAAATAATATTCAAGAAACATAGACGATTCGATACAAAGCAGTTGTACAATGATACCAAATTATTGAATATCAGAAGTTTATATGCCTATCACTGCCTCATCTGGATGTATTCCAAACTGTCTTCGTTCAGCATCAATAAGACAAAAAACACAAGAAATTTTGAGAATCAAAATATTAATATACCTCTATTCAGAAAAAGCCATACCCAAAGAACACTCTTCTACTTTGGACCCAAGCTATATAATGCAATACCTTTAGATATAAAGCAAACACGAATTTTTAGAAATTATAAAATGCTAGTCAAGAAATTTATTGAAACAAATAGTTCCTTAGTGATATACTTATTGCAAAACATATAAATACTTGTTTTCCCTTCAGTTTTTCAAAACAAATAACTACTAACGAAATATCCAATCTCCAATAATATATATCAACCTGTAGACACTAATCATCAATTGTTTAAATACTAACACAAATGTATTGTTGTGATCTGTCGGAAAACTTATATAAAAACTAATATGTATACCATGACGAAGTAAGAATAGAGCACAAAACAAGCCATACTGCGCTTAGGTGACTATTTCTGCTTTGAAAAGGTAATATTGTATTGAAATTGTGATGTAAATGTTTTTGAATATGAATGAATCTGAAATCTGAAAATAAGTGTATCGAGTTCAATAAATAATATGAAAAATCGGGTTTAAGAATGTCTCGAAATGGAAGGACTCCAATTCGAACATTTATTGCGCCAATAATTTTTTTGGGTAGCTATTAAATTACTTCATTTCAATTTTCATTACAATTATAGTGTTCGTTTACGATGTTATTATTGCTATCATTTCTTTTTCTGCTCATTTAAACACATATAATATATTTCTGATGTAGATATGTTTCAAATAATCATAAAAGGTTTTCTTATTCGAAGTTCACTGTAGAAAACGCTCAGAGCAATGAAAAAAATATAAATAGATACCTAAAAATGAAAAAAAAAAAACTCTCGAAAAACTCTACGGTACATAGCGAGACGTGAAAGTTGCTATTATGTTTTTATCCAACTCAGTCAATCAATTTCCAGGGCCGTAATTTAAAAGGGAATAATTCACATAATTATAATCGAACATCACCAAAACATCCCGAAATATAAAATTGAATTTAATTTTTCAGTATGAAGTGAACGTCTCCGATCCAAAAACTACAACAAAAAATATAGGTCCATAATTAAAAATTCAAAGATGGGGTGGCCCAAGTCAGATGACACCCTGTATAAAAGATTCATGGATATATTCTGATAGCTCACATCAAGTGCCAACAGCAAAATGTGGACAGATTTTCAATATGTCTGCGAATAAAGAAGACATAGGCAAAAAAATCATTTGGGATTTTTTGGTTTATCCTGTATATCTCCAGAACCAAAAGAGCTATATTCGATTTCTTCACATCATTGAATAGGTCTTTAAAATACACAACTTTGCCACGATTCAACTGACACTCTATCTCTTATCGTTTACGAGATCCCCATGTACAGAAACGAATTGGAATAGCCGTGTATATTCAAGACAAAAGCTCATGATTTCATTCTTGGTTTTTAAAACGCACCGTAGGCAGCCAACTGTTTGTCCAAGATACCGAATAATGTTCTATCCGGCTCTTGTCTTTCCGGAAATAATTCAAAATAAATTTGTGTAGTTTTCGAACTATTCCTATCAAATTTATAATAAAGTTTCAACATATCTCGTTTTTCTTCATTCAAGAATGGGGACATTTCGACTGAAGTATTTGTGCAAACCTACGATGCTTCTGAAACTTAGTATTCATTAAATAAAATTTTTCGATGGAGTTATGAGCATCTCAGATGAAGTTGTTTTTTTTTAATACCTGTAGTTTCACAAGAGCAAATTATACATCAATGAAAACAGAATGAAGAGCACTATTTTTCTGTATTTAAAAATAATATGGAGCCCATAATAGAAAAAAGAGTTGATGATGGTTGCCTGAAAACGAAACGTCTGATAGTTATTCTGAATATGAAAACGTGTAGCTGAAAACATGTAGCAGAAAACGTGTTTTTGGTTTCGATCTATGTTGTCAAATAACGCTAGAAAAAAATTGAAACGAAAATTCCGTTTTTAAATTTTTTCCTGATATTTCTGGAAATATCTGGAATTTTACAAGTTTCAAAACAGCATTTTGTCAAATATACAAAATACAACTTTGCACTAATTTAAGCTTCGACGTGTGTCCTACAGTTTAGGATATCCCAATGGTGGGGGTCGAATTTGAATTACCCTGCCTAAATGCATTTGGAAAAATCATACCTGATGTATATTTTGAGCTTCCTCGATATCTCTTCGGAGATATTCATTCATTTGATCCGATCCAGGAAGATTAGAGGTATTGTAATATTCAGGGTACCAATTGTATATCTGCAAGAAAAAAAATAATTTCATAATTTTCTATCACAAGATAAAACTCTATACGAATTCTTAACAATCATTTGTTGAGTTTTGAAAATCTAGAAATGAAAATTCTCAATCAGTTGATGTCTTGTGGATTATTTATGTATTTACGGAAAATTTTAGTGAAAGTGAAATATCTGCGAGTTCAATAATATTTTTCAAAAACGTCTTATTGTTTCGAATATCAATTTGAATTGAATATTTTTCCCAGACATCAGTGCCGCCCTTCACGGGGTACCCCTAACTGGCTGGGGTGGGATGAATGTAAAAGCTATTCGTCCGTTAACGGGGGACATGAGGGCCTCATTCGACAGAGTGTCGGGGCTTTCTGTATCAGGAGGGGTCGTCTACAGCATAGTCTATCTATAGCTTTCCTAACTGATGGATTTTCGTGAGTTTCCGCACCTTCAAAAACTCGCCGATTCCTCGACTGAATGGACTGCCGAATGGAAGGCAGCTGCAAATCTCTGCGGATGACTTCGTTCCGCACGAACCAAAGAGCATTCACAATCATCCTCATTAGCTTATTTTGCCTGAACTATACATGATGACAGGCTTGAACATCGTGTTGTAGATGGTAATCTCGTTTTTCGAACTCATTTTTCATTTTCTGTTGATCATAGGGTACAGACTTGCAATCTGACGTACATAATGTGCGGGTTCCAAGTGAGCCTACGGTCTATCAGAAGGCCGAGGTACTTTACCCGCGCTTGCCACTCAATCTCCCTTCCAGAGATTCTCACTTTTCTGGCCGGAGAAGATAGCAATCTTCCCATGGTTATCGTCTGAGCCTTGTCCGGATTCACTCGGATCTTCCAATCGAGGTACCAGCGCTCGAGGTCGTCCAATGCACGTTGCGTGTAGACGACGCCGAGCTCTCGACCCATGGAAGACGAGAGAAGAGCCGTGTCATCGGCGTATCTTCACACGCTCGGATCTTGGGAGGTTACTGGTGTGAAGAGAATACAGCGTCGGAGAGAGCACAACCCCCTGTGAGACTCCAGCGAGGATCTATCTGTTGTCAGACAGAAAGCCCTCTACTCTAACCTGAAATGTTCTGTCTTTCAGGAAAGACCCGATCCACCGGATCAGGCCCCGAGGCAGTTTGTCTAATTCGTGCAGAAGGCCTTCGTGTCATACTCGGTCAAAGGCCTTCGAAATGTCTAGTAGTACTATGTGCACTTTTTTGTTTATATTTAGCTCATGGATGGTATTTTCGACCAGCCTTAGAGCCTGTAACTCAGTGGAGTGTTCTCTCCTGGAGCCAAATTGTTCATCAGGCAGAACATTTTGGTCCTCAACTTCTTCGTTGAGCCTTTGGAGAACAACTCTTTCAGCCAGCTTAGCCGCCGACGAGAGTAGACTGATCGGGCGATAGTTCTGTGGGAACAACGGGTTTTGACCCTGTTTTGGGATCATGACGACGATCGCATGCTTTCACCTTCTGGGGAAGTATCTGAGGGCCAACGAAATATTTATGATGATCAGTAGGTTCTTGACGCAGTTTTCCGGGAGCCTCTTAACTTATTGGTTATTGAATCGACCCCCAGAGCTTTCTTGGCCTTTGCGGCCCTGATGTATCCCTTCAGCTCTTCCACAGAAGCTGGACCGATGTCGTCGTCGTCATCTTCCCTGAGGATTCGGTGAACCAGGTCTTACAACAGCATATCGCGGTCGATGTCGTCATCTTCGTTAACGTTAGGCTGAAACTGACGTTCCATCGTGTCAGCAAAGGCTAACGCTTCGTCGGCGGGGGAGGTGATTTATAGTTCGTAGGTTGGCTCAGATTATCCGCATCTCTTGTTGATGCATTGCTATTGGCCGAAGTGTTATTACCTGTTGATGACGTAACATTTTGCTTGCCCCTTTGGCATCTTTTAGTATGGGATTCCAAATCCGGTTAAGCGTTTCCGCCTCCTCTTTTCTGTTGTAGTTTTCCGTATGTTTATGGATTTCTATGGCTTCCCGTACAAGCCGATTGTAGTACCCATGATCGGGTGCAAGTAGTTTCACATCTTCAAACAGTATCGTATGATCTCCTTCACTAAATGCATGTTATGCTACTGCCGATTTTTCTATTTGACCTAATCTGGAGTTTCTCCGATGTTCATTCAGCCTTGTAACCAAGAACATTTTGGTCGTACCGATATATACAGGTCACTCCTACAGTTGATAGGGAATATCTTTTGTCTTTCGCAGATCCCAGGCTCTGATGTATTTTGTAGCATTTGAAATGCTACAACACAGAATAATCGATACCTTTTACCTAATACTAATTCAAGAGTGAACACACTGTATAGAAAAATTAAAAAAAAACCGAACAAACCAATATTCAGAGTATTCATTTTCACATCCAGGAAACATCAAAATGTTCGGAGACCCAATAAAGTTCATTTGATGGTATGTTTCTTATTTCGCGATTAAATTAATTTCTGGTGATTTTCCAATATCAGCTATGGCTCATACTGTCAGTATGTACACTCTAAAAACATCAGTTTTAATGAATATGAAAAATAATATAGCAGACATCATTTAACATTTTGAACACCTCTGATTGTCTTATCGTATCCTAAACTTTGTCTCTCCGTGGGTGCTGCCCTCAGTGAATATTTCCGTAGCGTGACGGTATTTCATGTTCCCTTTAAAATTGCCATTCCTAGCCAAGAAACTGAAGAGTTCAAATGAGAAGCATTGTCGAGATCACACAAGGAAAATAAGTTTTTGTGGTGGTATCATGAGTTCATGGATCTATAAAACATCACAGATTACGAGCCTTGTTCAGTGAAAAATCTCAGCAAATATTTTTTTGGACCCTTTCCACTTTGAGGCCACATTCCACCAACGGTAAGATAATAAAAACTGAAGTTCCAAGTGCCCAAATAAGCCCTGTTTCATTTTCAGGCCTCTTTTTCCTTCTCCTCAATTTTATTTATTATATTGATTTCTACCTGAAATCATCATTCGATGTACAAAAGTAGAAGAATAGTACCGACCGGCATTTTGGATCCTTTCAATTTCAACTGTCACCTATGGTAGTTTCTGATCACTCTTTTGTGAAATTCATCAGTAATCATCCTTGGGAAATTGGACGAAGTCTATGTAACCGGCGGCCCTCGAAAGAAATTCCAGATAAGCTATATATATATTTTTTTTATTTATTTTTTATTTGCGCTCCAACGAATATTTCGCAAGAAAAAAATATTCGATACAGTTTCTGTTTTACCGAAATTCAGATTAGGAAATATCAGGATTTTATTACTATTTCCAAGGTGTAAGGCAAAGGTATACGTATACGATTGCATATTGCTACAGGAAGAAAAATCCTGAAATATATATTTTTTTTGAGATTGAACATAATTTATGATATATGTATTTCTACAATGTTTTTCATAATAAATGTTTAGTGTGTGTTCAGAAATCTGTTGCATATCTTTTTATATATATTTTTTTCCACGACATCATTGATCCTTATAGTTATATTTATCAGTTACATAATTATATATATATTCTCTTTTGATAACTAAACTGATTGGCGCCCAGAGAGGTTAATTTTGTATTTTTCGTCCCACTCACGACCCATAGCTCCCTCGTAAAAACTGAGTAACCGTTTGCAACTGTGTAGCCTTGTTTTATTTTATTCTCTTTGATTTGTTTAAACAACCAAGGTTATAATTTTCCTGGTGGGATTGAACAATGTTTTCATTTTATGCCTCCTTAAGATTTTTCCGATTCTGTCTGTAACCCTAGGCTTGTGCGGTAGTAATGCCCGTGCAACCAAATTGAATCTTTCTTTTGGAAATTATTATTTTTACAATTTTTCATTAATAGTTATGTAACAATAACAAAATATATTAAATAACATTAAGCCATTATATCCCAAGACATTTTTTTTGAAAAAAGTGTAATTATCCTTGCGAGTTATCGCAATAACATTATTGTGAGCAAAAGAGTAAATGTAACAGTCATTGAGAACTTTTTTGTTTTTCTAAAAAATGCATGTACTCGAATGAGTACAATGGGATGTTATACTACTAAAACAGGCAAAGTACTGAAATTACTTTATTTGACGAAAATAAACAGATATTACATTTCACAATAAATGAAACACAGTTTTAGGAGTGGTAACTACTGAAACAGTCTCGTTCGTTGCAGAGAGTGACTTTGCATTTCTAGCAACTCCACCTGGCCCTTTGATGACATTGAGTACACCTCAACTGTTTGTTTAACTTTTGTGGAAAATGACCAGCTCCTTTCATCCGGACACTTATTGGTAGCTGACCAATGTGTCTGAGTCTAGTATAAGTGGACTTTCTGTGACAAGATAAGTAATGGCGGATTATCATTCTCTCAAATTCAAGTAGGCCATAGATTCGTTATTTGCAACTTGAAACAATCTCCAAGCATTGACTACCGTCATATTTAGCATGTTGGTAAAAAGCACCCACCACCACTTTTTACCGCGTATGGAAATCGAAACTGATTTCAGGAGATCCAGAACAACTTTAGAACCTAAAAGCAAATCAGTTGCTCCAGCAGATTGCGAGTAGTTCTTGGCACCACAGTAGGTGTCAAATGCGTAGCAATACCCAGAAGAGCTACAGAACATCCAGTTTTTGTATCCGAACCGAACTGGCTTGCCTTTGATATACTGTTTACTGGAATGGCGACCAAAGAACTTCACCATAGCTTCGTCTACCGATAGATTTTCATCAAAAATGCCCCATTTCCTATATTTTTGATTGAGAGATATCAAAGGACGTTATTTAGCCATCTTGTCATTCCTATCTGAATTATTATTATCTGCCAGATGAACCTATTTCTTGATTTCTTGAAACCTGTTACGTGACATGGTATTTTGAATGACTGATACACCTAAATCTTCATCAAGATTCCAGTAATTTCGTTCACTTGGCAATTTGTGGTATCCTGTAAGGAGAATAATTCCCACAAAAAGATTCCTTTCAGCCTTTGAAACAAAGAAGGCATGTTCATTGTTCTGAGATGGATATAAATTGGTTTGATGTACTAAAAGATCAAATATTTCCTCGTCGAACAGTTTTTCAAAAACTGCTATAGGCTCTAGATTTTCTAAATCATTTTTAATGATATCGAGGCGATCTGCATATCCCGACGTTGTTGGCATGTCAGTGTCTCTACATGTCCCTTAGTCCATTTGGTATCCATCAGAAATTTTTTTCCAGGACGTTTGGTTGTGGAAGATGATAGTTTTTGACGTAGAACTGACAGCGACAAATCGTATCCTTCTTCGCTCGTTTATTTGTCGCTGCATATGTGTTGAAGTTCAATTCCACCGGCTACATCATCTGGCACAAAATATGGATCTTCTTGGGTATAATTATCATCAAATTCTTCGTCATCCGTCTGTGGATCTGCACCCGGCGGAATAATAACAATATTGATAACATTATGACTGCTTGTGGAGGCAATATTTTCTAAGGCATGTTGCAAATGTTGATATCTGTGCCCTTCATAAAAAGTACGAGGAGGAATTTTCGTGAATTCAGACTGCTCCATGAATATCTGCAAAAAAGAGACATGTGAGATGACAGCCTATAGATATGACTGTCAATCTTCACAAGGACTACTATAACCCATTGTACTCAAATGAGTACATGAACAATTTTCAACTTACCAGTTCCAAAGTGCTAGCTATTTCTTCAAAATTTACTTTTTACTCACACCACTATATACACCACAATTGATTTTTATGCAGTAAATGAGGCTGACGCACGACAAGTCGATTTTATGCAATATTAACCAGCTGTATGCACTGTATCAGTTAGCAAAAGCGTGTCATTGTTGACAAAATTACACAGAACTCAGAAGTAACTCACTGTAATATGATTTTCATTCATGAATTCGAAGAAAACTGTAGGCTTTTGTTTGCGTACCCATTAGAGTACATTGGGATATAATGGGTTAACATCTAGACTAGCGAATTGCACTAAATTAAGTGTTGGAAATGGCCTCCTTCGACTTCAATGTTATAAATACTTTTGCCAAATTACAATGAAATTAGATAAAGGATATTTGAGATATTTACGAAAAACTTTTTTTTTTATTTTAACACCCTGTATCTTGAGAACGAAGGATTTGCGGACCCATTTTTATACGAACATGTCGTCTTAAAATTACCTAAAGAATCGGCTGTTGAATTTATGGTACATACTTAATTAACACCCTGTATGTTGTAGATGTTAATTTACTGTCGTATGTTATACCAAGATCTTTTATCTCATGTACGCGGTTGGTTGTAGTATTGTAAACGAGTTTGAATAATCGTACATTGAAGTTCGCTTTTTTGTTGTGAAAGATATCATTTTACATTTACATTTACATTCAGTTTGTTTTTTACGTGCGAGAATAAAAAGAAGTCATTCGGTGCCAAGTCAGGACTATACGGCGGATGACTCATCAAATCGATGTTTTGGGTACTCAAAAATGCAGTTGTTTGAGGCGATGTGTTAGAGCTCGCATTGTCGTGGTGAAGAGTGATTCGTCTTCGGCGGTTGATTTTCCTGATTTTTTGGAAGACAACTGGCAAATAAGTGGTTGTGAACCACTCAGAATTGACTGTTCTGCGTTGTTCTGATACGGTTACGACATGTCCAGTTTTTCCTAGAAAACACGAACATTTGCTTGGGAGTGCTTCGTGCGCGAACAACTTTTGTTGAATTTGGCTCATCTTTACAGTCGACTGCTGTTTAATTTCGGGCTCATACGATGTCATAGACGTGTTTCGAAGCACCGCGATCGTATTTTTTGAGCATTTCCTTCGACCAATCGACACGAGCCTTTTTTTGAGCAAATAATAAATTGTGTGGGATCCAAAGCGAACAAATTTTTTTGACATTCAAATGTTTATGCAATATTAAACGTATGCTGGTCCCACTAATGTCTAAGGTTGTCTCAATCTCACGATAGGTCACATGATGATCTTGCAATATCAGTTCGCGCACAGCATCAATAGTTTTCGAAACAACAACTGATTTTGGACGACCTTCACGAAATTCGTTTCGGAGTGAACTACGACCACGATTGAATCCACCATACCATTGATAAACACTGGTCCTTGATGGAGCTTAATCGTCAAAAATTAATTTAAGTTCCTCCATACACGGTTGCTGATTTGATCAACGCCGAAAGTAGTTAAAAATAATCGCACGAAAATGTTCACGATTTAATTCCATTTTTGGTCCGAGATGAATCTTTTATGTTACTGTAAACAAAACAAATAGCGCGCGTATGTCAGAAAGTTCTGAGTTCGTATGAGCTCACAAATGTCCAACTTTACGATGGAGCTGTCAGTTGCCAGATTGCAACACTAGAATTGTCGAATCCCGAAACATAAAAAGCAACCTATCGTATAGTTTCAGGTCGTCTGCAAGTAGTAGGCTAGGAATATTCAAAGAGGTTGCCAAGACACTATTAAAAATAAAAAATAAAAGAAGGTACCTTGTGGTACCTCAGATGTAACTACGTACTGAGCTGATTTGAAAACGTTTGGATGCAGTTCCAAACTACGACTGCCTTCAAACGCGAATGGAGATAGTAACACTGAAAGCCTCAACCAATTCATCAGGTCATGTCAAGTTTCAACTGATTTTTTATCAAATCTACGCTAAAAATATCGTTTTCACCATCAATATTCACCTTGTTGAGTTTGAGAAATATACATGGGCCACCCTTCTCGTCTTCGAATCCAAACCCAGCTTCTGACAGACACGGATGCCATTTTGAAGTAACCCTCACTTCACAAACTTTTCCGGGAGGAGGACTTTGATGCTTTGCACATTGTATCACATTGGGAGCTGCAGTAGTAGTATCATCCCGTTCATAGGCTAAAAATAAATAAAAATAAGTCCTTATTTCTAGAATGATGCAATGAATATGTGTAAACATTTACTGAAACGGGAAAGGCTGAAAATCAGTTGATTGTATCAAAAGATACATCCTCTGTTTTTTATCTCAGCCCAAAATGAAAATATATAATTTGATGAAAAAACAAGATGAACAAAAAGAGAAATATATACAAAATTCAATTAAAAATCACAAGTTGGAGAATGACTGTACTAAATGTATAATTAAGACCATAGTATATTAGACATAGATATAATTGTGCAGAATAAAAATTGCAATGTTACGAACCATCACCTGGCTTTATAAACGACTTTAGATACGTGGACTTGTTTAATTGCTCCCTGGGTTTTCAATTTGTAGCTCATCTACATTTCTAAACACAGTTTCAGTCCGTAGTTAGAAAACACCCTGTACAGTTCGGAATAAGAATTTCTATGTAATTAGGCTTTGAATCTGTATGGGAAATTAAATTAAATGAAATGAATAACATAATATCTTAAGAAGTTTCTTAAATCATACCTTCCAACCAGCGGCGGTTCGTTAGAGAAGGCAAGGGAGGCTTAGCCTCCCCAAAAATTTTGAGGCTATTCATCGCAATAAATTAAAAGATATTGACAAATAATTATGATTATTTTTTTCTAAAAATGCTTGGGCATCATTACTTAACCAGTAATTTTCAATATAAATACATAATATGCCCGAAAAAACACTATCACTCACTACGTAGTACGTACCACACTGCATCCTGCATCAACAGACCTCAAACGCACCGCCCATGAACGAATAACGAATAAACCGTCAACCCGAAATAATGAATGCCATACGTTGATACGTTGCAGGGAAGCTAAGTCTCCGAACGCTTTAAAAAACACAAGCCCCGCGAGACCGATCCAATCAGTGACATACGTCTCGATTTGTAATTTTAGTTGCAGAAATTATAGCATCAGAGGAGGCTAGCCTCCAGTTGGTCTCCGTTAGTGTACGACTGCCTTTGTTTTTTATTTATTTATTCGGACGGGATGCCGTGACGGACCGGGACTGAAAAATATTTCGGTAAATCATTTTAGTGTTTCTTGGTAATATTTGTTATTTGTGTATAAAACAGGCAGTATTATATTATAGCAGTGCTTTTTGGTAATTTTTCTAATGTGTTTTCTTCCAATTTCAAGGTGTTTTCAAGTTTTCACTTTTCGGTAAGTATTTTTTCCATTTATCATGAATAAGTAGGACGAAATTAAAAAATCTTTATTTTATAATTATACATTATTAAAACTCTGGGAAGGCCTCAACCAAATTTGATTTCGATTAAATCGTCAAATAATCGACAAAATCGAGAATTTAATATTAGTTGGTACGATAAATGCGATTGGTTAACCGGCTCCATTAAACGAGAAAGACGTTTTGTTGGTCCTGTGTTTTATTTTCCGTACAAACCGAATACCAAACGTGGTCTAAAATAGCATACTCCGATTTAAAAATTTACCTCGTTCTACAGAAAGACATTTTAAATCTAAATAGCATATATTTTCGTCTTGTGAATTAAAATTGTTTAGCAAACAAAATATAGCAACACCTTCAGATACAACTCAAAAAGAGGCCATAATTTCTTTTAATAATCAGGTTAGGGAAAATCGGTCGAATTTAAAAAGACTTATCGATATTACGATTTATTTGGGTTCCTAAGAATTAGCTTTTCGCGGACACGATGAAACCGAAGATTCGATTATCTGGGGCAATTACAAGGGGCAAATATGATTCACAATTTGGCACTTTTTTGAACGGTAGCGTTTTTCGAGCACCCCAGAAACCATCCAAATGAGCTTATAGACAGTGTGGCATATATTATTAAGGAAAATATAAGCAAGGAGATTGAAAGTGTTTCTTTTTTTGCATGGAAAAAGGATGAAATGTGGTGGAACGTATTATGGGTTTTCATGATGTTTCATCTGGGCGCACAGCTGATGATTAATATTTTAATTCGTACGTGTGACACCTATAATTTTAGGCAAAAGTTAATTGGGCAAACCTATGGTGGGGCTGCGATCATGGCCGGCCATTTAAATGGTGTACAAACTAAAATAAAGTCCATGCACTTTTTACGCATTGTCATGCCCATGCCCTAAATTTAGTATTAAGCAAAGTGTGCAACAACATAAAAGATTTTCGCGTATTTTTTTCAAGTTTATCTGAATTTTCAGTATTCTTTTCAAAATCCACCAAAAGGAGCCATGTTTTAAATGAAATATGTGGTAGCCGAATGTCAACTTTTGCTCCTACGCGTTGAAATTCTACATCTAGAGCAGTAATTTCAGTGGATTCAAACAAAGACAAATTGATTGATGTCTTTGAGTTTATCCTAAACAGTGACGATTTTGAAACCGACGACTAAAGTCTTGGGGAGGCGAGAGGTTTCAGATATATTTTGAATGATCACAAGTTTTGTTCCCTGTTAGAAATATTTAAATTAATATTTGAACATACCTTTGTTGTTTTTTCTGTTCTTCAAAATAAATCAACAGATATTAATTACTTAAAACAATGGTCAAACAATTTAACTGAAATTTTGATGAATTTTATGAATAACGATACATGTTTTAATATCAATTGATTTAACTCTCGAACCGCAGACGCCGAAAAAAAGAAAAATCGATTTAGATTTACCCGATTTGAGACAAAATTATAAACATATTCATAATGAAATATTGGACACCTTTTTAATGCAAATCAAAGTTAGATTTGAAGATTTACTTAAATTAAACTACTTTGATTTGTTGTTGTTTGAAAAATTTCCGTCCTATACCAAAGACTTTCCCCAAAAACTTTATAACGACTTCATAGCTCAATATCCATTTTTCGATATTATTCTACTGAAAAATAAATTAACCGTAATGTATAGCGACCCTCAAATGTTTCAAAATTGCAAGTCTCCCAACTAGCAATTTCGTATTTTATAATAGTTGCGGAAACGTTTCGGAGAAACAAATTATAAAACTACATTTCTCCCAGAAATGTTATCAATGCGTTTATAAAACTGCTATAAATAGGAAATTGGCACCGTTTTATGAAACATTATAGTTATTATCAATATTTTGTAAGGCCTTTTACAAACACTACAAAACAGTTTTATAAACATTTTGGCAGTTACCATAAAATTTGTCTAACAGTCTCAAAAAGCAGTTTTGTAAAGACTTCCCTTATGCAACATATTTAAGCGATACCTATAAAATAATCAGAAGACAGTTTTATTAGAGTTTTTTAGTAGTTCCAAGTAGGCGTTATAAAATATAATACAGCCGAAAACAATAAAATGAAAAAGTGTTAAAAATGTTTTCTTGAAGACGCAAGAAGTAATCTTGTATTGGACATTAGGAAAATATAATTGATATGTCACCAACTGAAAACTAAGCAATAGAAAGGTTGAAGCCACTTTGAAATTTCACTTTTGCACTCATAAAACTGTTAAAGATATTGTTTGTGTTTCGAAGATTGATATTATTACTGCAAATGAAATTTTATTGACAAATATATAGCCAATTATTAGCAAAATTTAAGCGCGCCACTCATCTATGAATTTTTTCGGAAAAATTATTAATTATACAAAAATTCACTCTGTCAACGTATTGATTCTCTAGTCGCAAACTTAACTCACTTGGTTCTGAATATTATAATGTTATAATATCTATGTACTTTTCAGCTGTAAATATCACTATATATGCGGTATTTCATATTTTCAACTCATGTAATTTCAGTATCCCGGATTGCTATCATTTAAAATGGCGTCGTTCTATAAAACAATTTGGTATCAGTAGCAAGTATTTCAACGTATTTTAGATAATATGTAACCCCTATAAAACTGTTAAGAAACACTTAGTTCTGGGAGTGATGGTATTGCGGCAGAGTCGGACCACTTTTAAAGCTGTAGGTTTCTACAAAAGTGCTTGTATAAATAAAGGATTTCTCACATACAGTTTGGATAAATATTATCTGTCGGGATGTTTTGGCTAAAAAGTTTCTTTCATCGATTATAAAGGCTAAACGACGGGTTTTAACTATTATAATAACCTTTTCCTGTTTTTCGCGAAAAAAATTGAAGCACCAGGTGAGGTGGGATAGTTTTGAGTGTTTTTTTTTAGTATTTTCATAATACAGGGCGACTGAAAGCTTCCAGTAAGTTTTTTTCATGGAACACCAAGTCATTTTTTCGTCTACTTGAAACACCTCGAACTGAATCTAAAACTATTATATACCCCCAATGAATGTTCAAATGGCCGCCATTGAGTTATTATTCATTTTTATTTGAATATTCGGGATACAAACAAAAAAATCCACTACAGTATCCACACAATGGAATTATTATCATATTGAAAGTATAACATATATACACATATATATGCATATCACAGTGTCTAAAATTAAGAATGAATTAAAAATATTGAATTTACTTATGGGGTACATATACTTAATAAAAATCGAATATTTAGAAGTTGCTGAAAATTAATTTTCACCACGATATCGATGGTGTCCCAATAACTAAACAAAAATATTCGTACTGAACATAACTAAAATTTTGAAGAATTTTTCAAAGCTGTGATTAGGAATCGATGTCAGCTGATTGTTCTTAAATGCTGCATTTTATTCTTGGTGGCAGCAAATATATATTAGCAAAAGCAATTTGATTTCATAACAGTTATATAAGTGTTTTTGAATTGTAGTTAATATACCATACTATAAAATAGTTGGGAAATTATCATTGAAGTGACAATATGGTAATGAAAATAAAATATTATCTGAAAGCATTCCAATAAATTAATTTCATTAAAGCTACAGGAAACAGTTATGAAATAAGCTTAAAATAGTTTCATAACTATCATAAATATCTCACAGAAAAGTGTTATAAAACTGCCACATAACAATTTACTTTTATAAGAAAATAAGTTTTATAAGTTAGTTGCAAAAACGTTTCTGTGATAATTTCCTGACTATTTTATGATGGTTTTTTAATTTAATTTCATAAACGTTTCTATGACAAATATATAAAACACTTTTTTTGCATACAACTGTATTGTGTTCACCGATCATCTAATATAATCAATTAGCATTTTGGAAATAATAATAAAATACTAATAAAATAAAATTAATCACTCCTAAAAATATAACCCTTTCAAACCAAAAAAAAAAACTGTTGCAACACCACGGAATTATAAAACAACTTTGCTGGTTTGGCTTCAGATTCATTAAATTTGATGTTCAAAAATGAAAAATTAAAAGTTATTTATATTAAATAACCCAAAGATAACCCTTTCTCCTTGTTTTCTTAATTGTCAGTTTTATACGTATCATTTTCGGCATTACACAATTTTTGTTTGCATTTATGTAAATATTACGTATTTTGCTTTAAATAGGTGCTGTACCACAAAAAATGTTCGCGCCTCCGGCGGACTTTTCTGTGTGTATATAGTCTTTATGACTTTAGCCTCCCCTGTTCTCCAATGCACGAGCCGTCACTGCTTCCAACAAGTCTAGAGCTGCATTTTAATAATTTGTTCACTTATTTATTTATTCATACACTGTTCTACAGGTTACACCCCGCTACAGAACAGGGATATAAGTCAAATCACAATACAATACAATTACAATAAGTTATTAAACAAAAACAATAAATAAAGACCCAATTTCAGAGATGGAACAGTAAAAAATGTCGAGCTGACACCTTGAAAAATTGCAATTGACACACATGTTATGCAGAGGAGCTAAAAAATGCTTACGTTTCAAAAACTTTCGCAGTTCTTCCTGCCAGTAATTAACATTTCCTTTGTCACTGCTTTTATACCAGATCAAAGTACTTTCCACATTACTTTCTGGTGGCATAGGCCTGAATCCCAATCCTAGGAAAAAAATCAAGTTATCAAAATTCTCACATACGAATACTCATGCAGAAATCAACAAATGCAAATTCGATAAAATCGGATATTGTGAGTGAAGTACAGTGGCACACATGAAGTTGACGACAATAGATATATTGAAAATTTGACATCGCAGTTTGTATATACTCGTCACGTGCAAATTTATTTTTGCGAAAATCCTCAAAAAATTAATTTCTTTTCGAAAAATTTTAAAAGAGGTCAAAAAAAATTGCTCAGTTTCTATTTTTATACACTTGCTCTCTACAGCCACTTCAATTTTTTTCCAATTTCTTTTTAATTTTTCGAGTCTTTCGCTCTATCGATTCGAACGAAACATGATTCAAGTTTCATAGTTTTGATGAATACGAGATTTCAATGTCATATCCTGCCCAGAAAATACCCACATTGGCATGTTACCATAAAAAGAAATAAATACACCTTCAGAAATTCGTCTTTGTTGTTGCAAAGTTCATCTACTTTTTTCATTTCATTGTGAAACTGACTTGGACTTTCAATGTATGGACGTTAATATGTCATTAATCCATAGTTACCCTGAATAATCAGCTTAACAATAATGGATTCTACACAATTGCATATGCAGATGACATAGTTATTATGCAGACCGGCAAATTTGTGAACACACTGTGTGATAGAGCGCAGAATGGGCTAAAATTAATAGAAACATGGTGTAAGGAACACCCACTGTTGATCGATCCCAAGAAGACTGAGATGGACCTTTTCACCAGAAGAAGAAGTTTATCAGGCTCAAAACCTCCCGAAATCTTCAAAAGCAAACTAATCTTTTCTGAAGAGGTGGGGAGACGCACATGGGGTCTTTCACCCCGTGTGGTCACCTGGATCTACACTGCAATAATGAGACCTATGTTAACGTACGGAGCCATTGCATGGGGACCGAAAGTTCTACAAGCAACAGGCATCCAAAAGTTATGTCAAATATAGCGATTGACTTGATTAAACATCAAAGGAGCCATGAGAACAACTCCAACCACGGCAATGGAATTAATTACTGGTCTGACCCCTCTGAACTTAGACGTTGAGGAAGTTGCTTTAATGGCCATATTACGATTGCGCAAGGCTGGTGGAAACCTCGAGGTAGGAATGGGTCAAATGTGGCTGAGCCCTTGACGAGAAGCACTTACTGCGCAACCTTTGCTGCAGACAATCAGTGATGCAATTGAACCCAACGTTTGTGTTTAATAAACCTTACAAAATACGAATGAAACAGAACACAGGCAGATGCTACAAATGCAATACGCATATATAGAGGGTGTAACTGAATAAGCGTAAAACATTTGAGGAGGTGATTCCTCATCGAAAAAAAAGATAGGATCTTTCATGTGAAGAAACTTCATTGGAGCACCCCTTGTTGAAATACAGCTCCTTAAAGGGGGTACATAAAATTTCTATAACAATTTTTTTCAAAAGCACTGAAAAAGTTACAATATTGAAATTAACCTGACGTTTTGTACTACCAAAAAGACACTTAGCCAGTAATTTATTTGGTTTACCCCATGGTTGTAAGGGGTGGAAAACGCAACCCCTAAAATGTATTCCCAATGTAACTTTTTGTCTTATTATTTGTTAACCATTCAAAATGTCTCTTGGGTTTGTTGTCCAAAATAAACCAGTTCGCAGCAAAAAATTATTATATGAACAACTACAGAGATACATCGTCATAAATACGAACTGGATTTATTGTTATTTTGTAGTTAGTACCTGCATTAAACTATTAAAGGGTAATGAACAAAACTAATTTATCAATAACAAAACACACAACATATAGAAATCATAGTAAATGTTCAATATGTCTACCTTCAGACATTACGCATGCGTCTAGACGTCGGCGCATTGAGCCACGTATTCGCTCAAAAATTCCTGGAGTCTCTCTGATTACCCTGCACGCATCGATGATGCTGTTTCTTAAGTCACCTACATCGTGAACAGGATTACGATGAACCAAATGCTGTAATAGGCCCCAAATAGATAAATCGAAAGGATTGAGATCCGGGGATCGAGCGGGCCAGTTCTGTGGTCCTCCTCGACCTATCCACTGATTTGCATATGTTTCAAGTGAATGCCGACGTGCTACTTGTCTAAAATGGGCGGGAGCCCCATCATGCATATAAACATATCCCTTCTGACGCCCAAAGGAACTTCCTCCAGCAGTACTGGATGCACTTCTCTTAAGAATTGAACGTATGCCTCACTATTCAATCGAGGAGGTAGAAAATGATACCCAATTGAATCATCCCCAATAACTCTGAGCCACACGTTCAGAGAAAACTGTTCTTGATGGTTAGTTTCGACAATAACGTGAGGGTTTTCATCAGCCCATATGTGGTAATTATGAAAATTAATAATCTGGTCCCGAGAAAAACTACATTCGTCTGTGAATTCTATCGTCTTCAGAAAGTCACAATTTCTTCTAATCATTTCCAGCATCCAATTGCATAATTCAAGACGGTTCGGAAAGTCTCGCGGTAACAGTGCTTGTACTCGTTACAGATGGTAAGGGTATAAGAGTTGTTTCTTTAAAATTCGAAATACCGTCATATGATCAACATTTAGCTGGAAAACAATCTTTCTAGTAGTAGTAGTAGTAGGTTGTTCTTCAATCAAATTAAGTACTACTTCCTCAAGCTGTGGTGTTCGTACTTCTCGATGGCGACCACAATCCTGCGTTCTTTTGTCGAATGAACCATATTTTCGTAATCGTTGATGAAATCGGGCAAATATTCTATGTGAAGGATGATGCCGTTGAGGATACATTTCAGCATATTTTCTAGAATCTTCTAACCCTTTCCCCTGCGACATTTTTTGTTTAAAATGAAACAGAGTATCGGAAATGAATTTCCAAATTGTAAACGAATAATAAGACAAAAAGTTACATTGGAAATAAATTTTAGGGGTTGCGTTTTCCACCCCTTACAACCATGGGGTAAACCAAATAAATTTCTGGCTAAGTGTCATTTTGATAGTACAAAACGTCAGGTTAATTTCAATATTATAACTTTTTTAGTGCTTGTGAAAAAAATTGTTATACAAATTTCATGTACCTCCTTTAAGGGGTTTTATTTTATCAAAGGATGCTCCAATGAAATTTCTTTATATGAAAGATCCTTTCTTTTTTTCGATGAGGAATCACCTCCTTGAATGTTTTACACTTATCCAGTTACACCCTGTATAAACGGCTCGAAAACCAAAAAAGGCTCAGAATATGGAGTTTACTCCAAATCAATAAGCATGAGGTTTGAATGGGGAATGGAAAGAAATACCAGCGTGGTTCGAATATATCTGGCTGGTATCTCAATCGCCACAAAAGAAATAGCCAGGAAAGTGATTTCTGGCAAAAACATAACAATCCGCAGTGATACGAGACAAACCCCATTAGCCTTGAACAGACAATGTGTCACCTCAGGGCTAGTACTGAAGTGTCACCAAGATTCACTCAAAACCTCGGTAGACATTATCCTGAGGTGGGTTAAAGGGCACGACAGGAGTAAAAGTAATCATATTGCCGACTTCTTAGCCAAGAAAGCGGCTGGACTAAGAATTTTAGGACCCAGTGACACCTAAACCCTGATGATGCGGAACTAGTCAAACGTTACACCCATGCTCAATCCCTAAAGATATGGAATGGAATCAAAGGAAGCAATTTTGTCAGGAAGGTGAGACTGCCAGGCATGTCCTGTGCGAGTGCCCGGAGTTATCGTCAATGAGAGAGTGTGTGTTCGGCGAGTCTTGGCCTACACCTGCCGATATAAAGGAGATGTCTCCCAGTGACCTGGAAAGGACAGGATGGACGATGACCAAGGAAGACAACTCCTCGGGTCACATTTGGCCTAAGTGATGTGGGCCTTCTCTCACCCTCCCTACTCTACAGATACAGTTGTCAGTAATCGAATAAACGTATTTCTCTTCATTCTTAATACACTCGTATTCCTTTTTTAATAGATATGTATCCAGTTTGATTGTTTTTCTGACCAAAAATTCACTTATAAACTAACCCGAAATATCATACTTTTCTGTAAAATGAACGTTGACCTACAGTTTTATAACTATTCAAAAGACTTTCGTTCAAGCGATTTGTACTAAACATGATATAAAATCTGGTGACTTTTCACATTACAAGACTAATGCAACATGCCGGGAAGAAAATAGTAGGTACTGTTCAAATTAAAATAAAATTTTCCCTTAGTAGGCTTTTGGTTAATGCGTTTAATGAATCAAGTCGTTGAAGTATAATGAAGAAGAACAACTCAATGTTTGTTTGAGCGTTGTTGAAAACGAAAAAACTAATATTATAGAAGTATTAGTGAAGATACAGGGGTTGGCAGAGAAACTGTGAGAAAAATTTTGCACAAAAATAAATTCCATACCTATAACCCCAAGTTCATGAATTTTAAAGCAAGAGATTTCGATATTCATGTAGGATTTTCTTTTGCTTCCAAAGTGAGAGAGAAAATAATATCGCCTTTCCTCATAAGATTTTATGGACAGACTAGGCAACTTTCACGTCGAAGGTAACAATTAGTTCCCAAAATTGTCGATGGTGATCCAACAATAACCCAAATTTTGTAATAGAATGCCGTGATGATCAATATTCACAAATGTGTGGTGTGTGTTACACAACCCAGTAATTGGACCATATTTTTTAGAGGAAATTTGAACGTGGATACGCACAGAAAGAAAAAAGTGTATGAGCACAGATCACTTGCAAACAAGGATTATTCAGAGAATACCATTCGGGAATGTTGTGCTAACCTAAATCCTCTCTTTATTGAAAATGCCTCAAAGTCTGTCAATGAAAGGACTATACTTTATACAGGGCTTTTCATGATGAGCGTTAATTAGCCGTTTCTGGCAACTATTCAACGGATCAACCTGAAAATTACACAGTATGCATGAGTCAATATGACCTACACGCCTAAAATATTTTAGACGAAGCGGCGTTGTCGCTTCTACTTAAAAGTAGCGGCTTCTTTGATTTTTCAAATGGAACACCCTGTATATAATATCATATTATGGTTCATTATCACTTCATCAACAAATTCATATACTATTTTCCTATACCTATCTATTACCGTTTAGAAGATATGAATGAACTTTTATAAATGCTGATAATCTTGAACTCTCTTGCACTAGAACGATAAAATTTGAAATGGAGTGGAGTGATACTACAAGGATCTTCACTCCGAGTCATATTTTCATTTGCCTCATACAGGGTCTTCAAAAAATTTAGATACTTTGATCTCATAAAAAAATGAGTGGAACTCAATTTTTTCAAACGGAACACCTTGTATATCTCAACATTTTTGAGCTCTATATCCAATTTTTGTTTAACTTTGTTCAGATAATACTATTTCTATTTTGAACCGTTTTCGAGATAAACTGTTTCAAACGGAAATTGACATGGTTTCCTTGCTCATCACTCATTTTTGTAAAACAGATTTCGTTTGATGTTTCTCAATTAATCACAGATAATACGACGAAAAGATAATTATTAAAATACTCCTCAACCATTGAATGAAACTTTTCTTCACACAATAGTTTTATTAACGCTGAAACACGAACTGAAAATAATAAACCCATAAATTAATGAGTCAATTTAATCGTCAGTGTATTTCAGAATATGTTCAAACACATATCCACCTCTACTTAAACAAACATGTGATCTCTTCAAAAGATTGTCATATGTAGTGCTTCTGATCAAGTCTGGAGTCAAACTATTGAAAGCAGTCTCGATTTCATATCTTCTATTGTTGTTATTGGAGTAGAGTAAACCATATTTTTAATGAAACCCCACACGAAATAATCTGATGGATCTGGTGTTCTAGAGGCCAACGAAAAGGTCCATTATTACCAATCCATCTGTCTTCGAAGATTTCGGTTAAAGCTTATGAATTATGGGGTGGAGCACCATCCATTTGGTACCATACACGTTCTCTTCCTGGTCTATTATTTAAAATCATTTGAATTCCATTCCTCAGTAAAACTTCATATTTTGATGCATTAAAATTATCATCATAAAACTCGATATAAAAAATTGACTCATTCTTTATGACACAAAATACATTGAATTGCCATCTTTCTTGAAAACCCCTTTGGCGGACAACATGGGGATTTTCTGACGCCCAATAATGACTGTTGTGTCTATTGAAAACTCCATTTTTTGTGAACTTGACCTCATCTGTCCATATGATATTGTCAAAGAAATGTTCTTCCTCTTGAGTCTTGAAAAGTAACCATTCAAAGAATTCTACTCTACGAGGTAAATCAGTCTCTTTCAAATGTTGGACACAGTAGAACTTATAGGGATGCCATTTATGCTTATTAAGAATTCGACAAATTGTCACGTAGGGTATACCTATCTTCCTTTCAGCCTCGTGCAGAGAAGCATTTGGAAATGCATGAAAGTATCCCAAAACTGTTATACCATTGTCATTATCATCCACTTTAGTCTTCTTACGAATGATTTTTGGACGGAAGGTTCCATTGAACCTATAGTTTTTTTGTAGTCGATTTATCACATTATTATTCGGCTTTGGAAGTTGTGGATATCTTTCATGAAATACTCGGCATGTTCTACTTGCAATTCTATTGCACTCACCATAAATTATTAATAAATTCAAGAAATCTTCATTACTGTAACCTAATCTTGACATTATAATGACTATGACTATTATATTATAATTGGTAGCTATCACAATCAGTCAAAACCACCAACGAAAGTCTGACGTTAAATAATTGGTTTATTTATTTTTCCAAAGCATACTATTAAAAAAATATTAATGTGTACTGTTGTACGTTAGAGACCAATACCTCAATGTATAAAAATTGTAACTTTTTCTAAGGTAGGTACATACCAATTTCGAATTGACTGATCTGAGACAGTTGAAAAACTCGATCAAAAAGAAATATTACTAAGTATAAAAAAAATGTTGAATATCCAAAATAAGTGATGAATTCAAAAAAACGAGCAAGAAAACCACGTCAGTTTCCGTTTGAAACAGTTTATCTCGAAAACTGTTCAAAATAGAAATAGTATTATCTGAACAAAGTTGATCTAAAATTGGATGTAGACCTCAAAAATGTTGAAATATATAGGGTGTTCTATTTGAAAAAATTGAGTTCCACTCATTTTTTCATGAGATCAAAGTATCTGCATTTTTTGAAGACCCTGTATGAGGCAAATGAAAATTTGACTTGGAGTGAAGATCCTCATAGTATCACTCCACTCCACTTCAAATTTGATTGTTTTAGTGCAAGAAAGTTCACGATTATCAGCATTGATAAAAGTTCATGTTTGATAAAAAAAATATCGAAATTAATTTATATCTTCGAAACGGTAATAGATAGGTATAGGGAAATAGTATATGAATTTGTTGACAAAGTTATAATGAATCATAATATGATATTAAATACGGGGTGTTCCTTTTGAAAAACCAAAGAAGCCGCTACTTTATAGTAGAAGCGACAACGCCGCTTCGTCTGAAATATTTTAGGCTTTCAGTACTTGACATTCCAAAAAAAAAATTAATAAAATCGGTTTACAACTTCAAATTTTAGAGGGGTGTTTCCATTAAAAATGGGTCACACTGTATATGAGACTCTTACAGAAACACATAGACAAACAAGAAATTTGGTAACACAATCTCAAGTACATTTCTATGATATAATACAAGATGATCAGATTATATAGAACTCCCAGGTACAGGCTTACAGTTTCCCAAAGAAATTCACCAGACTATCATGTGTATAATGAATCACCATCTGATATCAAGTCACTTAATATAATTTCCTTTCAAAAAAAGACAAAAAGATTTCTTTAGCAGCACTGCTTCTATTCAGTAGTTGAGTTCAAAGAATATATGCAACATCTTGAACACTCCTTTTAGATCCCATTCAGATGGGATTAGAATGATCCTAAATATACTCAAAGTGGCAATCTTTATTTGTCGCTACTATGTCCTTCTAGGTATTTTAATATATTTTAAATATGTCTTTATGTATTTTTAATCTAACTGACTTGCAATAAATGTACTTTTGTATATAACATAGTTGAATAAATATTCTATCCTATTCTAACAAATTGAAAGTCAAATTAAGAAACACCAATGTCAAAGCCTATCATGATGATAAATAATTGTTTTCAATATCTCCAATTCTTCGAAAAAGAATGATAACTTATGATACATCATTGAGAAGGTAAAATCTGGTTATATTCAAAACAGAAAGAATCCAATGCAGCGCCATAAGAAAAAATAAAGTTGATGATGGTGGCCGGAAGACGAAACGTCGGATAACAATCTGAAAACAACTTTAGGTAACAGGAAGAAGTAGCAATGTGGAAGTGCAATTTATTTTCGTATCCTTCGAAAAATGAAGCCGAGCATATTCGGATATCTCATCAACGGATATCTTTCTCAACGGCAATATTGTTAGTCAACTTTGCCCCAATTTCACCATCTTCGTATATCTCATAGTTTCCGAGATCCCAATGGTGAGGTTCGAATTTGAAACACCCTGTAGATTGCTTCCTCAACAAAAATAAATTTTATGTGAATCCCAATATTCTTGACAACAATTTATCATAGCAGCATAAAAATCATTGATACATATACATCGTCTCAAAAGGTATTCACCTGGATTATTGCCGATCAATGACTTCTCAAGTTCCCATTTTGGTTTGGTTGGGTCTAAAGTTTGATAAAACACTGCCATCAATGCAGCGAAGAATCCTATTAACGCAATGTAGAAGAGGATGTAGAATAATATGATTTTTCCTGAAACAATGAAAATACTGTAAGTGAATAATATAGAATAACCGTTTTATAATGAATGTGGTTTTTTTCTGGTGAAAATTTAATAATATTACTGTGTAGACAATAGTACAGAAGAATTAAATAATAATATAATGATAATAATAACCCCGGATGACGTTCGAAGAGGTCTTGTGGGCTTCAAGAACTTTGCTGCTCCAGGCCCAGATGGGCTGAACACTTATTGGTGGAAAAAACTACCAAGCACCCACCGCCATCTGGCCAGAGCTTTCAACTCATGACTGGACGGAGAGCAGCCGATTCCGGATTGGTTTGTCGAGGGGCGGACCGTTCTTATCCCTCAGAACGGAGATTTGTCGATTCCTAAGAATTACAGACCGATAACATGCTTGAATTCGTGTTATAAGTTGTTTACAAGCATCTCATACACACGAATACTCACCGCAGTTGACCGAGTGTTCGAACGGATATATGAGCAGAGAGGGTCGAAGAGAGGAGTCGCTGGATGTAAAGAGAACCTGCCCATCGATAGATGTGTAACCCAGGACTCTATAAAATATAAGCGCAACCTCTCTATGGCCTGGATCGATTACCGCAAGGCATTTGATACAATTTCGCATGAGCTCATCTTGCATTTGCTCAGATGCCCGACAAAATAGTGAGATGCATTGAACAACTGATACCACTTTGGCGAACTCGCTTCACCATAACATCTGGCAAAGCAAGAGTACAAACAGGGTGGATTACTTTCAGAAGGGGTGTATTTCAGGGTGATTCCCTCAGTCCTCTTCTTTTCTGCATCTCACTATTGCCATTATCCGTTGCGCTCAGAAATACTCGAGGGTATAACTGTGGCACCCCGGAAACCGGAGGCACAAGGTCGCCCATTTGTTTTATATGGATGATCGTAAACTTTATGCCTCTGGAGAGAAGGATCTCCATCAGTCCTTGGGGGTGGTGGAAGAGTACACGCATGCTATCGGTATGAAATTCGGGATAGACAAATGTGCAATGGTCCATCTCAAAAGAGGACGATGCGGGGACTACGGAGAGGATGTGCAGCTCGTAGATGGAAGCATCCTGGATCATTTGAATGCCGAAGAGATCTGTATTTACCTCGGGGTGGAACAACGCCACTCACAAGAGGTAACAGCAGTGAAGAACTCTCTCTACGGCAAGTATCAGCACAAACTTCGACAGATCTGGTCATCGGAACTGTCGGGGAAGAACAAAGTAGCTGCAACAAATATGCTTGCCGTTCCAATCTTACTCTACTCGTTTGGAGTACTGAAGTGGACTCGGGAGGAGCTATATCAACTCGACGTAAAGACGCGAAAAATGTTGCATCTCTATAGGAGTTTGCATCCCAAATCGTTCGTTCCACGATTTTACTTCCGCCGGCAACAGGGAGGCCGTGGACTTTTGAGTTTGGAGTGTCAACATGAGAGAATGGTACTGGATACAGCCTGTAAAGTCGTCAGGAGTTCGGATTCCCTCTGCATGGTCCGTGACCATTAGAGAGCAAGAATTGGAGCATTTCTCTTTAGAGCAGCTGCACGAGCAGGTAATGAACTCGGTATAGTTTTCGACACTGAACAAGGTGACCACAACTCTGTCACCGAGTTGGAACCCGTTCAGCAAAAAGCTCAGATAAAAGCCGCAGAAATCACCTTACTCCTGCGGAAACACAAGGATAAGCCAATGCATGGGGTCTTCTTCAATAACATTGGAGACCTTGACTTATCAAAGCGCGTGACGTTCGCTTTTCTCAGGTCGAGTGGGCTGAAGTTAGAAACTGAGGGGTTCATAATGGCTTGCCAGGATGGTGTCTTCAACACCTTAGTCTACCGCAGTCGCGTGATGGGTATAGAGGTTTCTGACACAAGGTGCAGGGCCTGCCGCGAGGCGCCGAGTCCCCAATGCACTTGCTATCAGCATGTACAGCATATGCAGTCTCGGCATATATCCATCGACATAACGCGGCCCTAAGAGTGCTATATTATCATCTACGGCACTCTTACAGTATTGACGAGACACCGGTGTTGCCCTACGCTCCGGGGGATATTGAATCCGTTGTGGGGAATGAGAAGTGCCGAATTTATTGGAACTATTCGTTCTCCACCCTCAGGCTCATACGAGCTAATAAGCCTGATATAGTCCTTCTATCCAGATCACTCTGTCAAGATGGTTGTTCTGATTATTGGAGTCCTTGGGGAATGATGTCCTCTCTACTCTTGAATCTTAAAATCATACCGGCTTGCCGCACTAAGGCAGAAATCTTAGCCGCACAGATGCAGAAGTCTGTCATTCTTGGTTCACTGCGCTTGCTTAGGGCACATAATTCTTGGACCCAATGACCCAATTATAACTCACCCCACGGTGTGGGGAGTGGTCATTGGTTGACCACTTGATATTGTACTAATACAATATATAAGTTTGAAAATGTCTTCATAGGAGGAAACTGCAGTAACGTTACTTAAAAATAAAAGTGATAAAAAACATAGAAAGTTTCATTTTTCTTTTCTTCATTAATTAATCAATAGATTATAACAAATTACATTTTTTGAGCATTGTTTTAAAATTATTTTCTTATGAATACAAGTATTCTGCTTAAAAGACATACAGTTATTTAATTGCATGCTATTTCCTGAGCTTTTCAATTGATTAAGTTCAATGAATTAAAAAAAAAATGAAAAAAAATATTGTTTTTGTCAGATTGAGCGAATCCCTCCAGATAATCGTCAGATTATGAGCCAGCACGTCTAAAACATAAAAATTAACCATATATATATATATATATATATATATATATATATATATATATATATATATATATATATATATATATATATATATATATATATATACTGGAGTGTTCATTTGAAAACTTCCCACCACGGATTTATCGAAAACTACTGATTGAAAGAAAAAACGCCGAGACACGTCAGAAGATACATCAAAGGGGACAACTTTTTAACCAATAACTACTTCACCCCCTTTCACCCTCTGCACCCCAGGATCATTTCCTTGAAAATTTTAAATGACAAGGGGTGTCGAGTGATAGCTTGTTTGAAAAGTCTTCCGAAGTCCTTCATTTTGACGTTTATTTTTTTCAAATCGGTCGATTCGTTTTCCAGAAAATTAGAAAAATCTGCATTAATTTTTATTTGTTCCGATAGAAAACAAAAACACACGAAAATATCACTTTTCATTTCAATTACATTTGAGGTTTGCCAAATCCACAATTCGTTTATAATTCAAAACGAAAACTACCAACATAAACAGCAGTTAGAATGATTAGACGTGGCAATAACCAAATACCAATCCCAATTTTTTTCGCGATTTTTTCATCAACACAGATATCCTAGGCGAACTGTTTTTATTGTTTACATGTGTAGTTATTCTCAGTTGCTAGGTGAAAGAAGGAATTGAATTTCCTGTCAGTTACCTCTGTCACAGTTTTCAGATCGTGAAAAGTAAATCATTGATTCAGAATCTATTTCGAAAATGGTTTACACACTAGCCGAAAGAGTGGAAATTATTCTGATTTATGGTGCCCAAAATCAATGTGCTCGGCAAACTGCCGTCACGTTTAATGCCAGACATCCAGATAAGTTAACTTCGCATAGGTATGTTTTGGACCTAGTTACTAGTTTACTCAAACTGGATCGGTTGCAAATAAAAAACGTGATAATAGAAGAGTTTTGGATGAAGCCGCTCAAATTGAAGTTTTAGGTCATTTTGGAATAAATCCTAATACTTCGTTACGCAAAATTGCTGCTGCGACTCATATTTCATTAGGCTCTGTACACACAGTTACTAAACTCCATAAATTTCATCCATTCAAAATGAAAATATTGCAAGAGTTAACCGAAGATGATTTTGATAGGCGAGTGGAGTTTTGTGAAATAATGACTGCAGCGATTAATGATAATACCATTCGTGTGAAGAATGTCTGCTTCACTGATGAATGCACATTTTATCTAAATGGATTTGTTAATAAGCATAACTGTAGGTATTGGAGCAATGAAAATCCGCATGCTTTTGTGGAAGGGCACACCCAGTACCCTCAAAAAATTAATGTATGGGCAGGCATTTTAGGAAACAAAGTGCTTGGGCCATTGTTCATTGATAGAAATTTAAATGGAGACATTTATTTGGATATGTTGGAAACTACTATCAATCCGCTTATCACTGAAACCATTGAAAACCAAATCGAAGAGGATGGAAACCCTACACTTGATGAGGCTCAGATATATTTCCAGCAAGACGGTGCTCCTCCTCACTATGTTCTTCCGGTTCGACAATGGCTAGACAACGAGTTTCCCGATAAATGGATAGGGCGAAGAGGGCCTATAGAATGGCCTGCTAGGTCCCCGGATTTGACGCCATTAGACTTTTTTCTATGGGGCCATTTGAAGTCCATTGTGTTCACTCCCCAACCTGCAAATTTGAATGAACTTCGTCAACGCATTATCGACAGCTGCCATGATATCCAACAACATGTATTTGAAAATGTCCGTCAGGAATTTGAACATCGCCTATATCATTGTTTGGCCACCAACGGGCAACATTTTGAACAATTATTGAAATAAAATGTAATATTTTTGTATGTATTGTTTCGAAAATTCCCAAATTAGGATCAATAATATTTTTTTAATTTTCTGGAAAACGAATTGACCGATTTGAAAAAAATAAACGTCATAATGAAGGACTTCGGAAGACTTTTCAAACAAGCTATCACTCGATACCCCTTGTCATTTAAAATTTTCAAGGAAATGATCCTGGGGTGCAGAGGGTGAAAGGGGGTGAAGTAGTTATTGGTTAAAAAGTTGTCCCCTTTGATGTATCTTCTGACGTGTCTCGGCGTTTTTTCTTTCAATCAGTAGTTTTCGATAAATCCGTGGTGGGAAGTTTTCAAATGAACACCCTGTATATATATATATATATATATATATATATATATATATATATATATATATATATATATATATATATATATATATATATATATATATATTTCCGAATTTTTTTGCACATTATAATAATGGCCGCGAGTTTGCGTCAGATCGAAATCGTCAGAATATTGAATGAGAGCTTTTTTTGTTGCATTTAACACCCCCTTCGAAAATCTGACGCGCTCGACTAATTTTTTTTTCTTTTCACTTTTAACCCTTACGTACAACCACTCACATCATGCAAACGATCAGATTAACATACCAACATTATTGAAAATACGTAGTACATTGATGCTATCAATATCTGACGCGCTCGAGTATGTCCATGCAACAGTATTTTTATACAAATTTAAAAATCTATAGCCGCTTTCTCCACCGATGAAAAGGTATATATTATATAACATTTTTTTCTTTTTATCGTCTAAGCTTTGCAACCTAATATGTCTCTATGACGCTCGAGTTAATCCCCATTTTGCATCGTGGGCCCGTATTTCACTTTGGTATCGAAACTCTTGGAACAAAAATAGTATTTTTGTGTAGCTGAGTGTACTTGTTTTCGTTTACCCCTTCAATTTGATGAAAAACTGAGTATTGGGCTCTAACTTTCTCAATGTCCATCTCTAGCTTCAAAAATTTTCTTTTTTCATCCAATGGGCCACAATATAAACATGTCATTCTTAACTGCCAGAATGGAGGAAGAATAATAAACATTGTTCTACCAAGCAAATGCTCAGTGAAATTCAACACTGAACATTGTTCTACCAAGCAAATGTTCAGTGAAATTCAACACTGTTATTTTTTTCTTTCATCGTACGAAATTTCAATTCATTTCAATAAAATAATATTTTTTTTTCAAACTCTGCAAAATCCATAACGTGTTACTGAAGTAACATGTAATAGATTTTCATCTGGTACCGGCCAATTCTATGGCATATATTTTTCAGCAAGTTTGAATACACTTTTGTTTCCTCCATGAAGTCATGGAGATGAAAATTTTCACATCACACATCGTTAATGGTTCATCCAATTAAAATGTTCCACTAATAATGTAGTTTCCTAGAATAGCTCATCAAACATGCACCTAGAAACTTGACATGGATATGACCTGATTCTGTTTTATTTCAAAAGCTTTCCTGAAATACATTGTTCTACCAAGTCAATGTTCACTGAAATTCAACAGCATCATTTTTTGTATTCTTCAAACTGAATTCGAATTAATTTCAATAAATGAATAGATTTTATTTCAAATTCTGCAGTTTTTGTTCATTTCTGAGAAAAACACTTCAGAAATCATACGTAAAAAGGTAAGACCTCGTTTGTCCTTAGCTCAAACAAGTTTCGACTTCTGAGGGTTGTCGTTCGTAGGGGTGCGCCAGCTGGTTAATGGGAAAAACATATTTTCATTTCAACTTCAAATATGAACGTTAATAACTCATTATAATATGTAAGGTAAGTTGAGGATTATAGATTTTTTGTCGAATGTAATGTAAAAACATTTTTAAAAAATATTGAAATCGAGATATCATCCATAGAAATTGTAACTAATCATAACTGAGAGTCAATTCAAATGGAATCATAATCATAATCTTTTTTTCATCCACAAAATTCATACACGAATGTAAACAATAGAAATTACTTACATACTGCAAAAAATATATCGGACTAGTCAGCTACATGAAAAAGTAATACAAAAGACAAATGTAAAGTTTTGTCATAGCACATTAAAATGTATAGAATGTATGAAGTAAATAAAATGTATACCACAGCCATTATATTAATATGAAGTCATCTTAGAATTTAAGGAATTCATCCACCGTGTAGTACATATTGCTGTAGAGAAACGAATGCAAATCAGATTTAAACCACATTTTACTAGTATTCGTATAAATGAAAGTTTTTATTTTATTGAAACATTTTATGCCAATATAATTTGGTGAGTTTTTGCCCGTCGATAATCTACAAAATAGGTCATAAATGTTATCTTTTTGACGTGTATTATGTCCATTAATGTTACTATTCGTGAAAAACATATATTCATTTTCTCTCACATACATTATCAATTGGAATATGTGAAGGCATGGAAGTGTCAGGACTTGAATCTGGTGGAATAGAGGTTTACAGGTTTCTCGTGGATGAGCTCTGAAAATTGCGCTCAATACTTTTTTCTGTGAAATGAATGCCTTATAGTCCAGTCATTATAGGACGTTCACTCGGAATTCGAGATACCCAGCTGTAAGTCTGTAAATACTTGTATATTGACACCCTAAAAGTTGTCTCAAAACCTACATATGGTAGGGTGTAAGCAACTATTAAATTTCAAGGTCAAAGGTCACAAAAATCGGTTTTTTGCGCTTTTTTTGGAAATATCTCTTTTCCTATGGGTTTTTTGCTATTTGTATTTATTATCAATATTGTAGAATACAAAATTCTCTACAAATTTTGTTAACAAAAATTTTTTATACGGTGAACCGTTTTCGAGATAGAGGGCGGAGAGCACGCGGTCACAGCATCACTTCAGGTCAACCGGTGCCTCCGGTCGAAAACGCGCCATATATAGTTGATGAACTATCGATAAATCAATGATTATAAATATTTGTCAATTTTTATTAACTATTATATTATATTTTATAATTTTTTTCCTAACGTATCCACTTTTTATTCAATATTAATTTATTCAACAACACTTACCTGCCCATGTAATTGCAGAATTGTTAATGAAAATATAGGAATTATATTTGAATTTTAACCTAATTAATATTTATAACTTCTTACATGATGAAAAAAAAAACAAATACACTATGAATTAATCTTTTTATTAAAAAATATCATTGAATACATTTATTTTTATTGAAAGTAAAGAAGTGGAATGAAGGGTACAGAAACTACAATTTAAAATTTTAATCATCTTCTTCCTCTTCATCGTCGTCTTCTGGCTGCTGGTAAATTTCAAACTGGTCTTCATTATCGTCTTCAACGACATTTGTCTCAAGTTCTTCCATGATTTCGGGGTCAAAGGTTCCATCTTCGTTAATGTCGCTCTGATATGGTAGAGCATTGAGACAAGCATGCCCATTACATTGGCCACAAGCTAAAGAGCATTGCAAGCCCGCTTTCCTGCATCCGCATCGCGAACCACAACCACTCTTGCAGTTGCAGAAAATTGTATTTAGCAAATCTTCTGGAGCAGGTGGTAAAATTGTCATGATAGGCTCCAGAAAATCGTTTCGCATTACCCAACCCCATACCTGGGGTTCCAAATCATGTCCTAACCAAGTTTGAACTTGATAATATACACGGTTGAAATGTTGATGAGCAGCTGCACTTGTTGGTGGAATATTTAAAAGCTGCACAGGTTTATTAAATTTTGTAGACTTGACGTAATGCATATAACGAAGATGATCGAGACTTTTCACAGATTTCGGAGAGTTCCACTCTCTAATAATCTCTGGGCCGAACAATTCTCTTCCTCGAATGCTGCAGCTAGTTCATCCAAATTTGTCAGTTTCTCAAAAACTTTTAAAAATCATTTTTTTCCCTTTTTGAAAAGCGCAGAAGTTGTGTCACAGCCACTTAATGCGTGCAGAAATAAAATATGTTTTTTAGAATGAGGATAATTATCAAAACTTTCAGTCGAGTATATCTCCGTTTTTACATTACCTTTCCCAACCTTTTTAAAGAAAATTTCTTGTTCGTAAGACAGTGTACGCCCAATTAAAATGACAAGTAAATCAATATCTTGTCCTATTATAACTGCAGTTTTTTTAGACTTTGATTCTTCAATTGCAGTTTCAACAATAAGAACATCCGCATCATCTCTGGCTTGTTTAGTAGTAATATTTGCAGGTTGTAATTTTTCAATTAACATATTAATGAACTTATCTTTGTTATTTCGATTTGACGTAGTGGAAGAATTTTAAAATTTACAGATTTTAAAGAGGCACTAAATTATTTTCAATTTAAAATGTCATTAGTGTAAATGGGAATGTAATTATATTATGATTTAAGTTTTTCTCTCAATTATTTTTTAATTTTAGTAAACGGTTATGAGTATTATTGAATAGATATAGATTTAATGCATGAAGAAAATGATAAAATATAATATAATAGTTAATAAAAATTGACAAATATTTATAATCATTGATTTATCGATAGTTCATCAACTATATATGGCGCGTTTCCGACCGGAGGCACCGGTTGACCTGAAGTGATGCTGTGACCGCGCGCTCTCCGTCCTCTATCTCGAAAACGGTTCACCGCATAAAAAATGTTTTTTGACAAAATTTGTAGAGAATTTTGTATTCTACAATATTGATAATAAATACAAATAGCAAAAAACCCATAGGAAATGAGATATTTCCAAAAAAAGCGCAAAAAAAACGATTTTTGTGACCTTTGACCTTGAAATTTAATAGTTGCCTACACCCTACCATATGTAGGTTTTGAGACAACTTTTAAGGTGTCAATATACAAGTATTTACAGACTTACAGCTGGGTATCTCGAATTCCGAGATTCTTACCTAATTTAAGCTTAAATGACTGGATTATTACCAATGTGTGCTGAAAAGCCCCAGAATAAAAAGTCATACTGCAACACCGATTGCGTCAATCCAAAATAAATTAACCGTAAGACTTCAATAGAGAAAGTTTCTCTGAGTTTTTTATTATACAGTGTCACCACTAAAATGCGCACCATATGGGAAACTTTTTTTTCGAAAAGTTTCAATGAAGTTTAACTTCGGCACTTGTTTGTGCTTTGAATTTAACCTTAAATGATATGGCCAACTGCGACCCACTGACGTTCAGTGTTTGTCAAATTCAACTTTTTTTTTGAAAAAAATTGAAAAAGTGCATGTCTAGATCGAATTTAACAAAAAGTTACTTGAAAAAGTTGTGTCTACGGCAATTTTATATCCATATGCCAAATGTTATGCAACTAGGATAAAGTTGACGTTTTGCCTATTTTTGACAGATATCCCCTTTATTTTAAAAAACAAGTTCGGTTAATTGTCATCAAATCATGTATACATAACAAACTCATATAATGTAATATTTCCATATCCATTGGATACCAATCAGGAGTGACATAAATATCTAATCAATAATGTGAAAAATGACAGCATTTCGTAGATTAATAACGTGTAGATAGCTTGAATAAAATCGTTTTTTCGAAATCGAAAATGAAAATCATTTTTCTTCATCCATTTTACCGACTGCTGAAAATATGTTAAACTCTGTCTCTATAATGGATTTGTAGCCGTCTCCTTCTAGAGCTATAGTTTGAAATATTCAAATTCTCTTATTTGTACAAAAATTAATTATTGCATTCGAAATATTGTAATATACGTAGGTACTCCCATCTCTGACCTAGAGATGGCGGTAGTTGTTTGAAAAATATCACTGTAAAACATATGTTTCAAGATTGAAGACGCTGCGTTGTTTAGTATTTGTTTGGCAGCCATCTATAATGAACGTTTTCAGTGGATTTGTGGAAATAGCGAAAATTGGTTATGGTTATGTGGTAAAATCCTTTTATTTGAAAGGCCTCAGCTTAATCAATATAAAAACTGGGTGGTCTGCTCCTTCGTTCACGATAGTCAAATATTGGGTAGCCGAGTTTAAACGATGTAGTACGAGCTGCCAAGGCGAGCGTCGCAGTGGTCGACCAAATGAAATGAGGACTTTAGAAACGGTGAAGAAAATCCACAAAGCGACACTAATTATCCGGTCAAATTAGACTAAAAAATAAGAGTGAAGGCACTTAAATTTACAACAAGCTGCAAATGCGTGTAATTGTTCAAAACATAGTTGAAAATGAGATTTTGAAATTCCGAATGATTGTGATGCCTGGAAAAAAATTTATTCGAGGTCAATGGTGAAAAATCGCGATTTTCAGGAAAACGGTGAGTTTCATCATAAAATAACCTCAAATAAAAATTGTAGATCACAAAATTCTCTACAAAAAATGTATTAATACTTTTTTTCTTAGAGCCACCGTTTCTGAGATACAACGAGTCAAAAAGTTGTAAAAGTTGTAATCGGTTCATTTTAATGTTGAAGGATAAGTTTATTGGCGACAATATATTGGCTGAACAGGCTAATAACGATGCCGACGAACTGATTATTGAAACAGCTACAGAGCAATTTAATTTGACAAATACAACTATTGTTGTTGGTGAAGATGTAGACTTACTCGTACTTCTTACTGCTCGAACTCCATCTGAAAGAACTATTTTCATTTTAAAGCCAGGAAAAGCTCAAAGTCAAACCGAAATATATTCGTCAAAAAGTTTATCTACTTTTGCAAAGAGTCAAAATTATGTACTATTTTTACAGGCAATAACTGGCTGTGATACGACGTCTGCATTTTACAGGAGGGGTAAAGCAACAGTCTTTAAAATGTTTGAAAAACAAGATTTAGTTCAATGTGCTGAAGTTTTCAAAAAAAGTAATTCGACTCCACAAGAAATTATCACCAACAGGATTCAGTTTCTTCTTTTTATGTACAAAGCTCCGAAAAAAACCACCTGCTTAGATAAGTATCGATATGCATGTTTCGTAAAAAACACTAAAAATAAGAAACAGGTGCAATTAGCTTGTCTTCCTCCAACCTCAGTTGCTGCTCATCAACATCTTTTCCGGGTATATTACCAAGTTCAAGTGTGGCTTGGTTATCAGCTAGACCCGAAAGACTGGGGTTGGAAGTTGGTCGACAATGCATTAGAACCTATTCAGACTTTACCCCCACCTGCGCCGGAAAAACTGCTGACCACAATTTTTTGCAACTGTAAAAAGGGATGCAGGGCTAAATAAGGTTGTAAAAAAGTTGGACTGTTGTGTTCTCTGGCATGTACACATTGTCAAGGCCAGTCATGTTCTAATACTGTATCACCAATAGTGGAGGATTCATTTGATACCAACGAGTTGACGCAGTTTACCCACACCCAGGATGAAAATTAAGAAGAAGAAGAAGATCAAGAGAAGACCAAGAAGAAGAACGACAAGAAGAAGTATTTGAAGGTTATGACTCAGATGAATTCATTTTTACAATTTTTTAATTTCAATCGCTTTTATAATTTCCAACCCTTCCTAATATATTTTATTATGCAAGTTTTCAATTTGACAGAATCACAACAGACATGTGGAATAGGCCTACTGGGGAAACCACGTTAAAAAAACGCGCTAAGTACACTATCTCATAGGTGGCGTGGAAACGTGTGCATATAATGACGATTACAACTTTTACAAATTTTTGACTCGTCGTCTCTCAGAATCAGTGGCTCTAAGAAAAAAAAGTATTGATGCATTTTTTGTAGAGAATTTCATGATCTACAATTTTTATCTAAAGTTATTTCATGATAAAACTTACCGTTTCCCTGAAAATCGCGAAAAACCAATTTGTTTCGAGATTTTTGACCTTCGACCCCGAATATTTTTTTTCCAGGCATCGCAATCATTCGGAATTTAAAAATCTTATTTTTAACTATGTTTTGAACGATTACACGTGTTTGCAGCTTGTTGTAAATTCATGTACCTTCCAATGTCTAGATTGACCGGATTATAAATGATCGTCAACTGGAAGTGCGCGAGCTAGCAGACTCAGTGGGCATTTCAAAAAGTGCGGTACATCGTATATTATTTGAAAATTTGGAAATGAGAACGCTATGTGCAAGATGGGTGCCGCGTTTACTCAAACTCGAGCAAAATCAGTGTCGTGAAGATGTTTCAATTAAGTGTTAAGCAAAGTTTCGCAGCAACAAAGCAGAATTCTTGCGTCGTTTTATAACCGTGGACGAAACATGGGTCCATCACATTACACCCGAGACAAAAGAATAATCAAAACAGTGGACTCGAAGGGAAGAACCGGCTCTAAAGAAGGCAAAGATGCGCCGAGGATAATTCTCATTGACTATCTCAAAAAGGGCAAAACTATCAACGGTAAGTATTACGCGAATATATCGCAATGTTTGAGTCAAAAAATCAAGCCAAAACGACCACAATTGGCTGAGAAAGAAGTGTTTTTTCATCAAGACAATTCACCAGCTCACAAATCCATTATGGCAATGACCAAAATCAACGAATTAAAGTTGGAACTGCTTCCTCATGCACCCTATTCGTCAGATTCAGCCCCCTTGGTTCATCTTCTGCTCCCAGACTTGAAAAAATGGCTCAGTGGTGAAAGATTTTCCAACGATAAAGAAGTGATGACGGCAATTAATGGCTATTTTGAGAAGCAAGATAGTTTTTATTATAAAAAAGGTATCTAACTTATTGAACATCGATGGGAGAAGTGTATAGAACTGCATAGAGATTAAGTTGAACAAAAATGTTTTCCAAAATTTTTGTGTTTTCTTTGTTGGGCCAGGTACTTCTGGGAGCGCCCTCGTATACGGGGTTGAACAATTCGAAAATCATGAAAAATTCACACCCGAAACCCCGCCCTATTCATATAGCAGAGAATTGAAAAAATATTATTTATAATCAATTGTTCAAACAAAGATCATCATTCAGTAAAAACTATTATTGATTCAGTATAAATTCGTTAGACTATGCTGAAGGAAATGTATATGTTTGCGATCTGAAATATCAGAAGTATCTTGAGTTTCAATCGATTTATCAGAAAGCAATGTTGAATCAGAATAGTTGCACCAGGAAACCGTTGCAAGCAGTTTTTAGGTCAACTCCTAGGAAACAAAAAAATTGCAATTTCTCTTACCCCAGCTAGATCCAGTTCTTCCAAGGAACTGGCTGGTTTCAGGATTCCACAGAAACTGTCGGAAACCTTCCCATTTCCCCAAAACTGGAGGTCGAGTATAAAATTCACTCCCTTTTTTATCAGCCATGGTGTACGACTCTCCTCACTCACTACCCTTTACGTAAGAAGAGATATTCAGAGGGGCTGCAAATTGATCTTGCGCAGCGTTACTGGCGAGTTCGATCGCGATGTGCCATGACTGCGACGCACATTCATTTAATCTTATACGACGTCGACGCCATCTCTTTTGAGAGCGGATGTAGACTGTTGGAAGGCTCGGACGAAATGATTAAAACTGGGTCAAAATAAACACAGTTCGTTCAAAAATACAACTATGAAATATTTTATAACTTTCGGGCCCTGTTACATATATTAATATTAAATAATTCATTCAAGCAGTTCAATTGGGACAAATTGATAATTAATTTCAGAAGATTCACATATCGAAGTTATAATTAGAACAAACGATTAGATGATTGCTTATCACTAAGTATTTATCGCATTAAGAACGAAGTCCAGTTCCATATTAGGTGCTCATTTTTTGGTAATAAGTCGAATTAAAAATGCATTATTTTGGTCTATTCAAATCATCCCGTGAGACATTTGATTTACCGGGTGATTCTGACCTGAAATCTGATTATATTAACAAATATTACTGTGGCTCATAAATTATCCAAAGATATGAAATCCAATAATATTCCCTTGACTTCTTTCAAAATGAAATCAGTTACAGCAACGTTTTTTTTCATGCCTACAGATGTTATGGAAATTATAAAAATTATAAAAGAAATAAAAAATTCAAACTCAGCTGGTTAGGATGACATGAGCATAAAAGTATTTATTTCTGACCGGGATATTATAAGCTTATATCGTCATAGTTACGCTATCAATAAAGAGGGTCATAACTCCCTTGGGACATTATAGATTTTATAATTCCCTCTACCTTTCACAAGTAAAAATAAATAGACATGAAAACTGAACCATATTTTATTCATTCACGTCATTACAAATAATAAATGTACAATTTTGAAATGTTCCCTGAAAATTACTTCCGCCACTGGAAACAATTTCTTCTTTTGTATGGCTGGAGCTTCTGTTCACTATAGTCGAGGTACCTGCCTCTTCTGATGACAAAGTAGACAACATACGCGCCGTTTTATTTCTCAATTCGATGCTCTCCTCCAAATACCCCTCCGCCACCGTGGAACTTTTCCAACCTCCGTGTCTTTTTAAGTTAGTCATAGTTGCTCCTGCATTGGCTAGAGCAGTAGCAGAAGTGCGACGAAGGCAATGTCCCATAGGAAGATGAGTTTGGCAATCCTAAATACATTGCGATTTTGCTGGGGATTTTCCCAAACATGTTTTTTCCAATTGGCTACTTTATTTTGTCGGAAGCTCAAAAAAAATCGTTCCATACCTTTAGGACGCAAAGACATATAAAGTCTTAATAAAGGCAAAGCGGAGAACTCTTTTTCATCCACAACTGTAAATTTCTTCGATACACCAGTTTTACTTTCCGGTACGTTCACTACCATAACGGAATCCCGGTCCTCTATATCCGATATCTTCATATTCAAAAGTTCCTGACTTCTGCATCCTCCAAAATAACCCATAATCAAAACAACCTATAACAAAAAAAAGGAAATAAATACACACAAAAAGGAAAATAAGAAAAAAATTACCTTATGCAATAAATGAATATCATTAGGAGCGTCCTTTAGGAATCTGATAACATCTTTAGGAGATAAAACAGCAGACTTTTTCGGCTTATAACTCTTACTCTTCCGTTTCAAAAAAGCCTGTAGTTCATTGAACTTGGTGATATCTCGTTTCTCATGTATAGTCACCATCGATTTTAGCATTGACCATTTAGTCCATAAAGAATTCGGACTATACGTTTCTGACTGAAACGAATAAACACAATTACTACCAAAGCTACCGAAAAACATAGAAAATTCCTTACCAGTTCTTGAAAATATGCCAGAAATACAGTTTCAGTGACATCTTTTGGCATAACATTTTTCCGTGTCAGCCAGTCCAGATATATCTTGTATTCTTTTTGGTATACGGCTTCACTTTTCGATGGAATTAATGATTCTCTTGCTTGTTCAGCTTTTTTCAAAATATCCTCCATTATATTTGGGGTAGAAAACACGTTTTCACCGCAAACACAGCTTGATAACAAAGTTCTGTTTATAAACAAGTAACATAGCAACAACCTAGCAACAAGAAAACTACTATAATCAACGGTACCTGATTCAAATATACCGGGAAGGTAATGAATTGGTACATTTTTCCGTTTCAAAAATGAACAAAATTTTATTGAAATCGGTCAGAAATAAAATTATCTATGTACCACGGGAATTAATGAGCCTTAATAACCTCAGGCAATTGCTGTCCCTCGGGCCAGAGGCCCTCGGGACGCAAACTTTGCCATCGGTAATTAAGGCCCTCCTAATTCCCTTGATACATAAATAACTATTACCAAGTTGCCCAACTCCGCTATCACCGCTTTGGTGGAAGCTATAAACACAAGCTTCCACAAGCAATGTATTTCCGGCATGTTTAAAAACAGCAATTGTTATTCCTTCGCACAAAGGAGGCGACACTAACAATCCTGCCAATCCCTATTTCTATGCTACCTACCCTTGCTAAAATCATAGAAAAACTTTTCAAACAAAGAATTATGATGTTTGTGAAAAAACATAATATTATTTGTAGCAGTCAGTTTGGGTTTCAGAGTTTGAAAAACAGGGAAGATGCTATGTTTCATCTACTGGAAAACGTGTATCTCAATTTGAATGATCGTGAAATAGCAGCGGTAGTTTTTTGCGATCTTTCAGAAGCTTTCGATTGCGTAGATCATGAAATTCTGCAGCAAAACTAGAAGTGTGTGGCTTTAGAGATATATCTTGCTACGAGATGTTTTTGAACAAGATAATTAAATTTACAATAGGGTTGCCGAAGATCAAAAACACCACTAACATGCCCGACTAGGTCAGTGGTTTGCACAAAGTCGTGGGTGCAACTAATTAAGAAAAAAACAGTGATTTTTAACTAAATGGGGAAGCGCCACCAATTTTTGTTGGCCAGTTAAAAACCGGAAAACTGCCCAGTTATTGGGGAAGCCCACAATTGAAATATTTAACTTCTCATAAAAGTAATAGTTCTATTTGCAATGACTAAGGAAGTTTATTACAATAATAAAAAAAAGAAATACAGTGACCCCTCTGTTTGCCGATTCCTCACTTCAATTGCTAGATTACCACTATCATAATACATTCGCTAATATGTGCTAATATGTGACGTCACGTAAAAGCTTACACCACTCCTCTCAATGAGGTAACTTGTACATTTTATTATAGGAAATAAATAAACACCGGGTTCTTTATTCAAATAACTTAGTCTAAACTTAGCTGCTTTTCGGGCGCTCCTTTTTCGTAAGCTGCCAGGGAATGAATACTGATCCGGCAGTATCGGTGGATACGGATGTAGTAGGAATCTGTTAATATTCCCAGTGGTAATTATTAGTAAAGGTAACGATCAGGAAACTTCTTCAAGAGACTGATCTGGCAATCGATTTCAATTTCCCAAATTCAAGCTGATGCAAATACGCCTTTCTTAGGAATATTCTAACACCCTGAAGAAAAATATTCGCATGACAACATCGTAATCAAAAGGTAAGAAAAATAAGGACAAAATTTATTATGAGTTCCATAACTGAGTTGAACAAGGTTGTTTCAAAATACTGTACTAACCTCCTAATAATCAAGGGTGTTTCCAACACAAAACAGACAAAGATCGTCCTCTAAGAATTGAGAGAAAATACTGACTATTTGCCCTTTTTATAAAAATCCTGCTTTTGCAGCGGTGGTTTCCAATACTGTCCCAAAATACTCCAAACTTCACAATATCAAAAAGGAACCACAGTTGGCTGAAAATTCGAAAATCCCTTCTAGGTAGTCAACGAGCGAAATAATTCAACCAGGCAATCAGTTCATTCAGCAATTCACGATCGAAAAATATCTTTTGCTCCACACTAGATATCTACGGGAGTCTTCGAGAAAGTTCTGTGAGAGTATCTCTGATTCACAAGATTCTCTCTGGAGAGCCGACTGCTAGAATTGGGTCGCTTAAACGACCTGATGGAACATTTACGACCTCTAGTAAAGAAACATTAGAGATTTTGATAGAAAACCACTTTCCTGGAAATCTGACTTTTGATAACAACGCCCATCTCCGAAGGCCAAAAAAGAACGACTGGGACGTCGCAAGAAAGGTTATCACAGCACCGTCAGTTGAATGGGCTATCAAGTCTTTTCAGCCCTTCAAATCTCCCGGAGAGGATGGTATATTTCCAGCTCTTTTTCAACACGGACTAGAAATGATTTTACCTATTCTCACTAAATTGTATAGGGCTAGTCTGGCGTGGAACTATATACCACCCAGTTGGTTGGCAGCAAGGGTGGTATATATACCTAAAGTGGGCTGGAGAGACCCACACTCCAAATCGGTATGATCAATCAGCCTTACATCCTTCCTGCTGAAAGGACATGAGAGGATTCTGCACTACCTAAATCTATAGGATTGTCTCTAGCTAGAAAGGGTATAGAATCGACCATAACTGGCTTCAAGGCGAGGCTATCAGGTTCAGGATCACCAGAGGCTGCCCTCAAGTTGGGGTACTATCTCCCCTTCTATGGTCGCTCCTGGTGGATAGTCTGCTTGATGCCCTCGACAGAAGAAAAATTGATCTGTAAGCTTATGCAGATGACCTTGTTATCCTGGTAAGGTCCACGTCGGGAAGGGTTGGTTGTTATTGGAAGTCACAGCATTCTGGAAATGACCTCTGACTTTATGCCTCCAACTGTCAACTACGAACTGCCTCATAAAGTACTATTTCCGAGTAGAGAGGACTGGATCCTGCGAGAAAAGGAAATATCAAAGCAGATAGTTGTTGGTTCACAGATGGATCAAAAACACTTTCCGGTTCTGGTGCAGGTGTTTTCAGTCGCAGACCCAGGACAGAGTTATTTACCTGCCTGGAAACTTATGCGACTGTATTTCAAGAGGAAATTTACGCGATTGAATTGTTTGCGGAGAGATTGGATAAATCCAACCTCACTCACAAGTCAATAAAAATATTCTCGGACAGTCAAGCGGCGTTGGAAGCTCTTGGCTTCTACCGAGCAACGTCTAAATTGATAGCAAACTGTCAAAAAAGACTCTCCTCGATAGGAAGACTGAACAGATTGTCTCTGGTCTGGATTCCTGGCCATACTGGCCTGGAAGGCAATGAAGCTGCTAACTCTCTTGCAAAGGAGGGTGCTGCAAGTGGCTTCATTGGACCAGAACCTGTCATTGGCATCGCTTTGGGCTTTGCCAAACAAACACTTAACACCTGGATGGCAAGAAGAGTTATGGACTTCTGGCAGAATCTTCCAGGATTGGATTGGATTGTCATTTGAATCATCACATGCAGAGACTTGGACTGTCGGAAGACAGTGTGTATCGCCTCTGTCTGGAAAATGATGAAACTGCAAAGTATATATTTTGTGCCTGCCCCGCGTGGGACTGAATCAGGTTCTTTGAGTTCGGCAGATCCGTACCACTCACCATACAAACTATTCGGCGTCGTTAAGAAGCTGGGTTTATTTGGCCGAGTGTGAATAGGTGTGAGCCACAATGAACCCTTGCGGGTTGCGGTGGAGGGTCGAATAGACCCACTCACTTTAGACCTACCTACCTACCTAGATACCTACCTGGATACTCAATTAATAGAAAACAAAATGTCAGCAAAATTTCTGAGATTACAAATTGAAAAAAATTTGGATTTTGAAGGTCACAGAATAAACTATGTGAAAAAAAATTCATCAGGATGCTTTGCAGTTAGAGTATCAACAGATGAATTGGGCACTAATATGGCAAAAAATGTGTACTTTGCTCTCATTGATTCCCATCTGAAATACGTATCTGTTTTTGGGGAACGTGTTGCCAATACATATTTGATAGGGTGTTTGTACTACAAAAAAGAGGAGTTAGAAATATGTGTAGAGTTGGATTCAGGGGTTCCTGTCGACCTTTATTCAGAAGGCATAATATCTTGACCTTGCTTTCCATACTTATATTGGAAATGATATGTCTCAAACAAAAAAAAATACAGGACGGAAATTTTCACTTCACCACGACGAAATACCAGAAATAAGCTCAATATAGGTTTACCGACTCCAATATCATAAAAAATGGAGAGGTCTTTTATGCTTTATAGTTTTTATATTCTTATACTAACATTTATCTGTTGCATGAGAATATTCATTATTATTATTATTATTTATTTCAATATGTAGCATATATATTATTACTTCATGACTACTTTTTCACCCCAAAATTCTGAAATCACTGGCGTTATTTTCTTTCGGGCATGATTTACAACCCCCTTCCTTGAGGTTGTGCCCCGAACAACATTCTTAGAGGGGACATCACAACCCCTTTCCCTGAGGTTGTGCCCCGAACAACACGACCCATGTAAGGACACAGCCTCTCTATGTGGATAACTTTAGGCTGGCTTCTGGGTAACAATTGGAGTCTGTACACCAAATTGTTTATATTCTTGGTTACCAAGTAAGGTCCTTGGCATGGTCTGCAACTTGTGACACAAACCTTTCCGATTTTGGGGTTGGTAGAGCCACACTGCATCGCCCTCCTTAAAGCTCACTGACAGCGACTTTTTGTCGAATCTTATCTTCATACTGTCGCTGAAAAGTTGTAATTTGGTCCAGGCAAATTCGTGTACAATTTCCAGTCTCTGCTTCAGGTCATTCACATACTCTTAAAGAGGTACCTCTTGAGATTCATCTAGTAGGAACACATTCTGTCGATAAGGATGATGATTTTAGCGGAGGTGAACCGAGGCTTTGGTTATATGCCGGACGCTGCAAACCACAGTCTACAACAGACAAGGTAAAGTCATATCTAGAAGAGCGATCTCCTGGGCATGAGTTTGAAGTTACCGAACTGAGTTCTCTTGGAAGATATAAATCTTTTAAAATTGGGGCAGACATGCAACTTCAGGATATTTTATACAATCCATCACATTGGCCCGAAAAAGTGATAATAAAGAGATTTCAATTTCGTAAATCTTTTCGACAGCACCGCCCGTCAAATGTCTCAAATGACTTCTGATTCGATGCTCAAATTAGTAGACTCATCATTAAAAAAATTTAAAATTATGCATGTAAACTCTCAATGTATTTTAAATAAGACAAACCAAATCGAGGTTATTTTAAAAGATGAGAACCCAGATATTTTATGTGTTTGTGAAACTTGGTGTAGTACCTTGAATATCAATACTATTTATTTCGAAGGTTATAAAATAGCTTCTCATTACACTCGACGAAACCATATTCATGGTGGAGTGTTGATTTTGATAAAAAATTCATTAGTTTACAAGAATGAAACAAACCTGGATAACATGTCCTTAGAGTTAGAATATGAAACTTGTGCAATTTCTTTTTGTGTAAGTAGTATAAAATACTGTCTAATTCCATTATATAGACCTCCTAAAGGTTGTATGGAAATATTTGTGGATAGTTTGTTCAATGCTCTTGAATATTGTGACAAAAAATTCAATAATATCGTAATATGCGGAGATTTCAATATCAATTATTTATGTGACTCAAACGATAAAACATCTTTGAATGATTTATTACACAGTTTCAATCTTGGAATCAAAAGCCTTGAACCGACCAGAATTTTTACATACTCAAATGGAAACACTAGTACTTCAAAAATTGATTATTTCCTCACAAATATTTCAGAGGCAAAATATAATGAAAAAGTTATAAATGTGAATCTTGCAGACCACCTAAGCCTCTCTTTTGAGATTGTGAATTCCCAAATCAAAAGATACGATAATAGAAAAATAATTCATTTCGCGAACATCTGTAATGAAAATCTTGAAAATCTACGACTCTGTCTGGAAAGGGAAAACTTTTATTCAGTTTATGAAACCTCCAATTGTATTCAGTCCGCTTTTGAAGCTTTCGTAAATACTTTGAAATATTGGATTGATATAACATGTGCTACTGTGAAAAAGACCGTTAATCTTGAAACACAGTCGCTTAAAAACCAGTGGGTAACCGAAGAAATAGTTCTCATGGGAAAAAGTCCTAAAAATCTTTTCTGGTTAACTAAAAATGTAGATGATCCAAGAATTAACAAACATTATATAGACTCAAAAAAACTATATATACAAAAAATTAATGAAACAAAATATTCATTTTATCAGAATTCACTTGAAAATAAGAGTCACCATGAAAAACAAAAGAAAATCTGGAATATAGTAAAAAATCAAACAAGTAAAAATAAGGTGAGATTTAATCTTGAATTGTCAGTAAATAATAGAATTGTAAGCGATAAAAGTATAATTGCTAACAGTTTTGGTCTGTATTTTTCTACTGTAGCAAAGGATTTGATCAGGAAACATTTTTCATTTACAACATTCAATGACTACACAACAATGCATGTAACTAAAACTTTTTATTTTACTCCTGTACACCCAATAGACATTTGTGAAATAATATCTAGCCTGAAAAACACAAATGCTGTGGGAATTTATTGCATTTCTACAAAACTTATAAAACATATCATGAACTGCATTTGTGAACCTCTAGCATACATGATAAATATTTCAATAGAAACTGGAATATTTCCTCACAAATTGAAAATTGGAACGGTTACGCCGATATTTAAAAAAGGGGATCCAACTATGATTGAGAACTACAGGCCTGTAACAGTCCCAACAGTATTGTGTAAAATTTTCGAAAGGTGTATCTATAATAAAATGCTGGCTTTTCTAGATAGATTTGGAATTATTTCCAAATTTCAACATGGTTACTGCCCAGGTAGGTCAACGGAAAGTCCATTTTACACTTTTTTCAAGTATGTCTATGATTCACTTGATAAACGAAAATATGTTGGTGCCCTTTTCTTTGATTTATCGAAAGCTTTTGACATTATTGATCCAGCTATTATTTGCAGTAAACTATATTCACTTGGCTTCAGAGGTAATTTTCTATCGTGGCTTAAGTCCTACCTGAATCTAAGAAAAATACATGTTAAAATCGATAATTGTCATTCTCAATCGTATGGCATGGATTTAGGAGTTCCTCAAGGATCTATTTTGGGACCTTTAATTTTTTTACTTTACATTAATGACATGCCAGACTATGTTAGCACGAATTGTATTGTCTTATATGCGGATGATACAACTCTAGCAACTAATGCTGAAAGTCCCGAGGAACTTCAAGATAAACTGAACTTATTGTCATTTGAATTCACGAATTGGTGCAAGAAGAATTCATTAGTAGTTAATTCAAGTAAAACAGTATTGATGCAATTTTACTCTAGAACAACCAGAAAAATTGAAGAATTTGTTGTTAGGGTAGGAAATGAGAACATTGAGTCATCAGATAAAACCAAATTTCTTGGTACCTTGATAGATAGTAATATGGCATGGGAATCAAGTATAGCACAAGTGAGTAAAAAAGTTAATTCGGGTTACTTTGCTATTAGACAGTTAAAATCATTATTTAACAGAAAACAGCTGCTCAATGTTTATTTTGCCCTGGTATATTGCCACATTTCCTATAATATAGCTGTATGGGGTTGCTCCACCAAGCTACATAAAATATTTGTTTTCCAGAAAAGAGTTATGCGCTTAATATTCAAATTAGACTACCAGGAGTCATGTAAAACATATTTTATTGAAAATGGAATTATGTGTGTACCATGTATATACATCTACAAGTGCATACTATTTTTTAAGAAATACATACATGATCATCACCGAAATTCTGAAATGCATTCGTACCCAACGAGACATGGTGATTTGATAAGACTTCAACAACATTCAACCTCGTTTTTTGAAAACTGCCCGTCTTTTGCTGGTGCAAAATTTTTAATAATCTACCTCTCATAATTAGAAGTGAAAAAAGCGATATTATCTTCACAGCCAAACTTAAAAAGTTTATGATTAGCGGTTGCTTTTACAGTATTGCAGAATATTTGAGTCAATGTGAGGACTAATAATTAATAGATGCTATGTTAAGTTCTATTTGCCACCTAGTTTATCTATACCTATATGTATGTACGTTTATTTGCGTTCATTTATACTTATGTGTATGTATTATCTTTATCGTTGCATTTACACTTATATTAATAATTATATGTATGTATATTTATATTTATGTTTGTATGTATATATTTTATTTTCTATAAGACGTATCCTATATCATTTTTTGTGATCTTAAAGGATGTAATAAATATAATATAATAATAAAGATCTGACATACAATACATCTACCGGAAGCTTCAGTTTCCTACCAGTTAACAACATGGATGGTGTATAACCTGTCGCGTCATGTTGGGAGCTCCTGTATGCCAACAGAAAACTTAGAACCAATTCATCCCATTCTCTTTGGTTTTCGGAGACCAACATCGAGAGGTAGTTATGATGGTGCGATTATGCCTCTCGACCATTCCATTGGATTGTGGGTGAAGAGAAGTTGTTCTTGTCTTCTTTATTGCCAACAGAGTCATCATTTCCTTCCATAAATCCAATTCGAAGTTGCCGCCCTGATCCGAGTGTAGTTCTTGGGGTACTCCGTGTCTGGCAATTACGTTCTGCAACAGGGCTTCTGCTACCGTTTTAGCCTCTTGCTTGGGTAAGGCTACTACTTCAGGCCATTTGGAAAAGCAGTCCATCACAACCATAAGTTAGTTGTTACCGGATGTAGTCATAGGGAGTGGTCCCAAAATGTCGACTGGGATTATCCCGAAAGGAGCAGTACCCACTCAGGTACTGCTTCAACTTTCCCCTTTGCCTTGTCTTCGGACCCATTCTCAAAGAGCACAGGTCACAGCGCTTACACCACTCTTCCACGTCTCGACGGCAATTGACCCAATAGTACCCCTGTACCCCTCGTGCACTCTTGATAGAGTTCTATTTATTCCGAAATGACCTCCAGTGGGTTCTTCCATCCGGGCTTTCTCATTTCCAAGTGAATGCTCATGGAGTCCTATTGAAACTAGTAACCCTTTTCCTGCTGGTCGTGCTTGAAAATCTCTTGCCATTCCTGCGTCACTCCTTTGGCAATAAATTTTCTTACACGGGATCCTCCTCTTATGCGCTACGATGATGTCTTGGTTCGTCAGGAAGATAGTGTTACTCTCAGAGACTCTTAACGACCGTACTACATCATGGTCAGGTAATTCCTCAAATTGCCTATCCGTATCCCTTTACAAGGGACCCTTACAGGTTGCTACCCTCCGGGTCAGAGGGAACCCGAAACGGCAGGAGGTAGAGAAGCTTATCTCCCTATCAGAGCTGTTCATAAAGAAGTCTCTGCCCGCTACTTCATCACGTCTGGTGAGAAGTTCTTCCCTGGTAGCTGGGTATCCTTGTCCTCCTGGCGTTGGCAAAATTTGCATCTGGATGTCAGACATGGTCTTCTTGAGGGGCTATCTGCGCTTCCGTGACTCTTTCCTTTTCGATGTTGAATTTCAAAATCGTAAGTTTGTAACTTTTCGATACACCTAGCTATTTGTCCTTCTGGTGTTCTGAAGTTGAAGAGCCATCGAAGTGCTGAGTGTTCTGACCTGATAAAAAATTTACGGCCATATAAAAAGGAGTGGTAGTGATCCACCGCTTTGACCACTGCAAGGAGTAATTTTCTAGTAACGAAGTTATATCTTTCGGACGTTCCCAGGGACTTACTAAAATAGCTCATGACGACTTGTTCCTCTTGTACCTGGAAAAGTACTACTCCTATTCCTTGTTGGGATGCATCCGTGTCCACTGTAAACAAGCCCTCCTGTTTCGGGTATACCAGGACCGGTGCGCTGGTCAAATGTCTTTTCAGAGCAGCAAATGCTTGGCTGCAAATGCAATTGCACAAATCAATTCAATGCAGACTACAACAGACTGTTGGTCGACACTGGAAGTCACAGCATTCTGGAACTACGAACTGGCTTAAAAAGTACTGTTCCCGAATACAGAGGATTGCCTTCTCCGGGAGAAGGAAATGTTAAGAGCAGATAGTTGTTGGTTCACAGATGGATAAAAAAACACCTTCCGGTGCAGGCGTTTTCAGTCACAGACCCAGGACAGAGATATCAACCTGCTAGGAACCTATGCGACTATATTCCATACTGGCCTGCAAGGCAATTTGGCTGCTGACTACCTTGCAAAGAAGGGCGCTGCAAGCAGCTTCATCAGACCTGAACCTGTCATAGGCATCGCTTTAGGCTTTGCAATACAAACATTGAACACCTGTATGGAAAGAATATTCATGGACTTATGGCAGAATCTTCCAGGATTGGCTCACTCCAAGGCGTTTATTCATCCTTCGAAGCTTGATTCCAAACAGTTGTTGGACTACAATAGAGATGAACTGCGATGTCTAACAGGCCTGGGTCTGATTGTTTATTTGGGTTTATTTGGTTTATTTGGTCGAGTGTGAATAGGTGTGAGCCACAATGAACCCTTGCGGGTTGCGATGGAGGGTCGAATAGACCCACTCACTTCGGACTTAATCTAACCTAACTTAGATTGGGCTGCACCATGGTATATGAAATGACTCGAAAATGATCATTGTTCATTGAGAATATAATAAAATCATTGTGAAATATTTACATAGAAGTCAACACCGGGTATTACCAATGCTATCTGGCAAACTTCGTTTCCCAGCAACATATGTCTCTTATACATACTCTGAATTTGATGCCGAAATCCATCTTGATTTTAGTCAGGTTGAAGCCTGGCTCCCTTCCCCTTTGAACTGATGTTTGCCAGGAGGGCAAACGGGTCATGACTGATGTTTGATGGTGGCATGAAAGTCCTCAGACATTCATACCGCCCTTCGCGGTGTACCCCTACCTGGCTGGGGTGGGATGGATGAAGATATTATTCATCTGTTAACGGAGGACATAGGGGCCTCATTCGACAGAGTGTCGGGGCCTTCTATATCGGGAGGGGTCGTCTACAGCGTAATCTATAGCTTCCCTGACTAACGGATTTTCGTGAGTTTCAGCATTATCTAAAACTCGCCGATTCCTCGACTGGATGGACTGCTGAATGGAAGGCAGCTTCAAATCTCTGCGGATGGCTTCATTCCGCACGAAACACGGAGCATTCACAATCATCCGTAGAATTTTATTTTGTAAGGTCTCCAAGATGGAGATGTTAGTCGGGGCCGCTTGTCCCCAAACGCCTGAAGCGTACATGATGACAGACTTGAACATCGTGTTATAGATCTTGATTTTATTCTTTAGGCTTAGCTTGGATTTTCTATTGATAAAAGGGTACAGGCTTGCCACCCGACCCTGGATCTTTGCCTTCACGCTTAACAGGTGCGGGTTCCAGGTGAGCCTACGGTCTATAAGAAGACCTAGGTACTTGACCCGCGTTTGCCAGTTAATCTCCCTTCCAGAGATTCTTACTTTCATAGCCGGAGAAGCTATTGTTCTTCCCATGGTTATTTCCTGAGTTTTTTCCGGGTTCACTGGGATCTTCCACTCGTAGTACCAGCGCTCGAGGTCGCCCAATGCACGTTGCATATAGACGATCCCGAACTCCCGACCCATGGAAGATGAGAGGAGAGTCATGTCGTCAGACAGAGAGCCCTCTACTCTAACCTGAAATATTCTGTCTTTCAGAAAAGACCCAATCCACCGGATCAGGCCCCGAGGCAGGTCGAACGCGATTAATTTGTGTAGAAGGCCTTCGAAATGTCTAATGAGACGAAGTGAACTTTTTCGTTCCTGTTTAGCTCCGAGATGGTATTTTCGACCAGTCTCAGAGCCTGCAACTCAGTGGAATTGAATTTGATGCCTTTGCCATCGCTTATAATATACCTTCAGTAAATTCATTATTCAGGATAGATAAATAAAGGATATGTATCACGACATCTTTGGGGAGCAACTGAAGTTGAGTAAACATTGTGCCAGATACCGTACTACTGAGGATATCCAGCCTTTCCTCAGGCTGCCACTACTGACACATTGAGGAAGTAAAGACTGTCAAGGAAGCGCTGGAGGTACTCGCCTCCAAGAACAGATCAGAAGGGCTGATTTCGTCAAAAACTATCGAGCAGGTCGAAGCGTGGAAGCAAGTAATGCTTTGCGAACTTCCCGGTATTGCCATGACGGTTGAACAAAAATCATCAAGGCATTGGAGCTTATATTTGACTTGTTCGATTCGACATTTTTATCGTCGAAAACAGTTCTCAAGAGAGGAGCAGTACAGCTATTCATCGTCATGTACCACGATGGCAAAGATGCCTACAAGGTACACTATCTGACCAACGGCTTCTACGTCGACTACAACTGCTAGTTGAGGTACGACGATTCTTTGGTCCAGACTGAGCAGAAAGAATACGTGCTGAAGTCCCAGGGAACGCGAGTTCCTCATTTGCTGTTTAATTGGTCCTTTTTCTTGTGGATGTCACCACATAACGTAATTCGCTCACTCACGAGCAAAATAAAATCACTTTTAACAAATGTATCATACAAATTTTTTTGTATAACGTTACTACTGATAATAAAAAAAATTATAGGGTCTGGGATTTAAACACACGATCTTTGGATTACAAGGCATATGTTACAACTACATACGCCAACTCACGTTATTTTGAGGAGGATTATTGGTTAGTCATGAAGGACTTTCTACAGTTGGACTGAATACTACTTCGTGATCGTCAGTAACTTCAAAGGGATTTAATACCAAATATATCCTGAATTAACACCAATAAACGAGAGGAAGTTTGTAAGATTACAAAATAATTTCCTTAACTATGGCTCCATGTTAAAAGCGCCTTCAACATTACCAAAACCTGTTACTTCCAATGAGGACAATACTGTTAACGTTTTGGCATATTTTTATGCACATCCAGAAGCTTCCATTCGCAGTGCAGAAAAAGATTTAGGTGTATCACATGCTTCAGTACAACGAATTTTGAAAAATCACGGAATGCATCCGTATAAATTTACCAAAGTTCAAGCTCTAAAAGCAGAAGACTTCGAACGTAGAATGCATTTTTGTGAATCCTCTTTGATTCATACACAGGAAGATCGGGAATTTTTGTCAAAAATAATTTGGAGCGACGAATCAAAATTTACGAGGGATGGTATTTTCAATAGAAGGAATAAACATTTTTGGGCTGATCACAATCGTCATGTTACAAAAGAAATGGTTTTTCAAGAAAAATTTTACCTGAATGTTTTCTGTATTCTAAAGTACAATAAAATAAACTTTTTTATTTATAAAGACACACTGAATGCAGAGAGATATCTCCAAATATTAAGGACGACTGTAACCGATTTTCTTGAAAATTTGCCTTTAGATGAAGATAGGAATTTGTGGTTTCAACTGGACGGAGCGCCAGCTCATTCCACCCAGGAAGTTTCCAGGAAACTTGACAAACTCTTCGACGATCGTTGGTTTAGGCGTTTAGGGCCGTGGGATTGGCCACCGAGATCATCCGATCTCACGCCTCTTGACTTTTTTATAGGGTGTTTTAAAAGAAAGGGTATATAGTACTCCAGTGCCTACCAAAGAAGAATTGCGACGGCGAATAGTGCGGAGTATTGAAGATCGGGATCCCCAGGAAATTGAAAAAGCAACCACAAGTCGCTTACAAAAAAACATTTTAAAAGTGTTTAGAATGTAATGGACAACATTTTCAGCATTTATTGTGAAAATGTGATATTTTCTTTACAATTCTGTTATTTTGAATCATCCTATTCTGTTATTGTTTGTACTGTCACATGTTTCAGCCCACAAAATCATAGTTAAGGAAATTATTTGGTAACCTTACAAACTTCCTCTCGTTCATTGGTGTTAATTCGGGGTACATTTGGTTGAATTTTTTACACGTTCTGACAATGATTTGATCACTTTGTTCATGTGTATAATAAATAATTTCATAAGAACTTCGTTTGAATAATCGATATTTGCATTCATTTTGGAAGATGATTCGAAACACCGTCTATAACTCTTTGTACATTACTTATAAAAGTAACCGAACTGCTATAAGCTTGATAATTCCACTGCTACATGAATCCAAATTCTAAAAAAAAAAATAATGTTTCTAGAAGAAGCGACTTTATTGAGAAAACTTGATGATTTAGGTATAGGGACATGATATATAATTTCGAAGCTTTTTCCACCATCTTTCAATTTACCGAGTAATATACAGGGGGTTTCATTTGAAAAAATGAATTTTTGACTACTTTTATGCACAATGGAAATAATAGTAATTTTAGCACGCCCTGTATGATATGGAGTCGATTTCTTGGTGTTATTTGAATATTTCGAGTTTGTCCAAACTATCATCAAAATATCAACTTTTCACGAATTGAGAGTACTGATGTACTAAATTTGAATTAAGGCTATGTTTTGGACCATATTTAGCAAAATTTATTTTTTATCTCGAAAACAGATAGAGATAGGTATAGGACATTATTAACAAAAAAGTATTAAAATACCATAGCGATTCCAAAAATGTATCAATATACGGGGTGTTCCATTTAAAAAAATAAAGTTGCTAGGACTTTTTGATGGAAGTGGCAACGCCGCAATGCTGAAAATATTTTAGATCGATAGAACAGATGTGAACCAAATCTATGTGAAGTTTCGATTGAAAATGCACCAGACAAAGAAAAACAAGTAATCATTTTAAGTGATATACTTATAAAGAAACCTGTTACTCCAGTACCGCTACCACAGTCACAAAAAGAAAAGTTGATCATATTTTTTGGCCTGAGAAGAAAGAATCCACAAGAAAAGAAAGACTTCCTTATGCAACAACTTCATTGAAGTGGTTGCAGTACCATGAAGAGAAAGAAAATACCAAAATGAAAAAAGAGAGAGAAAAACAAGAGACGACTCTTTTGAGACAAAAGAAACAAGAGGAGAAATTGAAGAAACCCGAGAAGGAGAATCCTCTCAAAAGAAAGGAAATAAAGAATATAAAAAAAGTCAATAAAGCAATAGATAGCTCGGAAAGTGAATTTAAGGAATGGCAGAAGAGTTGATTAAGTCTAGATGATATCACAGAACATTTCAGCAGTGACGGTGAAGATGAACCACTAGCCTCTTTAATGAAGAAAGTGAAGAAAGATATTGCAGTAGGTGACTTTTATCTAGTTGCTTTTCCAGGAAAGAAAACCTACCATAAGTATGTATGCTCTGTTCGAAATATTTATGTCATAGGTGAAGTTTAAGTACATGCTTTCACACCGATAGAAGAAAGCAAGAATGTTTTCAAAATCATTGAAAACGATATAAATGCCAAGCAACTTGTGAAGAGATAAGAATACCCAAGTGTTGTTACAACCGGAAATCGAATCAAATATAAATTTCTCAAAGATGTCATTTGAACATTTTTTAAATTTTATGTCAAAAATTCTATTTGAGTGTTTGTTCAAACCAAATATGTCTTTCTCCATGAAAATAATTCAATATAACAACGTGTTTCATTTCATTTCATTTCAAAATCTCACGTTTTCTAAAATGAAGTATATCATATTTACAAGCCTGAAACTTGGTCCTTCTTGTATGTATTTTTAATTTCTATGAAATGTTGACGTTTTGATAACTATAACCTATTTTATGAGAGAAAGCTCTTGACCGGTCAATTACTGGTGCACTCACACTATAAATCGGCTGGTTTTGGTACCCCTCAAGCTCTTCCTTCAATTTAGAACAAAACATTCGATGAATATTCATATAATGTCTGAAATTTGAATTGAAGGGGTTATATTTTCAGGAGTGATTGATTTTTGGGAAAGAAAGTTTTTGGCTTTCTACTACTCCATCTTGATACAAAAAACAAGGATGAGGGAATCTTCCAAGGGAAGAAAGGAAGTAATCAATTTTAAAATAAATAACTCTATACATGGATGTGTAGATCTTGCAAAGAAGTAACTTACAGACACAAACTGAAAGAAAGTCCTCCTGAAACAGCTACTTTCATATGAACATTGAATTACATGAAAGTAAAAATTCTTTCACAACAAATACTTCTATATGAACACTGAATTATACAGAAGATACTTTTCTCTACTCAGTTTGTATTTCAAACATTCGTTGTGGAATAAAAATCAGATATCATCCACGTGAGTTCTACTTTAAATGAATAGTAACAAATTGCACTTACATAGAACACAGTCATCCTCACTGGTATACACCGATGTTTCGCCTTAAGACACTTGCCACAAGGCTCTTCAGTACTAAATTGGATAACATTATAGAAAATACACAAAGTTCATTCATTCATTCGAAAGAATTTTTTCTTTTGTGTAATTCATTGTTTATATGAAAGTAGCTGTTTCAGGAGGACTTTCTTTCAGTTTGTGTCTGAAAGTTACTTCTTTGCATGATCTACACATCCATGTATAGTTACTTATTTTCAAATTGATTACTTCCTTCCTTTCTTTGGAAGATTCCCTCATCCTTTTTTTTGTATCAAGATGGAGTAGTAGAAAGCCAAAAACTTTCTTTCCCAAAAATGTCTAAAATAGTCGAATCAACAGTCTAATTTTTTATTATCATTTATTATGACGAAAGCAAAAAACATGCTCGAGGTATATTTATATGGAAAACACATGTGACTAAGATCTTTTATTGTAGAGGGATATCAGAAAATATGTATTTTTGTATTTATATCCTACTTATGATTCTATCGGCAGTTTTTTGAATACTTGAATATTTATGTACAAGCATATCAGCTTATTTATGAAAGCAATTTATGAAGGTATGCAAAAATGTTGGATATAAACGCCTAGAAAATATCAATTCATATGAAACTCCGCTTGGTCCCTCACTGTTGTCTGGTTTATGATTGAGAATGATCTTCTCATATGCCTTCTGGAAAACTAGTCAATCAGTAATTCAAAATGTACTGAACCCGTTCTTTCCACTCTTGAATAATGGATATTCTTTGCCCATGCTCTGCATTCCACGTTAATCACAATTCCAGCTGAAAATTCAAAATGATAATTAGAAAAAGACAGTGTTTCCTTTCATTGAAATTTATTGGTGATTCACAACAATGTACCATCCCTCATCGTTTTTGTATGAAATTTTGAATACTCTTTCATTTTTCAATAAAATCATAAAAAAAATGTTTGTTTATGGTTTCAAAAAATCTGTTCGAATATTCTCAAATATTTATCTGACACCACTGTTTCCACGTATTGAACGAATGCGTCTTGAATAGGAAAACTCAAGCTTATAAACTCTAGATTTTTCCATCTTGTCCACTTTGTCTTTGGCATTAAAAAGGAAATTAGATAACCTGAATGCCACTACCCCCCCTTTTTTTAAATTCCGCAATTGACTCTTTTCTTTTACAAAAACATGTTAAAGTTAAAAATTTCTTGATTTCTGATTGTTTGATCTGTGAGTATATTAACCTGAGTATATATCGGGCTAATGAGCCCGAAACCGGTCTGCAAGTTTGCCCGTTCCAAAACTGAAGGTCGACTATTTCAGTTGTATTGCCAATTGCATATACAGCAAATTTTCTATGAAGATTCCTGCACTGACGCCTGTCGGATATAATAATTCAACGCCCTTCGTGGTATTAGCCAGTGGAGTAGTTGTTTTCTGATAGCAGTTCAACCTACTGTGTAGGTATATTCGAGGCTGGCTTGTACGTTTAAAGTTCATTTCTTTAGATTTGTTTACTGCCAGTCTTCAACCATTGACTAATAAGAAAATTGATAATAAGTTGAAGTTTGAGGACTACATACTATCACTTAACAAAAAACATTCATCTGGATGTTATGCTATGAAAATAACTTCTAACGAACTAGAACTAACCACAGCTAAAACTATATATTATTCATTAGTAGAATCACATCTAAGATATGGGATCCCTTTCTGGGGGAGGTAAGTAATGAAACCTCGTCTCGAGTCGATTTTTATTCTGCAGAAAAGGTCATTTAGTTTACTCTGTAGAGCCAGGCGGCGAGATCCTTGTAGGCCTTTGTTTGTAGCAAACAAAATATTATCACTGTATGCTCGATTCATTTTAGAAACAGTTCGTTTATAGTCCGGTCATTATACAATATTAAATTAACGAAAATTGCGACAGAGCTAAATTTTGGTAAATATCTTCATTTTACCATGGAAAATGGAAATTTGAAAGTCTGAATCTGTCCCATGAGCGCTTCAAAAGTTGTCCGGGGTCAAAGGTGAAAATTTCAGATTTTTTGAGTCTTTCTCGAAAACCGTGAGTTTTATCAAAAAAAAAAACTCAGACCAAAGTTGTAGATATCAAAATTCTCTACAAACATGGTCCTTATGATTTTTCTGTAAGTATCACCGTTCCTGAGATATCGCGATTGTAAAAGTCACGTTCTATGGACACATAGAATATATATGGACACATTAGCCACGTGTATACACATTCGGTAACTGTGTCTCTTTTATGTATATACTATACAGGGTGTAACTGAATGAGTGTGAAACATTTGAGGAGGTGATTCCTCGTCGAAAAAAAGATAGGATCTTTCATATAAAGAAATTCCATTGGAGCATCCCTTGTTAAGATACAGCCCCTTAAAGGGGGTACATAAAATTTGTATAACAATTTTTTTCACAAGCACTAAAAAAGTTACAATATTTAAATTGACCTGACGTTTTGTACTACCAAAAAGGCACTTAGCCAGAAATTTATTTGGTTTACCTCATGATTGTAAGGGGTGGAAAACGCAACCTCTAAAATTTATTTCCAATGTAACATTTTGCCTTATTATTTGGTTACCATTCTAAACTGTATTTTCGATAGCCTGTTTCATTCTAAACAAAAATGTCTCTTGGGTTTTTGCCCAAAATAAACAAGTTCGCAGCAAAAAATTATTTCACGAACAACTACAGAGATACATCGTCATGAATGTGAAAATACGAAACTAATATGTATATCTAGTAGGTCGCTATTAGCGATAGTGACAATTGAATTGGTATGACGCTGTCAGTTTGTGAATTTCCGAAATTGAATTGATACTAATTGTGTGTTGTTCTGTTCTTAATTTGTCACTTTAATGATTCACTTGTCATTAAAATGGCATACACAAATGAGAAAATGGCTGATATGCATTACGTTCACGGTCTGTCGCAGGAGAATGGGTTAGAAGCTTCTAAAAGATCTGCTAAAATGTATCCTCGACGGCAGCATCCTTCACATAGAATATTTGCTCGACTTCATCAACGATTACGAGAATATGGTTCATTCGACAAAAGAACGCAGGATTGTGGTCGCCATCGAGAAGTACGAACACCACAGCTTGAGGAAGCAGTACCTAATTTGATTGAAGAACAACCTACTACCAGTACTAAACAGATTGCTTTCCAGCTGAATGTTGATCATATGACGGTATTTCGAATTTTGAAGGAACAACTTTTATACCTTCACCATTTGCAACGAGTACAGGCACTGTTACCGCGAGACTTTCCGAACCGTCTTGAATTTTGCAATTGGATGTTAGAAATGATTAGAAGAAATTGTGACTTTCTGAAGACGATAGAATTCACAGACGAATGTAGTTTTTCTCGGGACAAGCTTATTGATTTTCATAATTACTACATATGGGCTGATGCAAACCCTCACGATATTGTCGAAACTAACCATCAAGAACAGTTTTCTCTTAACGTGTGGCTCGGAGTTATTGGGGATGATTCAATTGGGTCTCATTTTCTACCTCCTCGATTAAATGGTGAGGCATACGTTCAATTTTTAAGAGAAGTACATCCAGTACTGCCGGAGGAAGTTCCTTTGGGCGTCAGAAGGGATATGTTTTTCATGCATGATGGGGCTCTCGCCCATTTTAGTCAAGTAGCACGTCAACATTTAAATGAAGCATATGCAAATCAGTGGATAGGTCGAGGAGGACCAAAGAACTGGCCCACTCGATCCCCGGATCTCAATCCTCTCGATTTCTCTATTTGGGGCCATTTACAGCATTTGGTTTATCGTACTCCTGTTCGCGATATAGAGGACTTAAGAAACCGCATCATCGATGCGTGCAGGGTAATCAGAGAGACTACAGGAATATTTGAGCGAATACGTGACTCAATGCGCCGACGTCTAGATGCATGCGTAATGTCTGAAGGTAGACATATTGAACATTTCCTATGATTTCTACATGTTCTGTGTTTTTTCAATAATAAATTAGTTTTGTTAATCGTTTAATGCAGGTACTAACTACAAAATAACAATAAATCCAGTTCGCATTTATGACGATATATCTCTGTAGTTGTTCGTAAAATAATTTTTTGCTGCGAACTGGTTTATTTTGGGCAAAAAACCCAAGACACATTTTTTGTTTAGAATGAAACAGGCTATCGGAAATACATTTTTAAATGGTAAACAAATGATAAGACAAAAAGTTACATTGGAAATTAATTTTAGGGGTTGCGTTTTCCACCCCTTACAAGGTAAACCAAATAAATTACTGGCTAAGTGTCTTTTTGGTAGTACAAAACGTCAGGTCAATTTCAATATTGTAACTTTCAGTGCTTGTGAAAAAAATTGTTATACAAATTTTATGTACCCCCTTTAAGGGGCTGTATCTTAACAAGGGATGCTCCAATAAAGTTTATTTATATGAAAGAACCTATCTTTTTTCGATGAGGAATCACCTCCTTAAATGTTTTACACTTATTCAGTTACACCCTGTATATTATATTCAGAGCTCCAAAAAAAGTAGATTGCATTGATAAGTACATTGATAAGTAACTTTGTCGAAAATACCCGAAACAAGAAGCAAGTACAACCATCTTGTCTTGTATCGGGTATATTATCAAGTTCAGACATGGCAAGGAAATCAACTTAACCCTGAAGACTGGGGTTGGAAATTAATAAATAATACTCTGGAACCAATCAAAACTCTGTTCCCCCCTGCTCCTGAGAAACTCCTTAACATAATTTTTTGCAATTGCAAGAAAGGTTGTGGTGTCAAATGCAGCTGTAGAAAAGTAGGGTTACAGTGTTCACCTGCGCGTACCAATTGCCAAGGTCACTCTTGTTCAAATGTTGAGTTGAGTACAACAGAGGATGATTCATGTGATGCTGATGAAAAGACAACTGATACATCATTATTTGAACAATTAATGAACATCCGGTAAGAAGAGGATGAGGAAGAAAACGAAGAAGAAATCGCAGAAGACATGATTATTGAAATTAACTTTGACGAGTATGAATCAGATTGAAGTATCAAAAGAAATCACTGCTCTATGCTTGCTTTGTTCAGCTCCAAGTTCACACATTTCACATCGCTGTTTCGGGGACAATATTTATATTGTTGAACAGGTATATATATTGTGGCAGGTGTCTTGTCTGCTGGACCGGGTAGGTACCTGAGTTATTCTCAGGTATCTTGCGTGACAACAATGACCTTCATGCTCTGCGAATCATCTTGCTTGTTAAGGCAATTGGGGCATTTTTCAATTTCGGTTGCTTCACGAATTATCCTGGCCTGAAGATTTTTATCCGTAGCAATGGTCTTGGTGTTTTAGAAACTCATTGTGTGGTCTATTTCCTGGTGGTGTTTGGAAAGAGATGATGCTTGGTCTGATTTGCGAACAGCTAGTTCATGTTCGTAGGCTCTGTTGGAAATTCTTCTATTGGTCTGGCCGATGTAAGTTCTGTGACAGTTAGAACATGGTATTTCGTATATGCCCTGTGTTTCTCTGCGTATCGTGTCCTTGGGTGTTCTTAACAGAGTGGAGATTTTGTTGTTAGTTGTGTCCAACAATATAAATATTGGTCCCAAACAACGAAGTGACCAGTGACCAGTATAAATAGATAAGTACTATTATGACTACTCACATATTGATTTCAATGTAAGAGCCAACGGTAGACAACTGTTTCAGCTTATTGGGCATCGTCAGTACCGGGCAGGCGGTCCTCGATTGAAGACAGAATGTGAATAACCAAAAAAAGTATTTGATAAAGATAACTGCAAACGCAAGAGAGACATAAGTGGTACCACCTATTGGTGTGACAAATACGAGTAGGAAGCGATTCTCATTTTGGGGTCTCCGGCCGCCTCTGCAATCTCTTTTCATTATTATTCAAGGTTCTAGCTTCTCGATGATATCATAAGTAATGTCTCCGTAGGGGGGGATGTTATTGTCTTTTTTAGAATGCAAGTTGTTGTTATGAGATGTAAATTGGATAATTTCTCTACTGAATGAAGTTTATATAGCTAGAGCAAGTGGACATTAATAGTAGTATAATGAAAACGGCGTTTACAGAAAGTTCTGATGATGAAAAGGCTGATATTGTTTTACTTCATTTTTACATTTAGGAATCGATATCAAACTGAAACTCACAAACTGGTCTCTCGAATTTGACAGCTACCAGAGGACTTAAGTATCCTTCCGAGTTCATATAAGGGAAATAATATCCTGGGAAACCTTGGATACCTTTCGGGTAGTAACTTATGGGTCCCAAATATTCAACATCAGCTGGATTTTCACCATCACATGATAACCAAACATTCTGCATCTGGAAAAAAAATCGAATGACAAAAACTTATTTTGTAATGACAACATGTTCAACTATCATTTTGAAAATATATACATTTTTATAACTCGATGGAAAGAGACCTATATCAACATTATTTTCTTATTACCACGATATGTTGAAACACCGTTGAATAGAAAATGAAATCCACACAATACATTTTCGATACATTTTTGAATTACCGACCAAAACAGTTAGTTTTCCATATATACAGTGTCGCCATTAAAGTGCGCACCATATGGGAAACTTTTTTTTCGAAAAGTTTCAATGAAGTTTAAGTTCGGCACTTGTTTGTGCTTTAAACTTGACTTAAAATGATGCGGCCAACTGCGACCCACTGACGTTCAGTGTTTGTCAAATTCAACTTTTTTTTTGAAAAAAATTGAAAAAGGACATTTCTAGATCGAATTTAACAGAAAGTTACTTGAAAAAGTTATGTCTACGGCAATTTTATATCCATATGCCAAATTTTATGCAACTAGGATGAAGTTAACATTTTGCAAGTTACAAGTTCGGTTAATTGTCATCAATTCATGTATACATAACAAACTCATCATGGAGTTCAACATTTCTGATACATTTCTGATACTTATACGGACATTTCTAGAGAGAAAATAAAAATTTCGATAGAACTATTATTATTATTATTATTATAAATTTTTAACAACAATAATATTATAGAAAATACAAATGGGTACAAAAAATTACTTATTGATCTAAATGAGGTTGTCAAACACTTATAGCCTACATTTCAGTATGTCGTCCTCCACGTTCAATACAAATTATGGTCCTTCTACTGACATCTGTAACTGCATTTTTAATAAATCGGGGATTTATATTCGCACAGTACTCGCGAATGGTATTTTCCAGATGTTGTATGTCAGTAAATGGTCTACTTCGGTACACTTTTTGTTCCAGGTAATCCCAAAAGAAAAAGTCTAAAGGCGTCAAGTCGGGTGATCTAGGTGGTCAATAATGTTCCCAGTTACGTCCAATAACTTCGCCTTTGAACATTTGTTGGAGGGACTGTATTACAGCAACCGTGTGATGTATTGGTACGCCATCAAGCTGATACCATAGGTTGTATTTAATATTTAAAGGCATATTATCTAAAACTTCACTAACCTCATTATTTTAAAGGTTGAGATAACCGACGGATGATAAATTTTTCCTAAAGGAAAATGGCCCAATTATTTGGTCGTTAAGTATCCCACACCATACCTACATTAGTTTTAAAGGAATACTGATAGCCACATTCAACTGTGAAATTGGGATTTTCCTGGGCCCACCATCGGCAATTTTGAGAACTTATCGTTCCATTTGAAGAGAACGTTGCCTCGTCTGTCCATAAACTTTTAAACGGAAACTTTACATTTCCTTATATCTCTCCTTGAAACCAGAATGAAAACCCCAAACGGACAACAAAATCTTGTTCTTTTAATGTGTTAATAAATTATGGCTTGTAAGGCCAAAATTCATTCTTTAATAAAATGTTTCTAACACTTTATCTCTTGTAATCGGTATTTTTTATAATAGCGGTTATGCTCGTTTGCCCGTGTTCAATAACTTTTAAACAAATGTTAAGTTGGGCCTCCTCATCATATTTACTTGAAGTGTGCTTTTCCTTAAATTGATTTGCTATGGATCCTGTTTCTCTAAATTTCGACATTATCCTTGACACAGTAGTATGTTGAACATTTTTTCCTGGATGCCGTTCATTAAAAATGTTAGCTACTTGCCGGTATGGTGTATTCTCACCACATATTAAAACTATTTCTATTCTCTCCTAAAGAGACAACATTATTGCAACAATAACTGTTGAAAATTTCACAAGTAAAACAACAACTTGACACTACCATAGCATGCATTTTGTTTGTCAAGACCTACTTAAGAATTTTATTCAACGTGAGCATCCTTACCGCCCTAGTTAGTGTTTATAAATAATCTGTAAATACTGAATATCGAAATTTCAATGTAATTTCAACTCTAGTAATTTTATTAATACTTATTGCAGTTTTTGAGTTGTGTCTGCTTTTCCAAAATTGAAGGTGCTGACGTTTGTTTAAGAAAATAGCCAAGTGATTGAAACTTTGCACCAGTCATGTAAAAATTTGTATAGCAAATTTTTAATTTCTCTCTAAAAATGTCCGTATGAGTAAAAATTTATCAGAAAAGTTGAACTTCATGATGAGTTTGTTATGTATACATGAATTGATGACAATTAACCAAACTTGTTTTTTGAAATAAAGGGGATATCTGTCAAAAATAAGCGAAACGTTAACTTCATCCTAGTTGCATAAAATTTTGCATATGGATATAAAATTGCCGTAGACACAACTTTTTCAAGTAACTTTTTGTTAAATTCGATCTAGAAATGCACTTTTTCAATTAAAAAAAAAAAAAAGTTGAATTTGACACACTGAACGTCAGTGGGTCACAGTTGGCCGCATCATTTTAAGTTAAATTTAAAGCACAAACAAGTGCCGAAGTTAAACTTCATTGAAACTTTTCGAAAAAAAGTATCCCATATGGTGCGCACTTTAATGGCGACACTGCATACCGGGTGTCAACGAATCTATTAGACAAGTCATAACTTCTAGACTATTAGGTGTATCAAAACGAGATTTGGTACAGATAAATGGTATGTGGAGAGGAGAGTTTTCACATATTTTTCACTTTCCGGTCACTTCCGGTTTCAGCGGAAATGGCTCCGGTTCTGAATTTTTAAATGGAACACCCTGTATATTGTAACATTTTTGGATTTCTGAGACAATTCTGGATCAGAAACTGACATTTCCGGAAGTTTTTCAGCCTACTTGATTTTTTCAGAGTCACTTTTAAAATTGCATTTAGGTGGCCATGATCGGACGTAAACTAATCTATGGACCTCAGGTGATATCAGAAAATTGCAATAGCGGAGTTTTAGTGACTAGTGTGTTGAATATGAATGAGACAAGTTTACAAAATAACATTTTCGTGTCTAACTATTAATTTTCAAATAGCGACCATTTTTTGACAAGCACTTTCCGAAAAAAGGATTTTTTGACATATCTAACGATACTAATTTATTTGCGATTGGATTACAAATAAGAACATAAATTAAATATTACTGAGGAAAATACTCGATACAAATTCATTTACTTTTGTCAAGGGTGCCATGGATAGGAATGATGCATAATATTTTGCGGTTATTTCCATCAAGTCCACTTTGGAGAACAAAACGCTCACCTAGGTTATGACAGTGATATAAGCTTTATGAGCAGAAAGTAGAAGTTTCTCTTGATTTTCGTTAATTTTAGTTTAATTTTTCGTCGAAATAATGTATACTCAAAGTGAAAAAGTGGATATGTTGTTATTGTTTGGAGAATGCCACAGAAATTCAAGGAAAGCTGATGAGTTGTATGCTCAGAGATATCCCAATCGCCAACACCCATCTCATCAGTATTTTCCTTATGTTGAGAGTCGTTTTAGGCAAGAGGGAAATCGAGACGCAGAACAGAGGTTTGTCATAAATGAGGAGACTGAGATTAACGTTCTTGCTATGGTAGAAGTTGACAAAACGGTTTCTTTAAGAGAAATTAGTAGAGAAATGCAGATAAGTCACGAATCAGCAAGAAAAATACTGAAAAAGCACGGATATCGAGCATTTAAATATCAGTTACATCAACATTTGTATGCTGACGACGGCAATAGAAGAGTAGTATTTTGTGATTGGTTGCTTCAAAATCATAGAGTTAACCCAAATTTTATCAACTTCATTCTATTTTCCGACGAATCACGGTTTACAAATAATGGCATGTTTAATAAGCAGAATTGTCGGTACTGGGCCCAACAAAATCAACATGCAATGAGAGAGGGCAATTTTCAAGAAAGGTTTGGCGTCAATGTCTGGGCTGGTATCGTTGGAAACAGAATAATTGGTCCAATATTGTTTCAAGGTCAGTTAACAGGGGTTAGATACTTGGGTTTTCTCCAAAATGAAATCGAGGATCATCTTAATGATATGCCTTTAGAAGTTTTACGGCAAATTTACTTCCAGCAAGATGGAGCACCACCCCATAATAGCAGAGACGTACTTGATTTTTTAATAGAGCATTTTAATAATAGAGTTATTGCAACCAGCGGTCCAGTACGGTGGCCTGCCCGCTCACCGGATCTGACTGTGTTAGATTTCTTCATTTGGGGATATGTAAAAGAAAGGGTCTACTATGCAACAGCCCCAGCCACTCTCGAAATCTTAGAAGAAAGGATTCAACAGGCATTTAGAAGTATATCGCCTCAAATGTTACAAAACGTGTAACAATTGAACGAGCTGAAATGTGCCTTGAACAAGGAGGGATGCACTTTGAAAATTTACTATAGTGGAATTTTCAAGAACTTAGGATATTGCAAAAATCTAAGTGCATCGCTGAAATTATTAGTTAAATTTGTGAAATTTGTTGATCCAATCGCAAATAAATTAGTAACGTTAGATTCGTCAAAAATCCTTTTTTCGGAAATTGCTTGTCAAAAAATGGTCGCCATTTGAAAAATAATAGTTAGACACGAAAATGTTATTTTGTAAACTTGTCTCATTCATATTCAACACACTAGTCACTAAAACTCCGCTATTGCAATTTTCTGATATCACCTGAGGTCCATAGATTAGTTTACGTCCGATCATGGCCACCTAGATGCAATTTTAAAAGTGACTCTGAAAAAATCAAGTAGGCTGAAAAACTTCCGGAAATGTCAGTTTCTGATCCAGAATTGTCTCAGAAATCCAAAAATGTTACAATATACAGGGTGTTCCATTTAAAAATTCAGAACCGGAGCCATTTCCTTAGTCCTTAGTCCTTAGTCTAGCACCACATCGTGGTGCTAGACTAACCCACAAAGTATACAGACCCACAAATGCTAGATTCATTTGAATGAATCGAGTCCCGTACAAAAAAAAGTTTTATCACCATTTTTCAAAAAATTATTCAATTGTTGACCAACAAATTTTTCCACAATCTCCGTTGGCATAAATAATGGGATAAAAGGTATAAACATGAAACGGCTCAATTTTCAACAGCTTTCCCAGGACGAAATGCGTTAACGCGCTGCAAAACCAAAAATGCACGGCGCGCAGTCGGAGAGTAGGCTGGGTTTAAAAAAAAAATAATAAAATATAAGAAAATGCTAGGGGGCGCCACCAGTTTATTTTCGCAGGTTCAAACTGGGGAACCTTCAGTTCTTTTGGATTTCGTCCTGTACTATACTTTGAAAACTTGGATATAAGTACAATTATGCTTATTTGGTTTGGAAAGACTATGATGATTTGTCGGGAGAGACAGATAGCAAGCTTCACCTTGAACCACTTATTTATTAAGAAAAAAAAATTAAAAAAAGGATATATGTTTGGATGACAAAAAAATAGGTATATTAATATTATTGATAAGTACACTGAAATTCTTCAAGGTTCTAATTTATGAGTGAGTTGAGTGAAGAAGTTTAATTTCTAATAGTATCGAGTAAATACTGATTACAGCATTGTATCATACTCGAGATTACTTCTGAGTTTACCACATATGAAATTCCTATCAGTCAAAATAGGGTTAGTGATGTAGCTATAAAAAAAAAAAATATATATATATATATATATATACACATATATATATATACACATATATATACACATATATATATATACACACATATATATACACACACATATATATATATATATATATATATATATATATATATATATATATATATATATATATATATATATATATATATATACTGAACGTGCGCACGTGAAGCTTACACTTTAAGGCTAATTCGTAATGAGTGGTAAGATGTCGTATAGTTGAATATGGAGAATTATATAATAGATATAAATGTAAGTATCACAAATACATATGTTTTCTCTACAGTCACAAACAAATATCATGCATCTTATCTGTCACATAATTCAGGATTCAGGTTCAGATGTAACTTGGTAACCGGCGGGTGAACAGCATTACTGCACTCTCCAATCCAACTGCACAAAAGGTATTTCATTCAAATTCATCGAGGTACATCAGAATTGTGTCACGGATTCAACTGTCTGAGACTGACTCAATACTAAGAGTAAGAGTACGATCCTAGAGTGAGACCCTTGAGTAAGACCCTCTTTTGATGAGGGTCTACGATCATATATGAAATTCGGCAGCTTCTCGATTTTGTTGGAAAGTGCTGCGATTTTGTAGGAACAAGCAGCGAATGTAAATCCCTCTCAAGGTACTAGTTTTCAACCAAATGTCACGAATACGTTTATAACGTATCTACACAAGAAAACATGAAAACTAGTGTAACATAAGATTCAGCAAAGAAAAATCCCAAAACTTGGATGAAAAGAAATCACTTCAAATTCTTCGTGAACCGTTCGCTACTTTTTCGACTTATTCTATCGTTCAAACTTCGAGAACTCGTTTTGTTTGTTGTTTTTTAATCCCCTGGCATTTAACACTTTTTGTGGAGTGCGTAGAATGTTTTGCTTGCCGAACTTCCTACAATCTTCAACTGTCAGTAGACAACCACAAATTCATTTTGTTCAATGGCTAGTACAGGGTGTTCCTGAATAGTCATGCTCATTTTGTTGTAACGCTAAACTAGCCGTTACAAACAATTGGCCAATATATACATATATTTATACATATATATATCTATATATATATATATATATATATATATAAATATATATATATATATATATATATATATATATATATATATATATATATATATATACAGTGTCACCGATAAAGTCCGCATCAAATGGGCAACTTTTTTATTTATCGTTTTATGTGAAATTTGATTTTGGCAGTAGATTTTGCTTGATGAATGATGTCAAATGGCGTCTACAAAATAGGTCACGTGATTTCCTTAACCTGTCAAAATTGACATTTAAAAAAAGAAACATCAAAAAATGACATTATTCTTCAAAATATCCAAAAATATCAAATGATAAAAACATTTTCTTTTGTAATTTTATACCCACACACCAAGTTTCAAACCCATAATAAATATTTTATATTTTCACTATTTTTCCGCATTCCTGCTTTTTCTACTTATCAGAATTTAAGCACACCTGTACTAAATCATTTATTTTAACTAAACTCGTCACCGAATTTCTTTTTTTGTAATATAATAATATTTTAAGAGCCTCTTTGATGTTAAAAACAAATTTTGAAAAATAAAAGTTGTCAAACTTGATGCAAAGTTCATCTAGTTTGTTCTAATTCATATTGTGAGGCCATTTGCTCATTAAAAAACTCAAGTACTGTATAGTTTTGAAAGCCCCGCTGAAACTAGATGAACTTTGCATCAAGTTTGACAACTTTTATTTTTCAAAATTTGTTTTTAACATCAAAGAGGCTCTTAAAATATTATTATATTACAAAAAAAGAAATTCGGTGACGAGTTTAGTTAAAATAAATGATTTAGTACAGGTGTGCTTAAATTTTGATAAGTAGGAAAAGCAGGAGTGCGGAAAAATAGTGAAAATATAAAATACTTATTATGGGTTTGAAACTTGGTGTGTGGGTATAAAATTACAAAAGAAAATGTTTTTATCCTTTGATATTTTTGGATATTTTGAAGAATAATGTCATTTTTCGATGTTTCTTTTTTTAAATGTCAATTTTGACAGGTTAAGGAAATCACGTGACCTATTTTGAAGACGCCATTTGACATCATTTCTTAAGCAAAATCTACTGCCAAAATCAAATTTCACATAAAACGATAAATAAAAAAGTTTCCCATTTAATGCGGACTTTATCGGTGACACTGTATATACTACATACGATCCTGCGATAAAAGTTCATAAAAATTTATTAATTTGTTGATTATGATATTTTATAACTATTGCAAAATAAAATGTCTAAGAATTGTTGATAATTTTTTCACATTAAACAATGGCAGTTATTAATATGGGATATAAATTTTTCACGTAATTTGTTTATTTAATTGTTTTGAACAAATAGAGGAATTCGATATTTTTGAAAATTTTTTTTTTTGATATTTTGTTGTCTAGAGATAATTATTTTTTTTTAAATTTTTTCTTATTTCAATTTTTAATTGTTTGAAATAGATTCTTTCATGTTTCGATTATTTAAATAATTAGTAAAAATATAAGTTTGCTTTTAAAAATCATAATTTGCACTTTTAAATAGTTTGTCAGAAAAAAATTATTTACTATCCAATTGTTTATTAGTTTAACAATTTGTTATGAACAAATATTGACCAACGTTATATTTTTTTCTGAAGCAAAGAAAATTATAAAAACAGCTATATATAAAAAAGTGCCATGAAAAATGTTTATTATAATAAATAAGAAAATTTTTTATAGCATTTCTTTACCTAGCTGTTTTAATTTTTTTTTCTGCTTCAGAAAAAAAATATAACGTTGGTCAATATTTGTTTATAACAAATTGTTACACTAATGAACAATAAAATTTTTTTTTTGCCAAACTATTTAGAAGTGTAAATTATGATTTTTAAAAGCAAACTCATTTCTTAACTAATTATTCAAACAATCGAAACATAAAAGAATCGATTTTAAACAATTAAAAATTGAATTTTGAAAGAATTTTAAAAAAAATCATAATTATCTCTAGACAACAAAATATAAAAAAAAACAAAAATACTGAATTTCTCTATTTGTTCAAAACAATTTAATGAACAAATTACGTAAAAAATTCATATGCTATGTTGATAACTGCCATTGTTTAATGTGAAAACATTGAAATATCAATTGAAAAAAATTTTATCAACAATTTTTAGATATTTCATTTTGCAATAGTTATGAAAAATCATAATTAACGAATTAATAAATTTTTATGAACTTTTATCGCAGGATCGTATGAAGTATATATATATATATATATATATCAAAAGGGCTCCACGAAGTTTAAAATTTATAGACCAATTATTGATACCTTTTATCCCATTATTTATGCAAACGGAGATTCGGAAAAAATTTGTTGGTTAACAATTGAATAACTTTTTGAAAAATGGTGATAAATCTTTTTTTCTGCGGTGCTCGATTCATTCAAGTGTTAAGAAGATACTGGATTTTTTTGAATTTTTAAAATTACAAAAAAATTATTTCATTTGATAAACTCTCTTTAGCGGCAGCGCGCATGCCGTAACAGCCGCGCGGAACCCCATTTTCAACGTCAAATTAAAATTATAAATAATGGAGATAGAGTTTCGGGAGTCGGGACTTTTTTATCGAAAATTTCCTCCTCTTTAACGGGCTTTTTTCAAATTTGCTCAAATATTAATATTTTTTGAGTTATCAACGAAAAACTAAATAACATTTATTTAAATCTCATTTCGTTAATAACAATTGCAATTTTCAACCTGCACCAAAATCCTTCAAAACCATTTTTCTAGAGGTGATTGCGTATCGAATGAGCTATCGTTCATATTTTTAGGACCTCTTTCTCTATTTTTCATGTTTTTGAACTAGACTATCATACAAGTACCAGTTTACCTCCTTAGTATTGTTGATGCTCCTAATGTGTTTCTTCAGTTTCTCAGGCATATCAGCAGGGAGTTGGTCTGCATTGTCATAATACTCGGGGGTCCATCCATAAATTTTGTTCAACTTCAGGAATATACACGGAGAGTTCTTATGGTAGTTGAAGAACTGGTCTCTGTTACAATCTCCCCAGTCTCGTACGTCTACTTCACAAACTTCACCCATCGCAGGGTAGTCGGAATGAGAACAAGTCTTGATCTGACCGTTACCTTTGGCAATTTTACTTGGAACATAGTACTCTGAAATTCAAATTAAAAAAATTAATCAAAAGATTGAATTTCCGTACTCAACAATAGCAGAACCATAAAAATACTAGTTCAACCCTAATTAATGGTTTTTATATGAATGTATACTTATTCTACCACCACCTGCTCAACAGCTACAGCTGTGAAACATTAATAATGAACCTTGGCAATACAGGCGATTCGCCATGTAATATCTCACACAAGTTTTATATTGGAAATTTTCAAATATATCGATTATGTTTTTCAAGCTTGTTATACCGGAAAAACGAGTAGAGATATTGTTGCGAAATGACGACGTCAAGGACTCTACCCTTAGGCTAGCAGCGATGATGTAATGTCACTATAACCAACACGACATGCTGTTTCCCTCCTAGGACTCTGAGCAACCCCCGACACTCAAAGTTGTAGCAATACAGGTTGTAACATAATACGTTAAAATATTCAAGTGACGTATTCCTGAGACAATTTTAAGAAAAAAAGTATATATGAACAATTTTTTGAATGTTCGGTCCACCCCAAGTTATTGAAAATGTCGGTAAGGTTCTAGATTTCGAGTGTGTGAAAGCCAAATGGAATAAATTCATTATTTCGGTTACGGTACACATTTTAACAAAATACCGAATTACGTCAAATTCAAATTGTAATTTGACATACTTCAACGTAAAAATGCTAGCCCTCCCATCAATCTCCTTTGAATGACAGGTACAACCTCCAATTTTTTAAATGGGAAGTAAAGGGAAGTATGGAAAGTATAATAATAGTATATTATGCAACGATCATGTAATGATGGTTATTAAGACACGAGCATCAACCGGGATACGAAACGAGCCGAAGGCGAGTTTTGTATGGTATATGCGAGTATATTAATAACCATTAAATGAGAGTTGCATACGCTATTTTTTCTAAACCCGATAAATAATGAAAAACTATAAATATTATACTTGTACTGAACACATTTACAGTAATTAACTCATATTTTTTTAAAAAAACACCAACTTAATGGTATTATCATGGATATATGAAAACTATGAAGATTCTAATTATATTTATATTGAATATAACAACTGTAATTATTCTGATCTTTTAAAAATATTGGAGTCGATGGTATTCCTTCTATATCGCTGTTTTCAGACATTTTGATAATATAGGTAGGTAATAAACTGATTTTGACAAATAAAGCAATTAGTTACTTAGGTTAGAATCTAGGACAAACAAAAGAACAGGATTCTTGATTGAAAAATTATGGGTTTCTATTGGTTGATAATCTGTATCGTTATGAAAAATCTGTATCATAATGGATATCATTATGAAACGGATTATGGTCATATAAGTGTATTGTTAGAGTACGGGTGTAGAAAAATTAAAATTATGTGGTTACCGAAATTCGATAAAATACACTCAAAACTTATTGCAATATACTCAAAACTTATTTCATGTTGAGGTATTGAAAATAAGAAAGTAAGTAAAAACCATAGCAGTGTTCTTTTCATATGATATCCTTTGGAAAAACTGTTAATAATTTTCGTGGCAACGTTAGTTTAAAACGCCTTGCCAACTTGTATTGTATGTTGCAACATCAATTGTCAGTGTTTAAAATAAAGTTTAAAGTTTGTTAACTTCAAATCTGAAACATGGTTAGATTAACGGAAATGCATAAAATAACAGTTTTACAAATGATTGATTACGGAGATAAAACCCGAACACAACAGGAAGTAGCTCGCCTATTCCATGAGAAATTTCCGCCCATATCTCAAGGAACAATAAGCAAAACAGAGAAGCAGTGTCGCGAACTTGGTCATGTGGGGCAGATAAAAAAACCAGCTCGAGTTTGGGGAAAACCCACATACTTTGAGTAGACAGGCATCCACCACATTCAATGTTAGCCATACATTAGTGTAAGATATGATTCTGATCTTCTATGAGCCAGAGTATTCTAGTTGGAAATGTCCAATATAATTTTATAGTCATATTCACCAATATGATATCCTAGTTTATATGCAGAGATGTCATTCCAAATTTAGCAGATTTATATCCTGATCCAGGAAACCCTCAAGTTCGAGTGAATACGAAATAGTTTCAGCAGGGTGGAGCACCACCACATTACCAAGTGAATGTCCGGCAATACCTCGATACAACATTTCCCAATCGGTGTATCGGGAGGCGAGGATCGATTGAATGACCAGCGCGATCACCTGATCTTTCATCATTAGATTTCTTTTTATGGTGATATGTAAAGAGCAATGTGTACAAAACTAAACCTTCAGATTTGAATGACTTGAAAGAACGAATAACGCTTGCGATTAGGTCGGTCACGCCTGATATGTTAAATAATGTTAGAAGACAGTTTTATTTGAGATTAGGATGTTGCCAAGACGTTCGCGGTGAACATTTTGAACATCTACTTCGTTAGCATCCATAGTTATTTTTCGTATTCTACATTTAATCACGTTTTGCAGTACATTTTAGTTTTTGAGTGTATTTTATCGAATTTCGGTAACCACGTGATTTTAATTTATTTTATCTTAATTGTTGCAATAAACTTGACATTTTTTAATAGAGAATAAAGAGACCTTTCAAACGATATACCACAAACCTATATTTCCCATTTGAAAATTGGGAGTTTTACCTGTCATTGGAAGGGGGTTAAAAGTAGAGTTGGCATTTTCACGTTGAAGAATGTCAAATTATGATTTCAATTTGGCGTGTTTCGGGATTTTTTTTGATATGTACAGTAACCGAAATAATGAATTTATTTCATTAGGCTCTTACACACTACATAATAAGTGAGAAATGTTTAAAATTGTTGAGACCGGTACATGACAACTAACGCTAACGCGAAACGCGCGTCGAGAGACCGTAATTTTGTTCTGGTTTTGGGAAAGTGTTTTCAATAGATACACTTCCATTCAATGCATGCTGTATTACTCAAGTATGATATTTATCTATAAAATAACCAGAAATTTATTACCAAAATACTTTGATTCCTTCATTACGTACAATAATCAAATTCATGACTACAACACAAGAACCATCAATCAATTCCACATTTCCAGGACAAGAACAAAGCAATCTATGAAATCGTTGTTTTTCAGAGGATTGAATGATTTCAACCAATTACCATGCCACATATATATATATATATATATATATATATATATATATATATATATATATATATATATATATATATATATATATATATATATATATATATATATATATATATTTCAATATTAAATTCTACAAAAAGGATTTGAAGCTTTATATCTTCTATTAATTATCTGCGATCGCTTTCGACAGTTGGCACTCCTTGAGGAGTGCCAGAAGATGACAATACTACCAACTGTCGAAAGCGCTCGCAGATAATTTATAGAAGATATAAAGCTTCAAATCCTTTTTGTAGAATTTAATATTGAAAAACTCAAAATAAAGGAAAATTAGTTGCATCAATCGGAATATATATATATATATATATATATATATATATATATATATATATATATATATATATATATATATATATATATATACAGGGTGTCCCTGGACTTCCTCTTTTCCTCTCGGGAATGTATAGATGGGGTCAAAATATCACCAGTACTTCATATAATTTTTTTTCCTAAAAGTTTTCGTAACCAAGTTACGGGCCCTCGAAGTTACAAAATGAAAAATGTTTTTCTTTGATAACTTTTCAAGTGGATATTCAAAATCATCCAAATTTTGGTAATTGACTAAACAAATGAATTCCGTCGATGAGCTTTCATGCAGGAGTCAGTTGTTTTGCTACAAAGTCAGGAACGGACTACCCCCGATGGTCCACACCCCAAAACTTTGAAATGACAGATATTTTTCAATATTTTTCAACAAAATAAGGTTACTTGGACCATTTTATAAATAAAAGTACTCGTGTGGAAAGTCGATCGGAGCAACGAGTCTTGATAAAAATGTAGTTCTACTCGACGACATCAAACCCGCTCGTCCACCATTATTTGAAATGAATAATTATCAAAGCAGAAATAATAATGATAACGTTAATTCAACAACATTTATAACAGGAATAATACAAAGTATGCTAAAATGAAGTCGTAAACAAAAAGTACAGTACCTATATGGAAGTTTAAGTCACAATTGTGATAGCAAATATCAAGTTCTGCAGATTCGTGGTGTTTTTAAACTAACAAGCTACTCTACTATGAAATATCGAATTTATTCCATATTTTGTATGTACATAATACGTGTGGAATAATCACGTTTCGTGTTGATCAGTTATCTGAATCTCATGAAACTCAACATTCGAATGTTTCAAATTCTTCTTCACAGCTAAACTGTTGAGGAGTTTCACTGATAATTATAATTTTATGGGAGAAATTCTTTAACACGAATCTAAATTTAGCTGAAAAAACGCACATCGGAAAAAATATTTACTATACTAATAAAAAGCAAACGAATGAACTACAAAAACGGCTGCACATGATCAGGTGAAAAATATCCAGGGAATAATATTTCTTTCACAGATGTTGACAAAAAAACCTTTTGGAAAGTTTTGATAAAAAATGAAAAACTGGAATGCGATTTTGTTTTGTTGAGTGGTGCGTTGTCATATGACTATCATTGTATTGTCAATATTCTATAGGATATTTTGAATTTTTTTGATATGGCCGAACAGTTTACATTCAATGAATATGCAGATATGCATGTATTTTATGGACGAGCATTTTGTAATGCTGCAGAAGCTCGTCGTCTGTATTCCGAGCATTTTCCCAATCGAACGGTACCGTCAAGAGAAACATTCGAGCGTGTCGATCGCAGCTTGAGGGAGACAGGTATGTAATAATTGATAATTAATTTGAACACGTTGTTTTATTTCGATATTATTGTAGGTACAGTTTTGCCAAAACGAGGTGGTGAGGGCGCTCCTAGGACTGTACGTACCGTTGTATTGGAGGAAAATATTTTGGAAGCCGTCGCTGATGATCCTTCAATGAGCATCAGAAATCTATCAGAACAGTTCCATACATCCAAGTCCACTATTCATAGAATAATTAGGGAACAACTGCTCCACCCATTTCACATCCAGAAGGTACATGCCATGACACCTCAAGATTTTCCAGCACGACTGGAATATGCCAATTGGTTCATGGATAGGCAAAGAGAGGATATGACTTTTATTAATTGAGTTTCATTCACTGATGAAGCAGGTTTCAGTAGAGATGGAGTTATCAACTCTCATAATCTCCATATATGGGCCGAAGAAAATCCCCATGGTATATTGCAAACCAAACACCAACGAAAATTCAACGTGAATGTTTGGGCTGGTATCATAGGAAACCATCTTATAGGACCATTCGTTCTACAGGACCGATTGAATGGAGAACGTTATTTGGAGTTCATTCAGAACGATTTGAATGGACTTTTGGAACATGTTCCATTGCAAACCCGAAGAGATATGTGGTTTATGCATGATGACGCTCCTCCTCATTTTAGTTTGATTGTGCGTGACCATCTGAACCATATTTTCCACAATAGATGGATTGGTAGAGGTGGGCCATATTCATGGCCATCGCGGTCTCCGGATTTGAATCCATTGGATTTCTTTCTGTGGGGGCATCTAAAAAGCCTTGTTTACGCTACACCTATTCACACAAGAGATGCATTGTTGAATAGAATAACATTACATTGTGAAGCCATACGAAACGACCCTGGAATGCTATTTCAAGTACAGAGAGGGTGTCTTCGCAGACTAAGAAAATGTATAGAGAGAGAAGGTGGTCATATCGAGCAGTTTCTGTAGCGGATTTTTCATTTCTGTTTGCTCTTGAGGCTCTTGAGTTTCGTGTTTGCATTATAAAAATTCGTTATGAACATTTTACCTATCATTTCCATTTTCCTTAAAAACTAATATTTTCGAATAATGGTAGACATCTCAGGATAAATGTTGCTGAATTAACGTTATCATTATTATTTCTGCTTTGATAATTATTCATTTCAAATAATGGTGGACGAGCGGGTTTGATGTCGTCGAGTGAAACTACATTTTTATCAAGACTCGTTGCTCCGATCGACTTTCCCACGAGTACTTTTATTCATAAAATTGTCCAAATAACCTTATTTTGTTGAAAAATATCTGTCATTTCAAAGTTTTGGGGTGTGGACCATCGGGAGTAGTCCGTTCCTGACTTTGTAGCAAAACAACTGACTCCTGCATGAAAGCTCATCGACGGAATTCATTTGTTTAGTCAATTACCAAAATTTGGATGATTTTGAATATTCACTTGAAAAGTTATCAAAGAAAAACATTTTTCATTTTGTAACTTCGAGGGCCCGTAACTTGGTTACGAAGACTGTTACGTCTATACATTCCCGAGAGGAAAAGAGGAAGTCCAGGGACACCCTGTATATATATATATATATATATATATATATATATATATATATATATATATATATATATATATATATATATATATAAATAGAAAGAGAGAGAGAGAGAGAGAGAGAGAGAGAGGTAGTCTTTGCTGACTAGTTACAAACAAATCCTTGGAGTTATTTGGCACTCGTCCTTTCATTTGAAAAATTTCAAAATCCTGTTAAACCTCTTCTTACAAAATTCATGTCCTAATACCTTATTGAACAAGATATTGTTTAACACGTCCCCAAATGAAATAGATCATAACGTTCGTCCTTCAATCTCTCCAAGTCAGGACAATGATATATATACTATACTTCGCGGAGTGAACACGTAGTTTCGAAACCTCTACAAAAATGTCCTTTAAGTGTTGTAAATCTAAATTAGTTAGTTATTACGTATGCAAAACCTGCTCAGGCATCTATCATAAAAGTTGTTTAATGAAAAAGAAAAATCAAATTCGATATTTAAACGGTAATATCATAGCTTGTTGTAATGAAGATTCTTACACGGATGTTGACCAGGAGGAAATCAGCTCATTGGAAAAAACAATCCACGACCTGAGTAAAGATAGCTATGACAAAGATAATTACATAAAAAGATTGAAAGAGGAGCACGATATATTTCTACAGGAGGTAATGAAATCTGAACATGAATTGAATTGCCTAGTACAGCAGCAAAAAGCTATCATCGCTCAACTTGAAGGAAAGATAACGGAACTACAAAAAGACATTGGGAGATATAAAGTTCCTACAAAAAGTATTTACACACAAACAATGAGTAAAGAAACTCAGCACAAGGCTACTTCCACCTCGTCTGATAAATCACACGATTATTCCAGTGGTGGAGGTGGATATATTCTTGGACATATATCTACACAAACGATGCAGGAACACGACACCCAAATTAAGGATAAAGAAGCGATCCTCAAGAATAGTCAGTCCAAGATACTAGAGGGAAACAACAAAAGGAATATCTTGTTAATATCAGGCCAAAACGGTAGAAATATGGCGGATATATTAAATAGACAAGCTGGAAACCAGTTCTTAACCCAATCTATCCTCAAACCTAACTGCAGTGAAAAGGAGCTAATAAGCACCACTATCGAGGCAATTAAAAATAGCAGTAAAAATGATATAATCATTCTCTGGTCGAAAAATTATTCTGCAAACATTAAAGACTTAACTAACTTATTTGTAGGAAATGATAGTCTGCCTCAATTAATTTTCATTACTGAGCTCTACAGAAACGATAGTAGAAATATCAACAACATCATCTACAATAGCGATTTAGCACTCAAAATAAACTTTCAAAAATGGAAACTACCAAATAATATTATTGAATGTAATGGCGAAAATGGTTCTTATGTAAGGCTATACTCAACCACATCAGTACTCATTACAGTACACTTCACAATCCTGCATCAGATCAGTTGGGTCTTGATAGTTACCGAGTATCACAAAAAATATATCCTACAGCCCCTACAACCTGCGATGAACAAACCGATCATCTGTACCCCCGATTGTCTCAAATATCATTTACCTCCGAATACTCAGTCAAATCTAATGCTGTTGAAGACCGACCAATATCACTTGCTGAAGAACTACAGAATACCGTAGCAGACACTTATATTACAGCAACTAATTCCAATAGTGATTTTTTATTATCCAACCAGGAACAAATCAATCTGCTGATATAAACGTTAATCTAAGCACAATCAGGGATTCCCCTGTAAAATTTTGTCATGTAAATGTGCAAGGTTTTTTAAATAATCATTCCCTAGTTGAGTTGTTTGTGAAAACGTACGATATTGATGTTTTGTGTGTGTCTGAACACTGGATGCAAGAAAATTGTGGAATAAACGATGTTCATTTTGGTAACTATAAAATAGCTTCAATTTTTTCTAGAAAAAGCCATATTCATGGGGGTACTTTGATACTCTCAAAAACCGATAATAGTTTCTCTGAACTTGGTCATATTAGATTACTTTCAATTGAATGTGTAATTGAATTAGCCTCTATCATCTATACAGTAAATGATTGCAAAATTGCTATTGTATCTGTGTATAGACCACCCAATGGAAATTTAAATACATTTGTAAATAGGTTAACTGAAGCACTCAATGTAGCCACTGACCGTTCTAATTTAGTAATTGTCTGTGGAGATTTCAACATAAATTACCAGAAATATGATATGAATACTAAGCTTATATTAGATATTTTTAATTCACATCAACTCAGTAATAATTATTTAGGTCCCACCAGAGTATTCACCAATAGAAACGCTCATAGGAGTTCAACCTGTATTGATTATATGGCGACCAGTCTTCCGCAATCTAGTTATGAATGTAAACTAGTTCAACCTAATATAGCCGATCATCTAGCTCATGTATTGGTATACCAGCACAGGAATATTACTGAAAAACCTAATAATACCTCTCCAGTTTTGAGACGTCAGACTCGAAATGAAAATATTGAGGAGTTCCGAACAAAGCTTCTAAGTGAAGACTGGACTCTAATTTACCTCATGACGTTAAATGATGCTTTCAACTATTTCATCAATACAATTCTATGGTATTTTGATATATCATGCCCAAAAAAGAGAGCATGCGGCAAAAAGAACTATAAATGTTGGATATCTCCGGAAATCATTGAGGAAGGAAAGAACTTGAGGAATCTATTTTGGCTTCTGTCCAATTGTCATGAAGCTGATCCAACATTTCTCGAAAGCTATAAAACAAAATTGATAGAGCATAAACAAAAAATAAACATGGCAAAAAAAGAGTTCTTTAGTAAAAAAATAGGTGAGTCCGAAAACAAAATAAAAGAAAAGTGGAACATTATAAACAATGAACTCGGGAGAAATAAAAATGGGTTGAAACTAACGATCTCTCTCCAGCAAGATAATGAACATATAATGGAGCCTGTTGCAGTATCTGAATTATTTGCTAATAATTTTTCAATGGGATCAGAAAATGCGGCATTCCACCACTTTGGACAAAATTTATCCCTTCCCTGTACTACCCCTAAATTGGTTGGTACCATATTACCTTTTTCATCCAACCCTCTAACGGAATACGAGGTACTAAGCGCTCTGTCTGAAATGAAAAATAAAAAATCTGCAGGCTATGATGAACTCTCTATAATCACTCTCAAGAAAATCATTCCAACAATTATTAAACCATTAACTTACCTTATGAGCCAATCTCTAATACAAGGTATTTTTCCAAATGTTTTAAAAAGAGCGGTAATTATTCCCGTACATAAAAAAGGAAGCCGCAAAGAAATTGAAAATTACAGACAAATTTTTTTACTCCCCTCCATATCAAAACTTTTTGAAAAAGTAGTTTCGGTAAGAATAATGGACCATTTGGAAAATGAAAATCTTTTATGCGATTCCCAACATGGCTTTAGACGAAAAAAATCGGTTGAAACAGCATCTTATCATCTAATGAATTACATATACACTGAGATCGAAAACAAAAAATATGTCCTCTCTTTATTCTTCGATTTATCGAAGGCTTTCGATACAGTGTGCCCGGAGTTTCTACTCCCTAAACTATCCAATTTAGGTCTCCCAATTAATATAATTAATTGGATACAATCTTACATGTCCGAAAGAAACATGAAGGTACTTTGCACACTCGGTGTGCCCCAGGGCTCGGTTGTAGGCCCCCTACTGTTTCTCCTATATACAAACGACCTACCTCAATATATAGAAGATGGACACATTACGATGTTTGCGGATGACACTACCATAACTTTAACGGGACAAAACGTTGAGCAACTTATTTGTAAATCTGAAAGTATTGTTGATCAGTTCAGTGCTTGGTGCCAAAGAAACAAACTTATCCTTAATACCTCCAAATCAGTATCGATGAAGTTTCACTTTAGGACTGATACTCTAAATGCTCCTGTTACATATGATATTGAAAACGTACAGGTGACGAAATTTCTTGGTACCTATTTAGATTCTAATCTAAACTGGGAAAAACAAGTAGACAATACATGTTCTAAAATAAATAAAGCATACTATGCAATAAAGCAACTGAAATCAACATTAAGAGAATCAGCGTTACTCAGCATTTATTATGCTATGGTATACTCCCATATCAATTTTAATATTATGATCTGGGGGAGGGCAAATGATTTTATGAGAGTTTTTGTTGCCCAAAAACGAATTATAAGACTTATATTCAATATGAACTACAGGGACAGTTGCCGTGCTATCTTTATTGAGAAAAAAATGTTAACAGCGCCTTGCATCTTTATCTTGAAATGCATAATGTTTGCTAGGGAAAACCCTAATCTCTTCACAGAGAACGCCACTGTCCATAACTACAATACCAGAAATGGACATCTATTGCAAATCCCTCAACATCGTATGTCATTTTTCAAAAAATCTCCACAGTACAATGCTTTCACCTGCTTCAATAAGATACCAGATAAATTTAAAAAGGTCAAGAGTAACCTAAAATTTCACAACAATATTAAAAACCTTCTAATACAGAAATGCTATTATAGTTATCAGGACTTCTTGAACGACGATCTCCCAAACAACTCAAATATATTTTAATTTAAAGTTTTGTCTGGCATTCCTAGTCTAACATTGTTATTATGTATATATTTTTGCTTATTTTGTGTGTGCCTTATCACTGCGATGTAAGTTCACTGAATGTAGTACTCATTTGATTATTTGACTTGGGGTCCTCATAATGTCATATTTTAAATATATACCCTGACTTACCACATATACCAAGTGTATCGCGTTTTGGTCAATAAATATTATCTTATTATCTTATCTTATCTTATCTTATCAATAATAATAATAATGACATTCAGATAAATAATTATCTTTTTACTTCCTTACCATATACCAGTGATATTACACCCAAACTCACACGAATTTTCAAAAATATTGATAATTTAAAAATTGCACACAAACCTATTTTAACAATTAATTCCCTTTTTTCAAACTTAAAAGATAAAATCCCAAAAAAATTTCAATCTCAAGTGGTTTATAGTATCCCTTGTATAAGTTGCAGTGCTGAATACATTGGTCAGACTGCCAGATTATTAAAAGACAGAATATCTGCACACAAAAGTGATTGTAGACTTCATCCAGAAAGATGTGCCCTTAGTGAACATGTTTATAATAATGGACATGTATTGGATTTTAACTCAGTAAAAATCTTGACTGAAGAGAGGAATGTTTCTAAAATATTATTCCTTGAAATGACTTACATTTTGCAATCACAAAATTGTCTGAATAAAAAAACTGACTTACAACATTTAAGTGAAACATATTTCTATTTACTTTTTATTGTCAAAAATTGGAATTCCTTCAAAGACAACTCATTTGACATTACTTAAATTAATTTATCAACTTATCAACAAAAATTATGTAACAAAACTCTTTCTTCTGAAAGCAACTGTAACTCTTTGATTAATTGCACCAGCGGCAAATGCCAAGTCTACTTCTTGAAAATTTTAATGAACTGACAAGTGATGTGTTTCTAACCTAAGATTACCACGTTTATTCTCAAATAAAATTTTATGATTATTCCTTTTTAACGTATATATATATATATATATATATATATATATATATATATATATATATATATATATATATATATTGTAGCTTTCATTTAATTCATATGTCTTGTATATGTACAGTTGTTACTTGTTTTCATCATGATTACAACGTTCATATTTTAATTTTAACTCTAACTCAATTGCGACCAATCTCACTAACATTGTAAGTATTCATTTATTAACTTAAGTTCTGTATTAATTCAAAGTCTATCATCTCAGCTCCCTGATGATGACAATATCCATTGTCGAAATATTGAAAATGTAATGTTATAAGAGTACACTTCAAAGCTTCTTCAGGGCTATCTAAAATACAATTTGGTTTAATTTTAACAGAAGAAGGTTGATATTGACTTACAGTAAATATAAAAAAAAAATATATGAGAACACTGTATAAAGTAATTGTAGAAAGTTTGTAAAAAATTTTGAATTGATTTTAAATTGACTTAATAGTTGTCAAAATTGATATAACTTTGTTTAACAATTTTGAAAAACAAATAGTTCATGTTCATGGAAATATTTAGTTATATTTGATTTACAACAAAATGTCAGAGAAAATTCGTGTTTGACTTAACAAATTGAAAAAAGAAATACATGATGAAAAATTCCCAATGATGTATTTCTTTTTTCAAAATTGTTAAACAAAGTTATATCGATTTTGACAACTATTGAGTCAATTTGAATTCAATCTTTTGACAAAAATCTTTCACAAACTTTCTATAATTATTCTATACAGTGTTCTCATATATATTTTTGATATTTACTGTAAGTATCCATATTAACCTTTTTCGTGATTCTTTCAGGAAGACTACAACTGGTCTCACCAATGTAAGTTGAATCACAAGAAGAACATGGAATACTATATATAATATTAGATTTTTCTTCATTGCTGAGAGTGGTTTCAATTTTAGAATATAGAATATGTTGAGTCTGCAGTCACATAAAAGTGACTCAACAAACGTTCTTGTGGACTGGCTGAACATGTTATCTCTTCTGATCATGTTATGGATTATGAAAATACAAAAATTTCAACAGTTGAAAATAAATAAGTCAAAAGGGTATTTCTGGAAATGATTCACATAAGTAAAAATAATAATAACTTGAACAAAATATTAAAAATACAAAGTTGAAGTCAAATTTACAATTATATTTTAACCTTTGATCAATAAAATTAAACAAATAATTTCAATATAAAAAATTATATATCACATCATTAAAATCTCACTGTATTTGCAAATATCTTAAAAATCACATTTTCTCTGGTGCTGTGACAAAATTTCAACGTCAAATTTGCATTTGACTTTTCGGCTTTTCTATGTTTGGATTTATATGCCTATTTATATTTTAAACTAACTTTGGTGGGTCTTTTATAATATTTTATTACTATATAATGTTTGCATCATACTTTTTGTAGATATTCTTGATAAAGGAAAAAATACATACATATATAATACGTATATAATATATACATAACATAACATATAACTCATAAAACAAGTCAACAAGGGAAACCGCATGGACATTTGGGAAAACTTGAACATCAATAAATTCAACAGTCATAAATCACTTATCGAGGAACAAGTACAAATCAAAACACAACAAGACCTCACATTCAATATATTAAGCAAAACCATACACATTCCTAGAGAAGATCTAACACAAAGAAGACTACCTGATGCAGTACAAATACAGGCATCGTCAGTACCGGGCAGGCGGCTGATATATATTTATATATAAGTATATATAATAGAATAGAAAGGTTAATGCAGTCAAGCTGCTGAAAAATAATTCCATGAAAATCAACTTGGCAAGTTGACTTGGGTGTCACACCAATAGGTGGTTCCATTTATGTTTCGCTTGCGTTTACGCAGCTATTTGTATCAAGTACTTTCTTGGTTTTTTCCCATTTTGTCTTCAATCGAGGACCGCCTGCCCGGTACTGACGATGCCCAATAGGCTGAATATATATATATATATATATATATATATATATATATATATATATATATATATATATAGTTGGATGTTAATTCTATAATAGAATTTTTAAAATGTATAGACAAAACCTATTTTCAATATAAAGATTATTTCTATCAACAAGAATTTGGCATGGCTATGGGTTCCCCTTTATCTCCCATCGTAAGTAACATATATATATGGAGTATTTTGAAGGATCTTTTGTTGAAACTTATCAGAATGGTCCCAAAGTTTGGTGGAGATACGTTGACGATATTTTTGCTATTTGGAATAGAAACAACGATGACCTGAATACTTTTTTGAATTATATCAACGAGCGGGAGCCGACAATAAAATTCACAATAGAGATTGAACAAGATGGTCGACTCCCTTTCCTTGATGTAATGTTGGAGAAGTCATCAGATCAACTTGATACAAATGTTTATCGAAAGAAAACACATACAAATAGATATCTCCACTATACATCAAATCATCATGCGAGTGTTAAAAAAGGTATAATAAATTGCCTTTACAAAAGAGCTAAAATGATATGCAATTCAACTGAAAATCTCAATAAAGAAATATCATTAATTAAATCTGTTTTGAAAGATAACGCTTATCCAGATTCTTTCATAAATTCAACGATACATTCAATAGAAAATAAAGAGTTAATTAAAAACCAAACGAACATACAAACAGCTTCACAAATTCAACAACATCCAACTCAACAATTACCGACTCAACATCCAACGACACCTTTTACAACTAACGTTATACCTTACATTCCAAGACTATCTGAAAAAAATAAGACGAATTGGAAATAGATATGATGTTAGAACTACTTTCAAAACAAAAAATACACTGAGATCTATACTCACACATACAAAACCCAACAACACTGAAGAAAAAACAAAAAATTGTATTTATAAAATACCTTGTTCTTGTGGTAAAAGTTACATTGGTGAAACCTCAAGACCATTGAAAGTGCGTGAGAATGAACATCGAGATTATATAAAAAATAGACAATTGACAGGATCAAAATTATCAGAACACATTTCAAAATCAGACGATGAACATCGGGTGGAATGGAATAGGACAAGAAAGATTACCAATGAGCCTCATTCTAAGAGACGTAAGCTAAAAGAATCAGGGTATATTCTCATGTCTGGAGAGAACTGTATCTCGAATAGCTCCTTAGAAATAGACCGTACTTGGCTACCCATCTTGAAGAAAACTTTGGATAGTGGCGACATGGCAACAAACTGATATCGGAGAGTACCTTGTATTACATCGAATGTTTCAGTTGTAAATCAACAACATTGACATCATTTCATATTTCAAAACTTCTTTGACATCTGTCGAAGAAGTAAAGAAATAAGCTCTCAGAAAAGGAATAACTACGTATATATTCGGATTTTTATCCATTTCTGAAGACGGAGGCAGATTTTGGCCTCCGAAACGTAAACGATAAGTATTATTTCTTAATAGTTTTTTTGATAGGCAAAATTGTTAAATACGACAAGTTACTGAGAAATGAAAGATTTTTTTTTGATTTTTACGCAGTAACTTATCGGGGTAAACTAAAAAGTTTGCCCTTCTACACTTGTATAAAGTTCTCCATTATAATTTTTATATTTTTTCAGATTGTGGAAGGTAACAATAACCCAAAAAAAGGTCGATAAAAAACTGATTTTTTCCTCCACAAAAAATGACTTTCGTTGAATACTATTTTTACTTTTTTGGATCTGTATTTATATCAGGATTTCCTATTTTCAAATGAAAAAAAATAGATTCATTTTTCCAGTACGAACTATCAAGCCTTATACCTATTTGTCTAATTCAGGACATTTTACTATCATAATAACGATGTTAGTGATTATTAAAAAATGAATGAATTTAAAAAATCTTACTATCCAAGAATTCCAGAATATTATTGACCCAGTAACTGTAGCTAGTAACGTTCGATCCTTGGAACCAGATCAGCGTACTTTCTTCATTATTTGTGGGCATTGGCCTGAATCCCAAGCCGGGGTTAGTTCCTATCAGGGATCTGTCTAACTGCCACTTGGGAATGCGTGGATCTAGTGTCTGGAAAAAGACACACATGCAGATGGCCACTAGTGCCGCTAGCATTCCATAGAATATGAGGTAGAACAATCCAATTTTGGCTGAAAATGAAAAACTATTTCAGTTCCAATACAAAATAAAGCGCGAAGCAAAGAGATAGACATGATTTAACAAATGCGCGTGGTTTGGCAGTAATTGTAGAAGTATGTTTTCTACAAAAATCACCTTCATGCTGTTCTTGAAGTCTCTCATCAATTCCCAATATTTTATGGTGACTGGAATATATAAATTCTAGACTAAAACTCATTAATACAGTTTATTGGAGGATTTTCACTATAAAGGGTTTCACTAAGACCGCGACACGTGTTTCGCTATCGAAGAGCTTCAATAAGCGTTGATAAACGCTGTCCAATTATCACTAATTTACTCTATACATTTAAACTTTCATTCAGATGTCACATTAGCTTCAAAGTGTTATCATATCGAAGTATGTGGTAGCCACAGCCAAGCAACCCCCAAGTTATTTGGCAACAGGAATATGACTGGGATCATAGATCATTGGCTGGTACACCAATCCTCTCAATATGAATTTCACAAAAAATAACACATCTATTATCGCACTGACGACCTCGTCGGACCCGTCGACATCCTGCCTGATTACCGGCGTAGGGGACCGCCAGTCCTCTCAATTTCACATGGCATCTTTGAGGACAGTCGTTATCGGCACAACCATCATCTGTAGCGATCGGAGAAGAAGTCCCTAAAGTCAACAAGTCATTATTTTAGTTTTTCAAAAAAAGTTACTATCACAGTAAAACTAAAGACAACGTATGTTTGCATGAGAACCGGAACTGTATTCACAACATTTATTTAAGTATTTTGGAACCTAGAAATGATTTCAAAAAAACGAAGTATAACTTCTTACGTGCGTTCATAAGTACCACACTCCTTTTCAAAATGTTTTATTTTTCATACGTGGTTGGGTGGAAAAAAAGTGCTTTGCTAAACCCCGCTACGTAAAATGAACACTATACATTTATTTATATACAGCCACGAATGTCAATAGACATTTCGCAACCCCCCTGTATGTCAGAAACGGACGTGTAATCGAAAATTTCAAAGAACACGTTGATTTTTATTTCTAGAGGGACTATAATAATAATAATAATAATATTAATACACACGAATACTCACCGCAGTTGACCGAGTGTTCGAACAGATATATGAGCAGAGAGGGTCGAAGAGAGGAGTCGCTGGATGTAAAGAGAACCTGCTCATCGATAGATGTGTAACGCAGGACTCAATACAATATAAGCGTAACCTCTCTATGGCCTGGATCGATTACCGTAAGGCATTTGATACAATTTCGCATGAGCTGATCTTGCATTTGCTCAGATGCCTTGCGGTACCCGATAACATAGTGAGATGCATTGAACAACTGATACCACTTTGGCGAACTCGCTTCACCATAACATCTGGTCAAGCAAGAGTCCAAACAGGGTGGGTCACTTTCAGAAGGGGTCTATTTCAGGGTGATTCCCTCAGTCCCCTTTTATTCTGCATCTCACTATTGCCATTATCCGTTCGCTCAGAAACACTCTAGGATATAACTGTGGCACCCGGAAACCGGAGGCACAAGGTCACCCATCTGTTTTATATGGATGATCTTAAACTTTATGCCTCTAGAGAGAAGGATCTCTATCAGTCCTTGAGGGTGGTGGAAGAGTACACGCATGCTATCGGTATGAAATTCGGGATAGACAAATGTGCAATGGTTCATCTCAAAAGAGGACGATGCGGGGACAACGGAGAGGATGTGCAGCTCGTAGATGGAAGCATCCTACACCATCTGGATGCCGGAGAGACGTATACTTACCTCGGGGTGGAACAACGCCACTCACAAGAGGTAACTGCAGTGAAAAACTCTCTCCGCGGCAAGTATCAGCACAAACTTCGACAGATCTAGTCATCGGAACTGTCGGGGAAGAACAAAGTAGCTGCAACAAATATGCTTGCCGTTCCAATCTTACTCTACTCCTTTGGAGTAGTGAAGTGGACTCGGGAGGAGCTGTATCAACTCGACGTAAGGACCCGAAAAATGATGCATCTCTATAGGAGTTTGCATCCCAAATCGTCCGTTCCACGGTTGTACTTCCCCCGACAACAGGGAGGTCGTGGACTTTTGAGTTTGGAGTGTCTACATGACAGAATGGTTCTGGATACAGCCTGTAAAGTCGTCAGGAGTTCGGATCCCCTTCTCTGCATGGTCCGTGACCATGAGAGAGCAGGAATTGGAGCATTTCTCCTTAGGGCAGCTGCTCGAGCAGCTGATGAACTCGGTATAGTTTTCGACTCTGAACGAGATGACTACAACTCTGTCACCGAGTTGGAACCCGTTCAGCAAAAAGCTCAGATAAAAGCCGCAGAGATCACCTTACTTCTGCGGAGTCACAGGGATAAGCCGATGCATGGGGTCTTCTTCAATAACATCGAAGACCTTGGCTTATCAAAGCGCCTGACGTTCGCTTTTCTCAGGTCGAGTGGACTGAAGTCGGAAACTGAGGGGTTCATCATGGCTTGCCAGGATGGTGTCTTCAACACCTTAGTCTACCGCAGTCGCGTGATGGGTATAGAGGTTCCTGACACAAGGTGCAGGGCCTGCCGCGAGGCGATACGAGACCCTAATGCACTTGCTATCAGCATGTCCAGCATATGCGGTCTCGGCCTATATCCATCGACATAACGCGGCCCTAAGAGTGCTATATTACCATCTACGGCACTCTTACGGTATTGACGAGACACCGGTGTTGCCCTACGCTCCGGGGGAAATTGAATCCGTTGTGGGGAACGAGAAGTGCCGAATTTATTGGAACTATTCGTTCCCCACCCTCAGGCTCATACAAGCTAATAAGCCTGATGTAGTCCTTCTCGACCACCAGACCAAAACGATATTTGTCGTGGAGTTTTCAGCTCCTGGCGAGACGAATATCGTCAGAAAAGAGGAGGAAAAACGGATAAAATATCGAGATTTTCTCTTCGAACTCCGCAGACTCTATCCAGATCACTCTGTCAAGATGGTCGTTCTCATTATTGGAGTCCTTGGTGGAATGATGTCTTCTCTACTCTCGAATCTCAAAATCATACCGGCTTGCCGCACTAAGGCAGAAATCTTAGCCGCACAGATGCAGAAGGCTGTCATTCTTGGCTCACTGCGTTTGCTCAGGGCACATGATTCTCGGACCCAATGATCACTTACCCGACGGTGTGGGGAGTGGTCATTGGTTGATTATGCTGGCGCGCCCTCCCGAATGTATCGGGGCTTCGGGGGATAGGGCCTGACCAGCGCACACTACGGTGAAAAAAAAAATCCCCAAAAGCGGAGATTTGTCGATTCCTAAGAATAACAGACCGATAACATGCTTGAATTCGTGTTATAGGTTGTTTACAAGCATCTTATACACACGAATACTCACCGCAGTTGACCGAGTGTTCGAACGGATATATGAGCAGAGAGGGTCGAAGAGAGGAGTCGCTAGATGTAAAGAGAACCTGCTCATCGATAGATGTGTAACGCAGGACTCGATACAATATAAGCGTAACCTCTCTATGGCCTGGATCGATTACCGTAAGGCATTTGATACAATTTCGCATCAGCTCATCTTGCATTTGCTCAGATGCCTTGCGGTACCCGACAACATAGTGAGATGCATTGAACAACTGACACCACTTTGGCGAACTCGCTTCACCATAACATCTGGTCAAGCAAGAGTTCAAACAGGGTGGGTCACTTTCAGAAGGGGTGTATTTCAGGGTGATTCCCTCAGCCCCCTTCTATTCTGCATCTCACTATTGCCATTATCCGTTGCGCTCAGAAAGACTCGAGGATATAACTGTGGCACCCCCGGAAACCGGAGGCACAAGGTCACCCATCTGTTTTATATGGATGATCTTAAACTTTATGCCTCTGGAGAGAAGGATCTCCATCAGTCCTTGAGGGTGGTGGAAGAGTACACGCATGCTATCGGTATTAAATTCGGGATAGACAAACGTACAATGGTCCATCTCAAAAGAGGACGATGCGGGGACTACGGAGAGGATGTGCAGCTCGTAGATGGAAGCATCCTACACCATCTGGTCACCCTGTATACTATACTATCGACCAATACGAGACAGTTTTGAATGAGAGCGCAGATTATTTCGGGTGCAGTGGCAGTGAATCGAGTATAATTGTTACTTGAATAAATTAGTTGAATTTGAATAAGCATACCAGGGTAAGTTCTGTACAATAACAAAATCCTACGTCTGGACGATGAAAAAGGGGTGCAAATTCGCTTCAATTCTCTAACCGAAAATCTTCAAGGACTGTAAAGAACTGAACAATATGTGACAGTCTTACATTCAACACAATGAAGCGGGATTGTGAATGAATAGAAACATCTTATGAACGATTATGAGAATGCTATTTGACAGGATGGAGTTGTTTCTACCGCTGTTTATCTAATCAACAGTACGTCTACGGAACGCCATAATACTCCGCAACGAAAACCTCTTGAAGCTGTATGATAGTCTAATCAACAAGTTCAAGAACATGAAAAATTGAAATAAAGGTCGTAAAAGTATGAGCGATAGCTCATTCGATTCGGAATCACCTCTAGAAAAATTTTTTTGAAGGATTTTGGTGCAGGTAAAAAATTGCAATTGTTATTGACAAAATAAGATTTTAAAAAAATGGTATTTAGATTTTCGTTAATAACTCAAAAAATATCAATATTTGAGCAAATTTGAAAAAAGACCGTTAAAGAGAAGGAAATTTCCGATGAAAAAGTCCCGTTGATTTGACGTTGAAAGAGAGTTTATCAAAAGAAATAATATTTTTATAACATAAAATGTCATTTTAAAAATTTGAAAAATCTACTATCTTCTTAACATTTGAATGAATCGTGTCCCGTAGAAAAAAAAGCTTAATCACCATTTCTCAAAAAGTTATTCAATTGTTAACCAACAAATATTTTTCCAATCTCCGTTGGCATAAATATTGGGATGTATAAATAATTGGCCTATAAATTTTAAACTTCGTGGAGCCCTTTTGATATATATACTTCATACGATCCTGCGGTGAAAGTTCATAAAAATTTATTAATTTGTTCATTATGATTTTTTATAGCTATTGCAAAATGAAATATCTAAAAATTGTTGATGAAAATTTTTTTTCAATTGATATTCAGCTGTCTGTTTTCACATTAAACAATGGCAGTTATTAACATAGGATATGAATTTTTTACGTGATTTTTTCATTAAATTGTTTAAAATAAATAGGGAAATTCAAAATTCTTGAAAAAATTTTTTGCTATTTCGTTGTCTAGAAATAATAATGATTATTTTTTATTTTTTTCATTTCAATTTTTAATTGTTCAAAATTGATTTTTATATATTTCGATTGTTTAAATGATTAGTTTATTATTTGAACAATAATTGTATAATTTGATTGATTATATAATTTCTTTATGGCACTCTTTTATACATAGTTGTTTTTATAATTTTTTTCTGCTTCATAAATCAAATATAATGTTGGTCAATATTTGTTTATAAGAAATTGTTGAACCAATAAACAATTAAATGATGAATACATTTTTTTTTTTATTTTCGCCAAACTATTTGAAAGTGTAAATTATGATTTTTAAAAGCAAAATTATTTCTTAACTGATTATTTAAATAATCGGAATATAAAAAAATGGATTTTAAACAATTAAAAATCAAAATTAGGATTTTTTTTAATCATATCTAGACACCAAAATAGCAAAAAAAAAAATTTCAATAATATTGAATTTCTCTATTTGTTCAAAACAATTTGATAAACAAATTACGTAAAAAGTTAATACCTTATGTTAATAACTGCTATTGTTTAATGTGAAAACAGACATAGCTGAAAACCAATTGAAAAAAAAAATTATCAACAATTTTCAGATATTTCATTTTGCAATAGTTATAAAAAATCATAATTAACAAATTAATAATGTTTATAAACTTTTATCGCAGGGTCGTATGAAGTATATATATCAAAACATAAACTTCGTGTCATGTAACAATAAATCATAAGGATTTTATTACTTGCACTTTTAGTAGTTGTAGGATCATTAACATTCACTTATTGTCATATTTGTATGGTTTAAGAAAATTAAATGATTTAGTAGATTCCCTGAAAACTTGAAATTTTTTTTTTAATAAATAACGATCAATAATTGAATAAATAATAGGACTACAACTTTAGTAAAATGCTTGAATTGTTATTGAATTCATAATGAACAAAAAAGCATATTTGTCATAACTGCAATAGTTTAAAAGTTATTATAATTATATAATTATGAAAGCGAAGGAGCGAATGAAAAAGACAAGTATCAAGGTATCACAATATTAAAAGTTTTATAAAAAATAGAATGAATTAAAAAAAACACATAGTTACTTTTATTATAGAACAAAGTATTGAAAGAAATAAAATTAAAAAAAATTGTTTATAACAATTTTTTTTAATAAACAATTAAAATAAGAATAAAAAAGAAGTTTTTTCAAAACCTTAAAGAACAATAGAATTTATGATTGAAAAAAACAGTTCCTTCATTTTAATATTTGATTGCAAAAAACGATTGTTAATCAACGAACGCATTTTTAGCAACAAAAAACTTTGTTTAGGAAACCATTTGTTTTCTAAAAATCTTGATTGTTTTCAATTAACATAATGCAAAAAAAAATTTACGAAGTGCTTACAAACAATGTATTTGTTTAATAAAATTATTAACAATAGCTGTAAAACAATAGCAAAGACAACCATCCTGCGAAAATTGACAAACTTTGATGACGGTTAAACACCTTCTCTTAGAATGCCCCAGTATGAAGCCGATCGACAACGATATAACTTACCGGATAATATCAGAACTTGCCTCGGTACCAAAGCTATAAGAAATGTTTTGAACTTTCTGAAAGCAATATTTTTAACAAAATATAAACAGATATCGTATACTAAAAAAAGGGTAATGACCTCAGCAGTCGATGCCAGAATAATAATAAAAAAAATAGCTGTAAAAAATTGAAAAAATATATTACTGAAAAAAAAATTGTAATGTATTTTTTATAAAATTATAATTTTCAATTGTTAATGAAAAAATAGAAAATAATATTTTTTTTATTTTGGAAACGGTAATCTATTTTTTTGCCTATTAAGGATAACTTCACCAAAGGAAAAAATGCCAGGGTTTTATTTCAATAATTATAGGGATTTTTATATCAACTTTCAATTCGGAAAAAGTTATTAATTAACAAATTTATAATTAACGTTAAAATTGGGATAAAATTTTTTTGACTGCGGATTATTGTTTATTGATGTATCCCAACATTACATGAATTTTTTCATTCCTTAATATTTACGTTTGATATGTTTAACCAAATCATCTAAAAGAACAATTCGTTCAGGCCAGTCTCAACACCCTACACAGTAGGTTAATGGACTGACACCTATCAGAAAACAACTACTCCCCTGGCTAATACCACGAAGGGCGTTGGATTATATCCGACAGGTGTCAGTGCAGGATTCTTCACTGAAGTTATTCCTGCATATGCTGTTGGCGATACAACTGCCGCAATAGATTTTCAATTATTGGAACACACTTGCAGACCGGTTTCGGGCTGTTTGGCCACTCGTCAGTGCAAGGTAGTGTATATCATCAACATGAAGTCGATGATTTCCTATAATTGAAAATCGAATTCCGTCAGAGTATCATTCCTCGAACTAAGCTGAAGACTACAACAAACAACAGGTTTGTCGTTGCTCCATCTGCCTGTGAACGAGGTAACCAACTGCATATCCAAATTTGCCCAATTCCTCGTAAAAGGAAAGAAATCTTTCACGTATAGTCAGTGGGCATACTTGAAGACTGGCTATAAATCAAATCATCTAAAAGAACAATTCGTTCAGGCCAGTCTCAACACCCTACACAGTAGGTTAATGGACTGACACCTATCAGAAAACAACTACTCCCCTGGCTAATACCACGAAGGGCGTTGGATTATATCCGACAGGTGTCAGTGCAGGATTCTTCACTGAAGTTATTCCTGCATATGCTGTTGGCGATACAACTGCCGCAATAGATTTTCAATTATTGGAACACACTTGCAGACCGGTTTCGGGCTGTTTGGCCACTCGTCAGTGCAAGGTAGTGTATATCATCAACATGAAGTCGATGATTTCCGATAATTGAAAATCGAATTCCGTCAGAGTATCATTCCTCGAACTAAGCTGAAGACTACAACAAACAACAGGTTTGTCGTTGCTCCATCTGCCTTGAACGAGTTAACCAACTGTATATCCAAATTTGCCCAATTCCTCGTAAAAGGAAAGAAATCTTTCACGTATAGTCAGTGGGCATACTTGAAGACTGGCTATAAATCAAATCATCTAAAAGAACAATTCGTTCAGGCCAGTCTCAACACCCTACACAGTAGGTTAATGGACTGACACCTATCAGAAAACAACTACTCCCCTGGCTAATACCACGAAGGGCGTTGGATTATATCCGACAGGTCTACTTTTCCACCACCCTCAAGGACTTATGGAGATCCTTCTCTCCAGAGGCATAAAGTTTAAGATCATCCATATGGGTGCCACAGTATTTCTGAGCGCAACAGATAATATGGCAATAGTGAGATGCAGAAGAGAAAGGAACTGAGGGAATCGCCCTGAAATACACCCCTTCTGAAAGTGACTCTGGCTTGACCAGATATTATGGTGAAGCGAGTTCGCCAGAGTGGTATCAGTTGTTCAAGGTATGTCACTATTTTGTTGTGTACGGCAAGGCATCTGAGCAAATGCAAGATGAGCTCATGCGATGTTGTATCAAATGCCTCTGAACATCCAGCGACTCCTCTCTTCGACCCTCTCTACTCATATATCCGTTCGAACACTCGATCAACTGCGTTGAGTATTCATGTAAATAAGATGCTTGTAAACAACTTATAACACGAATTCAAGCATGTTATCGGTCTGTAATTATTAGAAATCGACAAATCTCCGCTTTCGGGGATTATAACGGTCCACCCCTCGATAAACCAATCCGGAATCGGCTGTTCTCCGTCTTGGAACCCACAAGGGTTCTTCGAACGTCATCCGGGGTTATTAGGTTGCACAGTTCATTGAGCTCAGGCTGTCAAAGATTTTATTATTATTATTATTATCAGTATTGAATATTCAAATTTTTGATTTTTTTTTTCATATTGATTATATAACTGAAATTGGATGGTGGAATACCAAATATCTGTATTGTGAATATTAACAAGTATGAATCTACGAAATAAACACTTTCATTATAAAAAAACTCCTTCTGACCTCTTCTGTTGACCATTCATCTGCACAATAAATCTAAATATTTAACGATGGCTACTACATTTCATATGAAGTTGTGTTTCTTAATATGTCCTACGTGAAATCTCTGAAAATGTAATTCCAGATTTGAAATTGATAGAAATTAACCCAAACCTTGGCTATTGTGGTCATTAACTGCGTCGGTTTATTCAATTTGTTAATGACCACTCAGAAGACAGTGCAACTAATTAAGAGTCAAAGGTTAAAGGTCTTTTGGGTCATTAAGCGGAAATGATTTTGAAATTTTCGATTGACTGGGGCATTACTTTATGAAGATCAATAATAATTTTACAAACTACACCGGAAAGGATTTGATCTTCACAAACTTCATTTACAATAATATCACGATATGTTTCGCTGTCACAGTAGCTTTATCGTGGTGTATAACATACTGAAAAATGATTCTTGGATTCACATAATCTTTAGTATAGTTCAAGTAAACGATATACAGTGTCATCCCCAAAGTATGCACCATTTGGGAAACTTATTTATTAAGGGTTTTTCTACAGAATAATATTCTTGATAAAAGTTTGTGCATCCACTGAAACTGAACATGCACCAACGAAATACAGTAAAACAAACGTAATATACGAGGAGCCTTCAAATATTTGATTTTGATATAAGAGTAAAGTACTCTTATCTTGAGAAATCTCGGGAAATGTTATTCAGAAAAGTTGTTCTGGATTTGAAATCATGACCATCTAAGTGAAGTTTTATTTTGTAAATGTTTGTATGTTTTACTATGTTTTATTTATTTATTGATTAACACTCATCAATTTGATAACATCATATGGTAAAGTCTCTTATAGTTTTGGGTATAACACTTATTTAGTCATTACTCAGTCGCTCAACTTTCCAAGTAAGTACTCTTTGACATAGACAATTTAAAAGTTGCAGTGGCGCGCCTCCAATTTTTGACCAGTCAATTACTGTATAATTATATACTTTTGTTTGTAAACGAACCCATAGTGCCAACCGACGAAGAGCTGCCGTCTGCATTTGTTCCTTTTCATTAAATAGAAAAAGTGCTACAACTTCACAAATATTGATAAAAAAATTACGGTTTGTGATTGTATGGTTTCATTACAAGTATTAGGTTAAAAGTCTTCAAGTAAGTAGGTACCTATTACACTAGTTTAGGATTTTCTGATGATATTCTTCGCCAGAAAGAACAGTTTTTCTGTAGTCGTAGAAAAATTGAATAACCTTTGAATAAAAATTCAAATAACCGATGAGACCGTAATACCTTCTCTGTAGGATTGAAAAATCGGCCAAATCATACGGTAAATTTAAATCCAATTTGCCTACACCAATAAAGAATTCCTAATTGTCAACAAAATTTTCTCACTCCTGTTTCATCTATGGAATAAAAGAAATCATTTCGACTCTTATTTCATCAATCTGCATTAGTGAAACTACTCCTATATTCAAATTCAAATGAATCAACATACCCCAACTCTCTTTTGTCCTTCCCAGAAAAGTTTTGTCTTTCCGACTAAAAATCCTTCTTTTATTTGCATCCTTACTGAACGTATATTCACTGGACATTGTCGATAAGTAGTTTATTTTCACAAATACCCAAAAGAATGAACTCACAAATCATAACATAACTCCACTAAAACGTAAACTACTAACGACTAGCCAGGTAGGCGAGGCACAATGATTCTTTCACTTGACCGTGTTGCCGTACCTCGCGTAATATTCATTCTCCGTAAATTTTAACGACCAACGACTATAAGCACCGTACATATAGTCCGGTCAAATTAGACTAAAAAATAAGAGTGAAGATACATAAATTTACAACAAGCTGCAAATGCGTGTAATTGTTCAAAACATAGTTGAAAATATGACTTTGAAATTCCGAATGATTGCGATGCCTGGAAAAAAATGTATTCGAGGTCAAAGGTCAAAAATCTCGAAAAAAATTGGTTCTTGGCAATTTTCAGGAAAACGGTGAGTTTTATCATAAAATAACTTCAGATAAAAATTGTGGATCATAAAATTCTCTACAAAAAATGTATCAATCCTTTTTTTTCTTAGAGCCACCGTTTCTGAGATACGACGAGTCAAAAAGTTGTAAAAGTTGTAATCGTCATTATATGCATAAGTATGCCACGTCGTCGAACTTTAGCAACATCTTCATCTTCCGATATTCTATTTGATGAACTTATGACAGTTCCTACCAGTCAACAGAAATTTCTTGCAAATACGCACAACAAATCTCGGTTCATTTCAATGTTGAAGGATAAGTTTATTGGCGAAAATATATTGGTTGAACAGGCTTATAACAATGCCGACGTACTGATTATTGAAACAGCTATAGATCAATTTAATTTGACAAATACAACTATTGTTGTTGGTGAAGATGTAGACTTACTCGTACTTCTTACTGCTCGAACTCCACCTGAAAAAACTATTTTCTTTCTAAAGCCAGGAAAAGCTCAAAGTCAAATCGAAATATATTCATCAAAAAGTGTATCTACTTTTGCAAAGAGTCAAAATCATGTACTGTCTTTGCACGCAATAACTGGCTGTGATACGACGTCTGTATTTTATAGGAGGGGTAAAGCAACAGTCTTTAAAATGTTTGAAAAACAAGATTTAGTTCAATGTGCTGAAGTTTTCAAAAAAAGTAATTCGACTCAACAAGAAATTATCACCAATGAGATTCAGTTTCTTCTTCTTTCTATGTACAAAGCTCCGAAAAAAACTACCTGCTTAGATAAGTATCGATATGCATGTTTCGTAAAAAACAGTGAAAATAAGAAACATGTGCAAGTAGCTTGTCTTCCTCCAACCTCGATTGCTGCTCATCAACATCTTTCTCGGGTATATTACCAGGTTCAACTGTGGCTTGGTTATCAACTAGACCCAAAAGACTGGGGTCTGAAGTTGGTCGACAATGCATTAGAACCTATTCAGACTTTACTCCCACTTGCGCCGGAAAAACTGCTGAACTCAATTTTTTGCAACTGTAAAAAGGGATGCAGCGCTGAATGTGGTTGTAAAAAAGTTGGACTGTTGTGTTCTCTGGCATGTACACATTGTAAAGGCCAGTCATGTTCTGATGCTGAATCACCAATAGTCGAGGATCCATTTGATACCAACGATGAAACATGCGATACATCACTCTTGATACATTTCATCAGTTCGGACTTCCATTGTCTAATATAATATAAATTGATTTGATAACCCTGGAAAAATCGAAATGATTAACCGAAAATAATAATTTTATTAAACAAAAAACTGAAATTACAAAGAAATAACATACAACAACCAAACCACAGAAATAAAAATTGAAATATCATCCAGTTATCACCCGAAGACGATTGTGGATACTAACAATCGAAACGTTGTGACTAAACTTGGTTTGAAATCTTTCAATTTTTTATTTTTCATTTTTTGTTAATGATATTTTTATTTTTTTCAATTTTCTCAGCTCTTATTAATATTTCAATTTTGATTCGTTTGGTTATTGTATGTTATTTCTTTGTAATTTCAGTTTTTGTTCAATAAAATTGTTATTTTCGGTTAAGCTTTTTGATTTTTTCAGGGTTATCAAATCAATTTAAATTATATTAGACAATGGAAGTTCGAACTGATGAAATACACCACGAAACATTGTCAACCACCTTCAAACAAACTCTTGACGCAGTTTACCTATACCCAGGATGAACATCAAGAAGAAGAAGAAGATCAATAGGAAGAAGAAGAAAACCAAGAAGAAGAACGACAAGAAGAAGTATTTGAAGGTTATGACAGATGAATGAATTTTTACAATTTTTTAATTTCAATCGCTTTTATAGTTTTCAACCCTTTCATATATATTTTATTATGCAAGTTTTCAATTTGACAGAATCACAACAGACATGTGGAATAGGCCTACTGGGGGAACCACGTTAAAAAAATGCGCTAAGTACATTACCTCATAGGTGGCGTGGAAACATGTGCATATAATGACGATTACAACTTTTACAACTTTTTGACTCGTCGTATCTCAGAAACGGTGTCATCTCAGAAAAAAAGTATCGATTTATTTTTTGTAGAGAATTTCATGATCTACAACTTTTATCTGAGGTTATTTTATGATAAAACTCACCGTTTTCTTGAAAATCGCGAAAAACCCAATTTTTTTGAGATTTTTGACCTTTGAACTCGAATAAATTTTCTTTCAGGCATCGCAATCATCCGGAATTTCAAAATATTATTTTTAACTATGTTTCGAACAATTACACGCGTTTGCAGCTTGTTGTAAATTTATGTACCTTTCGATGTCTAGATTGACCGGATATAAGTAGACAGCTTCTATACTGTGCTATAAGGTATTTGAGACACGCTGTGGTCAGAGTCGTTTGTTTTGTTTGTATCGCAGTGTGTGTCGTCACTTATGGACAGCGTCGGCCTCAGTGAAGTTACGATTCGATATTATTAACAAATGCAGGGCCCCTATTGTACAGAGACTAATTGGACACAAATGGAGAAAACATTTATTTTATGTTATCATTTTCAATGGATGTTTCAAATAAAAGATTTTGAAATGTTCAATATTTTCTTAATTTTCTCGAGGCAATCTGACCTAATAAATAAAAAATAAATAATTTTTAGCCTACAGAAACGCATGACAGAAACAAATAGAACATCCTGTGAATATCTTTTTGAGCTTCTGATTATGTCCATGAAATGTTATCAAATGGACGTCCTAAAGACATCCTGTGAATGTCCATTTGAAGACCTGTAATATCCTATTATAGACGTTCTAAAGACATCCTGATTATTAACAATGGACGTTACGAAGACGTCCACGTCCGTAAAATGGACGTTTTGAGGATGTCCTGAATGTCCAAGCGGGACGTTTTACAAACGTCCATAAGACGTATTTGTGCTATCTGGGTGATTATTAAATTCAGGAAATCTTCATTAGAATACCCCAAACGAGACATTTTGCACACGAATAGAAAACTACGAAATACACGTCAATTATGTCGCATCAAATTTTGACATATTTGTTGTAACTTCATTTGTTTTCAAAGCTTTTTTGGTTTGGTATTGCTTCGAATGATTTACATTTCAAATATTTCCCAAAATCGGATATATCTTGACAGGGGTCATACCTAAAGTATGGGACATTTTTCATGAATTTGATATATTTTTTTTCGTAGTATCCAAAAATAATAGAATAGTGCATGATTTCCATTTGAAAAACTCGTGTTTCATCAGTTTTCTCGATGTTATGTTTTAGGTGGAAATTTCGACCACCCTGTAAATTATTTTCGAAAATTCGATAGACCTGTTCATGACTTGATGCTTAAGGTGTGATTCTGTGAAATTTCATATTTTCAACTGTAACTGTCTATGAGTTATGATTTTTTTGGAGTGGTGCTGTAAGTGTCAAATTTTTCAGAAAAAAATTAATATTTCGAAAACAGATTTGGGTATGGGCATTGTTATACAAGGTGAGCCTGAAATGTGCTGAGAAATTCAAAAATGTAATGAAATACAGGGTGTTCCATTTGAAATGCGGAAGTTGCCCTCAACTTCCGGTATAACGGAAAGAGACCGGAAGTTGAAAATATTTCAGTTGAGAAGGCCATTCTGTAAAACCCACTACTACAAAATTTAAGTTCTTATTTTGAATCGTACTCCATATATTCCTAACGAACGCTCGTCGTGAAAGACCCTGTATTTTAGAAGCTTGTTGTCCAATGAATCAATAAAATTAGTTTATATCTCAACTGATATAGAATATGGGTTCAAAATAAATCCCTTGTGTAACTACCATTGACAATTGTTAATTGTTTATCACAAACTTTTTGGGATGTCAAAATAGTCATAAAAATGATTCTTAACATAACAAAAATAGTTTGTTTCCATATATATTATGACTTGATGACTTCTAATAATCTCATCCTTCATTAAAGTTTTGTTTGAATATTTTTATGGGAGAGCATATTAGAAGCTCAACGATATTACAACTTGATAACTCTATGACGATGATGCCGAAAATAATTCAACTGTGATTCTAGTAATCGAAATACAAATTTTCATTGTGTTACGTTAAACATTTTCTTGTTCAGTCTTGGACCCATTCTAATTATTTTCTTGGGAAAGGTGAATTCTCGCAAGTACATGAGGGCATAACTTTTTTGCAGACACTAATAATTTTCAATTTTGAGTTCAAAATAGTATGCAATTTTGTGTAACTTAACGCCAAAATGCTCGGACAGGTCAATTTTGCTTTTGAGGGGGACACATTTTAGATGTATTTTTCTACCTGTGCCTTCAACCCCCTAGCGAGGGTGAGTAATAACCCTGAGATTTTAAATGGAAAATGGGGTCGAGTGATATATCATTTGAAAGGGCACAAAATTATCTTCCCAATGATACCTAATTTGTTGTATTTCACTCAAACATGTAGGTATTATGAAGAGAAACAACTACAACCCAGTACTTTGAAATGAGTAATTGACTTAGTAGAATCCTACTTCAGCAAGTGCTGAAAATGTGACCCATTTGCTTACATACAATAAAACAGATTTTGTTCAAATCTATTCCTAAAATTCTGTAGCATATCAGGTGTTATACTTCTGCACTCTGCTGTAATTCGTTGGCGAAGATCTTCTATGGACTCGGGCTGCGTAGCAAAACATTTATTTTTCAAGTGTCCCCAGAAGAAAAAGTCTAAAGGCGATAAATCAGGTGACCTGGCAGGCCATTCGATGAGGCCTCTCCTTCCAATCCACCGTCAAGGAAACCGGTCATCTAAAAACTCTCTTACCGGAGCAACATGATGAGGAGGTGCTCCATCTTGCTGGAAATGAAGCCGATCATCATTATGATTTTGGTCATTTTCAATTATTTCTGTTATGAGAAGATCAATTGTATCTTCAAGCCTCACCAGTTAAATTCCCAGGAATTGAAAGTGGCCCTAAGATATGACTACCTAATATGCCACACCAGACATTGATTTTTTGAGGGTACTGGGTATGGACCTCTCGGAATAAGTGTGGGTTACTGTCATCCTAGTAACGGCAATTATGCCTATTCACAGCTCCATTCAAAAAAAATGTACTCTCATAGGAAAATCACGTGTTGAATGATAGGTGCGGATCATCAATTAGTAGCTGGCTCAGTTATTCACAAAATTGCAGCCTTCTATCAGGATCATCTTCATTGAGTTCCTGTACTAATTTAATTTTGTACGGATGAAATTTATAGGCTTTTAATATCCGTATTATGGACGAACGGGAGACACCTGAGGCTGCAGCAAGCTGACGGGTACTTTGAGTATGATCCAATTCAACCTGTCCCAAAACAGCGACTTCCACTGCTTCATTTCTGATCGGTTTCCGTGGCTGGTGTTTCACATTACAGACAGATCCGGTATCGATAAACTTTTGGACTAACTTGGCAACGTACGAATCATTCACATTTTTCCCGGGATGACTGTTATTAAAGAGGCGAGCAGTAAGTCTAGCACAACTATTATGTTGATAATAAAGTTTAACAATTTCAACTCGTTCAGAAATGGAATAAACCATTTTTACAGTGAAGTTGAAATAATTTCAAAAGCAACCGAACTGAATCAATGAACGTTTGCCTAAATTCTTTTTGTACACTTATCTGCTGTTGTTATTTGAACCAAAAAACGCATTTTCATTACCACCAAAAATATCGAGTAAATGTTCTTGCTTTTTTTATAACTATTCCAGTAAATACAACAAATTAGGTATCATTGGAAAGAGAATTTTGTGCGCTTTCAAATGATATATCACTCGACCCCACTTTCCATTTAAAATTTTAGGGTTGTTACTCACCCTCGCTAGGGGGTTGAAGGCACAGTTAGAAAAATACATCTAAAATGTGTCCCCCTCAAAAGCAAAATTGACCTGTCCGAGCATTTTTGCGTTACAAAAAAAGGAGAAAAGCAAGGTGCATACTTTTCGTTGGACCACTTGTTATGTAGAGAATTGCATATGAAAATGTTTTTATCAGTATAAAGAATGAAAGAGTAGTTGGAAAGCTGTTAATTGAGTGAGTCGAATTAAGTTACTGATCCACAAATCTGCAACAAAAAAGCTGTCTGGATGTTTTCAACTGATTTCTATATACGAGAATAACAAATATAATAATGCACTGTTTGGAACCTTTCGTGTAGTAATGAACAACACCCCACCTGAGAGGTGTTAAAATAACGGTTTGGTTATATTCATAATAACAAACGGTTTTTAATGAAAATGGCTTCAGTTTCTTTGAAATATTTCCCCAAATGATCAATGCACTTTTACTTCAAAACATGGTTTTTGAACGCTTCAACTGCTTTTTCAGTGTATGTAAATCGTTGACCACGAACTTTACCTTTGATATTCGGGAAAAAGAAGAATTCATTGGGTGCCAAATCAGGACTGTACGAAGGATGAGTCATCAATTCGGTGTTTCAACTGCTCAAAAATTCACTTGTTTGACGAGATATATGAGAGCTCACATTTTCATGATTCGTCTTCGGTGGTTAGTTTTGTAATGGATAGTATGGTATCTCAGGATTGTAGTGAATCAAACCTGGCTCTTTGTAGTGAAAAGCAGAAATGTGGTAGACTTTATTCTCAGATGACTTGACAAAACTAAAATAGTGCACGTTTAGATTTACACTTGAATTTTATATCCTTACCTACCTAAAATAGTGCAGGCACCAACCAAATATTAAAAGGATAATATTATGAGTTTTATTCAACCAAAAGCACGAAAACAGTTTCATCAATGTGTCGATCTTTCCTGACTTTTAAATGGCCTTGCAGTAACCACGATCGAAATAGCCGTTGCCGTTTTTATGTGGAACTAAAAAAACTCGCTTTGAAAAACCCTTCTCGAGCTGCTAATCGTAGCCCTGCCTAGAGCACATAGAAATGTATTGTGGGTTCTATAACGAAGTGGCGCTGTGGAAATCACGTTTCGCAACAGTTTTATGGATTTCCCCGTAGACTTCCGACAAACAAATGGTCGTTTACCTATCAAAATCAACCTTTATACGTTGCTCAAGCGGAACAGTGGCCACACGACCCAATCGGCCAAAGAAACAGGCGACCATTCGCTTCGCTGTGCTTCTTCCACGAAAAACTTTTGTTGGATTCAGCTCGTCTTGGACCCGAAGAGGACGGATGTAGCTCTCTACAATCGACTCTTAAGAGGAGCTCTGCGGGAAACAGAGGTCCTGACTCCTGGCAACAATGAAGAACTGGAAAGGTACACAATATCTATCCACAACAAAATAGACACTGCCTATAAGGAATCCTGTCCAATGAGGATGGTTCAAACGCATGGCACAACCAACACATGGTGGTGCCCTGAATTGGAACACCTCAGGAAGACAGCGAGAACGACCTTCAACAAGGCAAAACGTACAAGACTCGAAGAGGACTGGGTTATATATCAAGCCAACCTCAGAGAGTTCAAAAAAGTCTGCAGACGAAAACAAAGAGAAGCCTGGAGAGCCTATTGTGAGGCAGTCGAAGACTTTCCACTAGCTTCTAGGCTACAGAAGGAACTCTCAAATGACAACCATAAGACTATCGGCATCCTGACGAGGGAAAATGGCGACAAAGCCGCCAACCTCCAGGAAAGTGCTGATATTCTTATGGAAACTCACTTCCCAGGTTCTGTCTTTCCTGGAACGGCGAACTGGACGGATGTACCAATAACACCCTCACAATATGACTGGCAATATGCTAGTACAGTAATTGATGAGGACAAAATAAGATGGGCTATATCGGGCTTTTCCCCCTTCACTCTTATGCCACACCTGGTTGGAATATTCAGAGCCTCTCTAGCTCTGAGGTATATTCCCAGTAAGTGGAGAGGAGTAAGAGTAGTATTTATACCCAAACCAGGTAGCATGGACTACACCCTACCAATTAGTCTCACATCGTTTTTCTTAAAAACCATGGAGAGGCTATATGAGCGGTATATAAGAGATGAAGTACTTGTTAACAACCCACTTCATCCAGATCAGCATGCATATACTCCGGGAAGGTCTACTGATTCGGCCCTTCACCATGTGGTTAGCAGAATCGAGAGATCATTGGACAACAAAAAATCCACCCTGGGTATATTCATAGATATGGAGGGACCGTTTGATAAAACAACCTTTCCAACAATTACCCAGCAACTACACTCCAGAAATGTACCCCTGATAGTAGGAGACTGGATACTCCAGATGCTTTCTAGCAGAGCAATAAGTATTAATGTAGAAGACATCACAGTAAAGGAACTGGTCATGAGGGGATGTCCACAGGGAAGGGTCTTGTCACCCCTTCTCTGGAACATAGTTCTGGATACCCAAATTAATCATCTTAACAAAAATGGATTCTACACAATTGCATACGCAGATGACATAGTTATTTTGCAGACCGGCAAATTTGTAAACACACTGTGCGATAGAGCGCAGGATGGGCTCAAATTAATAGAAACATGGTGTAAGGAACAGTCACTGTCGATCAATCCCAAGAAGACTGAGATGGTCCTTTTCACCAGGAAAAGAAGTTTAACCGGTTTAAAACCTCCCTAAATCTTCAAAAGCAAATTGAACTTCTCTGAAGAGGTGAAATACCTTGGTATTATCCTCGACAAGAAGCTAACGTGGAACTCTCATCTACAGAGTAGAGCAAAAAGAGCATACGTGGCTTATGAGCAATGTCGAAGGACAGTGGGACGCGCATGGAGTCTTTCACCCCGTGTAGTCGCCTGGATCTACACTGCAATAATAAGACCTATGTTAACGTATGGAGCCATTGTATGGAGACCGAAAGTTCTACAAGCAACGGCCATTCAAAAATTATATCAAATACAGCGACTGGCTTGTTTAAACATCACAGGAGCCATGAGAACGACATCAACCGTGGCAATGTAATTATTTACTGGTCTGAACCCTCTGGACCTGTACGTTAAGGCGTTTGCCTTAATGGCCATGTTACGATTGTGCACGGCTAGTGTAAACCTCGAAGTAGTAATGGGTCAATCGAGACTGAGACTGAAGTAAGAAGCGCTTACTTCGCAACCTCTGCTGCAGGCAACCAGTGTTGCAATTGAACCCAGGTTTGTGTTTAATAAACCCTACAAAATACAAATAAAACAGAACACTGAGTCATATGCTACAAATGCAATACGCATATGTACAATTGCTCCAAAACCAAATAAGGCTCAGGATGTGGAGTGTACTCCAGATCACTAAGCCTAAGGATTAATGGGGAAGGGGAAAAAATACCAGCGTGGTCCAAACAGAACTGGCTGGTATCTCAATCGCCACAAAAGAAATAACCAAGAAAATAATTTCTGGCAAAAACATAACAATCTGCACTGATAGCAGACAAGCACTATTAGCCTTGAACAGACAGTGTGTTACCTCAGCGCTAATACTAGAGTGCCACCAAGATTCAGCCAAAGCCTCGGTAGATAATAACATTATCCTGAGGTGGGTTAAAGGGCACGACAGGAGTAAAGGTAATCGCAGTGCCGACTCTTTAGCCAAGGAAGCGGCTGGATTGAGAATTTTAGGACCAAGTGGCACCCACGGCCTGATGACTTCGACAATTGCGGAACTAGTCAAATGTTACACCTATGCTCAATCTTTAAAGAGATGGGATGAAATCAAAGGATGTAATTTTGCCAGGATCACCTTGGGCGACCCTGGGAAGCTGGCGCCGAAGAAATATCTGGCGATGACCAGGAAAAATATACGCCTTACAGTAGAATTTCTGACTGGCCACTGTCAGCTGAGGAAACACCTACATAATATGGGGCTAGTGGACACACCTCTATGCAGGATGTGTGAACAGGAAGATGATACTGTCAGGCATGTCCTGTGCGAGTGCCCGGAGTTATCGTCAATAAGAGAGTGTGTGTTCGGCGAGTCTTGGCCTACACCTGCCGATATAAAGGAGATGTCTCCCAGCGACCTGTCCACCTTCCTGGAAAGGACAGGATGGACGATGACCTAGGAGGACAACTCCTCGGGAGGATGTACAATGGGTCACATGTGGCCTAAGTGCGTGGGCTTACACTCACCCTCCCTACTCTACAGATACAAATACAGATTATTTTTTGTTCATAAAAACGACAAAAAATATCGGTACGACGATGAATATTCTCATTTAGTTTTCGGTTTTACTAGTAGAAAGGTACCACGTCAACAATGTCTAAAATGGTCAATTCTCGTACATTTGAAGAAAAATTGAAGCGATTTTTATTTACGGTGCGACGCGTAACTTTCACGAGACCGAAAGGATTTTCAATGAACGTTTTCCGAATCGTCCTATCTAAAGAAAATATTCGAGGAAACTTGTATCCAAATCCACAACTACCAGTAAAGTACATAACAAAAAGCGCCCATGTCATCCGGAAGAACAGTAAGTGCAAATGGTGAGATGGTAGTAAATCCTGAACAGTCTACTTATTCCGTCGCAAATGTTTGTGAGGTGTCTCCATCTACTGTGTGGAAACTTTTGAAGAGGAATAGGTATCATCTATATAAAATTAAAATGGTGCACCAATTAACTGAAGATGAACCTGATCGAAAAACAGAATTCTGCGAAATCATGACGGAAACCATTGCAAGGCATCCTACCTATCTCCACAATATTTGTTTTAGTGACGAATGTACATTTTTTTCAAACGGCAATGTTCACAGACAAAATTGCCGTTATTGGAGTGACACCAACCCTCATGTTTTCCGGGAAACACATACCCAATATTAAGAAAAAATTAAATAGCAATATTGGGAAACCACATTGTAGGACCTCTATTTATTGATCAAAATCTAACAGGGGAACTGTATTTGAATATGCTGGAAACTACTGTTGACCCTCTCACTGAAATCGTCGAAGCGAATCCTAATGAATTCTATATGGATATTGTATTCCAACAAGATAGAGCATCGCCACATTACTCCAGACAAGTAAGAAACTATTTGGATACTACTTTTCCCGGTCGTTCGATTGGTCGTCGATGTCCTACAGTATGGCCAGCCCATTCGCCAGATTTGACACCTTTGGACTTTTTTTATGTGGCTACTTGAAGCAAAATATGTACGTAAGTGAACCTGCTTCAATATTGGATATACGGCAGAGAATAATTAACATTTGTATTGAGATATTGACGTTACTGTGTTCGAAAATGTTCAGCGTGGAATATCGGATAGGCTGTTCATATGTCAAAAAGTTCAAGGCAACCATTTCGAGCATCTTCTGAACTGACCTCAAGCTCATTACCTCATATTATGTAGGCAATTATTGAAAGTTTCGCCATTTTGTAGTGGTTAAAGATATTGAGTTCATATTCTGAGGTTGTGAAGTACTTGTCAGGGGCCTCGAAATTATGTGTCACAAGACCCCACTTTACATTTAATTTTTTTTCTCAGATGTAGCGCAGTCGCCATCATGAAAGTTTCATCTGTCAGTTTCACTTCTAAATAAAGTATTCGTGCATTAATTTCATCATCCCAAATTTCAATTTTTTTAGTTGACCCGTTCAAAAAATTAAATGGGGGGGGGGGGCATTAAAGAAATGCACTGTATAAAATTATGTTTCAGGACCAACTGTTCTTTATCGACAGCTAAACATGTCTGAACTGGTAACGTTAATTGTTATAATTGTTACGAAAAATATTATTGATATTCTTAGTTACTGATATTAAATGGTTCACACTCACACCAACTTGTTGCGGTCCTCCCAAAACATGTTTTCGTCTTCGGGTCCCATATAAATTTGAGAAATCGTTCACTATTGCTCAACTTCTTCTCATCCAATTTGCGGAAATATTGGGCTTGAACGGTGAGCAAGTCATCTTGTATGCTGAGAGCCCTCCCAGGAAGCTTTTTTGGTGCTTTCGTCATGTCTTCAAGTTCTTCTGGTCACTTAATACTTTTTTGAACGAACAGACACAATAAGCCCCGATGAGAACATAGCCACTGAGAAGTTTGCAAAGTGGTCTTTACAATGGACATTAGGAGGGCCCGGATATTAGTGTTTATGTGTTAATACATCCTTTCCAGTGGTTCCAAAATGTTTTCTGCTTTTATATTGCATCGGTTTGTTACGAAAGCGTCGAAGGGCCACACAAAAATATTTTTTTCGATTTGTATAATTCCGACTTTCATCTCAGAATTCTGAGTTGCAAGTCGGAGTTCTGACTTTCATCTCAGAATTCTGACTTGCAAGTCAGAATTCTGACTTGTATCTCAGAATTCTGACTTGTATCTCAGAATTCTGACTTGTATCTCAGAATTCTGACTTGTATCTCAGAATTCTGACTTGTATCTCAGAATTCTGACTTGTATCTCAGAATTCTGACTTGTATCTCAGAATTCTGACGTGTATCTCAGAATTCTGGAAAAATGGGCATTTAAGAAAAACAAATGAACATCGTCGGAGTGCGCTCAGTGAAGAGATCAAAATAAATGTTTTTCTCTCTGTCGAAGAAAATCCCCATGTCCCCACTAGGCAGATAGCTCGGGAACTCGAAATTAGCAAGTCTTCAGTGGCAAGAGTTCTTGTAGCTGCAAAATGCCATCCATATAAAATAACAATCGTCCAGGAACTTACTGATCCAGATAGAAGACTTCAGTTTTGCGAAAAAATGATGGATCTACTAGACAGGAATGTTGTACATAAAGAAAACTTATATTTTCTGACGAATCAAAGTTTTTTGTTGAATGGTGTGGTAAATCGTCAAAATTGTCGTTATTGGGCAGACAAAAACCCACACTGTATAAGCGAAGGCCACACTCAACATCCAGAAAAAGTCAATGTTTGGGCAGGGATCGTTGGAGATCGAGTTATAGGACCGATTTTCTTCCAAGAAAATCTTACTGGAGCAAGATATTTAGAATTCTGGCAGATGGACCTAGTTCCTATAGAAGCTGACGTGCCAAATAGAAACATCTGGTTTCAACAGGACGGCGCGCCTCCTCATTTTGATGTATATCCAGGCAGATGGATTGGCAGAAGAGGACCTTATGAATGGCCACCTAGGTCTCCGGATTCAACACCTTTGGACTTTTTCTTATGGGGTTACTTGAAGAGCAGAGTTTTTAAAACCAAACCGGCAAATATTGAGGATTTAAAAGAAGGAATAAGACAGGAGTGTAGGCTAATTTCTGGCGAAGTAATCAGAAATGTTCAAAACGAGTTTCAGTTACGTTTAGGGTATTGTCAGTTAGTAAATGGACATTTTGAACACTTGTTAACGAAAGACTATTGATTTTGAATTCATTTTTTGAAATAGATAATGTTTGTTGAATATCTTTCAAAGGACAAGGAGTAAAAAAATGAAATTTGGCAGGCATGTGCAACTTGTTGAAGTCATTAAAAAAAAGTGTTGTCATTTAAAAAAAAATATCGATGACGTTATATCTCATATTCGAGACACACTGTATAATTTTTGTTGCATTAAAATAAGGGCAGTTTAAAATACTAATCGACGTGTCCGAGCATATTTCCGAAAGAAACAACACCTTTGATTTAGTGAATTTGTTCCATGTTAGAGACTCGCCCTGTATAATAATCATTTATATCTTCTTTGAATATCGAGATTGCGTCAAAAAATAAAACTGCTGTAACAAGATATTCACTGGCAATCCGACAAAGTCGATAAATAGGACTATTATGACTTAGATTTGACTGAGGTGTTGGAGAAACATAAAGAACGTTGTATTATTTTTTTCAAATTAGGAGATAGCTTAGATAAAAATTGAATACAGTTAACTTTTCCATTGATCACCTTGTAAATGAAAATTCAACTGGCTATTCAGCATGTCCCACTCGTAATGTTTTGAGGATTTTCCATTGTAGTTTTATTGGTTCATTTTCAAAAAATATCGCTTTCTAGGTCGGCATCACTAAGAAATCAATAATCGAAAAGCACATTTGTTAATAAGATATTCAATGGTTTACAGTATAAATGAAAAATATTAATTTATACCTACACTTTCAAACTCAAATACAGAACAAAATGTTTTTTTGAGAGTGATGATTGGCATCCTACCCAGAACAACATACTGTAATAAATACTGATATACTACAATAAACACTATGGTAGGACGTTTTATCTGTTGAATAACAGATCAACTCGGACAACGATACAGGTATAAAGCTAGTCGACTACAAAGTCAGAATTCTGAGATAGAAGTCATAATTCTGAAATACAAGTCAGAATTCTGACTTGCAAGTCAGAATTCTGAGATACAAGTCAGAATTTTGACTTGCAAGTCAGAATTCTGAGATACAAGTCAGAATTCTGACTTACAAGTCAGAATTCTGAGATGAAAGTCAGAATTATACAAATCGAAAAAAATATTTTTGTGTGGCCCTTCAACGCTTTCGTAGTTTGTTTCTTATACATATTTCGAAAACTATTCAACTCAGAAGATGCTATTTTTCACTTTACCATTATCATGAACACCGCGCCATAATCATTAGTCCTTTTTTATCAATTCGACATTCTACCAGTACATACGTGTACATACGTGTAGTGGTCTGAAAAGACCACTACACGTATGTACGAGAAAACAAGACATTTCCTCAGTTTTTTTTTTCAACATACACTCAGCGTTTTTCTCTCCAAAATAATTGTTCACGAAGGTGATTGCCTCTTCATTTGACGAAAATCTCTGTTCTTCGAGCGCCATATTAAGATGAGGAAACAGAAACAGTCGCTTGGGACTAGATCTGGTGAGTGAGGCGTATGGTCAAGCAGTTCAAACCGTAAATCATGGATTTTTGCCATGGCAACCGCTGAGGAGGGAGACGGTGCGTTGTCTTGTTGAAACAGGACCATCCTTTTCTGCAAATATGGCCATTTTTCTGCAAGTTCTGCCTTCAGCTTGTCAAGTAATAATTCATAGTATGCTACTGTAACATTTTTTTTGAAAATAATCTATTGAAATAACTCCATGACCTTCCTTAAAAACAGTCGTCATCTCTTTCCCAGCCAAAAATATTGTTTTTGCTTTCGTCGGAGTCGGTTACCTCTTTGCAGTACACAGTTTGGACTGTATTTTTTCAACACGCTTTTATTAGATTCACCTGTATGTATGTATGTATGTTTGTGTGTTTGTTTGCTTGTAACTCTCAAGCTCGGGATCTGTATTTGATAGAATTATCGACATTATTGATTGATCTTTTCGCGGCAGATGACGCTGTATATAATTCGAACTCACTTTACATGTATTTCTTCATTTGAAAAAAGTATTTTTTTAATCAACTCTCGCGCCTGCTGCCTTATTTATAACCCACATTTGCGCGTCTGCTGCCTTGGGCTTGGTAGCTGATTTTCAGACTCCCTCTCCGGAATCGGAAAATATCAATGGCCATTTTCCTAAACAATATACGACTGAATATTACTGGAGTTTTTTCCCAACACCATATCGCTATTTTTAACACTTCGACACGTATTTCGATCACCAAGTGATCATCTTCAAGATGAAGATTAAAGTAGAAACTATCGCGAAGCCAACGCTATTTATGCTATGTCGATTTCTTATTATGTTTTCTTATTCGAAGTCCATTGTAGAAAACGCTCAGAGCAATGGAAAAAATATGAATAGGTACCTAAAATGAAAAAAAACTCTCGAAAAACTCTACGGTAAATAGGGAGACGTGAAAGTTGCTATTGTGTTTTTATTCAACTCAGTCAACCAATTTCCAGGGCAGTAATTTAAAAAGGAATAATTCACACAATTATAATCGAATGAGAAAGAAAGTTTTTGGCTTTCTGCAACTCCATCTGATAAAAAAAAGGGATGAGAGAATCTTCCAAAGAAAGGAAGGAAGTGATCAATTTGAAACTCTATACATGAATGTGTAGATCATGCAAAGAAGTAACTTTCAGACACAAACTGAAAGAAAGTCCTCCTGAAACAGCTACTTTCATATAAACATTGAATTACACGAAAGAAAATAATTCTTTCGAAACAAACACTTCCATATGAACACTGAATTATACAGAAGATACTTTTCTCTACTCAGTTTGTATTTTAAACATTCGTTGTGGAATAAAAATGGGATATCATTCATATGAGTTCTACTTTAAATGAATGGTAACAAATTGCACTTACATGGAACACTGTCATCCTCACTGGTATACACCGATGTTTCGCCTTAAGACAGTTGCCCTAAGGCTCTTCAGTACCAAATTGGATAACATTATAGAAAATACACACACTTCATTCGGAATCCAAGGGATTACAAGAAAAATTCGAATTATCAAGACTTCAAATCATCAAGAAGTTTGAATAATCAAAAGGAAAGAGAAAAAATCGAATATTCAAGAGTATTTAATATATTTTTGAAAATACCATGTACCTAAAATGTTATCAAAAAAATTATTCACTCCTAAAAATATAACCCGTTCAATTCATATAATCGAATATTACCGAAAAATCCCGAAATAAAAAATTGAATTCAATTTCTTAGTAAGAAGTGAACGTCTACGATCCAAAAACTACAAAAAATACAGGTCCGTATTTAAAAATTCAAAGATGGGGGGGTGGCCCAAGTCAGATGACACCCTGTATAAAAGATTCATGGATATATTCTGAGAGCCCACATCAAGTGCCAATAGCAAAATGTGAACTGATTTTCAATATGTCTGCGAATAAAGAAGATATAGGCAAAAAGATAATTTGGGAATTTTTTGTTTTTCCTGTAGATCTCCAGCAAAAGAACTATATTCGATTTCTTTACATCATTGAATAGGTCTCTAAAATACACAACTTTGCCATAATTCAACCGGCACTCTATCTCTTATCATTTATGAGATCCCCATGTACAGAAACGAATTTGAATAGCCCTGTATAATTTGACATTCTTCAACTTGAAAATGCCACCAATGCCACCTTTGAATGACAAGTATAACCCCCAATTTTTCAAATAGAAAGTATAGGTTTCAAAGGTCTCTTCATTCTCTATTCGAAATTGTTATCGCTTTCAAGTTTACTGCAACAATTAAGATAAAATAAATTGAAATCATGTGGTTACCAAAATTCGATAAAACACACTCAAAAACTAAAATGTATTGCAAAACGTAATGAAATGGATGTTAACGAAGTAGATATTCAGAATATTTATCACGAACATCTTGGCAACATCCTAATCTCAAATAAAACTGTTTTCTAACATCATTTAATATTCAGTGTCATTGCTTTTCGAGTTTGAAAGCCGTGGATTTTTGGATTTTTTTCCTGACGTTTCGCTGGCGCAAGTGGCTAGCTTCTTCAGAGGTTTAACCATCATGGCTTGCTGTCCGATGACTACCTTTTAGGCTTCGTAAAGCGTATTTATGCCTTGTCAGGTAATCAGTTGTATTTGTACCTGTATTTATACCTCTGCATTTGTACCTGTATTCGTACCTACACTTGAACCTGGAACATTAACAATCTTGCTGCCTGTAGTCATCGGCCATGATGGTTAAACCTCTGAAGAAGTTAGCCACTCGCGTTAGCGAAACGTCAGGAAGAAATTCCAAAAATCCACAGCTTTCAAACTAGAAAAGCAATAATACTGTAAACCTCAGCCGTGAAAATCTAAACCATTTTGTTATTATTCAATATATCAGACGGGACCGACCTAATCGCAAGCGTTATTCGTTCTTTTGATTCATTCGAATCTGAAGGTTCAGTTCTGTACACATCGCTCTTTACATATCTCTATGAAAAGAAATCAAATGATGAAAGATCAGGTGATCGCGCTGGCCATTCAATTGATCCTCGCCTCCCTATCCACCGATTGGAAAATGTTCTATCGACATATTGCCGGACATTAAATTGATAATGTAGTGGTGCTCCATCCTGCTGAAACCATATCGTATTTACCAGAACTTGAGGGGTTTCCTGGATCAGAATATAAATTTGCTTGACTTGGAATGACATCATTTTGAAGTAGTGCCAAATAATTATCGTCAATGAAATAGGGCCGATGATATGGTTTTCTACAATTCCTGCTCAAACATTAACCGTTTGAGGGTATTGCGTGTGTTTTTCTTTCATCCAATGAGAATTTTTCGTTAACCAGTAGTGGCGATTTTGCCGATTAGCTTGACCGTTAAGAGACAAAGGACACTCATCAGAAAACATAACATCTTCTGATTGGATGATATTGTTATCAGCTGCTTACCAAAAAAAGTTCTTCTATCAAAATCGTCTTTCATGAGCTCCTAAGTAGGTATTATTTTATAGGGATGCTTTTTGTTTGTTTTTCAATATGTTTGCTATCGATGTATGGCTAACATTGAATGTGGTGGATGCCTGTTTACCCGATGTATGTGAGTTTTCCTCAAATTCAAGCATCACATCTAATTTGAGTTCATCACTCATTGCATTGGCAGCTGCTTCTTTCATCTGACCCACATGACCATGCTAGCGAAATTGCTTCTCTATTTCGTTTATTGTTCCTTGAGATGGACGGTAAATTACAAAATTTCTCATGGAATAGGCGAGTTACTCCCTGTTGTGTTCGGATTTAATCTCCGTAACCAATCATTTGTAGAACTGTTATTTCATGCATTTGCGTTATTCTTACCATTTGTCAGACTTGAAGTTAACGAACTTCAAACTTGAATTGAAATACTAACAAGTAATGTTGTAACATAAAAAACAAGTTGACAAAGCGTTTCAAACTAACGTTGCCCCGAAAATGATTACCAGGTTTTTAAAAGATACCATCCGAAAAGATCGTTGCTATTGTTTTTGCTTACTTTCTTATTGTCAATACTTCAACACTAATATATTGCACAATAAGTGTATTTTATCGAATTTCGGTAACCACATGATTTCAATTTATTTTATTTCAATTATTGCAATGAATTTGAAAGCGATAACATTTTTACATAAAAAATGAAAAGACCTTTCAAACGATATATCACAAGCCTATACTTCCCATTCAAAAACTTGAGGGTTGTTCTTGTCATTCGGCGGGAGTTGCAGGTAGAGGTGGCATTTTTCCGTTGAAGTATAGTATTTCCAATACCAATTGGAACAGCACAGAGAAGGAATTCCCGCCTCGACATAGGCGTCGGCATATTATTTTTCAGTGGTAGCTTTTCAGTTACTTATTCTTACAATCATAGCAATTGATCATCCCATTAAAAAGTTATCTCAACTGAATTTCTCCGCCATGGATAATTATGAAAAACTTCGAGATTTAAGGTAGTTGATTTCCGAGTCGAAAACTCTAAAATACAATGAAAACACAAATAATCACACCGAATTTTCGTCAAACATATATTTACAACAAAATAGAGGCCAACAAAATTGATAGAAAAATCAAAATTCTTCTTCGCTATTTTCGGATGAGGTGGAATCATCATTGTGTTGAATAACGATCGGATTTATGGAACTTTGCACATAATATTTGTTCTCTTCTTTTATAACGTGGGCCACACAGTTCTTCCACACATCACTATTACCTAATTCATTCACCACTCGACTTATATTGTCAAGCACTACAGCATTCAAAGTCGGTGACTGATTACACTTCCGCAAGCTTTCTTTCTTTTTAGCCCAAACCATTTCAATTGGATTGAACACACAATAGTATGGAGGTAAACGTAAGAGAATATGACTACGTGTTTCACACGTCGAATCAATAATATACTCTTTTTTGAAATTACGTTATTGAATGGTCGCCAGTAATACCTTTTTCGTTGGAATCTTTTCGGGTATTTCCATGTCATGATTTCGCATGGAATCAACAATATCTACTTTTTCTGTGTTATTGTTTGGTATTGTAGTCAATAACCGAGAATGATACGAAGCGTTATCCATAACAATAACCGAGTTTGGAGAAATATTTGGGAGAAGCTGCTAACTGAACCAGGTTTCGAATAAAGCCGCAGTCATATCTTCGTGGTAATCAGCAGACGAATCTTTTATTTGGCAGACAGAAGCAAAGCGTTAGGTACAAAACCACTTTCATTCCCGGTATGCAAAATTATAACACGTTTTTCCCTTGAGGTGTGTTCAAAGCACAATACTTGGTTTCGTCTACCCAGCCATATTTGACAACATCATGGGTGTCAAACCAAGTTTCGTCGAGGTAGATTATATGTCTGCTGGATTTTCGGTAGCTTTTTATTCGCCTCAAATATTCTTGTCGGAGTTGAACAATGCGTGTCGATTCCATTATGACAATCCGATGGTTCAATTTTTTATATTTGAAACCACAAGACAATAAGACACCTCGTGAAATTTCTGAAGATTTGTATTTGTAATCGGGATAGTCGAGTAATTTATACCAAATCATTCCCAAGGTTGGTCCTTCATTTTTTTTGGATAAACCATAAATTGTTCGCCGAATCACATCTTTTGTAGCACCATCAACGTATGCGAATTTTTTATTCCTTTGTTTTCGTTTCATTGCATGGTCAATGACATCCCCTATTTCAATGACTCGAAGAACTGTCGAACGAGACAGTTTCGTTAACCCACATATTCTATTCACAATAGCATTCTGTGAAGTGTGACAGTTTTCCTTCTTCAAGCATTAATGAATATTCGAAATTACTTGCTGAACTTGAACATGTAAGTCCTTATTTTCGAATTCCGAATCTTTGTCGATTGACACAGATTCCTCACATATAATGTTATCATTTTTTTCAAAAGGTCTCCAGGAAGATATATTGATGAAAGTACCCAAGAACACTAAGATTTTCACAAACATCGGTTTAAACGATGAGATTGGAACCTTTGGTGTGAAAGTTGAAAACTTTTTCTAGAGATTAATTACCCTAACACCAAACTGATATTTTTGCACTCGACGCGCGTTTCGCTAACAAGATTAGAATCTTCAGGAGAAGCAAATTGATACTGAATCTAAAGACAAGGGTTAGCTGTTTATATACCTAAAGTTTTTTGGTCCGATGTGGACTTTGTTTGTTAAATGATGATTATCCTAATTGGTTTTTCGGTAATTAACTAGTGGAACCACTACCTGCAAATTAATTTGTCCGCTTTTTAATCTATTGTTGACAAATTAATTTGCAGGTAGTGTTTCCACTAGTTAATTACCGAAAAACCAATTAGGATAATCATCATTTAACAAACACAGTCCACATTGGACCAAAAAACTTTAGGTATATGAACAGCTAACCCTTGTCTTTAGATTCAGTATCAATTTTCTTCTCCTGAAGATGCTAACCTTGTTAGCGAAACGCGCGTCGAGTGTAAAAATATCACTTTGGTGTTAGGGTAATTGATCTCTAGAAAAAGTTTTCAAAAATCGGTTTGCAAAACTACTCACTACCTCACCTAACCCCACGAACACACGGCACTGATAAAGACATATTGTGAAACGGACAAAAAATTAGTATTCAGCCAGTCCAGCTAGCCGAGCCTTCATTACCCAACTACATTTGATAGCACGTTTACTAACTGTCTGGGCGACTAGAGGCCACAGGCCAGAAATGTTCATGACTGTACCAGGGACGCTTTGAACATAAAAGCACTGGTAGTATATACATTTCCCATTTGCCGGGCAGTGAATATGAACACCCCTCGTAGTGCTCTTATTTTTATTGCCGTTCCAATTGGGAATGGATAGACTGTGAGTCAAATTATAATTTGAATTTGACGTGTTTCGGGATTTTGATAAAATATGTACCGTAACCGAAATAATAAATTTATTCCAATTGGCTTTTACACACTGTATATTTAATAATATTTCCATTTCCAGTGGGAAACTGGTTTAGAACTTCTGCATGAGCGAACTGAATCATTCCAGTGACATCTAGCACGACTTGAATGAATACACCTAGCCCAAGAAAAGGACAATGAGAGCACATGTTCAGAAATAATTATCCAACCAATTCGCTAGTCCACTCAAAATATTGTGTAGGTGTATGTACACCTACATACTTGTCCCCATTAAAATAAATCATCTCACTGTCTATTGAAATGTTGGACATAGATCACTTCTGAAGAAGAGAAGGTTTCTAAATAGTTGAAAATTGAGAATAATATTCGTAAAGCACATCAATAAATATGAGTCTACCGTAACAGTCAAAAGAAACTTGAATGGACAGACCAGATCCATTCTCGATCATAAACAGGTTATCTTGAAATGATGCTCAGAATGTGTGTGAAACAAATAATTAGAATTTTTAACAAACTTTTCAGCAGGGGTGTCCACGATGTAAAATGGGGATTTACTCGAGCGTCATTGAGACATATTAAGTTGCAAAGCTTAGATGATAAGAAGAATGAAATGTTATATAATATATACATTTTCATCGGTGGGGGAAGCGGCTATAGATTTTGAATATGTAGAAATATACTGTTGCATGGACATATTCGAGCGCGTCAGATATTGATAGCATCAATGTCCTACGTATTTTTAATAATGTTCGTATGTTGATCTGATCGTTTGCATGATGCGGGTGGTTGTACGTAAGAGTTTTAAGTGAAAAGAAAAATCGGGCGTGTCAGATTTTCTAAGGGGGTGTTGAGTGCAACAAAAAAAAGCTCTCATTCAATAATCTGACGATTTCGATCTGACGCAAACTCGCGGCCATTACTATAATGTGCAAAAAAATTCGCCATTTTGAAATACTCAAGCTCGTCAGATTAAGATATACAGTGTCACCATTAAAGTGCGCACCATATGGGAAACTTTTTTTTCGAAAAGTTTCAATGAAGTTTAACTTTGGCACTTGTTTGTGCTTTGAATTTAACTCAAAATGATGCGGCCAACTGCGACCCACTGACGTTCAGTGTTTGTCAAATTCAACTTTTTTTTTGAAAAAAATTGAAAAAGTGCATTTCTAGATAGAATTTAACAAAAAGTTACTTGAAAAAGTTGTGTCTAAGGCAATTTCATATCCATATGCCAAATTTTATGCAACTAGGATAAAGTTAACGTTTTGCTTATTTTTGACAGATATTCCAGATATTGTGTAATTTTCATGAACGCACATTTTCTGGTTCCCATTCTACAAGGTGTTTTGAAAAGTGAGTCTGATTGTTGCAACAATTTTTTTCTCGAAATCTCTATTGGTGACAAGAAAACGGTTTTCACTATATCGATCTACCCAAGATTCTAAAACAATTGTGTAATTTTCATGAACGCACATTTTCTGGTTCCAATTCTACAAGGTGTTTTAAGAAGTTAGTCTGATTGTTTCAACAATTTTATTCTCGAAATCTGTATGGGTGACAAGAAGACGATTTTCACTATATCGATCTACCCAAGATTCTATGAGAGTTGTGTAATTTTCATGAATACAAGGAATCTCAAAAATTGAGTCTGATTGTTTCAAAAATTTCTTTTTCGAAATCTGTTTGGATGACAAGAAAACTGTCATCACCAAGTTAATCTATTCAAGAAACTATGGAAGTTGTGTGATTTTGATAGACGCACATCATCGGATATCATTTCTATATGGGGTATTGGAAAGTAAGTCTAATATTTCCAATTTTATTTTTCCCTAAATTTGTATTGTTGATGAGAAAACGATTATCAACGCGTCAATCTACTCAATATTCTATAAAAAAGTTAAACACCAAATAGTCCTAATAATTCCACGTTCCACCTATAGTGAATAGGTATTTCCAGCCACAGATATTAGTACGGGTGCTAATAATTTCGTATCCCAACCGCAGATTTTTATTTTCCTCTACGTCAGCATGTGTGGCCAGAAATCTGTGGATAACTTCACGCCAATTTCGAATGAACACTTCCAAAGCTCTTTAAGCGCAGTTCAGACGCAATAAATCCGAGTTTTGGCAACGATTAATTGCTGTAGATGAAACTCAATGTACTATTATACGCCCGAAATGAAAATACAGTCTAAACTGTCGACTGTAAAGGGGTAACCGGCTACAAACAAATCAAACACTGTTTTTTCGGCTGGGAAAGTGATGGCGGCTGTTTTTTGGGATAGTCATGGAGTTATTTTTAATCGATTATTTTCACGAAAGCATACTACACATCATTACTTGACAAGCTGAAGGCAGGGCCACATTTGCAGCACCGTCTCACACCTCAGCGGTTTGAACTGCCTTACCAACCACCCCACTCTAGCTCCAAGCGACTGTCTTTGTTTCCTCATCTGAAAATTGCGGTCAGAGGACAGAGATTTCCGTCAAGTGGAGAGACAGTCACTTTCGTCAACAATTATTCTGCAAAGAAAAACGCCCAGTACTATTTGGTCGGTTACAGATATGGGAGCATCGCTAGTTGAGTTGAAAGGAGGCTATGTTGAAAAATAACGAAAAATTCTAAAAAAATGTCTTCCCTCCTTATAAGATCGGAATCTTTTCAGGCTGCCCTCGTAGGTGTCACTGAAAGCGCATCGTTTCGGGGATTGAAAAAAGCTCTGCCACGAGTACCTACAAAATATCTAATAGGAACTACACACATCGGAAAAGTCTGGGGATATTTTTATAACATACTAAATATCATAAAAATAAATGCATGAGGTCGTTTAATTTTGATTAAATTGGTACACTCGACCACCCTGTAGATTTCTATGGGTTGAACAAAGCCTACAAAAACGGTAACTAATCTTTTATCAAGTTTTTTACAAGCTGTAGGTTTTCGGTTAAAATGAATGATCTGAAAGTGTCGAGTTTGTACATTCTATGCAGTTCTTGCTCAGCAATTAAACTGGAAATATTGTGCTTCAACATGGAACGCCATCACTTACCAGATGAATGAGCTGTAGGGCTTCTTCAAGGTGGTATGCGACAAAATGATGTAACTCTTCGTTTGGGGGTCTCCCAAAGTGTTATCAGTCGATTGTGGCGGCGTTTCCGTGAAACTGGCAGTCCAGCCGAACAACATCCAGGGCGAGGACGCGCTACAACTGCAGTTCAAGACCGATTTTTGGTCTTAACCGCAAGAAGACAACCGACAATCACAGCACTTGAGTTGGTTAACGTGTTGCAGCAGACGCACCAGGTAACCATTGGTCGTGATACTGTCAGAAATCGACTGCATGAAGTAGATCTCCACAACAGAAGGCACTTAGATGTCCACCTTTGTCGAGAGGCAATCGCGGTAGAAGATTAGAGTGGTGTCAAGAACATCAAAACTGGGATGTAAATGATTGGGCCACAGTTTTGTTTACAGACGAATCCAGATTTGGATTTCATTCAGATTCTCGTCGAGTAAGACTGTGGAGACGACCTGGAAATAATGAACGTTTGAGACACGTCCAGGAAGTCCACACATACAGAGGTGGTACAGTAATGCTATGGGGCGGAATCATGATTGGCGGCAGAACCGATCTCGTTTTTCCAAATCGCTCCCTCACAGCTCGACAGTACCTCGACACCATTCTTCTACCTATCGTCCGTCCGTTTGCTGATGCTGCTGGTGAAAACTTCCACCTAATGCACGATAATGCTCGTCCACATGTCGCGCGTCTAGTGACTGACTGGCTCACCAACGAAGGAGTTGATGTATTGCCATGGCCAGCACAATCACCGGACCTGAATCCCATCGAGCATGTGTGGGACATGCTTCAATGAAGAATTACTCCGCATATGGGGAACATTCACACAACGTTTCAATTGAAAGAGCTTTTAATCGCTGAATGGGCAAATGTACCTCAACAAGACATTGACAATCTCATTTTGTCGATGCACGATAGATGTAGGGACGTAATAAACCAGCGTGGAGGCCGTACTTTGTACTGATTCCAATTTTTTTTGTATTATGATTTTTTTTCGGGGTGCCAAAGAAGAGCCATATTTTTTTTAGTTTTGCTTATATGCGCACTCAGTATTTTTGACCATTTAATAAATTTTGTTGTGAGTTACATTCTTTTAATAATCACCCGTCAACTTTTTTCCCTAGAGCGATCTAAAAAAAAATTATTGCCATTTTTAAAAATATCCCTAGACTTTTCCGATGTGTGTATATTGGAGGCGACAACTTCAATATAGACGAATAAAGAAAAAACTGAAAGTCCTATTATTTTCTGAATCTACCTCGTATACATTTAGTCAGATTTCAAGGAACACCTTGTATCGATTTCAATAACAAGCTGTCATGTTACGTCTGCGCCTAACGTTGTGTGATAAGTAATGTTTGCAATGTTTCAAACTGAGTAAAGCGGTAATCACTTTAAAAGACAGTTGACTCAGTTAGTTGGTTGCGTTATCATTCATTTAACAACCAATTTAGTTCGAGATGACTGGCCCGAGTGTTTCAGCTTTAACGAAAAACGAATGTGTTTGTGAACCGGATGCCACTTCTTCCAAACTGACGGGTGAGTAATGAATAAACCCCTACTTGTAATACTGGTTGCCAACGGAACAGGTATAATTTAACTTCGTTACGTTCTTTATGCTCACAATAAAGGGATTTTAGGAAATGTACTACGTCCCTGGAAAATATGCAATCATAAATAATTTGTTTTAATGTGAGCAAAGGCAGATTTGTTGTTTTTCCATCGTCATTGAGTGATGAAATCCTCTGAAATATGAACAAAAATTAAGCAAAACTGCAAAAACTTTTTAGATGATATGCGAGCATAACAAATACTGAACAAACATAATAAATTGGTATGACGCTCTGAATGAATTGCGAAGGTATTCCGAAATTCCAGCAGTTTTGTTTGAATTGAAAGAGTATATTGTCAGGAGAGAATACCTTTTTGCGAAACAAAGGTTTTAGTTGTCAACTTTTCCATCCTGACACAAAAAAAGGTGGGAATCTTCCAAAGAAAGGAAGAAAACTGTCGATTTCAAAAATTATCTCTTTACAAAGATAATAAGAACATGCAAAGAAGTAACTTTCAGACACAAACTGGAAGAAAAGCCTTCTTGAAACAGCTACTTTCATATAAACATTGAATAGTATATTGTACAACAAGTGAGAAAAACGACATATTTCTCAGGAGCGCCAGAAGTTTGGAGCAATCGCAAATCAAGCGAGTGAGAAATATGTCATTTTCTCACGCATTGTACGCACTGTACTTTTTCTACGGTTACGTTGTTTTCAAGTATTGAAAATTAAAATACATATACAGGGCAATTCAAATTCGTTTCTGTACACGGGGATCTCGTAAATAATGAGAGATAGAGTGTCGGTTAAATTGTGGCAAAGTTGCTTATTTTAGAGACCTATTCAATGATGTAAAGAAATCGAATATAGCTCTTTTGGTTCTGGTGATATACAGGAAAAACCAAAAAATCCCAAACTATTTTTTTGCCTACATCTTCTTTATTCGCAGACATATTGAAAATCTGTCCACATTTTGCTATTGGCACTTGATGTGAGCTATCAGAATATGTTCATGAATCTTTTATATAGGGTGTCATCTGAATTGGGCCACCCCCATATTTGAATTTTTAAATACGGACATGTATTTTTTTGTTGTAATTTTTAGATCGTAGATGTTCACTTTATACGGCCCTGGAAATTTGTTGACCGAGTTAAATAAAAACACAATAGCAACTTACGTCTCCCTATGTACCATAGAGTTTTTAGAGAGTTGTTTTTTTCATTTTTAGGTACCTATTCATATTTTTTCATATTTCCATTGCTCTGAGCGTTTTCTACAAATAATTTCGAATAAGAAAATCTTTTATCGTTATCTGAAACATATCTACAACAAAAATATATTATATGTGTTTTTATGAGCAGAAAAAGAAATGATAGCAATAATAACATCCGAAACGAACAACATAATTGTGTAATGAAAATTGAAATGAAGTAATTTATATACACAAAAAATTAATGGCGCAATAAATGTTCGAATTGGATTCCTTCCATTTTGAGACAAATAATGGGCCAATAAGTTGGCCTGCAAGATCACCAGATCTTACTATTTTGGACTATTTTCTATGGGGGACATTGAAAAATAGGATTTACCCTGGTAGAGAGGTAGAAAATGTGGAAGACTCCAGATTGAGGATTTTGAATGATTTCGCAACAATGCAGCAAATAAGTGTATTGAGGGCAATAAATAATATGAAAAATCGAGTTCAAAAATGTCTCGAAATGGATGGACTCCAATTCGAACATTTATTGCGACATTAATTTTTTTGTGTATATAAATGACTTCATTTCAATTTTCATTACAATTTTAGTGTTAGTTTCGGATGTTATTATTGCTATCATTTCTTTTTCTTCTCATAAAAACACATATAATATATTTTTGATTTAGATATATTTCAGATAACCATAAAAGGTTTTCTTATTCGAAGTTCATTGTAGAAAACGCTCAGAACAATGGAAAAATTATGAAGAGGTACCTAAAAATGAAAAAAATTCCAGAACCGTAATTTAAAAGGGAATAATTCACACAATTATAATCAAATATTACAGAAACATCAGGAAATATGAAATTTAATTTAATTTTTCAGTATGAAGTGAACGTCGACGATACAAAAACTACAACAAAAAATACAGGTCCGTATTTAAAACTTTAAAGATGGGGGTGACCCAAGTCAGATGACACCCTGTATAAAAGATTCATGGACATATTCTGATAGCACACATCAAGTGCCAATAGCAAAATGTGGACAGATTTTCAATATGTCTGCGAATAAATAAGATATAGACAAAAAAATAATTTGGGATTTTTTTGTTTTTCCTTTATATCTCTAGAACCAAAAGAGCTATATTCGATATCTTTACATCATTGAATAGGTCTCTGAAATACGCAACTTTGCCACAATTTAACCGTCACACTCTATCTATTATCGTTTACGAGATCCCTATGTACATAAACGAATTTGAATAGCCCTGTATAATAATATATATAATGATGTCACTAACTCATTTTTATATTTCATGTAAAATGGTAATTAACAGTTATATTTGAAAAATTTTGTAAAGTAATTCCTGGTAGGTCGTTTTGTTTCAACATGTTCTCGATAATTGAAATATTAGCTGCGGTCGAAGTTGAAGTTGATCGGGAAACGTACAGAGCTTCCACATTATTGTTGTGTTCAGGTTCTAATGGCGCTGAAGACTGAATGGATTCTACTATACTTATTGAAATTTTCATTTTGTTATCTATGGAGTTGTCGATATAAGATTCAGCAACATTGCTGGATTTCCAACCCCCATGGTGTTCGTTTCAAAGTTGAAAGATCTGCCCCTGCTATAACTAAAATAGTCGCAGATGACCTTCGGAAACAGCGGTCAGTAAATCGAGTGGTCCAATGAAAACTATGCACCTTGCTATTCTCCTTTTTTGAAGGGGACACATTTAAAATGTATTTTCAACCCCCTAGTGAGGGTGAGTAACAACCCTAAAATTTTAAATGGAAAGTGGGGTCGAGTGATATATCATTTGAAAGGACACAAAATTCTCTTTCCAATGATACCTAATTTGTTGTATTTACTTGAATAGTTATAAAAAAAGCAAGAACATTTACTCGATATTTTTGGTGTTGATGAAAATGCGGAAAAAATGGCATTTTTATCACTACTACATTCCTCAATTTCTCTCGTGCGTTTTTTGGTTCAAATAACAACAGCAGATAAGTGTACAAAAAGAATTTAGGCAAACGTTCATTGATCCAGTTCGGTTGCTTTTGAAATTATTTCAACTTTACTGTAAAAATGGTTTATTCCGTTCCTGAACGAGTTGAAATTGTTGAACTTTATTATCAACATAATAGTTGTGCTAGACTTACTGCTCGCCTCTTCAATAACAGTCATCCCGGGAAAAATGTGAATGATTCGTACATTGCCAAGTTAGTCCAAAAGTTAGTCGATACCGAATATGTCTGTAATGTGAAACACCAGCCACGGAAACCGATCAGAAATGAAGCAGTGGAAATCGCTGTTTTGGGACATGTTGAATTGGATCATACTCAAAGTACCCGTCAGCTTGCTGCAGCCTCAGGTGTCTCCCGTTCGTCCATAATACGGATATTGAAAGCCTATAAATTTCATCCGTACAAAATTAAATTAGTACATTTTTTTTGAATGGAGCTGTGAATAGGCATAATTGCCGTTACTGGGATGACAGTAACCCACACTTATTCCGAGAGGTCCATACCCAGTACCCTCAAAAAATCAATGTCTGGTGTGATCCCTTGTCTTCAGATTCAGTTTCAATTTGCTTCTCCTGAAGATGCTAACCTTGTTAGTGAAACGTGCGTCGACTGCAGAAATATCAGCTTGGTGTTAGGGTGATTGTTGGTGTTATGGCTTTCTGGAGACCTTTTGAAACAAATGATAACATGACGTGTGAGGAATCTGTGTCAATCCACAGGGATACGGAATTTGAAAATAAGGACTTACATGTTCAAGTTCAGCGAGTAATTTTGAATATTCATGAATGCTTGAAGAAGGAAAACTGTCACACTTCACAGAATGCTATTGTGAATAGAATATGAGAGCTTACAAAACTATCTCGTTCGACAGTTCTTCGAGTCATTAAAATAGGGGATGTCATTGACCATGCAATGAAACGAAAACAAAGAAATAAAAAATTCGCAAACGTTGATGATGCTACAAAAGATGTGATTCGTCGAACAATTCAGGGTATACACCAAAAAAATGAAGTACCAACCTTGAAAATAATTTGGTATAAGTTACTCGTCTATCCCGATAACAATTACAAATCTTTAGAAACTCTACGAGGTGTCTTATTGTCTTGTGGTTTCAAATATAAAAAATTGAACAATCGGATGGTCATAATGGAATCGACACGCATTGTTCAACTCCGACAAGAATATTTGAGGCGAATGAAAAGCTACCGAGAATTCAGCAGACATATAATCTACCTCAACGAAACTTGGTTTGACACCCATGATGTTGTCAAATATGGCTGGGTAGACGAAACCAAGTATTGTGCTTTGAACACACCTTCTTCAATAGGAAAACGTGTTATAATTTTGCATTCCGGGAATGAAAGAGGATTCGTACCTAACGCTTTGCTTCTATTGCTTATGTCGGCCAAAAATATAAAAGATTCGTCTGCTAGTTACCACGAAGATATGACTGCGGCTTTATTCGAAACCTGGTTCAGTGAGCAGCTTCTCCCAAATATTCCTCCAAACTAGATTATTGTTATGTATAACGCTTCGTATCATTCTCAGTTATTGACTACAATACCAAACAATAACACAAAAAAAGCAGGTATTGTTGATTTCATACGAAATCATGACATGGAAATACCCGAAAAGATTCCAACGAAAAAGATTTTACTGGCGACCATAAAACAACGTAATTTCAAAAAAAAGAGTATATTATTGATTCGATGTGTGAAACACGTGGTCATATTCTCTTACGTTTGCCTCCATACTATTGTGTGTTCAATTCCATTTAAATGGTTTGGGCCACAATGAAAGAAAGCTTGCGAAAATGTAATCAGTCACCGACTTTGAATGCTGTGGTGCTTGACAATATAAGGCGAGTGGTGAATGAAGTAGGTAATAGTGATGTGTGGAAGAACTGTGTAGCCCACGTTATGAAAGAAGAGGAACAAATATTATGTGCAAAGTTCCATAAATCCGATCGTTATTCAATTCAACCCGATGATGATTCCACCTCATCCGAATATAGCGAAGAAGAATTTTGATTTTTCTAGCAATTTTGTTGGCCTCTATTGTTTTGTAAATATATGTTTGACGAGAATTTGGTGTGAGTATTTGTGTTTTCATTGTATTTTAGAGTTTTCGACTCGGAAATCAGCTATGGTGGAAAAATTAAGTTGAGACAACTTTTTCATGGGGTGATCAATTGCTGTGATTGTAAGAATGAGTAACTGAAAAACTACCACTGAAAAATAATATGCCGACGCCTATGAAGAGGCGGGAATTCCTCCTCTGTGCTGTTCCAATTGGTATTGAAAATACTATAACATCCAAATTCCACCTCCCTGGACGATTGATCTTCTCAAGTGCAATACTCAATGGATCGCTCTTTCAAAGCATAGTACACCGTCAGCTGTTATACATAAATCATTCTCAGAGTTAGTCGCCTCAAAATACAAATCTTTCAACTCCATATATACGGACGCTTCCAAAACAAATGATGGGGTTGGTGCAGCAGCTATAACGAACACAACAAATTACACTTACCGCCTACCACCTGCCTCAGTATCTACACAGCTGAACTTCATGCCATTAAAACTGCTCTAGCACACTGCAAATGGAACCGAAGGCAACTCCGTGGTATTCACGGACTCGCTTAGTTCATTACAAGGACTTCAACAACTATACCCCAAAAATGCCATTCTTCTTCGAATCAAAAGAGAACTTGTAGAACTAACCAACAACAGAAAAAGAGTGGGAATAGTCTGGGTACCATCTCACACAGACATTAAAGGCAACGAAATCGCTGACGCAAAAGCTAAAACTTCCATTACATATCCAGGAACATATCAAAACTCCCAGGTTCCACACAAAGATCTACATAACGACCTAAAGAAACCTATATTCAAACGAGATATTCAAACTCAGAGATATCAATCCAAACCTAGTTATTAACAACTACCGCCCTCTCAGTCGTAGACAGCAAGTCATTCCCACTCGACTACGCATTGGCCACACCCGGTATACTCACCTACATTTAATCAAGAAAGAAACACCCAACCGATGCCTCAACTGCAACGTTGAGCTCATTATCATGGAATGTCTCAGCTACCAAAACAAAAGGCTTATATCCGGCTTAGGAAATGAATAATCCAGTATCCTAGATATCAAGAATATAGACTCACTGTTGTGTTTTTTGAAATGTATCAAATTTCTATATCATATTCTATATAATTGAAAAAAAAAGATAAAGATGTAGAAACCCAAAACTGCCCTTTCCCAAAAAAGCATTATTATATCAGGCGACTATAGTTTTAACCTGGGTATCAAAAATAATATATTTCATTTATTTTGGCGGAAGAAAAGAGAATTGAAACTTTCTATGGTTTCCACCACTTTTATTTGTAACTAACGTTACTACATTTTCGTCCTATAAAGACATTTTCAAACTTACACGTTTTAAGTTACTGCAGTTTCCTCCAAACTGTAAGACCAAACTGTAGTGACGTTAGTTACAAATAAAAGTGGTGAAAAAAAAGCTATCCGAAGATTGAGACCTGGAAAATAGAACAAACTTACCGATACAAGTAATCATGGAATTACTAGGATGCTGTGTACGAAACTGCTACTTTCAACTGAAGGATGAATTCTTTACGCAAGATGAGGGACTGCCTATCGGATCGCTACTTTCACTTGTTATAATATATATATATGGAGTGGTTTGAAACTCTGGCCATTGAAGAAGCCTCGAGTCTGGTTGAGATACGTAATATGGAACCATGGAAATGCAGAACCAGACACTTTCCTGAAGCACGTCAAAAACGTCCATCACTTTCACAATGGAGAAGGAAGTCCACAACGAATTGCCTTTCTTAGACGTATTGGTGAAGAGGACCGACACTAAATGGGAAACATCTGTATATCGAAAACCCACTCACACAGGACAGTATCTGAACCAGAAATTCAACCACCATCAATCGACTAAGAGAGGAATCATCAATACTCTACTATACCGTGTAATACAAAGGAAGATCTCGAAAAGGAAACAGTTATCATCAAAAATGACCTACAACGGAATGTTTGCTCCAGAGTGATGGTAGAACAAGCCTTAGATAGAAGACAGCAAGAACTCCACAAGGAAGAGAAGCCGCCACAACCAGTACTTGTACTTCCCTACATCAGAGGATTATGGGAAAAGATAAGAAGGATTAGGTCCAAGTACAACATCAGGACCTGCTTCAGATCTGGGAACACTATTCGTAGCAGTCTAACAAAAACCAGGCCACCGGAGAATCATACATCGTTGAAACTAAGAGGCCATTGAAAGTTCGCATTGCTGAGCACAAGAAACACACACAGCGAGGAGAAACCAGCAAATCCGGAATAGCAGAGCATGTTTGGACTCATCAACATAACATCAAGTGGGCTCAAGCTGAAATCATCCACAAAGAGGAACACTGGTTTAGGAGAAAATTCAAACAAGCCGCGTATATTTTGTTTAACAAAGTATCTAGTCAAGCTATCGTAGAGATAGGAATCACACGTTAAAAGGTAAGACGTCGTTAGTCCTTAGCTCGCACAAGTTGCTCAACTTCTGAGAGTTGTCGTTCGTATGGGGGCGACAGCTGATTAACGGAAAAACAGATTTTGAACAGATTTGAACAGTTTTTCAATTGTTTTTTCAGGGTTTTCAAATCAATTTATATTATATTAGACAATGGAAGTCCGAACTGATGAAATATATCATTGTTATTATCATATATTTTCTATATTATGAATTTCATGAATTTCTAATTAAGTATGGCATCACAAATGTTTCTCTCAGTAATCCTAATCCTTTACTTATATGTGATTGATGGTGTTTTTTATTTTGAATGATGAAAGACCACCGACAACAATCAATCATAACAACAGATAATAATAGTAACATATCCTCAGTTGCACAATCCCATTCTGATAGATGAAATAAAATTATTTAAAGAAATGCCATGTAGACCTTTACCAAAAATCGAAATCAAAATGCCTTCATTTCGTATTTCTCTTTCAACTCTACGCACAGAGTGGGTCATAGAGGACACTTTTGAAGAAATCTCCTGTTTTCAAAATAGATGACTAACTAAATGGTGAAAAACATATATCGATATCCATTATCGTTTCAGAGTTGCAGCATGTTTTTTTTAGAAAATGTGCATTTTCGAAAAGTTGCTCTAACTTTTTTCCTGTCAAAAATTTCCTGTTTCTTAAGAACATTTTCAAAGCACTTTTCACGTAGAATACAATGGATTTTATTTTAACCCAGATATGCCTGAATTACTTTTTTTTTGTTTTTTTCAACATTTCTGCTTTAATGTAAACGAACACATTTCGTTTATTTTTTAGTATTTACAATCCGTCTTTTAGGGTGTCCTTAAAAAGGACAATCGGCATGTAGGTAGTAGTGTTACATAAAAAATCGTAATTCATGAATGAAGTGTGTGTATTTTCTATAATGTTATCCAATTTGGTACTGTAGAGCCTTAGGGCAAGTGTCTTAAGGCGAAACATCGGTGTATACCAGTGAGGGTGACAGTGTTCCATGTAAGTGCAATTTGTTACCATTCATTTAATGTAGAACTCATGTGAATGATATCTGATTTTCATTCCACAACGAATGTTTGAAATACAAACTGAATAGAGAAAAGTATCTTCTATATAATTCAGTGTTCATATAGAAGTATTTGTTTCGAAAGAATTTTTTCTTTCGTATAATTCAATGTCTATATGAAAGTAGCTGTTTCAGAAGGACTTTCTTTCAGTTTGTGTCTGAAAGTTACTTCTTTGCAAGATCTACACATCCATGTATAGAGTAACTTCCTTCCCTTCTTTGGAAGACTCCCTCATCCTTCTTTTTTGTATCAAGATGGAGTAGTAGAAAGCCAAAAACTTTCTTTCCCAAAAATGTACCACTCCTAAAAAATATAACCCCTTCAATTCAAATGAGATTCCTCTTGGCTGGGATTGAATGGATTATATCAAATAGGTGAATGAATGTCATCGATGACATAAGCAGATCAAGCTTATTTCGTGACATTAAAAAATCGTAATTCATGAATGAAGTGTGCGTATTTTCTATAATGTCATCCAATTTGGTACTGAAGAGCCTTGGGGCAAGTGTCTTAAGGCGAAACATCGGTATATACCAGTGAGGGTGACAGTGTTCCATGTAAGTGCAATTTGTTACCATTCATTTAAAGTAGAGCTCATGTGAATGATATCTGATTTTCATTCCACAACGAATATTTGAAATACAAACTTAGTAGAGACAAGTATCTTCTGTATAATTCAGTGTTCATATAGAAGTATTTGTTTCGAAAGAATTTTTTTCTTTCGTGTAATTCAATGTTTATATGAAAGTAGTTGTTTCAGGAGGACTTTCTTTCAGTTTGTGTCTGAAAGTTACTTCTTTGCAAGATCTACACATCCATGTAGAGTTACTTCCTTCCTTTCTTTGGAAGACTCCCTCATCCTTCTTTTTTTGTATCAAGATGGAGTAGTAGAGAGCCAAAAACTTTCTATCCTAAATACTAGTTCTAAAGTAACTGATTAGCAAACTAATTTTCAGACCTATGATAGCTCACAAAACACTCCTTATGCAAAGCCACATCACATTTTTCACATCTTTTCTGGACTTTTTTGTGACATACACGACATCGAGTCTGTTTGGGTTGGGATACAAGAAAGTGATCTTGGTTATCTAATCTTGATTCAACGTTCTCCAACGCGAAAGGTCTTACCCTTTTTTCGCACATCGATTGGTTTCCAAAAGCGTCAAAGCAATTTGTCGTCTAGTCGATAGATTGTCAAGTGAACCTCCTTGTAGTCTATGGAGTTGCCATGTGTTCTGTTCGCAAATGTCTAGACCATACGCAATTAGACAAAAATACCATTTTTTACCTCTTACTGACGTTCTGTAGTGGCTTACATTCTGGTCGCAACGATCTACTTCTCCCATGAACTTATTATAAATATATAACGGGTGTGGCTGATTTACAGTGATCCTTTTCTTATCTTTTTGGGAAAACCGTGATACTTCTTGTAATGGCTCCACCGATAAAGTATTAGAAGCAACATTTACTGCATTGTTATCATGCCATTTGACAATAACTACTTTGTTCTGAGTAGATCTAAAATCATATTCTCCTCTCTTCTTTTTCTTTATTTCGTTTTTTGATAATATTGGACACTTTGACATCCTATTTTCCCGGATAGTTCCTGTAGCTCTCACATTGTCCTTTTGCAGTTGATCCAAGAGTGGGACCGTTGTAAAAAAATTATCAAAAAATATATGGTAGGGAAAACTTTCAAGCATCTTGAGTATGTCGGCATATTCTAGAATAACGGATGGACCTAAACCAAACGATTTGTATCGTTTTTTTTAGCTTTGTTTTGGCTCCTTGATAAGGCTCAATCCACACACAGTAGCCGCTACTTGTGGCACCCATCCAAACCTTGTAACCATAGCGAATTGGTTTATTCTTGATGAATTGCTTACATCTATGTTTCCCAAAATAGGGAACCATGGATTCATCTACACTGTGAGTCTCAGAATAAGGCGCGAATCTTTGGAAATTTTCATTCAGTCTATCGAAAAATGGCCTAACTTTGGCATACCTGTCATTTATATCCAAATTGTCATTATCACAGCAATGAAGATTTGACATGATGAACTCAAACCTATCTCTAGCTAATGCATTTGCTACTACATCGTTCCTTGTATCGCCACTTTTTTCCCAAAACATACGTCTCCTTGGAAGAGGCACATATCCACTTAGCAACAATACTCCAATACTTCCGGATTTATTTTTCTTTGCAGCATACATATTGCTATAGGTTACAAACATATTTATGATATCTTCATCAAACATTTGAAAAAATAGTTCCGTTGGAGAAAAATTTGCATTTGCCTTTTGCATTGGTTGTCACTCTATTGCAGATGGTTGCAGATCCTTTTTTTCCCATACATATTTTTTACTAGAAGATGTTTGTAAAAGGCTAAGCGGGATGTTGTCTTCTTCATCCTATAAGACTGCATTTTCTTCATTTTCCTCATTTTGAACCAATTCAGCTTCCGCTCTTAGTTGGGTACCAGATAAGTTACTTACAGTCATACATTCCTCATCCCCCGAGTCTTCATCTGTTAAATCATTGCAACAGTTGGTAGGTGGCATAAGGGCAATTTGTATGTCATTTCTATGTCTACCTCCAAGCTTTCTAGTAACTTGTGTAGCGTCAAGCCGCTGAAACCAAAAATTCATTATTTGCATGGAGATATGCCGATTGTCCTTAAAAAAGGACAGTGCTAGAAAAAGCATACTAGCCTCCTTGTACAAACATAACCTCAAAAAAAAAGTATAGTACATGATATATATATATATATATATATATATATATATATATATATATATATATATATATATATATATATATAAAGCGATGGGTAGTCTTGACTGACTAGTTAAGGAGAAATACGGAATAATGTTGGGGATGTCACTGTGGACAGTGACTACTGTTTCAAATAATTTAGTTAACCCCATAAATAATAATAATTTAAATTTATCAAACAGTGGAGATATACCTCCAACTTCATTATTTTTCAAAACCTTACCATATTTTCAGTCTTTAACACCCAAGCTCTTGAACGTTTTCAAGAGTGAAAATATTAAATTTGCTCAATACATTGTCACTACTACGAATAGTCTATTTTCCAAAATTAAAACTCCTTTGAAAACCCTAGAAAAGTCTAATGTAGTATATGAAATTCCTTGTCATACATGTGATAAGACATATGTTGGTCAAACATCTAGAATTTTATCAGGACGTATAACGTCACATAAAAGTGATTGTAATATGAACAAAGCTACCTGTGCATTGGTTGAACATGTCATCAACACAAAACACACAATGAATTACACCGAAGTTAGAGTATTGTGTACTGAAAGTAATTTACAGAAACGGCTGTTTAAAGAAATGTTCTTTATCAAAAGGAATACAAACAATATGAACAAAAAGACTGAGATTAACAATCTTAGTAATATTTATAATTATATCTTGAAATTGGAACTGATTCCCCCAGGTTCCCAAAGTAACAGATAGTGTGTGAGTTTGGAGGTAGTGTTGAGTCTTGTTACTCACTTCTTTTATGAGTACTTGGCAGCACTGTATCCATGAGATATATATATATATATATATATATATATATATGAGATATATATATATATATATATATATATATATATATATATATATATATATATATATATATATGAGATTTTATCTGAGCACAGCACAACAACACACGCGCAACTCTAATAACTTATAAACCTTCAATCACATCTTCTGCGATGCAATACCAAGCGCCATCTCATTTAAACAACCGAAACTATGAAAATAAAATGATTTTAGGTGGCTGTAATAGGTGTCCTTATTTAAGGGCAATCGGTATATCTGGGTTAATGGTTTTATATTAAATAGCAGCTTCTGCAGAGTAACAATGAAAGGGGGAGGTATCGCAATTTTATCAAAAAATATTCATAGTATAAAGAAAATGGAAATAGACAAGTATTGTACAGAAAAAGACTTTGAAGCATGTGGAATCACATGCATGACTTGCTTGCTCATGAGAGGATGCATGACTTGCTTGCTGAGGTTTTCCGACCAAATACTATTTTGCTGGTCTGTGGTGATTTTAATATTGATATTTATAATAAAAATAGTCCTAGAACTTTTACGTTGTTATGTGACATTTTTGAATTATTTGGTATAAAACCTATGGTTGAATTGCCAACCAGAGTTACATTAAATACGCTCAGTATTTTCAGCAATTTTACTGATGAAAGTTCATGTTGTGTTGTAGACAACGCTGTATCTGATCATAAATCAATACTTTTCGATTTTGGTTTGGAAATTAAATCTGAAAGGTATGTTGGACAATTTGAACGTTCTTATAATGATAACGCAATTGAAAAATTTGTCACTGAAATTGAAGAATGGAATGAATTCTACAATCTTACAGAAGTCAACCAAGCCTTCCAATTTCCCCAAAAGGTGCCAAAAAAGTAAAACAATTGAAAATCGTTGTGTTTCCGATGAAGTAAAGCTCTTCAGTCAAAACTTGAGAGACCTGCATAAAATTAAAACTGAATATCCAAATTTAACAGGGTTCTACATGAAAGAAAAGCAAAAGCACTACCGTTTAATTAAGAATGCAAAAAAAATAATTTTCAGGATGAAATTGATCTATCTGACAACCCAGCAAGAACAATTTGGCAAGTTATCTCTGAGCTCTCAAATAAAACTAAAATGATGCAAAATGATGTTTCCATCAAAGTGAATGACTCTATTATCACGGAACCAGTTGCAAATTTATTTAATAATTATTTTATTAATGAACCAAAATATATTGTTGATAAAATAGATAATAATGGCCCAAACTTTGATTTTTTTCTTTCAAAAAGTAAGAACAATCCGTGGTTCATTTTTTCTAACACCTTTTGTTGAAGTAGAACTCTATGAGTTTCTGCGACGAAAACTCAAAAATAAATGTTCTTCGGGTAATAATGAAATACCAATGTTTCTCCTGAAAAAAACTTTGCATGTGTTATGTAAACTATTGCTGTTCTTGTTAAACCTATCTTTTTCTATTTGTCGATTTCTCAACATGTTGAAAATTGGTATAATTATGCCAATATTTAAGAAAAAAGATGAACTTTCCTTAAGCAACTACAGAAAAAAAAACTAATAAATAGAGTTTATTCTAGGATTTTCACTATGAGTGTTTTACAAAAACCGCTACATGTGTTTCGCAGGGCATTTGACTGCGTAAATCATTCTATTCTGCTCTCAAAGCTGTATACTTATGGAATTAGAGGGTTACCATTGGACTGGATATCAGATTTTCTTACTTTCAGGAAACAATATATCACTGTTGGCACTGACAGTTCTGAGATCCGAGATATTGATCTGGGCATACTACAAGGTTCGATTTTGGGACCAGTACTAATTATATTCTACATAAATGACTTGGATTACCTATCAGTACCAGCATCATTTACTTTATATGCTGATGACACGTCAGTTCTTATCTCGGATAAATCAGATGTACTATTGACGGAAAAATGCCAAGAAGTATTTCAACAATTGCATGGTTGGTACTCTGCTAATCATTTATTCCTCAATATTGAGAAAACAAATTCTATGACGTTCCACCTTCGTTAAAAAAGAAGTGAGGATATTGAGTTTGGATTCGATGACACACATATTTCCACCAAGAATAATTCGATCTCCTTCCTAGGCTTTCATTTAGATCAACATTTAAACTAGGAGAATCACTGTCGCATTCTAATATCTAAAATGAACTCAATATCATACCAATTCTGAACTACTAGGGAAGTTCTGCATATGAATCAACTCATTTCTTTATATTACGCCCAAGTCGATAGTCGATTGCGGTATGGTATCTGTTTCTGGGGTCTATCCCCATGCTCCAAAGATGTTTTTTTGGCACAGAAACGAGTCTTACGTTCTCTTGTCAACACATCAAATCGAACTAGCTGTAAGCAATTTTTTCAAAAATATAAGATTTTAACACTGGTGTCTATTTTGATTTTCGAACTATCAATATGGTATTTTCAGCAGAAAGATACCTTACTCCAATCTAAAACCAAATATCACTTCGAAACTCGCTAAAAAAAATGATTTACCTGTAACATTTAATAGACTCAATGTATCTTTGAAATCACCCCAGTCTATGGCACCCAGAATTGGGTGCCATTGTGCGAGCTAAGGACTAACGAGGTCTTACCTTTCAACGTGTGATTCCTAACACGGTATGTATATGAATGATATAAATGATCACCTGATGGTTTTTGCGATATTGATTTCAAAGGTGATGATACTTGATTTTTTATAGAAATTTCAAGAATTTCAACCATGAACTTGTTTCTCAAGATGCTGCTAACTTATCATGGGGTGATATTGTGACTATGCAAGATATTAATTCCAAAGTAAATTTTCTCAACGAATGCATCATTATGCTTTTTGATAAACATGCTCCAGTTTGCACTGTAAACAGAAAACATGAAGCTTCCCCGTATATAACTCATAATATCAAATTGATGATGAAAACCCGTGATATAGCTCATACCAAATATCTTAAAGAAAAGACAGCACCCGCTAGACAGTACTATGTAACGCAATTACGTCAATGACGCAGTAAAACGTGAAAAAACAGCATATATACAATTTGTTTTGAACAAAAATAAAAACAATTCAAAAATGACATGGAGAAATCTTGCAGATTGGGGTGTTACTACAAAATCATCCTCGCAAACCAATAGCCTGCTAATTGAACTACGTAAGACCTGAAGAAATCAATGACTATTTTTAAACGTAACTGGACATTCAATAGTAAATAATGACACTCTTTCATTCTAAAATAATAATGAATTGAACGCTCCTATGAACTTTTCCCCTACCGATATACGTGATGATGATATTTTGACTGCTATCAAAAAATATAAACCAATGCTTAACGTATTGACAATATAAATATCAAGATTTCTTTAGTGATACCACACTGTATTGATGAAATTGAACTTATTTTCAATGAGTCCATCAGACAGGGTATTTTTCCAGATGTTTGGAAGATTGCTAATATAATTCCAGTTCCGAGAAAGAATACACCTACCACGTTTAGTGACCTACGCCCTATCAGCATTCTGCCTTCGTTCTCTGAAATATTCGGGAAAAATGTTTCCCGTCATGTAAGAGCTTTTCTTTAAGAAAATCGAATACTCCCGTACGAGCAGTCTGGGTTCCGCAAAAAACACGAAACACAGACTGCCCTCTTGAAAGTAATCGACGATCTTGCGAGATTCAGAGATCAATCAAAAGTCACCATTTCAGTACTGGTTGATCAAAGTCAAGCTTTCGATTCAGTTAAATTTGATTTACTCATTAGCAAGCTCAAGTTCATAGGATTCGATTACATTTCTCTTAAATGAATGACCAGCTATCTCACAGGCCGATCACAGAGGGTCAAACTGGATGATAACTCATGGTCATCCCTAAAAGAAACAATCTCAGGTGTACCGCAGGGAAGTATTTTAGGACCTTTGATGTTTTCAGTGTTTATTTTTGATTACCCCATTTTCTTATCACATTGTCAAGTACATCTATACGCAGATGTAGGAGGGCTTTTCTTTGACTTGTCGCGTGCATTCGACACTATAAAGCACGAGTATTTACCAATCGAATCAGAGGCAATAGGTATACGAGGCCCAGTTCAGCAGTGGATCCTATCATATAAATCTGGGAGGACGCTTAAGGTGCAGATTGAGGACGAGTTCTCTGATAACTTTGACATTACAATTGGTACTCCCCAAGGTGGTGTCTTAGGCCCCTTGCTATTTTTGCTTTATGTGAATGATTTACCCACTCACATTAAGCATGGACAAGCCTTTATCTATGCGGATGATACCACAGTTATTGTTGTGGCTGACACCGCTACTGAATTCCAAAAGAAAATTAAATTGGTTACAGAGGAATTTGCGCACTGGTGTGAGGTGAATCATCTAATTAACAATACAGACAAAATGGTGTTCATAGAGTTTAAAAGTCACCTCAGGCGAACACACAAACTTACAATAAATATTGATGATATTGAAATAGACACATCAGAGTCAGCACGATACTTAGGTATGGAACTAGACTATGAGTTCTCATTAACAACCAGATAGATTCTATTTGCAAAAATCTAAATAAACTATATTATGCTTTCTATACACTCAAGTCAAATTTTCATAGACCTTACTTGATTAATTTATATTATGCACTGGTATAAGCACCATCAGCTGGAACATCATAGTATGGGGAAGGTCCACAGAAACATCCAGAGTCTTTGGAATACAAAAAAAGTTCATCAGAATGATATATGAGTTAAACTACAGAGAATCGTGTAGGAACACCTTCACAAATAACAATATTTTAACATTCACATCTATTTCTTTGTATAAATTACTGACGTATACCTTTTTAAATAAAGGAAATCTAAACAAAAACAGTGAGTACCACAGATACGATACGAGAAAGAAAAATGACTTTCACTTACATCCCATACTCAGATTACATCACAAAAAATCACCTCTGTATGCACGGGCATATTTATTCAACTTATTGCCTAAAAGCATGAAATCGGAAACAAAAATAAAAACTTTTAAACATTCACTGAAAAAGTTCTTAATCCAAGGAACATTTTATACTTTCGAGGATTTCATTTAAAAGTGTGGCTGATTCATTTTCATCTATGTAGTATGCATTATATGTACTGTTTTTAATATGTATCCATCCAATATGTTTTAACTTTTGTGTGAAATTGACTATTGTTAATGTGTTTGTACTTGTTTGTTTTTCATTTTTTTTGACATATCTCATGTTGTAAGAACAACCTAAAGAGACAAATATATTATCTATCTATCTATCTATCTATCTATCTATCTATAGAGTTATATTTGTCTTCCCTCACACCGATACAGAAAGTTGCGTGGCCAATATAAACACAGATTTGCACAAAACATTCCTATATTTGGAGAATTACGGACTGAAAATCAATCCAAATATAACTTTGACCTTATGCATAGGGTCTCAAAGACAAATAGTAGAAACTCAGTGTAACTTTAGGCTCATTCTCGATAACGCAGACATTGACTGGGTAGACAGTGCTAAAACTCTTGGCGTAACCATAGAATAGCTCTTTGTCTTTCCATGAACATGTGACAAAATATTTTCAAAGTATCATTCTTCAAACTCAAATCGCTATACAAATTCAAGTATCAGTTTTCAGAAGAAATGAAACCCAGGTTAGTTAAAACCCTTATTTACCCCCATATCGAGTATTGTTGTTCGGTGTATTACAATTTTTTGCCGCAATATAACAAGCATAAGTATTTATGTAAGTATATAGTAAATAAGTATTTTAATAATTATTTTCTCACACTCACTGTATAATTTTTGGAAGGAGTGGAAGATATCCTTTGGCTAACTCTTTTCCTTTTATATGTAAATGTATTTTATATAAATAATAAACGATATTATTATTATAAATCAAAGCAGATATTGGTCTTCCATCCAACCATTTGATTTTTCAAACGAAAATTCAGAAACTAGTCTCCAGGATAAAAAATCCTCACGAAATACTGTTATTGTTGCAGAAACAATCGAAATCGAAGAAGATGCTCATATCCACGTTGCTGAATGGCGATTACAAAAAGTCCAGTCTCCAATTGAGTTACAACATGATGAAAGTATCCATCACGATCATTTCGAACCACTGGAATTTCATGGCCATTGGGATGTTGGTGGCGATGCTACATTCACTAATAATGGATTCACAGGTGAGATGAGAAAATAAAAAGAGTTACTGAATTCAGCCTTCAGAATAATTGGTCGTTAGTATCGTGTTGTAAGGTTACTTTTTTCTCTTTCCAGTATCATGTAACAGTTCACCTCGTTTCACGATAAATTAATACCCGGGGAGAACACACTAAACTGACTTTTTTTCTGTATCTGTTGTATTTTTTTCACCAGTAGTTGTCTATAATAATAATAATTGAGATAATTGTAGTGATACAGATTCAATAACTGGTAACGTGTCCTGAAAATTCCTTTCTCCATTTACTCTCATTCAGTGGCCAGATCTTTTTATTTTGACCAAACATCTACATAGAGAAGATATTCTACATACAGAGTAATCAAAATGATATGACAATGAAAAACAGCATAACTATTTTTTATTTCATTGGAAAGGGTATAGTATTTCCAATACCAATTGGAACAGCAAAAAATAATATGCCGACATAGGCGTCGGCATATTATTTTTCAGTGATAGTTTTTCAGTTACTTATTCTTACAATCATAGCAATTGATCACCCCATGAAAAAATTATCTCAACTGCATTTTCCCACCATGGGTAATTATGAAAAACTTCAAAATTTAAGGCAGTTGATTTCCGAATCGAAAACTCTAAAATACAATGAAAACACAAATAATCACACCGAATTCCCGTCAAACATATATTTACAAAATAATAGAGGCCAACAAAATTGCTACAAAAATCAAAATTTTTCTTCGCTATATTCGGATGAGGTGGAATCATCATCGGGTTGAATAACGATCGGATTTATGGAACTTTGCACAAAATATTTGTTCTCTTCTTTTATAACGTGGGCCACACAGTTCTTCCACACATCACTATTACCTACTTCATTCACCAATCGCCTTATATTGTCAAGCACTACAGCATTCAAAGTCAGTGACTGATTACATTTCCGCAAGCTTTCTTTCATTGTGGCCCAAACCATTTCAATTGGATCGAACACACAATAGTATGGAGGCAAACATAAGAGAATATGACCACGTGTTCCACACATCGAATCAATATACTCTTTTTTGAAATAACGTTGTTTTATGGTCGCCAGTAATACCTTTTCGGGTATTTTCATGTCATGATTTCGCATGAAATCAACAATATCTGCTTTTTTTGTGCTATTGTTTGGTACTTTAGTCAATAACGGAGAATGATACGAAGCGTTATCCATAACAATAATCGAGTTTGGAGGAATATTTGGGAGAAGCTACTCACTGAACCAGGTTTGAATAAAGCCGCAATCATATCCTTGTGGTAATCAGCAAACGAATCTTTTATATTTTTGGCCGACAGAAGCAAAGCGTTAGGTACGAAACCACTTTCATTCCCGGCATGGAAAATTATAACACGATTTCCCCTTGAAGAAGGTGCGTTCAAAGCACAATACTTGGTTTCGTCTACCCAGCCATATTTGACAACATCATGGGTGACAAACCAAGTTTCGTCGAGGTAGATTATATGTCTGCTGGATTCTCAGTAGCTTTTCATTCGCCTCAAATATTCTTGTCGGAGTTGAACAATGCGTGTCGATTCCATTATGACCATCCGTTTGTTCAATTTTTTATATTTGAATCCACAAGTCAATATGACACCTCGTAGAGTTTCTGATAATTTGTAATTGTAATCGGGATAGTCGAGTAATTTATACCAAATCATTTCCAAGGTTGGTACTTAATTTTCTTGAGATATACCATAAATTGTTCACCAAGTCACATCTTTTGTAGCACCATCAACGTTTGCGAATTTTTTATCGCTTTGTTAATGAGAGTATATGAATATTTCATATTTTATCAATTGATATTTTTCAACTCCAAACTTCACTTGTGTATGTTACGATTTCCATGCTTGTAAAAAAGTCTCAGGAAAATAAAGTATTGTATTGAATTATTGTCAGCTTCATCAAAAATTCAGGCAGTTCAAAGAATAACGTTAAATATTCATTTAATGAAAAGGAGTATAAAAATACGCTACAGTTAAACAATATACTCATAAATTGTGAAAAATATGAATATAATCAATTGCCCTAGGACTTTTTCGGCTCTTCTCAAGTCAAATTTTGTTCTTCCTAATCATTTCCCAGGGCTGAATATTCCACAAAAATAATTTTCTCATAGAAATGATGAAACATCATTTTTTCAGCAACTCTGCGGTTCAAAAACAGAGAGTTACCAATTTTGAAAGGGGGGCCCCTGCATGGATTTGAATATGTATTTGAGCAGTTACACTTTCATTGGAGTGAAGATGACCACAGCGGTTGCGAGCATATTTTTGAAGGACAAGCGTAAGTAATATAATCATAGGTTATTATTCTTTAAATATCGACTAGCGACGAACACGACAGCGAATTCGTGAGTCGATCTAGTCATAATTGAAATTCAATCCGTCAATTAATCATAAGAAATTCAACTATTTATTTTATATTTGATTTTTGTTGGCAAAATATCTCAAAGGTCTTTCATTTTGCAGATAACTACCTAGCTTAAAATCTATTGGTGAAAAATAGCGTAGAATTTCCTATGAAGTTCTTATATTAAGTTATTAAAAAATTTATGAGTCTACTTAAACTGTAATACCTACTTCAATTTAATCGAAACAAGCGCCATTTAAATCCAGTGTACTTTTTTCAACTAAAAAACACAAGCATTACAGGAACATACTCAAGGGGCTCCAAAAGCGGTGCCTGTGCGAAAGAAGCGATTCATGTTGGATTTGTATCACTGGAGATTAAATTTATTTGGGAAAAAGTTCTCAGGAAATTTATTCCACATGAACGCAGTTCTCCAAATAAAAGAGTTCTTAAACAGTGAGGTTCCAGGTGTACTGAGTTGAATTTCAGTACCGCTCTTGGTGGAATCAAATGTGCCATGACACTTGAACATATCCCGTTGAAGTATCTACAGGGCTATTCAAATTCGTTTCTGTACACGGGGATCTCGTAAATAATAAGAGATAGAGTGTCGGTTAAATTATGGTAAAGTTGCGTATTTCAGAGACCTATTCAATGATGTAAAGAAATCGAATATAGCTCTTCTGTTTCTGGAGATATACCTACATGACAAAACCAACATTCCCTAATTATTCTTTTGCCTATATCTTCTTTATTCGCAAGCATACTGAAAATCTGTTCACATTTTGCTATTGGCATTTGATGTGGGTTCTCAGAATATATACATGAATCTTTTATACAGGGTGTCATCTGACTTGGGCCACCCCATCTTTGAATTTTTATATACGGACCTGTATTTTTTGTTGTAGTTTTTGGATCGTAGACGTTTACTTCATACTGAGAAAACCAATTCAATTTTATATTTCGGTAATATTCGATTGTAATTGTGTGAATTATTCCCTTTTAAATTACGGCCCTGGAAATTGGTTGACTGAGTTGAATAAAAACACAATGGCAACTTTCATGTCTCCCTATATATCGTAGAGTTTTTCGAGAGTTTTTTTTCATTTTTAGATACCTGTTCATATTTTTTCCATTTTCTACAATGAACTTCGAATAAGAAAACCTTTTACGATTATCTGAAACATATCTACAACAAAAATATATTATATGTGTTCTGATGAGCAGAAAAAAAATGGTAGCAATAATAACATCCGAAACGAACACTATAATTATAATGAAAATTGAAATGAAGTAAGTAATTTATATACACAAAAAAATTAATTGTGCAATAAATGTTCGAATTGGAGTCCTTCCATGTCAAGACAAATAATGGAACAATAAGATGATCTGCAAGATCACCAGATCTTATTATTTTAGACTATTTTCTATGGGGGACATTGAAAAATAGGATTTACGCTGGCAGAGAGATAGAAAATGTGGAAGACTCGTGATTGAGGATTTTGAATGATTTCGCAACAATGCAGCAAATAAGTGTATTAAGGGCAATAAATAATATGAAAAAACCAAGTTTGAAAATGTCTCGAAATGGAAGGACTCCAATTCGAACATTTATTGCGCCAATAATTTTTTTGGGTACCTATTTCAATTTTTATTACAATTATAGTGTTCGTTTCGGATATTACTACACCAGATCAAAGTCGAAATTTCGAAATAACGAGATCGAATTTGGAATTTCGACGATTAAAGTCGTAAAGTTGTAATTTCAAAATCAACGTCGAAATTTTGAGTTTGAAAGACGGAATTTCGAAATAACGAGATTATAGTCGAAATTTCGGGTTTCAAAGTCGTATTTTCGAAATGAAGAGATTAAATTTGGAATTTCCAGTTTGAAGTCGTAATTTCGGGAATGAAGTTATTTTCAGGTCAAAGTCGAAATTTGGAAATAACGAAAAATAAAGTAGAAATTTCGAGTTTCAAAGTCGTAATTTCGAAATAACGAGATTGAAGTTGAAATTGCGAGATGAAAGTGGTAATTTCGAAACTGAAGTTGTGATTTTAACATCAAAGCAGAAATTTCGAGTTTCAAAGTCGTAATTTCGAAATAACGAGAAAAGTCTAAATTTCGAGTTTCAAAGTTGTTATTTTGAAATAACGAGAATAATAAATTTTTGAGATTGAAATCGTAATTTCAAGATAGATGTCGTAATATCCAGATTGAAGTCGAGATAGAAGTCGAAATTTCGAGTTTCAAAGTTGTAATTTCGAAATGAAGAAATTACCGTTGAAATGAAGAGATTACAGTTGGAATTTAGAGTTTCAAAGCCGTAATTTCGAAATAACGAGAAAAGCCAGAATAGAGTTGAAATTTTGAGATTGAAATCGTCATTTCCAGATTGAAGTCGTAATTTCGAAATAGAAGTCGAAATTTTGAGTTTCAAAGTCGTAATTTCGAAATAATGAGAAAAGCCTAAATTTCAAGTTTCAAAGTCGTTATTTTGAAATAACGAAAATAAAGTTAAAATTTTGAGACTAAAGTCGTAATTTCAAGATTGATGTCGTAATATCCAGATTGAAGTCGTAATATCCAGATTAACGTCGAAATTTCGAGTTTCAAAGTTGTAATTTCGAAATGGAGAAATTACCGTTGAAATGAACAGATTACAGTTGAAATTTAGAGTTTCAATGTCGTAATTTCGAAATAACGAAAATAGCCAGAATAGAGTTGAAATTTTGAGATTGAAATCGTAATTTCCAGATTGAAGTCGTAATTTCGAGATAGAAGTCGAAATTTTGAGTTTCAAAGTCGTAATTTCGAAATAATGAGAATAGCTTAAATTTCGAGTTTCAAAGTCGTTATTTTTAAATAACGAGAATAAAGTTAAAATTTGGAGATTGAAGTCGTAATTTCAAGATTGATGTCGTAATATCCAGATTGAAGTCGTAATTTCGAGATGGAAGTCGAAATTTCGAGTTTCAAAGTTGTAATTTCGAAATGAAGAAATTACCGTTGAAATGAACAGATTACAGTTGAAATTTAGAGTTTCAAAGTCGTAATTTCGAAATAACGAAAATAGCCAGAATAGAGTTGAAATTTTGAGATTGAAATCGTAATTTCCAGATTGAAGTCGTAATTTCGAGATAGAAGTCGAAATTTTGAGTTTCAAAGTCGTAATTTCGAAATAATGAGAATAGCCTAAATTTCGAGTTTCAAAGTCGTTATTTTTATATAACGAGAATAAAGTTAAAATTTTGAGATTGAAGTCGTAATTTCAAGATTGATGTCGTAATATCCAGATTGAAGTCGTAATTTCGAGATGGAAGTCGAAATTTCGAGTTTCAAAGTTGTAATTTCGAAATGAAGAAATTGCCGTTGAAATGAACAGATTACAGTTGAAATTTAGAGTTTCAAAGTCGTAATTTCGAAATAACGAAAATAGCCAGAATAGAGTTGAAATTTTGAGATTGAAATCGTAATTTCCAGATTGAAGTCGTAATTTCGAGATAGAAGTCGAAATTTCGAGTTTCAAAGTTGTAATTTCGAAATGAAGAGATTACAGTTGAAATTGCGAGTTTGAAGTCGTCATTTCGAGATTGAAGTCTTAATTTCGAGATTGAAGTCTTAATTTCGAGATTGATGTCGTAATTTCCAGATTGAAGTCTTAATTTCGAGATTGATGTCGTAATTTCCAGATTGAAGTCGTAATTTCGAGATAGAAGTCGAAATTTTGAGTTTCAAAGTCGTAATTTCGAAATAATGAAAGAAGAGAAGAGGAGAAATGAAGAGATTATAGTTGAAATTGCGAGTTTGAAGTCGTAATTTCGAGATTGAAGTCTTAATTATAGTTGAAATTTCGAGTTTGAAGTCGTAATTTCGAGATTGAAGTCGTAATTTCGAAATAACGAGATTGAATCTGAAATTTCGAAATCAAAGTCGTAATTCCAAAATTAAAGTCGTAGTTTCGAGATTGAAGTCGAAATTTTGAGTTTCAAAGTGGTCATTTCGAAATAACAAGATTGAAGATGTAATTTCGAGATTAAAGTCGTAATTTCCAGATTTGAGGGGAAGTTTCGAGTTTCAAAGTCATGATTTTGAATTAACGAGGTTGCAGTCACAATTTAGAAAATAAAGTAGTAATTGAAGTCGTAATTTCGAAACGAGATGACAGTCGAAATTTCGAGTTTCGTAGGCAAACATCAAAAAATATTTGTTCAATGGATTACATGGTCCACTGAATGTCAATCCTTCGAATTTTTTTATAGAATGTCGTCATGCTCAGTTTCATTCACATACAGTATGAATCGAACACTAAATCAGTTCTTTTCAATTCTGAACCCCTCAACAATTTCTTTTTCACGATGTTCGAAATTCTTTTTCTGGATTAACTCACAAATTCATTCGTTTCAACAATCAAACGACAGACGTTTCCAACTTCAACTTCTTATCCTCTTTTTCATAAAAATTTTCACATTTTCCAGTCAACAAAATTTTACAATTTGCAAAAAACAGCCATGAAGAAACTCAATCGAGAACAAGAAAGGTTTTGATTGAAACATGATATATGGGAACAGAGTGACGTCAGATCCTGATAAATATTAGTTCATTCCTCAAACTGATTTATTACAACAAATTTAACGTTTCAGTTTATTCCTCAAATATGAACTTTTTCAGTGAATCATAACCTTGCATATAATGTTCATACACAAAGAATCCGACTTCTGAGTATAACATAATTTACGTGATTCCAGAGAATTTTCTACTCTGACATTATTATTTATTGGATAATTCCATTGCGGTGAATTCTGAAACTGTTCGATGAATTGGAAATGACAAATAAACTACGCATTAAAAAATATTCAATAATTATTCTAGAAATTCTTGCAAAAGTAGTATCCTCATAGACGAAAATAACTTCATCAACAGACTAATTTCATTTAATAAGTAGACAATATACAACATTTAGTTTAATTCATTTTATTGTATCAAATGATGTTTTTGATTTTTCTATAACCTCAAAACATATAAGACTTCTTTGAAAATACCCTATCAATATGCTAAATATTATCATGAAACTTGTGATGCACTGTTTGGAACCTTTGGTGTAGTAATGAATATTACTGGAGTTTTCCTCAATACCAAACCGTTATTTTAACTCCTCGGCACGTGTTTCGATCACCAAGTGATCATCTTCAAGAGGAAGATCAGACAGTTTGATCTTCGGTTTGGTGTTGGGAAAAAACTCCAGTAATATTCATTATCATGTTTTTTATCACTTTCATTTGTAACTAATGTTGTAGCAGCAGTTTAGTCCTATAAGGGCATTTTCAAACAATTACAATAAACTAAAAATAAATCATAATGTTAGCCCTTATACAGCGTGACTCACGGTCGATGGTAGGTTAGACGTTTCTGGAAAACGCAAAGCATGATTTTTCTGAAAATTTCACCTCTCACATTTCCTCATTTGTTCTATCGATCTAAAATATTTTCAGCATTGCGGCATTGCCACTTCCATCAAAAAGTCCTAGCAACTTTATTTTTTCAAATAGAACACCCCGTATATTAATACATTTTTGGAATCGCTCTGGTATTTCAATACTTTTTTGTCAATAATGACCTTAACCTTTCTCTATCTGTTTTCGAGATGAAAAATAAATTGTGCTAAATATGGTCCAAAACATAGCCTTAATTGAAATTAAGTACATTAGTACTCTCAATTTATGAAAAGTTGATATTTTGATGATAGTTTGGACAAACTCGAAATATTCAAATAACACCAAGAAATCGACTCTATATCATACAGGGCGTGCTAAATTTACTATTATTTCCATTGTGGATAAAAAAGTCAAAAGCTCATTTTTTCAAATGAAACCCCCTGTATATCACTCGGTAGATTGAAAGATGGTAAAAAATGCTTCAAGATGATATATCATGTTCCTTTATTTAAATCGTCAAGTTTTCTCAATAAAGTCGCTTCTTCTAGAAACATTGTTTTTTTTTTAGAACTTGGATTTAGGTTGCAGTGGAATTATCAAGCTTATAGCAGTTCGGTTACTTTAATAAGTAATTTACAAAGAGTTATCGACGGTGTTTCGAATCATCTTCCAAAATGAATGCAAATATCGATTATTCAAACGAAGTTCTTATGAAATTATTTATTATACACATGAACAAAGTGATCAAATCATTGTCAGAACGTGTAAAAAATTCAACCAAATGTATCCTGAATTAACACCAATGAACGAGAGGAAGTTTGTAAGATTACAAAATGATTTCCTTAACTATGGCTCCATGTTAAAAGCGCCTTCAACATTACCAAAACCTGTTACTTCAAATGAGGACAATACTGTTAACGTTTTGGCATATTTTTATGCATATCCAGAAGCTTCCATTCGCAGTGCAGAAAAAGATTTAGGTGTATCACATGCTTCAGTACAACGAATTTTGAAAAATCACGGAATGCATCCGTATAAATTTACCAAAGTTCAAGCTCTAAAAGCAGAAGACTTCGAACGGAAAATGCATTTTTGTGAATCCCTTCTGATTCATACACAGAAAGATCGGGAATTTTTGTCAAAAATAATTTGGAGCGACGAATCAAAATTTACGAGGGATGGTATTTTCAATAGAAGAAATAAACATTTTTGGGCTCATCATAATCCTCATGTTACAAAAGAAATGGGTTTTCAAGAAAAATTTGACCTGAATGTTTTCTGTATTCTGAAGAACAATAAAATAAGCTGTTTTATTTATGAAGACACACTGAATGCAGATATATATCTCCAGGAATATAGGAATTCGTGGTTTCAAATGGACGGAGCGCCAGCTCATTTCACCCAGAAAGTTTCCAGGAAACTCGAAGAACTCTTCGAAGATCGTTGTTTTAGGCGTTTAGGGCCGTGGGATTGGCCACCGAGATCAACCGATTTCACGCCACTTGACTTTTTTTATGGGGTGTTTTAAAAGAAAGGGTATACAGAACTCCAGTGTCTACCAAAGAAGAATTGCGACGGCGAATAGTGCGGAGTATTGAAGATCTGGATCCCCAGGAAATTGAAAAAGCAACCACAAGTCGCATACAAAACAACATTTGGAAGTGTTTTGAATGTAATGGACAACATTTTCAGCATTCATTGTGAAAATGTGATATTTTGTTTACAATTTTGTTATTTTGAATCATCCTATTCTGTTATTATTGTCTGTACTTTCACATGTTTTAGCCCACAAAAGCTTACTTTTCAACTAGAAATGACTGATTTTTGGTACAGTTGTTCCCTGGAAACTTTGAACCATAGTTAAAGAAATTATTTTGTAACCTAACAAACTTCCTCTCGTTCATTGGTGGTAATTCAGGATACATTTGGTTGAATTTTTTACACGTTCTGACAATGATTTGATCACTTTGTTCATGTATATAATAAATACACACATCGGAAAAGTCTAGGGATATTTTTAAAAATGGCAATAATTTTTTTTTTATCGCTTTAGGGAAAAAAAGGTTGACGGGTGATTATTAAACGAATGTAACTTACAACAAACTTTATTGAATGGTCAAAAATACTGAGTGCGCATATAAGCAAAACTAAAAAAAATATGGCTCTTCTTTGGCACCCCGAAAAAAAATCATAATACAAAAAAAATTGGAATCAGTACAAAGTATGGCCTCCACGCTGGTTTATTACGGCCCTACATCTATCGTGCATCGACAAAATGAGATTGTCAATGTCTTGTTGAGGTACATTTCCCCATTCAGCGATTAAAAGCTCTCTCAATTGAAACGTTGTGTGAATGTTCCCCATATGCGGAGTAATTTTTCGTTGAAGCATGTCCCACACATGCTCGATGGGATTCAGGTCCGGTGATTGTGCTGGCCATGGCAATACATCAACTCCTGCGTTGGTGAGCCAGTCAGTCACTAGACGCGCGACATGTGGACGAGTATTATCGTGCATTAGGTGGAAGTTTTCACCAACAGCACCAGCAAACGGACGGACGATAGGTAGAAGAATGGTGTCGAGGTACTGTCGAGCTGTGAGGGAGCGATTTGGAAAAATGAGATCGGTTCTGCCGCCGATCATGATTCCGCCCCATAGCATTACTGTACCACCTCTGTATGTGTGGACTTCCTGGACGTGTCTCAAACGTTCATTATTTCCAGGTCGTCTCCACAGTCTTAATCGACGAGAATCTGGATGAAATCCAAATCTGGATTCGTCTGTAAACAAAACTGTGGCCCAATCATTTGCATCCCAGTTTGATGTTCTTGACACCACTCTAATCTTCTATCGCGATTGCCTCTCGACAAAGGTGGACATCTAAGTGGCCTTCTGTTGTGGAGATCTGCTTCATGCAGTCGATTTCTGACAGTATCACGACCAATGGTTACCTGGTGCGTCTGCTGCAACACGTTAACCAACTCAGGTGCTGTGATTGTCGGTTGTCTTCTTGCGGTTAAGACCAAAAATCGGTCTTGAACTGCAGTTGTAGCGCGTCCTCGCCCTGGATGTTGTTCGGCTGGACTGCCAGTTTCACGGAAACGCCGCCACAATCGACTGATAACACTTTGGGAGACCCCCAAACGAAGAGCTACATCATTTTGTCGCATGCCACCTTGAAGAAGCCCTACAGCTCTATTCATCTCAGCCAATGGTAAGTGATGGCGTTCCATGTTAAAGCACAATATTTCCAGTTTAATTGCTGAGCAAGAACTGCATAGAATGTACAAACTCGACACTTTCAGATTATTCATTTTAGCCGAAAACCTACAGTTTGTAAAAAACTTGATAAAAGATTAGTTACCGTTTTTGCAGGCTTTGTTCAACCCATAGAAATCTACAGGGTGATCGAGTGTACCAACTTAATCGAAATTAAACGACCTCATGCATTTATTTTCATGATATTTAGTATGTTATAAAAATATCCCTAGACTTTTCCGATGTGTGTAATTTCATAAGAATTTCGTTTGAATAATCGATATTTGCATTCATTTTGGAAGATGATTCGAACCACCGTCGATAACTGTTTGTAAATCACTTATAGAAGTAACCGAACTGCTATAAGCTCGATAATTCCTCTGCTACCTAAATCCGAATTCTAAAAAAATAATGTTTCTAGAAGAAGCGACTTCATTGAGAAGACTTGACGATTTAGGTATAGGGTCATGATATATCATCTTGAAGCATTTTTCACCATCTTTCAATTTACTGAGTAATATACAGGGAGTTTCATTTGAAAAAATGAACTTTTGACTACTTTTATGCACAATGGAAATAATAGTAATTTTAGCACGCTCTGTATGATATAGAGTCGATTTCTTGGTGTTATTTGAATATTTAGAGTTCGTCCAAACTATCATCAAAATATCAACTTTTCACGAATTGAGAGTACTGATGTACTTAATTTCAATTAAGGCTATGTTATGGACCATATTTAGCACAATTTATTTTTTATCTCGAAAACAGATAGAGACAGGTATAGGACATTATCAACAAAAAAGTAATAAAATATCAGAGCGATTCCAAAAATATATTAATATACGGGATGTTCCATTTAAAAAATAAAGTTGCTACGACTTTTTGATGGAAGTGGCAACGCCGCAATGCTAAAAATATTTTAGATCGATAGAACAGGTGAGGAAATGTGAGTGGAATTTTCAGAAAAATCATGCTTTGTGTTCTCCAGAAACGTCTAACGTACCATCGACCGTGAGTCAGGGTGTATATCTACAGTAGGTAATAATAACGAATATTAACTCAATTGATTACTTGAAACTTGTTTACCAGTGACATTGTGGATACGCTAATTTGAAAACTGGCGTCGTAAACTGGATCGATTCAATCATTTAGCAGATTACATTCCTAATGCTCATGCTTATGAATTTCCAAGGATTTCAAATAATTGATTTTCCAACCTTCGCTTACATAGTGTAAAATTTTCGTATCGTTTAGATTCGGAAAGTTGTGGTTGCATTTCAAGGAATGGTTTGAAAACATCGAATAATTTTTACCTAGTCTGAAGGACCTTTCATGTTGAGCATACCGTTGTGAGAAATTTCGGCCACGTTGTCCCACATAAACCCTGTTACACTCCGGACGCTTAAGCCTGTAAACTCCAGATTTCTCCATCTTGTTCACTTCATCTTTGGCATTAAAAAGAAATTAGATAACCTGTCATGTGGTCTGAATGTCACTTCTACATTATTTTTTTGAACCCGCAATTATTGTCTCTGCTCTTTCACCAAAGTTTGTTAGAGTTACATATTTCAAAGATGGAAAAAATATGCGGGGTGGGCCGCATGATCTATTGAAATCGTATCTCTCAAACCGAAAACAAGTAGTCAATATTGATGGTGTAGTAAGTACTCCAAGGACAATCACTTACGGAATTCCCCAAGGTACGGTCTTGGATCCTCTTCTGTTTACCATCTATATAGACAGCCTATTGAAAATGATCTGAAGGAACTATTCTAAGCTTTGCAGATGACACAGCAGTATTTTATGATGAAGATACATGGCAACAACTGAAAGCAAAGGCGGAAAAATATTTCAACAATATTAATTAATGGTTTCAATATAATAAACTAACTTTGAATGCGGAAAAGACCAAATACTTACCCTTCACCTCCTATACCAATATAGGGTCATTGAACATCGATCGAGAATATATCAATTCCAGAAGCCTGCTCCATTAAATACCTTGGTATGAAAATTGACAGACATTTGAAATGGGATATAGATACATCGTATTTCACAAATAAACTTTGGAGATTCATATCAAGATTCAAACTCTTGAAATAATACCTTGATATCACCCATTTGACAACTGCATATTATAGTTAAGTTCATTTCCAACTTTCATACGGCATAATAGGCAAATTGGCCTCAATATTCTACAAAAAAAATCTTAAAATCATCTTGGGCAAAGGAAGGATGTTTCTAAGCCATAATTTTACAGGGAAAGTGCAATTTTCGATGTTAGACAACTCTATTGCCAAAAAAAATTGTTGCAGAAAATACACAAAAATTGAATTAATTAAATTTAAATAACACGCTCAGATCACCCACACAATACTAGGAGACAAAAACAGTGTTGTGGTTCCAAAACAGTGGGACAGAAGCACTGGGTTCAAAAACTTTCACTGCCTGAAACCATAAAAACTAGTCGAAATAACGTTGAGTTTAAGAAACAAGTAAAGAATTCGCTAAATAGTTATGACAGAGATATATTCCAAAAAATCATTCCACTGTAAAAACCGCAAGATACCTTGCATAAAACTGTTAACCATCTATTGGTGACATTTAGATAATTTGTAATGTGATATATGAATATTATGTTCACTGAGATTTCAAACCGATCGTGTTACTCAATTGACATAGATGTGAAGTTTTTACCTATCATTGTGAGATTTTAAATATTGTGTTATGTGCTATATCAGGGGTCTCCAAACAACGGCCCGCGGGCCAAATCCGGCCCGCCAGTGTCATCAATCCGGCCCGCGACAGCCAATGATTTACTGCCATCAATCTGGCCCGCGACAGCCAATGATTACCTAATTGTTGTTACTATTGCTGTGATAAGTTGAAGAAGAAAACACAGAATGATAATTATTCGGTTTTATTTACTTGCAAGGTAAAACTTAACGACAGAAATGATGACAAAGAAAACTTAACTCAAGTATCTAAGTTTGAGCATATTAATAACTAACAAATAATAATTGAAATGAATCACAGTAAAACAAAAACACTAATGAAATTTATGTAATTGTGATTTTCCACCGACAATATTTTGTAGTTGTGGATCAATTTTACTTGTACCAATTATCAAAAGAGATTTAAGATTCTCATCGGTTAATTGAGATCTGTAAACATTCTTTGTGTACTTCATCTTGGAAAACATTTTCTCACACAAGTAAGTAGTACCAAAAACACAAAACAACCCACGAGCAAATTTATGCAAATTATCAAATTATTCCAGTGGAAAACTCTTACAAAATTCCAACAACAATGAATTTTGATATTTGTTCTTAAGCATATCACTGCACCGTAAATCAATAATTTCCATTTGGACTTCCGGTGCCAGGGTTTCGAAGTCAGAATCAAAAGGATTTTGAAAAAGCTTAATTTCATTCGCAATGACATCAAAATCTGAAAAACGAGTATCAAAATTTATCTTCAAAGCACTCAAAGTTTCGATTGCAAAATTGACGGGAAATTCAGTCTCTGTAGTGTGGCTGAATAGTTCACATGTTTCAAAATGTATGAAATATTTTTTACGTAATTGCGATTGAAATAGTAGTATTATTTTCTGCCTGAAGGATTTGATATTGGTGTATAAATCAGGGAGAAGCTGATTTTCTCCTTGCAATCTCAAATTCAGTTCGTTCATATGATTTGTCAAATCGACATAGAGAGCTAACTTCCACATCCATTCACTATTTTCTAAATCGGCAAAAGGGCGCTGCTTCTCATTTAAAAAAAATTTGATCTCTGCTCGAAGTCCAAAAAAGCGCTTAAGAACTTTTCCGCAACTAAGCCAGCGTACGGCAGTATGATATGGTGAATCATTTTCTCTAATCTGTTGAATAAACTCGCAGAATTGTCGGTGATTCAGCCCATTGAATCTGATGAAGTTAACAACTGATATGACTGGTTTTAGAACTTCAGACATATCCAAACATTTTCCGCACAAGGACTGTTGATGAATGATACAATGTAAGACTAATGGTTTTGAACCACCATCATTTTCTACAGCCTTTGACACAAGTGCAACCACTCCTTTATTTTTACCATACATATTTTTGCCTCCATCAGTAGTTATAGATTTCAAATTTCTCCATCGAAGGTTTTTTTATTGATGGCATTTTCAACTCCCTTAAAAATATCTGCCCCAGTTGTCGTGCCGTGAATACTATCAATATCAAGAAGTTCTTCATACACTTCATAGCTTTTATCTACTCCGCGAATAAAAATCAACACCTGAGCAGTATCTCACACATCAGTTGACTCATCCAATGCTAGAGAAAACCACTCATGATGTCCATTTTTGTCAGACAGTTGAGCTGATATATTTTCTGCGATGTCTTGCACCCTCCTAGCCACGGTGTTTGTTGACAAACTGACGCTTTTAAATAAATTTACCTTTTCGGGGCATATTTCTTCGGCTGTTGCAGTCAAGCATTCTTTTATCATTTCTCCATCGGTGAATGGTTTACCACGTTTTCCGATTTCAAGAGCCACATGAAAGCTGGCGCGAGTTGCAGACTCTTGTTCAGTATTCGCTTTGGTAAACAGAGATTGCTGCGATTTGAGTCCGCGTTTCAAAGCTTCAAATTTTTCCTTCCGCAAACTTCCTGTATACTTGGAGTAACTTTGAAAGATGTTTCGATTCATAGTGTCGTTTAATGTTATAGTCTTTGAGAACAGCTATGGTTTCATTACAAATTAAACATAGCGCCTTATTACTGGACTCAATCACAAAGTACTGAAAGTTCCATTTTTCTTGGAACGTTCTGCATTCACTGTCATTGTTTCGCTTCTTTTCCATACTAACAAATCACACATAAAAATAAGTCAAATCAGAATACTTTTATTGACGGGGGTTACTTTATTTCACAATAGACAGTTTCGCTTCCTAACTCGCAGTTGCGCCGCTAGCCTTTTTATATGCAATTATTACTGCCATCTCGAGGTGATCGGAATACACTAGCTAGAACCAGAACTTTCTCGAACCAACGCGGTAATTCCAAATATTTAATCACGCCTAATGCCACCTAGCGGGTAGCTGAAAAAGGTAGTACATAGTACCACTACTCGCCACTAGATGTCGTTAAGTGTCACAATACAAAATAATAATTGAAAAAAATTGAAAAAAAAGCGTAAGTTTGCTTAGGTCACGCACTTTGCGACTATCCTAGTCCAGAAATATAGTTAAGGGCAGACATTGGCATTGGAACAAACTGAAAAAATCATTATGGATCGAAGGCTTCAAAGTTTGGAGACCCCTGTGCTATATGCATGTTTTTTGTAATTTTTTTATCATTTGTTGAGGCTATATCACGCACAAGGAGCAATTTCGCGATTGTTTCTTCAGTGATGCCATTATTTATTGTTTATGTATTCAGCTCTCAAGTACTACTACATATAAACATTTTGTTTTCAAGATTGTGAGTTTTGATAAATAAACATTATTATTATATCGAATTATGCGCTGGTCAGGCCCTATCCCTCGATGCCCCGATACATTCGGAAGGGCGCACCAACATTATCAATCAACAATCACTTCCCATGCCGTGAGATGAGTGATCATTGGATCCGAGAATCATGTACCCTAAGCAAGCGCAGTGAGCCAAGAATGACAGTCTTCTGCATCTGTCCGGCTAAGATTTTTGCCTTAGTGCCTTATTATTATTATTATAAAGTGGACAAGATGTCTTGTCTCGAAACTTCGAAGTTATGTTATTCCATAATTTTTGTTTGATGATGGAGAAAGCCAGTTTTTTTAAGTAAAACTTGTTTACGCGCGCATGACTTGGGAAGTAAGCTGGTGAATACGTGACGGGAGCGTTACGGAAAGTGTGATCGGATGAGGCGAACGGAGGTTTAGAGGGAGGTATAAGTTTACTGTAGGTGCAAGAGGGAGAGGTACGAGCGCACAATAACGGCTCTGAAGAATCAAGAGAAAACCATCATGCGAATGGTAGTCTGCATTGAAGTCGCTCTTAAACGTTATTAAAAGTAACGAATTTCTTTGAAATATTATACAGGGTCTAAAATGGTCACTACTGCTTCACACCAGGACTTCAACACGCTACTAGACACTTGTTTCACCAACGAAACTCATTTTATGGAAAGAAAGTTTTTGGCTTTCTCCTACTCCATCTTGATACAAAAAAAAGGATGAGCGAATCTTCCAAAGAAAGGAAGGAAGTAATCAATTTGAAAATAAGTAACTATACATGGATGTGTAGATCATGCAAAGAAGTAACTTTCAGATACAAACTGAAAGAAAGTCTTCCTGAAACAGCTACTCTTATATAAACATTGAATTACATCCAGTGAGAATGACAGTGTTCCATGTAAGTGCAATTTGTTACCATTCATTTAAATTAGGTCTCATGTGAATGATATCTGATTTTTATTCCACAACGAATGTTTGAAATACAAACTGAGTAGAGAAAAGTATCTTCTGTATAATTCAGTGTTCATATAGAAGTATTTGTTCCGGAAAAATTTTTTCTTTTGTGTAATTTAATGTTTATATGAAAGTAGCTGTTTCAGGAGGACTTTCTTTCAGTTTGTGTCTGAAAGTTACTTCTTTACATGATCTACACATCCATGTATAGTTACTTATTTTCAAATTGATTACTTCCTTCCTTTCTTTGGAAGATTCCTTCATCCTTTTTTTCTTGTATTGAGATGGAGTAGTAGAAAGCCAAAAACTTTCTTTCCCAAAAATTAATCACTCCTAAAAATATAACCCCTTCAATTCAACTCATTTTAGTTTCTGAGATGAATCTAGTTCATCTTCTGATGTTACCAACTCGGTTGACAATATCAAGAAATCAGCTCAAAAATCAACCAGGCATTTGGCAATAATAGTGTTGATGAACCCCCGGTTCAACGGTAGTTTGTGAAATTTTTTCCGGAAATTTTAGTCTCGAAGATGTGCTCTGAAGTGGTCGACCTACAGTTGTCCAGGGCGAGCATTTGAGGATCCTAGTGATTGACCCATCTCAAATGGTGCATGAGATGGCAGAAAAACTGGGCGTCAGCTCCTATGAGGTTTTTGATGGTTTGAAATGTATGGGAAAGGTCAGAAAGTTCGAAAAATGGGGACCCTATGATTTGAACGATCGACAGAAACTGTTACGTTTCGAAGTCTGTTATTCTTTGCTTTCGCGCAACCAAAACGATCTTCCACTTCCACCTTCGCCAATCAGAACCAGGCGAAAACGGCCTTCGTCGATTTCATCGAATCTTAAGCAGAACATTTTTATTCTGACGGAATTGATTGACCTGTGTTACGTTGGCAACCGTGCACTGATTCAAATGACGCTTTTGTGATTGAACTGAATGAGTAATTATTGAGCTACAAAATGGCGGTTTACATTTTTTCACAACTGCCTCAGTATGGGTATCAAATGACAGGGCTTGACTGGTAGAATAGTAGTACTTCTTGGAAAAGATGCAAATTTAAGATGGCCGCAGCTACAAAATGGCAGATTGCATATTTTCTCACAACTGCCTCAGTGTGGGTATTAAATGAGAGGGCTTGACAAGTAGAATAGTAATACCCTTCGAAAAGGATGCAGATTCAAGATGGCCGCAGCTACAAAATGGCGGGTTATATATTAGTAGACTTCATTATTGACTTCAGAATAAAATAGTCAAACAAATGTTTTACTTGCAGGTATTCAATGGAGGCACATGCAGTTCATTACAATAAGAAATATGCTGATTTCCAAGAAGCACATGATAAACACGATGGATTGGCTGTGGTAGCATTCTTTCTGAAGGCTACTGATGCTATAGAGAATCCTTGTTTCAGCAAGCTATCTACAGCGGTTATGGATATTGTCAAAATCAACACGGAGACCAGTGTATCTTCAGGTAGTGTTTTAATTTTGTTTTCAAGGTATTCTATGCATCAAAATCGTAAATGCTAAATTTCGGATGTCACCGCTTGTATCGTAACCGTTTCATTTAGATAAATATATAATGAAAATGGAAAACAACATATGCACGAGGTCACCACCTGGCATTCCTATGTAACATCCTACATTACCGAATGACATCGTGCGTATGTGATGTTTTCCAAGTGTTAACTGGAACCACAAATGTGCCCATCTTTGGGGGCCAATAGCCAGAAACACGTGTCCGTGGTTTGCCCGGTACTGACGAAGAGCTAGTAATCCGAAAACGGTCTATCGCTGGTCGTCTCGACCAATTGCAAATGAATTTAGCTTTTCATATGTAGGAAGTTATTTGCAACGAATCTTCCAATTGGAAGACGTTGCACAGGTGCTTGAAGGTTTTATTTCAGCTTTCTGCGTGACATTAGCTAGGTTAGTTGTTGTCTTTCCATCGGGTATCTGCCACATGTACCTACAAAATCGTAGGTTCACAATAATTAATTGTCAAAACCAATAAGGGTGTTGTCATTTAATTAGTTCAAATTTTATTCAATTGATATTGGGTTTTCCCATTGATTTGCTTATACAGGGTGTTTCAGAATTCGACGGACAAACTTATACCACGTCATTCCTCTTGCAAAATGATGAAAAATGAGGTAGGACATGTGTGTCCGGAAATGAGCCGTTTCAGAAATACAGGGCGTTGAAGTTGCAAAATAAAAAGACCCTTTTCGTCGTAGCTCCCGGACTAAAAGGAATCAATTAATGAAACTCAGCAAATCGATTACGAGCTAGAATGTGCTTCCTCCAGTGGTATGTTTGCTTCAGTATCAGTAGCCAGTGGCGTTCCAGCGGGGTAATAGCTTATATTTCCCCCCTTATTTTTTACGCCACTGACTTTATATCCACAACTGTCTTTTTTTTGAATTCCTTGATCAATTTTACGTAAAAACCAAATAAACATTCACTATGAAAAAACCAGTAGTTCTCAAGAAAAATTGAGTTGAACTGATAGGTGCATTCTCATATGGGAATATTAATAATCGAGTAAAATAATCGAAATTCCAAAACCGAAATTATTTGAACTCTTTCATCATTCTACCATTCATTGTGTGCTTGAAAAATTATTCACTTCGGCAACATATTGCAGATTTTCTATCAATTTACCAACTTTTTTTGCAGATATGTTGTGAGCCCGCAGACCTTCTGAATGACTTTACCTCGAGATTTATTTTTTAATAAAATGTTCCATCCAAACGATTTTCAAAGACAATTACGAATAGTTGGCAAAACTGAACTCAGAATATTTTATCGAATTATCTTCTCTCACTGGGTAAAAATCCAAGTTTTATCGATTAACCAAAATACCATTACTTGTTTCAACCTTAGCCATCTACAATGTTTCCTGGGCATATCTATTATAGTTTTGTTAGATAACTGTACCGATATTCTCGAGTTCTTCAGCCACTGGTTGAATAGTTTCAGAATACATTCACGTGACTTATAACAATCTTTGATCCACCTAAGCAATGAGGATTACTTTATTCACTGACAACAATAAATTTGTTAGGGGGCTGTGGAAATGAAATGAGATTCGTATGACACTTCCAAGTTAACGTAGCTATCAGAAAGTGTTGGATTGTGTATTTCGTATAATAAAAATGAATTTTTCATTCGAAGAGTTAGCGGACATGCACCTTATTTATGGAAAATCGGGACGAAATGGAAGGTTGGCACAAAGAATGTATCGTGAAAATTTTCCTGGAAGAAATAGAATTCCTAATTAGAAAACGTTCGAAAACGTGGACAGAAGACTCAGGGAAACAGGAAGTTTTTTAATTACCAGAAGGAATGCAGGTATACTGTAAGAAATTATATCACAGAAGAGGAGATATTGAACTATGCTGCTGAACATCCGTCTGAAAGTAGTAGATCTATAGCTAGAGTGCTGCATGTGTCTTCATCATCTGTTTGGAGGACTTTGCATGAACAGCAGTTATACCCATATCGACTGAGAAAAGTTCAGGCACTGAAACCAGAGGACTATCCAGATCGAATTGAATTTTCTCGATGGTTTTTAAGTATGTGGAGAAATAATCCGGAATTTATCAAGCAAGTGTTATACACTGATGAGGCAAAATTCACAAGGGAAGGTATTTTCAATTTTTCAATTCTCGCAATAGCCATATTTGGGCCGAGGAAAATCCTTTTGCTATTCATCCTCATGGCCATCAAACAAAATTTTCATTGAATGTTTGGGCAGGAATAGTAGAAAACCGTTTAGTTGGTCCTTATCTTTTACCAGATAATTTGAATGGGGACAATTATAGCACTTTCTTGGGAGAAGTATTGCCTGAATTGTTAGAAGATGTTCCTCTGAATATCCGGAATGGAATGTGGTTTCAGCACGACGGTGCTTCTGTTCATTTTTCGTTAGCTGCTAGAGAGTACCTAAATCGGAAATTCGGTGACAATTGGATTGGTCGAGGTGGACCCCACAAATGGCCTGCCAGATCACCAGATTTGAATCCTGTTGACTATTTTCTTTGGGGTCATATGAAGTCACTGGTTTATGAAACAGAACCAAAAAGCCAAGAAGAATTAGTCGCCCGCATTCAAGCTGCATCGATAACGATTGCCGAAAATTTAGAATCATTTGAAAAAGTGCGATTTTCTATGTTGCGCCGATGCAGATCGTGTATAAGTGTTGACGGAAAAAATTTCGAACAATTACCCTATTCATCAGATGTTCTCATTATTATTCAAAAGCACATTTGAATTTTCAATGTAAATTTCAAAAAGAAATTCGTGTTTATGACTCACTGTTCAAGAATTTCAACAGTATTGTTTCTTATCACATTATCTAAAATACGTGTAGAGAAGGTATATTTTGAACATGATATTTCTACTCAAAGATGAATTATGAGTACCGACATCCAACTAAGAGTTATGTAATTAGCTGTAAATAGACAACTTCCATTTCTTCATTTATTTAAAAATCTTCATTTACTGACTAGAGTTAGCGAAGATCTTATCAGATGGTTATTCAAATAAATTGACTTCTTCCAAATACATTTCTTTTTTTCAGGCGTATAATTAGAGTCTACTGGTAAAATTTTGTTTTTCGGCTTCATCTGTGAAAATTTGAAAACACTGTATACTTTGAGAATGTTTTTCATTTTCTTATTAATGAATATTCTTCAAGATATTTACGATTCTACAAAGAGAAGTGTGATTTCACGAATGGGAAAGACAGGATAATTGTGAACAAAAAATAATTTTTCCAAAATCCAGAATAATGGTGTTATTTTAGGATTATTGGAGCCTAACTCAGTCGAGATTCCGAATGATCGCAAATTTTATTTGGGGTCACTTTTTTCAGATCACAAAGTCACTCGAAGATCTGAGAACAATGAAAACATTTCAACAATGAAATCTATTGACAAGCACGAAAATAAGCCTCAAGAGTTATGATTTGTCATTACAATATGCTAAACATAACAAAAATTGGTACGATGATAGAAAACCCACAATAATTACCATCACTTGCAAGCGCTAAATTAATGGTAAAATCATAAAAGAGTTCAAATAATTTTGGTTTTGGAATTTCGATCATTTTAATCGATTATTCCCATATAAGAATGCACGTATCAGTTCAACTCAATTTTTCTCGAAAACTACTGGTTTTTTCATAGTGAATGTTTGTTTGGTTTTTACGTAAAATTGATCAAGGAATTCAAAAAAAAGACGGTTGTGGATATAAAGTCACTGACGTAAAAAATAAGGGGGGAAATATAAGCTATTACCCCGCTGGAACGCCACTGGCTACTGATACTGAAGCAAACATACCACTGGAGGAAGCACATTCTAGCTCTTAATCGATTTGCTGAGTTTCATTAATTTATTCCTTTTAGTCCGGGAGCTACGACGAAAAGGGTCTTTTTATTTTGCAACTTCAACGCCCTGTATTTCTGAAACGGCTCATTTCCGGAAACACATGTCCTACCTCATTTTTCATCATTTTGCAAGAGGAATGACGTGGTATAAGTTTGTCCGTCGAATTCTGAAACACCCTGTATAACAGGAGATGTCTCTGATCACACTGCCACCAAAACAGTTCTCATTTGTTCCATAGTTTTGGCATATACAAACCAACAATTTTTTTCAAACTTAATAACATGACAGCTGTCAGTGGCAATTGTTATTCAATATGTTATTCAACCACATGGCTTTTACCGGTAATACATAATTTCAAAACATATAAGGATTTTTAATAAATCAATTCAATAATCTTCTTTATATCATTTGGCTGATACTCACATATTTACTGTCAATGTGGCTATTATAATTGGATTGTGGCCACTGTCTTGAAGATCAGTTGGACTTCAAAGAGAACAGATTGAACTACTATCGAGGACATTTCAGCAAAAGTTTATCAATGAATTAATTCACATATCCAATTGATAACTGTACAAGACGTTCTGTTTCTGTAGAGTAGGGAGGGTGAGTGTGTAGCACTTACGCCACATGTGACCCATTGTACAACCTCCCGAGATGTCCTCCTAGGTCATCCTTCATCCTGTCCTTTCCAGGAAGGTGGACAGGTCACTGGGGTACATCTTTTTTATATTGGCTGATGTAGGCTAAGACTCGCCCAACACACGATAACTCCGGACACTCGCATAGGACATGCCTTATAGTTTCATCTTTCTGTTCACACATCCTACATAGAGGTGTGTCCACTAGCTCCATAATATTGAGGTGTTTCCTTAGTTGAAAGTGGCCAGTCAGAAATCCTACTGTTAAGCGTAGGTTTTTCCTGGTCATCGCCAGATATTTCTTCGGCGCCAGCTTCGCAGGGTCGCTCAGGGTGATCCTGACAAAACTGCATCCATTGATTCCATCGTATCTCTTTAGAGGCTGAGCATGGGTGTGACGTTTGGCTAGTTCCGCAACTGTCGAAGTCATCAGGCCGTACGAGTCCTAAAATTCTTAGCCCAGCCGCTTCCTTGGCTAAGGAGTCGGCAATGCTACTTCTGTCGTGTCATTTAATCCACCTCAGGCTTTGACTGAATCTTGGTGGCACTCTAGTACCACTCCTAAGGTAACACGTTGTCTATTCAAGGCTAATAGAGCTTGTCTGCTATCAATGCAGATTGTTATGTTTCTGCTAGAAATTTCTTTCGTAGTTATTTCTTTTGTGGTGATTGAGATACCTGTCATTTCTGTTTGATCCCCGCTGGTATTTTTCCTATTCTCCACTTAATCCCTAGGCTTAGTGATCTGGAGTACACTCCACATCCTGAGCCTTCTTTGGTTTTTGAGCCGTCTGTATATATGCGTATTGCATTTGTAATAGATGTTTTTTATAGAGGTATAGAACTTTAAGTTGGCATTACTTTTCAAGATGGCGACTGATTTAACAGCTGTCAAGTGATTTATTCTTAGTTTGGTTTGGCAATTCATCATAAATAGACAATTTTGCAATTTTATTTCGAAAATAATGGTTCTGTGCGGAAAACGTATCGCGCCTACGTCCATTTTATCGTCGACAAAATCGTCCATCAGAGCAGTTAATTCGATTAACCATGGAACGTTTTCGCGCCACGTTTACTCTTATTGATAACTCGCATCCCCAGAGACGCCGTACGGTGCGTACAGAAGAAGCTCTTGCTGCTGTACAGCGTAGCATTGAGGAAGACCCGGAGGAGTCCATCCGCCATCGAGCACAGGAATTGGATCTGTGTCCATCCAATTTATGGAAGATTTTGCGGAAGGATCTTGGTTTGCGTGCTTACAAAATCCAACTCGTGCAAGAATTGAAGCCAAACGATCATCAAGTAAGGCGTAAATTCGTCGAATGGGCCCAAAACGAGATTACCGTTGTTCCCAATTTTCATAAGCAAATTTTGTTTGGCGATGAAGCGCACTTCTGGTTGAATGGCTACGTCAACAAACAAAACTGTCGCATTTGGAGTAAAGGTAATCCTCAAGTGTATGTCAAAACACCGTTACATCCACAAAAACTGACTGTTTGGTGCGCTTTATGGGCTGGTGGAATCATTGGTCCGTACTTTTTCAAAAACGATGGTGGCCAGAACGTTACAGTCAATGGTGATCGGTATAGAGCCATGATTACTAACTTTTCCATTCCTGAATTGAATAACCATGATGTCCAGGAGATGTGGTTTCAACAAGACGGTGCAACATGCCACACAGCTCGTGCCACAATAGATTTATTGAAAGACACGTTTGGTGACCGCCTAATTTCACGTTTTGGACCTGTGAATTGGCCTCCAAGATCTTGTGATTTAACACCGCTAGACTACTTTCTGTGGGGCTATGTAAAGTCATTGGTCTATGCGGATAAGCCACAAACGCTTGACCATTTGGAAGACAACATTCGCCGTGTTATTGCCGATATACGGCCACAAATGTTGGAAAAAAAAGTCATCGAAAATTGGACGTCCAGATTGGACTACATCCGCGCCAGCCGTGGCGGTCATATGCCAGAAATCATATTTAAAATGTAATGCCACAAGATTATCTTTCGGATAAATAAAATTCATGTCAATCGAATAATCCATCGTTGTTTTATTGCAACTTGAAGTTCTATACCTCTATAAAAAACATGCTTTAGCATCTGACTGTGAGTTTTATTTTATTTGTACTTTGTAGGGTTTATTAAACACAAACCTGGGTTCAATTGCATCACTGGCTGCCTGCAGCAGTGGTTGCGCAGTAAGCGCTTGTCGCCATAAGCTCAGGCCTGAATTGACCCATTTCTAATTCAAGGTTTACACCAGCCGTGGGAAATCGTAACATAGCCATTAACACAGCTTCCTTAACGTACAAGTCCAGAGGGGTCAAACCAGTAATTAATTTCATTGCCGCGGTTGGTCTTATTCTCATGGCTCCTGTGATGTTTGAATAAGCCTGTCGCTGTATTTGATATAATTTTTTGATGGCCGTTGCTTATATAACTTTCGGTTTCCATGCAATGACTCCGTACGTTAACATAGGTCTTATTATTGCAGTGTAGATCCAGGTGATCACGAGATGTGAAAGACCCCATGTGTACCTCACTGTCCTCCGACATTGCTCGTAGGCCACATGTGAGCTTTTTGCTCTACTCTGTAGGTGAGAGATCCATGTTAGCTTCCTGTCCAGGGTAGTACCACTTCTTCAGAGAAGTTCAGTTTGCTTTTGAAGATTTCGGGAAGTTTTAAGCCCGATGAACTTCTTTTCCTGGTGAATAGGACCATCTCAGTCTTCTTGGCATTGATCGACAGTCAGTGTTCCTTACACCATATTTCTATCAATTTGAGCCTATCCTGCGCTCTATCGCACAGTGTGTTCACGAATTTGCCAGTCTACATGATAACTATGTCATCTGCATATGCAGTTGTGTAGAATCCATTATTGATGAGGGTATCCAGAACTATGTTCTGAAGAAGGGGTGATAAGACCCCTCCCTGTGGACACCTCTTCATGACCAGTTCTCTCACTGTGATGTCTTCTACATTGATACCAAACGTTGTTTGATTCAGCTCAGTTCCTGGTTGGAACTGGAAATACACTTTTGTATTTTTTCTTTTTCAGATTGCTTGACTTGGATTAAAGAAGAAGCTCAATGCAAGGGATACTACACATATCAAGGTTCTTTGACAACTGAACCATATACGGAGAGTGTAACATGGATTCTATATCCGCAGCCTATTCATGTTTCTCGAGAACAGGTACGTGTCATTCATATTTTAATCAGTTGTGAGTCAGGAACAGTTTCTAATGAATTCGGATCCACATGGAACTTGGCAATCATTGTTCTTCAGTTTCTTATTAGATAATATTTCAATTGAAGGGGTTATTTTTTAGGAGTGATTAATTTTTGTGAAAGAAAGTTTTTGGCTTTCTACTACTCCATCTTGATATTTTAGATATTTTTCAACTGATTTCCCGTTTGACAGGTTTTTCCCTTTTCTTGATTGGTTTCAGGAACATTCAAACTAGCTTCATCAAACAATGTTTTTGTTACTTCTTGTGCTCAAAAATTGAGGGATTTCTTTCTAGCACACTAGTTTTTTTCTAGTTTCCAATTCTGATTTGACTAACACTTTCTTGAAACTAATTGACATAACACTGTTCTTCTCTGGGAAAGAAAGTTTTTGGCTTTCTACTACTCCATCGTGATACAAAAAAAGGGATGAAGGAAACTTCCAAAGAAAGGAAGGAAGTAACTCTATACATGGATGTGTAGATCATGCAAAGAAGTAACTTTCAGATACAAACTGAATGAAAGTCCTTCTGAAACAGCTACTTTCATATAAACATTGAATTATACAAAAGAAAAAATTCTTTCGAAACAAATACTCATATATGAACACTGAATTATACAGAAAATACGTTTCTCTACTCAGTTTGTATTTCAAACATTCGTTGTGGAATAAAAATCAGATATCATTCACATGAGTTCTACTTTAAATGAATGGTAACAAATTGCACTTACATAGAACACTGCCATCCTCACTGTATACCAGTGAAATACAAACTGAGTAGAGAAAAGTATCTTCTGTATAATTCAGTGTTCATATAGAAGTATTTGTTTCGAAAGAATTTTTTCTTTCGTATAACTCAATGTTTATATGAAAGTAGCTGTTTCAGGAGGACTTTCTTTCAGTTTGTATCTGAAAGTTACTTCTTTGCATGATCTACACATTCATGTATAGAGTTACTTCCTTCCTTTCTTTGGAAGACTCCCTCATTCTTCTTTTTTTTGTATCAAGATGGAGTAGTAGAAAGCCAGAAACTTTCTTTCCCAAAAAATAATATTTCAGTAATGAAGTCACAAAAAACTGAAAACAATTCAACTCCAAACTTCTCATTCTCATTTTATCACTTTCCAAAGAACCCCTCAGTTATCAATTAGACCGTTTCATGTAGCTCGCCCTGTTTGTTTAGTTATTTGTATCAAATTTAGTAATTGGAGTTTGACCTCCTTCCTGTTGATAGAATGATCTGATATTTGGTGGGTACACACATTTAGTTTTGATGACCATACAAATTATTGAAATCTGTATCATTTTGAATTGAAGATGGCCCCAGCTACAAAATGGCGGTTTACATATATTTTAACAACTATCTCGACATTTGTACGTTGTAAGAGTTTCTTTATAAATTTTTTAAATCTCAGATCTACATCCTTCAAAACACCAAGATTTTTGCTTCACTAACAATATTTAGTGGCTCATTTCGAATTCAGATATTGGCAGAGTTAGTCATTATGGAACGGTAAAATTTTAGACCGAAGATCATTACATTTGATTTACTAGGTCTACTAAGCAGTGGTCTGTTGCCAATTCAACAAATCTATTTATATCTGCATTGATAATGCCACAAGCATTGTCTGCCATTTTTGCCGAAAAGCTGTGGTATACTTGAGTATCATCAGCATATAAGTGCACCTGACAAGTGTGAAGGTCCTGTAGTAAGTTGGATGTATATATAGAGAACAATAAAGGGCCAAGTATGGATCCTTGAGGTACCTCTGTTTTGATATATAAAATATCTGAGTTGTATTGTATTTCGAAATACTTATTTCCTGATGTATTATATACAGTGTGACCCACTTTTAATGGAAACACCCCCCTAAAATTTGAAACTGTAAATCGATTTTAATATTTTTTTTTGTCAAGTACTGAAAGGTCTACCTTGGGACAAAATTTGAAATGTTTATTTAAGTTTCAGGGCATACTACGATATTTTTTCTTAGTCGAAAATCGGGATTTTTTATTAGCGGTTTTTTATTGGAAAAATCACTACGCCACTGGATTCAAAGTGCCTCTAAATAGGTGTGACCAGAATTTCATGAAAAAATATTCATTATTAACAAAGTTATGATAGCTCAAAAATTCGAAATCTCACACAAACAGTCACAATATATAATTTTTTTCATGATTTCAACAATAAAGTGCCGCCAGATGAAAAAAAAAACAAATAGCGTAGACATCTTTAATGAAAATAACGAAATTACATTCACACAATTCAACTAACAATGAAGCAAAAAATTTTAATAAACGTAACTAATAACTAATTATTGAAATGTTTCGATTCAGTGCAACAATTGATAATTCTAACTCATATTCTAGTAGCCTCTACTAATCCACAACGTATTTCGATACATGTGTCGTAGCGCTTACGAATGTTTCTGATTACGTTCCTTAGTTCTTGAGGGCTAATATCTGCACATACCTGTCAAATTCTTGCACAAAGTTCATTTCTATCTCTTGAGCGGTTTTTGTAAACTGTTTGTGTGAGAAGTCCCCAGAGAAAAAAATCCAAAACTGTGAGGTCTGGAGATCTGGGTGGCCACTCTATAAACGGACTACCACGGCCTATCCATCGGTTTGGAAAATATTCGTTAAGCCATTGCCTCACAGCTCTGGCATAATGAACTGAACACCCATCTAACTGGACAATTGAATTTGATCGTTCATTGATTAGCAGCTCGTGAATAGCATCCCAAAACTCTGTGTTCAAAAATTCTAGAAACCTCTGCGCATTAATGTTTTCCCCAAAATAGAAAGGACCAATAAATCGTTCATTCAATATCCCACACCAGACGTTGAGTTTTTGGCAATACTGGCTTTTACAATTTATTACCCAGTTAGGATTATCCGCTGCCCAATAGCGACAATTCTGTGATGACACTACTCCATTTGTAGTGAAAGTGGCTTCGTCGGTATATAAAATATTTTTTAGGAAATTTCTATTGTTTAAATATTCCCCTTGGGCCCATAAACAACATTCCATGCGTCTTGCTTCGTCGCCTTCTTGAAGTGTGTTGAAAAATTTTGGCTTGAAAGGTTTAATATTCTTCGCCTTGAGACATCTCCGAATAGTTTCTCGTGGAATATTCAAATCTAAAGTGGCATTCCTTATACTGGCATTAGGATTATTTCCGAAATAATCTAAAATGATTTGATCATTCCTGTCATTCCTGTTTCGTCTTTGTACAGGATTACTTTTTAACATCATTTTTGATATTGCACCAGTTTCATTGAATATTTTATTTATTTTATTTACCATACCGCAGCTAATACGAGGACGATCTGGATGTCTCTCATTAAATACTCTACAAACCTCTCTAGCATTGCTAACGTCATCTCCCGAAAGGCGTACAATTTCAATTTTCTCTCTTACGCTCAATCTTGCAGCCATGACACAAAATAATTCGAAGAACTGTAAGGTGAGTATTGTTGACAATAGTACACTTGAATCTTTCACAAGTGTCAAACTGTAATATCATTTCATGGCAACTAAGATTCAAATTGAAATATTAGGTGTTGGTTTTAGTTCATTTGCGTGAAAATTCCGTTATTTTCATCAAAAATATTTACGCTATTTGTTTTTTTTTTTCATCTGGCGGCACTTTATTGTTAAAATCATAAAAAAAATATTCTCATGGCTATATCTGTTGATATAGGGTGTTTTTTGTGACTGTTAGCTGTGTGAGGTTTCGAATTTTTGAGTTGTCATAACTTTGTTAATAATGAATATTTTTTCATGAAATTTTGTTCACACCTGTTTAGAGGCACTCTGAATCCAGTGGCGTAGTGATTTTTCCAATAAAAAAATCGCTAATGAAAAATCCCGATTTTCGACTAAGAAAAAATATCGTAGTATGCCCTGAAACTTCAATAAACATTTCAAATTTTGTCCTAAGGTAGACCTTTCAGTACTTGACATTTAAAAAAAATATATTAAAATCGATTTACAACTTCAAATTTTAGGGGGGTGTTTCCATTAAAAATGGGTCACACTGTATCATCTTTATTGAGCTTTTGATGAATCATTTCAATTTCAGGTAGCACATTTTCGCAGTCTGCATTCGACTCCTTGTGAACAACATAACATTAAAACGAACGTGAGGCCCATCCAGAAACCAACTGAAGATCAAAAATTCAATATTATCTATGCCAGAAATCATCGATCATCATCACCAGCTCCGTAACGTCCGTTTTAAAAAAGATTTTAAACATTCTGTCGGCAAATCATACTTCACTACAGATAGTGTTAGAACGTATATTATCTCACTTAAAATGAAATATTCTCATAGATATAATTTGATCGATAATGTTCCATATAGTGACAGAGAATGTTTGACAGGCTTTGAAGAAATATACAGGGTGTAGCAAAAAGGTAGGTCATAAATTGAACCACATATTCTGGGGTCAAAAATGACTCGATTGGATATAATTTACCTCAATGCAAATGTGCACACTAAAATACTTACAGCCCTTGGAATGTACAAAATGAATATCGATTTTTTCCAGTATTTCATGAACTGTTGAACAGTTTCTAATGAAAAGGGATCCATGGCTTTTTCATCGTGAGAGCATCTTTTTTTATAAAAAAAATTACGAACATGTCCAGTCCATAAAAATGGTATGGGGGTATTGAACCCCTCAAACCCTCAAACTTTTCTATGGGTTACAATTAAATAAGTATCGTGACACCATTGGTTTATTACATCATTTTTGAATTCTTCTTCTTTGAAAATCCAGTTTTTACCGAGATGCGGCCGAAATTCTGAGTAACAAAAAGTAAATTATAATAATTGAGTATTCAGGTATAAAAAATTTGTACAAAATGGCCTTCGTTTTCCTGAAAACACAAAATCGAATTTGAAGGGTAATTTTTTTTTTCGTTTTTGAAAAATTTTTTGAGTGTACTTAGTATTTTGATGCGTAGATTACGAATCCGAAAGAAAAAAGCGGCGCTCTCCCTTATTTACAAAGTTACGGCCCTTCAAAGTTCAAAAAAGGACGACTTTTCAGCCTTCTTTTTCACAAAATAAACTATTTAAAAACACAAGTATTCATTCACTAGGACACCTTTACACCTTATTCTTCCTTCTTTGACACTTTTCACTTCAATAATCAACATTTTTCTTATAAAAAACTTAATTCAAAAACGAATGCTTCTCCTGGTGACATTCTTCTATTTCTAGGTTAGTTGCTAGTGACATTTCAGAAAAAAGCGGTTGGTATTTGCCACCGCCGACTATTATAAATTCGTAATACACCACCAAAAACCAAACGATCTAAAGAATGAAGGTAAAAAAACATTTGAATTACTTTAGGAATATTGAATGTATCAGTCGTACCAACCATGCCAGTAACCTTAAAAACGTAAAATAGAGAGATATATAACCAAAAAGCAGCTCCGTACATTTTTTAATATTTTTATTGGAAAAATGTTGAATATTGAAGTGAAAAGTGTCAAAGAAGGAGGAATAAGGTGTAAAGGTGACCTAGTGAATAAATTCTTGCTTTTTTAAATAGTTTATTTGGCGAAAAAGAAGGCCCTTTTCTGAACTTTGAAGGGCCGTAACTTTGTAAATAAGGGAGAGCGCCGCTTTTTTCTTTCTGATTCGTAATCTACGCATCAAAATACGTAAGTACACTCAAAAATTTTTTCAAAATCGCCGGGTGCCCTCAAAACGAAAATTTACCGCTGATTTTTCCAAAACCCCGATAGCAAATAAGTGCATCTGGGCCCCTTCCAATCCAACGCTCAGGGTTCATATCCTTGGTCGCAAGATCCTTTTTTTTTTGGAACTTCTGTCTAAGAGCATCGAAAATTATGATCCAAAGCTCATTCGATTCGGATTAATATCCAAATGTATTCGTATTATTTGTAGTTACATAAAAATGATTTTCCATAATTTTTAGCTCTATTTGTTGGAAAAAATGTTATAAACAAATGAATTGTTTATAAGATATTTGAAACTTTTTTGTAGGAATTTTTATGAGTGATGAATACTATGATTGTTAAAAACAAAATCGTTTCTAAAAAAATGTTTTATTGCTTAAAAACACAATTTTTTTTCTACTAAATATGAATGTTAAGGAACAATAATTTTTTGAATCATAATTTTCATTTTTCTTCGATATTCTGAAAAAAAAAGTTTTTTGTTATTTATACAGGGTGTAACATAAGTACATTAAAATATTCAAGTGACGTATTCCTGAGATAATTTTAAGAAAAAATGTGTTTATGAACTTGTGTCCGAAAATGCTTCGTTTCGGAGATACGGGGTGTTGAAATTGAATTTTTTTGTTCGCTTTTTGAAAATAACTCTTGCAAAAAATAAATTATTTGCTCGAAAGTCGGTACCCAGGGTTTTTTTGACTTGGAAAATCATAATTTCGTATTAATTTTCATGTAACATCTAGAGGGCGCTGCGTACGTTGTCATTATTTATTTCAAATTACCCTAACTTTTTTGACAGTAAAATTTTGGTGCTTTTCATATGAAAACCTAATACCTTATCCAAGTAAAAAATGTATACCTCCTCAACAACGCTGGAGGTAATCGTTTTCGAGATATTTACAATTTTCTATATCGATGCATATTACTTAGCTCCTATGGCGCTAAGTGAAATTGCTGAGAACATTACAAAAACTAAGTATGTGTTGGATCTCGTCAAAATAAACAACTTTTTCCTATAAAATGTTCAATGAAGAATGATTCGTTGAAATTTTGTTGAAATTTTTCAAAACATGGTTGGTTTTTGTCATAAGTTTTTTGCAATTTTAGTTATTTTCATCAAACATTTCATAGAAAAAAGTTGTTCATTTTGACTAGATCCACCACATACCTGGTTTTTGTAATGTTCTCAGTAACTTCACTTAGCGCCATAGGAGCTAAGTAATATGCATCAATATAGAAAATTGTAAATATCTCGAAAACGATCACCTCCAGCGCTGCTGAGGAGGTGTACATTTTTAACTTGGAAAAGGTGTGGGAATTAGGTTTTTTCATGAAAAGTACCAAAAGTTTACTGTCAAAAAAGTTAGGGCAATTTGAAATAAATAATGACAGATTAGGCATCGCCCTCTAGATGTTACATGAAAATGAACACGAAATTATGATTTCCCACGTCAAAAAAACCCCGGGTACCGAATTTCGTGCTAATAAATTATTTTTTGCAAGAGTTATTTTCAAAAAGCGAAAAAAAAATCAATTTCAACACCCCGTATCTCCGAAACGAAGCATTTCCGGACACAAGTTCAAATGGACTTTTTTTCTTAAAATTGTCTCAGGAATACGTCATTTGAATATTTCAATGTACTTATGTAACACCCTGTATATTCTTTATTTATTTGATAAACAATTTTGTTTCAAACAAATTAACTTTTAAATACTATTATTTCTGACCGGGATATTATAAGCTTATATCGTCATAGTTACGCTATCAATATAGAGGGTCATAACTCCCTTGGGACATTATAGATTTTATAATTCCCTCTACCTTTCACAAGTAAAAATAAATAGAAATGAAAACTGAACCATATTTTATTTATTCACGTCATTACAAATAATAAATGTACAATTTTGAAATGTTCCCTGAAAATTATTTCCGCCACTGGAAACAATTTCTTCTTTTGTATGGCTGGAGCTTCTGTTCACTACAGTCGAGGTACCTGCCTCTTCTGATGACAAAGTAGACAACATACGCGCCGTTTTATTTCTCAATTCGATGCTATCCTCCAAATACCCCTCCGCCACCGAGGAGGGGTATTTGGAGGAGGGGAACTTTTCCAACCTCCGTGTCTTTTTAAGTTAGTCATAGTTGCTCCTGCATTGGCTAGAGCAGTAGCAGAAGTGCGACGAAGGCAATGTCCCGTATAGGAAGATGAGTTTGGCAATCCTAAATACATTGCGATTTTGCTGGGGATTTTCCCAAACATGTTTTTTCCAATTGGCTGAGATGTACATTTATTTTGTCGGAAGCTCAAAAAAAATCGTTCAATACCTTTAGGACGCAAAGACATATAAAGTCTTAATAAAGGCAAAGCGGAGAACTCTTCGATACACCAGTTTTACTTTCCGGTACGTTCACTACCATAACGGAATCCCGGTCCTCTATATCCGATATCTTCATATTCAAAAGTTCCTTACTTCTGCATCCTCCAAAATAACCCATAATCAAAACAACCTATAACAAAAAAAAGGAAATAAATACACACAAAAAGGAAAATAAGAAAAAAATTACCTTATGCAATAAATGAATATCATTAGGAGCGTCCTTTAGGAATCTGATAACATCTTTAGGAGATAAAACAGCAGACTTTTTCGGCTTATAACTCTTACTCTTCCATTTCAGAAAAGCCTGTAGTTCATTGAACTTGGTGATATCTCGTTTCTCATGTATAGTCACCGTCGATTTTAGCATTGACCATTTAGTCCATAAAGAATTCGGACTATACGTTTCTGACTGAAACGAATAAACACAATTACTACCAAATCTACCGAAAAACATAGAAAATTCCTTACCAGTTCTTGAAAATATGCCAGAAATACAGTTTCAGTGACATCTTTTGGCATAACATTTTTCCGTGTCAGCCAGTCCAGATATATCTTGTATTCTTTTTGGTATACGGCTTCACTTCTCGATGGAATTAATGATTCTCTTGCTTGTTCAGCTTTTTTCAAAATATCCTCCATTATATATCACCAAGATTAACTGGCCGATGGTTGCGCTGGAGCTTTTTCCTTCTTGTAAATGCCACATATTTTGTCTCATTCCTAAATTTACCTCTTCTAACTATTCTGGTAAATCATTTTGTAAGAACTGTTAGTAATTTGCAGCATTTAAATTATTTGGCAGAAATACTGGTCCTATTAAATTAGTATTGAAAATGAGTACTCAAACATTGACTTTGAAAGCCTCTTGAATGATGAGTCGTTTTTTTGCGTACCTAATGGTTCTCTTACGCCCTTATGTGTGAGTCATGGTGATTCATGATGTCAGTTTGATTGAAGGTAGGTTCATCCCTAAATAAAATATGATTAATGAAACTAATATTTCGATTGTTTTCCGTTCAGCAACCGTCGCAAAATTTCATTCTTGTGAATACATCAAGCAGTTCAGAATTTATATAAAAAATATCATTTTCTACAAGAACAAGGTTATTAAGATAATCTTCATCTAGTAATTTTTAAGAGGTTAGTAAGTGATAGAGGTGAAGCTACTGTTCCGTCAATCTTCTCTAGCCCCAAATTCGCAAATCTTCTCATCGTTTGTATCCATTTCTGGACGACCACTATTCAGTAGAATAGTGGTCGTCGATCAGTAGAAAATCAAAAGAAATAATCGCCCGTTTGGTGTATTTCGATGCTTAATAATCGAATAGACCAGCCTTCAAAAATGGTAAAAACTGAAAAAAAAATAGAAGGAGGGAACCCATTAAAAAAGGAGGGAAATATGATAAAAATGAAAAGAAAATAAATCACGTACGATCCGAGTTGGGAAAGTAGGAGGGGGTGAGTTTATAAGGGTAAAAATGGTTTATCTTGATTTCCGGCGAAACTACGAGTCCTATGGGAAGAAGTTGAATGGCAAAGTTGTAGGTAATGAAAAGATCTACAACTTTTGTTTCTACAATTTTTTCACATAACCCCAAAATTTATGTGAAAATTCAAATAATCAAATTTTTGGATTTTCAATTTTATGTTTTTCGAAAAAAAAATTACGAAATTTGGTGAAAACTTACCTTTGTATATCCCAAATACACTGTAATTCATTTGATTCAAAATATTCGTTTTTTCTCCTTATTTTGTCTATATATCAAAAAGCATCCTAATTTCAAATCGAAAAATTCTCGCGTCAAAATATCAGCTTTTTTCAAAAATTCGGTGTGCTTTTTGTTCGTTGAAATCTCTACTTTCTGAGCATATTTGTATTAAGATAACTATACGAATTTTTTATTATAGAACACACAGATCAATTAGCAGAATTTAAGAGACAAAAAAAAACACCTCAAAAGTTCTGCTTCGTTCTCTCCTGTCCACAAAAGAGGACATATGCCTCCTCACTCACAAGCGAATTAGGTGAAATTGGGGACACATGTCAGTCGTTGTACTCATGCCACGAGCCACTATAAGGGTGTCTGCAATATGCTGTTTAATGCCCGTTGTAAGTCGTCCCACTGTGATTCGAAAGTGCATATAGAATATAACGACAAGAGGCCACATTGTCTGCTGCATAATTGCTCATATCTAATCCTTGTAAAGAAAAGTCGACGACAACATTCAATTTGTCTCTGAATCTTTCCGTTGGAGAGAATCTTTTTAAATGAATTACTGAAATACTGGGAAATTTATGGATTGATAGGGACTTTGTTGTGCATTTTCTTCTTTCCTTGCACCTCGAACACGTTGGTTTTTCATCTCCATCCAGAGTTTCCTCTCTTGTGAAGGAATCCAGGCATCGTGACAAACTCAATTGGTCAGTTCTTTGTGATATGGCGAGAGACAAATCCCAGAAAGGATCGAAGGTTACTGAATAGTGACCACAGTGTATGCACTTTATAGTGGATTTTAATTGACCAACGAAATTGTTTACAATTTTAGAGTTTTTCATGTTCAAATATCCCAGCCAGGACTCTCGCACTTTTCCACTGTCACTCAAATTTTTGTTAATCTCCGATAAGATCGGTTTATGTTTCTCAGTAATTCTAGTAATTCTATTCTATTGAGTAATTCTATATGTAAACTTTCTAAAAGATATCGAAGGAATTCCTGGACGTCTTGATGGGCAGATCCCATGAATCGAGGGGCACATTTTTTAATCTGACTTCTCAAGTAAGCAGTCTTTATTACTCTATCAGATGAGTCTTCTGACCACAATTCCTTGATAACTTCTGCGAATGCTTTGATTAAGGCACCTTTCATAGTAGAAATACTAGTATTGATATCATTTTTTAAATATTCCAGCAACCATCTCGTGTTTGATAAACATGGGATTACACTGTTCATGAAACAGGTGTTTCCGATATTTTTCAACCCCTTAAACCCAAGAGTTCTCACTGAAAAATGTATCACTGAACTAATGTTGTAACTGTTGATTCTACGTCTGCCACTGCTGTCTTCTTCTGGATCGATGAGATAAGGAATTCGAAGCTGAACTCTCCAAAACTGAATTGGATATGGCTGACGTATTGAATTTGGTAGAAGAAGATAATTCTAGAACTTGATCATATTTCTCAGTATCTTCTGATGGGAACTTATGGGAAGTAATACAAGAAACATGGGAGGTTTTATGAGGAAACAATATCTCTTCGTGACTAGGATATGAATATGATTTGGAAACAACGGGATGAAGAAAAATTTCATCCAGTGAATGTGACGATGGAATGGTGCCAAAAATAGAGGCTGAATTACCACGGTGTATAGCTAAACTAATTTTTTGGATCAGAAAAATGGTACATCTTTTTTCTTTAGTTTCTTCAGTCATCCTTCTGCCAATTTCATTAACAAAATTTAGAGATACGGGGCCAAATACACTGAAAGTTTCTACAGCCACAGGATAAAATATATAATTATTTCCAACATTTCGATACTTAGATAAAATCCAGTTATAGTTGACCCCAGAATATGTGCTTCATTTTATGACCCACTTTTTTGTTACACCCTGTATATATTGAAGACTTGAATTAGAATTTTCACCAACGTGTCTTTTAGAACTATGACGATCACTTCAAAACAGGGAAGATTTGTTTTGATGTTTGATGAGTAATAGATACTTATAACATTTTATGTATGAGCTTTGACGAAAAGAACCAGTTGTATACGATTTTAGCGATAGCCTCGGATTCAACAAATTATTGAATGAACATCGATTTTCTTTTTCAAACGTATGTAACAGGTTTTTGAACAATACTTGTTTTGGAAAAGTTGAAATGAAATTATGACGGTTTATTGAGAAGCGTATGCATTTTGAATCATAAAAATATTTTAGTATATCAAACAACTGACTCACTACTGCACATTGAATAGATGGTAAATGGTGAATAAATACACTTTCTAAGTTTTTATCTGCATTTCATTTCAAAGCATATACTATACCAGTAGGTACAAAATCCAGTAATACTTATAAAAAATTAAAACATCTCTGCCAAACATAAATTCAGATTTAGCAGACATAAAAATTAACATCGTCGTGTCAATAATACAGTTACTGTTGAGTAAAAGAACAAATATATTACTTCGTCTGCATTCTTAGTAGTATATCTATGTGGATTCTGGGCCATATGTCCTAAAACGCCACATTTTCGACTGACCTCGAAACCCCCTACTATTTCAAACTGGCCCAGAAATCCCATATGATTCCACGGTGTGTCAACCGAACTTATGATAATAATAATGATAATAATGTCATTTATTATGCATAAAAATACATTTATACATAAAAGGAAAAGGGTTAGCAAGAGTCTATCTTCCACCCTTCCCAAAAATTATTCAGTGAGTATAAAAAAATAATTATAAACATACTTATTTACTATCATAACAATAATAGAGAAGAGAAAAAAATAATACATCATATAGTTGCTAATAACTCTTGATATTCTTAACATTATTTTGGCCAATTCAACAATTTCATCACACTACCATACATTAAATTTAAATTTTTTTAAATTAGCACTGAGCAGTAAGCATCTGTGATTTTATTTCTTTCTTAAATTAATGAATATTATCATTTAAAAGGGGTAAGGTCTCTTTCAGATAAGAAGGGGCTATATAAGAAAACATCCTTGAAATTTGGAAGTACGGTGCCTAGATATGTTGAATGAGTTAATTCTCAAATTGACCATATATATGTCAGAATGCCTGCTTAATAAACTATATAAGTAACTAGGTGTTTTAGTTTGAAGCAACTTGAACAAAACAAATTTTATCAAATATTGAACACTGTACCTCACGTTCAGCTCCTTCATTTTTAACAAAAATGGGGTGACATGTTCACCATATGGTATACAGCATACGAATCACATGGAAGCATTTTGTATACGTTGTAACTTCTGTTTGTTATATTGCGGCAAAAAATTTTAATACACCAAACAGCAATACTGGATATGGGGGTAAATAAGAGTTTTAACTAACCTGGGTTTCATTTCTTCTGATAACTGATACTTGAATTTATATAGTGATTTGAGTTTGAAGAATGATACTTTGAAAATGTTTGTCACATGTTCATGGAAAGACAAAGAGCTATCTATGGTTACGCCAAGATTTTCAGCACTTCCTACCCAGTCAATGCCTGCGTTATCGAGAGTGAGCCTAAAGTTTCTACTATTTGTCTTTGAGACCCTATGCAGAGTCGAATACTACAAATTTAATACGCATATATACAGACGGCTCAAAAACCGAAGAAGGCTCAGGATGTGGAGTGTACTCCAGATCACTAAGCCTAAGGATTAAGTGGGGAATGGGAAGAAATACCAGCGTGGTCCAAACAGAACTGGCTGGTATCTCAATCGCCACAAAAGAAATAACCAAGAAAGGAATTTCTGGCAAAAACATAACAATCTGCACTGATAGCAGACAAGCACTATCAGTCTTGAACAGACAGCGTGTTACCTCAGCGCTAGTACTAGAGTGCCACCAAGATTTAGCCAAAGCCTCGGTAGATAATAACATTATCCTGAGGTGAGTTGAAGGCACGACAAGAGTAAAGGTAATCGCATTGCCGACTCTTTAGCCAAGGAAGCGGCTGGACTAAGGATTTCAGGACCCAGTGGCACCCACGGCCTGATGACTTCGACAATTGCGGAACTAGTCAAATGTTACACCCATGCTCAATCCTTGAAGAGATGGGATGGAATCAAAGGATGTAATCTTGCCAGGATCACCTTGGGCGACCCTGGGAAGCTGGTGCCGAAGAAATATTTGGCAATGACCAGGAAAAATCTACGCCTTACAGTAGGATTTCTGACTGGCCACTGTCAGCTAAGGAAACACCTACATAATATGGGGCTAGTGGACACACCGCTATGCAGGATGTGTGAACAGGAAGATGAAACTGTCAGGGATGTCCTGTGCGAGTGCCCGGAGTTATCGTCAATAAGAGAGTGTGTGTTCGGAGAGTCTTGGCCTACACCTGCCAATATAGAGGAGATATATAGGAAGACAACTCCTCGGAAGGATATACAATGGGTCACATGTGGCCTAAGTGCGTGGGCTTAAACTCACTATCACTACTCTACAGACAGACAGACCATATGCATAAGGCCAAAGTTTTATTTGGATTTATTTTCAGTCTATGATTTTCCGAGTATACGAATGTTTTATGCAAATCTGTGTTTATGAGAAGACAAATATAGCTGTATATCATCTGCGTATGACAATGTGATGAGAAAGTGGGGTAATCAAAAATAAACACTGAAAACATCAACAGTCCTAAAATACTTCCCTGCAGTACACCTGAGATTGTTTCTTTTAGGGATGACCATGAGCAATCATCCAGTTTGACCCTCTGTGATCGGCCTGTGAGATAGCTGGTCATCCATTTAAGAGAAATATCATCGAATCCTATGAACTTGAGCTTGCTGATGAGTAAATCGAAATTTACTAAATAGAAAGCTTTACTTTGATCAAGCAGTACTAAAATGGTGACTTTTGGTTGATCTCTGAATCTCACAAGATCGTCGATTATTTTCAAGAGGGCAGTCTGTGTTCCGTGTTTTTTTTGCGAAACCCAGACTGCTCGTACGAGGGTAGTCGATTTTCTTCAAGAAAAGCTCTTATTTGACGGAAAAAATATTTCTCAAATATTTTAGAGAATGAGGGCAGAATGCTGATAGGGCGTAGGTCACTGAACGTGGTAGGTGCATTCTTTTTCGAGATTGGAATTTTATTAGCAACCTTCCAAACATCTGGAAAAATACCCTGTCTGAAGGACTCGTTGAAAATATGTTCAACTTCATCAATAAAATGTGGTATCACTAAAGAAATCATCTTGATACCTAAAGCATTAGATTTTATTTCTTTGATAGCAGTCAAAATATCATCATTACATATAGTGGTGAGGGAAAAGTTCATAGGAGCGTTCAATTTATTATCATTGTAGAATGAAAGAGTGTCATTATTTACTATTGAATGTCCAGCCACGTTTAAAAAATAGTCATTAATTTCTTCAGGTCTACGTGGTTCAATTGGCAGACTATTGGTTTGCGAGGATTGTTGTAACACCCCAATCTGCAAGATTTCTCCATGTCATTTTTAAATTGTTTTTATTTTTGTTCAAAACAAATTGTATATATACTGTTTTTTCACGTTTTAGTGCGTCATTGACGTAGTTGCGTAAAGTTACATAGTACTGTCTAGCGGGTGCTGTCTTTTCTTTGAGATATTTGGCATGAGCTCTATCACGGGTTTTCATTATCAATTTGATATTATGAGATATACGGGGATACTTTATGTTTTCTGTTAAGAGTGCAAATTGGAGCATGTTTATCAAAAAGCATAATGATACACTCGTTGAGAAAATTTACTTTGGAATTAATACCTCGCATAGTCACAATATCACGCCATGGTAAGTTAGCAGCATCTTGAGAAAAAAGGTCATGATTGAAATTCTTGAAATTTCTAAAAAAATTTAAGTTATCATAAGTATCTTCGCCTTCGAAATCAGTATCGCAAAATACCATCAGATGATCGGTTATACCATTCATATCAAGTGTATTAATTAGAATTTCTTACCATTACTTCCTTACTAATGCAAATGACATCAGAATTTTCTACAATTTGAATCATATCGAAACAAGAAACTAGGGCAGTGAATCGTTGAGTGTCGCGAGAGTCACAGTTTAACAAATTGATATTAATATCACCAACTAACACCACAGTAGATGTTTCCAAGTACACTCGTTCCAGTACATCAGCTAACTCCTGCATACAGTCCTCTACATTTGTTCCTGGTGGTCGATAAATAACTCCACAGACTACTTTTTGTTTGTTTACATTGACTATACATAGCTGCTCTAGACCAGGGGTCTCCAAACTTTGAAGCCTTCGGCCCATAATGATTTTTTTCAGTTCGTTCCAAGGGCCAATTTCTGCCTTTAACTATATTTCTAGACTGGAATAGTCGCAAAGTACGTGACCTAAGCAAACTTACGCTTTTTTTGCATTTCAATTATTATTGTGAATTGTGACACTTAACGACATCTAGTGGCGAGTAGTAGTACCATGTACTATCTTTTTCAGCTACCCGCTAGGTGGCATTAGGCATAATTGAATATTTGGAATTACCGCGTTGGTTCGAGAAAGTTCTGGTTCTAGTTAGTGTATTGCGATCACCTCGAGATGACAGTAATAATTGTATATAAAAAGGCTAGCGGCGCAACTGCGAGTTAGTCTGCGTAGGAAAGGCGAAGGAAGCGAAACTGTCTATTGTGAAATAAAGTAACAACCGTCAATGAAAGTATTTTGATTTGACTTATTGTTTTCATGTGTGATTTGTTAGTATGGAAAAGAAGCGAAAAATCGACAGTGAATGCAGAACGTTCCAAGAAAAATGTAACTTTCAGTATTTTGTGATTGAGTCCAGTAATAAGGCGCTATGTTTAATTTTTAATGAAACCATAGCTGTGCTCAAAGACTATAACATTAAACGACACTATGAATCGAAACATCTTCAAAGTGGCAAACCATTCACCGATGGAGAAATGATAAAAGAATGCTTGATTGCAGTAGCCGAAGAAATATGTTTCGAAAAGGTAAATTTATTTAAAAATGTTAGTTTGTCAGCAAACACCGTGGCTCGGAGGGTGCAAGACATCGCAAAAAATAATCATCTCAACTGTCTGACAAAAATGGACATCATGAGTGGTTTTCTCTAGCATTGGATGAGTCAACGGATGTGTCAGATACTGCTCAGTTGTTGATTTTTATTCGCGGAGTAGATAAAAGCTATGAAGTGTATGAAGAACTTCTTAATATTGATAGTATTCACGGCACGACAACTGGGACAGATATTTTTAAGAGAGTTGAAAATGCCATTGATGAAAAGAACTTTCGATGGGGAAATTTGAAATCTATAACAACTGATGGAGGCAAAAATATGTATGGTAAAAATGAAGGAGTGGTTGCACTTGTGTCAGAGGCTGTAGAAAATGATGGTGGTTCAAAACCATTAGTCTTACATTGTATCATTCATCAACAGTCCTTGTGCGAAAAATTTTTGGATATGTCTGAAGTTCTAAAACCAGTCATATCAGTTGTTAACTTCATCAGATCCACTGGGCTGAATCACCGACAATTCCGCGAGTTTATTCAACAGATTGGAGAAAATGATTTACCATATCATACTGCCGTACGCTGGCTTAGTTGCGGAAAAGTCCGTAAGCGCTTTTTTGAACTTCGAGCAGAGATCGAAATTTTTTTAAATGAGAAGCAGCGCCCTTTTGCCGATTTAGAAAATAGTGAATGGATGTGGAAGTTAGCCTTTTATGTCGATTTGACAAATCATATGAACGAACTGAATTTGAGATTGCAAGGAGAAAATCAGCTTCTCCCTAATTCATACACCAATATCAAATCCTCCAGGCAGAAAATAATACTATTTCAATTGCAATTACGTAAAAAATGTTTCACACATTTTGAAACATGTGAAATATTCAGCCACACTACAGAGACTGAATTTTCCGTTAATTTTGCAATCGAAACTTTGAGTGCTTTGAAGATAAATTTTGATATTCGTTTTTCAGATTTTGATGTCATTGCGAATGGAATTAAGCTTTTTTAAAATCCTTTTGATTCTGACATTGAAACCCTGGCTCCGGAAGTTCAAACGGAAATTATTGATTTACGGTGCAGTGATATGCTTAAGAACAAATATCAAAATTCATCTTTGTTGTAATTTTATTAGAGTCTTCCACTGGAACAATTTGATAATTTTCATAAATTTGCTCGTGTTTTTTTTTGTTTTTGGTACTACTTACTTGTGTGAGAAAACGTTTTCCAAGATGAAGTATACAAAGAATGTTTACAGATCTCAATTAACCGATGAGCATCTCAAATCTCTTTTGATAATTGGTACAAGTGAAATTGATCCACAACTACAAAGTATTGTCGGTGGAAAATCACAATCACATAAATCTCATTAGTGTTTTTGTTTTACTGTGATTCATTTCAATTATTTGTTAGTTATTAATATGCTCAAACTTAGATACTTGAGTTAAGTTTTCTTTGTCATCATTTCTGTCGTTAAGTTTTACCTTGCAAGTAAATAAAATAGTAACAACAATTAGGAGATCTTTGGCTGTCGCGGGCCAGATTGATGGCAGTAAATCATTGGCTGTCGCGAGCCGTAGTTTGGAGACCCCTGCTCTAGACCATTTGCCGAAATAGAAAAGTAATATAATTTGTATTTATACAGCTCTCGTAATCACCGCTCGTAATCAAACCAAAGTCGTCCTGAGAGACCTATGCGTTAGTTTCCTGTCAACACAAGATAACACGTGATATCGAGAAAAAGTTGGTGTTATGATACCTATAGTATGTAGCAGAGCAGTCTAAGCTACATGACTTCACGGGCTACTTAAATTTACCTCAGAAGCTGGAGGGCCGCAGAAAAAAAAAAGTCTTCAAGAAAAAAAACGTTTATTGCGTCTGTGTCGGCCGAACTTCCACCGTTCGTAATCAAACCGAAGTCATCCTGAGAGAACGATGCGTTGGTTTCCTGTCAACACGAGATAACACGTGATATCAAGAAAAAGTTGGTGTTATTATATCTATAGTGTGTAGTACTGTGTAGCATGGTGGCAGTGACGAGAGCGTGAGAGCGTGTTTTTATTGTGTCGTATGGGGAGTTTATGCAGTCTATTTCATCAGTTCAGTAAAGCAATCCATCGAACCTAAACCTCGATGACTATCGAAAAATGAAATACTGTCTTCGTAAAAATATTTCAGATGAAAAATTAAATCCTAAAGCGATATGTTTTCGATATTTCATGGTTTTACTCAATTGGGATTGACTCAAAGTATCAAACGGCTGCAGAAACTGGATCTGTTAACAATAAAAAGCATAACCGTTCAGGAGTTGTCAACGATGAAGCTATTTGTCCTGCAGTTTCAGGGCAAGTTGGACTAACGGAACATTCGCAATCTCTTACTAAGTCATATGATGGAATCGGCCGATACTTGATGAAAATCCATAACTAACGTATTCCACTAACTAAAGATAATGAAGTGATTTTTACAAGAGCAGATAAAGGTCGAACGGTTATTGCATTAAATAAAAAGGACTACATAGGAAAAACTCTAGATTTCCTTAATTCAGGAAGCTACGAGATTCTGAGGAAGGATCCGACAACTATGTACCAGAAAAAGGTTAAGGAAACTCTCAAAACAATAGAATTGGTTATGAATGGAAAGGATAAATGTAGAGCATTGATCATGAATCCACAACCACCAAAACTGTATTCTCTTATTAAATTACATAAAACCAATTTCCCGATTAGACCAGTGGTATCGTTCGTAACGGCACCTACTGTTAAAATCTCAGAAATCCTGATTAAATTGATTCAAACCTATACCAATTTCAAGCCTAAATTTAGTATAAATAATTCTTATCAATTAGTGGAAAATATTGAAGACGTAATCCTCCCAGATAACTCAAAATTAATATCGTTCGATGTCCAAAATTTATTTCCCAGTATCCCGCCAACTGAAACAATTGGACAAGTGGAGTGTCTCTTAGACAAAAACCATGTGAATCCACTGATAAAACAGGAGATTGTTGATTTACTCACTATTTGTGAGTCTCAAAATTATTTCCAGTTTGACGGAGAATTCTTTTCATGCAATGAAGGACTAATAATGGGGAATCCTTTGAGTCCCTTACTGGCGGAAATTTTCATGGATAACATAGAGTATGAAATCCATAATAATCAGTTAGCCAACAATTTTTTGTACTGGTACAGATACGTAGATGATATCTTAGTATGTTTTACTGGTACAGATAGGCAATTAGGCAAGTTCATTGAATATGCCAATTCCATCCACCCGTCAATAAAATTCACCACTGAGGGAGGTAAATAATTCAATAAATTACCTGGACTTAACCATTACGAAAAATACCAATAAACATGAGTTTGCAATTTTCCACAAACCATCGTACACGGACATTATCATACATAATTCCTCCACACACCCGTACCAGCATAAAGTTGCTGCATTCAATAGTATGCTTCACAGATTATTGAATATTCCACTGTCTGATAGGGATTTCCAGAAAAAGCTGAATTTGATCAAACAAATCGCGATTAATAACGGTTATAAGGTAGATATTGTAAGCTCCATTCTTTCCAAAAAACGACAAAAGCAAGCCATGGATCTGGTCTACCCATATTCAAGATGCGATAAAGTGAGTTATAAGACATTGACATATGTGGGGGAACCAAACAGGAATATTGCCCGTTTTTTGAAGAAAGAAGGCGTAAACGTAGCTTATAGAACGAATAATAACCTGAGTAAATTTATTAAAAACAATAAGGACAAAACTTTGGTGTCGGATAGATCAGGAGTATATAAGTTGACTTGTGGCTCTTGTCCAAAACTGTATATTGGCCAAACAGGAAGAACATTTTTCCAACGAATTAAAGAACATAGGGGTAGTTTTGTAAATAGAAAGACCAATTCCACATTTGCAAACCATCTTTTAGCAGAAGGACATGAGTTCAATCATGAGTACGAGGTGTTACATTTAGAAGAGAAGAGTTTGAAACTTAATCATCTAGAATGTTTAGAAATCAATAGATTCAGGAATTCGGGTAATTTACTGAATGATCAATTAGAACTCAATAACTCTCCGTTACTGAATATATTTTTTCAAATGTGAAAATGGAACATAAGTGCAGGTAATTTAATTCGTTAGAAACTCAGGTAAAATATCAGCTACTTAAAATTCAGGTACTTCGTTTACAGGTACTTTAATTTCAGGTACTCCATAAACTATATATATATATTCAGTATTGAATGTGTAGAATTAGTTGAAAGACACGCCAGATGAAGCCATTGTATGGCGAAACACGTGTTGCGTTTTTGTAAAACAATTTAGTGAAAATCTCACAATAAAGTGTTTTTGGAATTTCTTACTAAGTCATCTCGAGAATCAGGAATCAGTTGTACAAATGTTTTCAGGATCCTTCATAAGTACAAATTTCATCCATATAAGATTGGACTAGTTCATGAATTTAACGAAGATGATTTCGATAGATGTATCGAGTTTTGTGAAATTCTCACTGAATGGATCAACTTGCATCAGAATTTCTTGTATAAAATTTGTTTTTCGGATGAACGTACGTTTAGTTGAAATGGACAGGTGAATCAGCAAAACTGTCGATATTGGAGTGATACAAATCCTCATTTATACCGTCAAGTTCATACCCAACGACTTTAAAAACTGAATGTTTGGGCAAGAATTTTAGGTGACCACATCATAGGACTTCTTTCATCGATGATAATTCGACTAGTGATAAATATTTGGATTTATTGGAGAATCGAATAATACCGTGCATCAATAGGGCAATTGAGGAGGATATAAATTTATTCGACAACTAAATAGTTTTTCAGCAAGATGGTACACCTCCTCATTATGCAGCTGCAGTACGACAATTTTTGGATAATCATTTTCCTGGTCGCTGGATTGGTAGAAGAGGTCTTACAGAATGGCCACCAAGGTCTCCGGATCTCACTCCTGTAGATTTCTTTCTATAAGTTCATTTGAAGTCTTGAGTGTATGAGATAGAATCAACAACATTAGAAGATTTGAGAGAGGATATTATGAGACATTGCAGAGAAATAACTCCCGAGATTCTCAACCATGTGAAGTCGGCAATGGAAGCTCGTTTGTACCATTATATGGAAGTTGGTGAAAAAGTTTTTGAACATTAACTATAGAAAATTTTTTTCTTCTCATTGTCCAGTCATTAGATTTTGATTCAAGAATTAATAAAAAATCTCTTTTCTGATTTATGGCTTCCATATTTGTCTCCAAAATAGTTATTTATGTATCAAGGGAATTAGGAGGGCCTTAATTACCGATGGCAAAGTTTGCGTCCCGAGGGCCTCTGGCCCGAAGGACAGCAATTGCCTGAGGTTATTAAGGCTCATTAATTCCCGTGGTACATAGATAATTTTATTTCTGACCGATTTCAATAAAATTTTGTTCATTTTTGAAACGGAAAAATGTACCAATTCATTACCTTCCCGGTATATTTGAATCAGGTACCGTTGATTATAGTAGAGTTTTCTTGTAGCTAGGTTGTTGCTATGTTACTTGTTTATAAACAGAACTTTGTTATCAAGCTGTGTTTGCGGTGAAAACGTGTTTTCTACCCCAAATATAATGGAGGATATTTTGAAAAAAACTGAACAAGCAAGAGAATCATTAATTCCATCGAAAAGTGAAGCCGTATACCAAAAAGAATACAAGATATATCTGGACTGGCTGACACGGAAAAATGTTATGCCAAAAGGTGTCACTGAAACTGTATTTCTGGCATATTTTCAAGAACTGGTAAGGAATTTTCTATGTTTTTCGGTAGCTTTGGTAGTAATTGTGTTTATTCGTTTCAGTCAGAAACCTATAGTCCGAATTCTTTATGGACTAAATGGTCAATGCTAAAATCGATGGTGACTATACATGAGAAACGAGATATCACCAAGTTCAATGAACTACAGGCTTTTTTGAAACGAAAGAGTAAGAGTTATAAGCCGAAAAAGCCTGCTGTTTTATCTCCTAAAGATGTTATCAGATTCCTAAAGGACGCTCCTAATGATATTCATTTATTGCATAAGGTAATTTTTTTCTTATTTTCCTTTTTGTGTGTATTTATTTCCTTTTTTTTTGTTATAGGTTGTTTTGATTATGGGTTATTTTAGAGGATGCAGAAGTCAGGAACTTTTGAATATGAAGATATCGGATATAGAGGACCGGGATTCCGTTATGGTAGTGAACGTACCGGAAAGTAAAACTGGTGTATCGAAGAAATTTACAGTTGTGGATGAAAAAGAGTTCTCCGCTTTGCCTTTATTAAGACTTTATATGTCTTTGCGTCCTAAAGGTATTGAACGATTTTTTTTGAGCTTCCGACAAAATAAATGTACATCTCAGCCAATTGGAAAAAACATGTTTGGGAAAATCCCCAGCAAAATCGCAATGTATTTAGGATTGCCAAACTCATCTTCCTATACGAGACATTGCCTTCGTCGCACTTCTGCTACTGCTCTAGCCAATGCAGGAGCAACTATGACTAACTTAAAAAGACACGGAAGTTGGAAAAGTTCCACGGTGGCGGAGGGGTATTTGGAGGATAGCATTGAATTGAGAAATAAAACGGCGCGTATGTTGTCTACTTTGTCATCAGAAGAGGCAGGTACCTCGACTGTAGTGAACAGAAGCTCCAGCCATACAAAAGAAGAAATTGTTTCCAGTGGCGGAAGTAATTTTCAGGGAACATTTCAAAATTGTACATTTATTATTTGTAATGACGTGAATAAATAAAATATGGTTCAGTTTTCATTTCTATTTATTTTTACTTGTGAAAGGTAGAGGGAATTATAAAATCTATAATGTCCCAAGGGAGTTATGACCCTCTTTATTGATAGCGTAACTATGACGATATAAGCTTATAATGTCCCGGTCAGAAATAAAAGATAATAAACGAATTGAATTGATAACAATCAATTCCAATCTATTATCACAAAAATGTATTATGTAATTGGATCAAAAGATTATTATAATTTTTTTCAAACTTCACCAAAATTTGAAATTAAAACAAATCAATTTTTATATAATAATTTTATTCAACAAATAGCTTAACATTCTATGAAAATAAAATGGAGAAATAGAAAGTTGGCAAGTAGAATAAATGTCAGTTAAATGCTCAGGTGAACAACTTTGAAAGCAAGGATGTTTCTCTGATGAAATACAAAGTGAATAAAAGTGTCATAGGTAAATGCTACTTCCTCTTTCCATGAAAAAGAACGCATTTATTGAAAAGAAAAGCAAGTTGACTGATAATTTTCAAAGTCATATCTCACCCGAAAAGTACCTATGTTGTCTAAAAAAAATAGAGATCTTACATGTCTCATCAAACCGCCCTATTTCGGAACTTACTTCGCAATTAATGCAGTTTTTAACAGAAAAATACATATTTGAGTGACCCTGGTAAATATCTATTCCATAAACTCACAGGCCTCAAAGTATCTCATTACAATAAATATTTGATGGTATGAAATGAAAAAACAATTCACATTGGTTTCGAAATATCAATTCATTCATCTCCTACCAAAATTCTAATTGAATATTCAGATGAAATAATCTAAGAGTCTTTACGATATACCCTGGAGAAATCATTTTCTAACTGAGAATCCATCGCCTGTAGGATCCAAGATCCACGGATAGTTGTTGGGACATTCCATGCAGGTGAACAACCTCAAGGTTTCTCCTGGAAGTTCTCTGGTGGTAAGAGGACATGAATTGGGCAGAGAGCAGTAGGGTTGCCCTTTAATATCACATGTTTCTTTCCATTCTTGGAAATCGCGGAGACCATTGATTTCGGTAGGATTCTGCATCCACTGGATGACCTGCAAGTTGGTTACGAAGTAAACATCGTTGCGCGCCAACATCTCTTCAATGAATTTTATGAGCTCGTCTTTGAATTCTTTCTTGCTTTTCAACCAGGAAGCATGGAAATTCAGGCCTAAGGGTGCACGGTTGCTGTTGAAGTGTCTGTTGAAGTTGTGCCTCAAGAGCCGGGCAAACTGGTCCCCGGTTTGGATATTGGAACAAGAATCGACCATGTGACAACCAGGAAGGGATTCATCAAAGGTGGGATCATCACGTCTATCCAACTCATTCATCACCATTTCCCAAACTGGATGACTTCTACTGGGGCAATTGTGTGCGTTTCCATTACACTTGTGAGGCATTCTGAAGTATAAGGTGTAAGGCCAAATTGGTACACGACCCAGAGAAGCGGTAATGGAAGCATCATAAACGAAGAACTGGTCAGTCATCATTTCGAACTGTTTATTGCCTCCAACTCTCAAGTAAGGCGCTCTCACACCTATAATCGATCCATCAGTTATGTTTGCGAATCTTTCGATGATTAAACGAGCTCCCGCCATTTCAGCTAACCAATCGTCGTAAGAACCTTGGGACCAGTACTCTGGATCTTCTTTATGGGTCAAGGAAAACACGGCAATTTCGTGTCCTCGTCGGTGTAAGTCTTGCACAGCGGAGTAGTTGGTGTACTTGTGATTAACGAAGAAAGTTGCACGGATCTGGCAGCCGTTGGGATTGAGGCGAGTTCCGGAGAAGATTTCTTCGTATAAGTCTATGTTGTCTACATTGATGGCTCCGTTAAATCCAAGAGTTATCATCTGTGGGACGTTGGCGACTTCCAAATTGCCTGGTATTCTAGTACCGTCAGCAGAACAGAAGCAGTCAGGGAGAACACATTGAGTGGTGTCACAATCGGAAGCCCGGTTTGGATCGGTATCAACATCTGGAAAATTGAAAAACATAATGTAATCGTACAACAATTTCATGAAAACGTATTCGAATTCAAAGCGAGTCATCTCCATGCTGAGATACTCGGATGTGTTCTCCAACAAAAAATTATTTTATATCTGGAATTTAAGAGGGTATTTTTGAGTGGGATGAAGAAATAATAAGGTATAAAGAACTAATTATTGATTCAAAAAATCATTCATTCGAAGTATTTATGGCAAAAGTTGGTGCATGTTCCAAAACTATACCAAGTGTACCTGAAATGGCTTTATGACAAACACCATACAGGATAGGCCAAAAAATATAAAGTTCGTTCAAGAGTAAAGTACCCTTTTTCAGAAAATATAGAAATATGGTGAAAAGAAAAGTTGCTTATAATTAAAAGTTATGTTCAGATACGAAGTCATGGCCTGTTATTCGATTTTTTTTATTTTGGAAAATTTTGAATTACCCCCTTATGATACATATTTTTACTATTTTGATTTAATATATATTTGAAGTAGCCACAATCAAATCAGTTTGGAGTATTTTTATCAAATTGAAGTGTATTTGTGAAATTTACTTGGATTTGTATTTTTTAGTTGACCTTCAACTTCATATTTGTTGCAACGATATTTAACAGAACTCTAGAATAAAACAAATACTCTTTTTAACTTCTATAACCATCACGCGACTGGGTTAAACAGAAAGACATTATCCTGGCAGGTCATGATGAACTCCTCAATTTCCGACTTCAGCCCACTCGACCTGAGAAAAGCGAAGGTTAAACGCTTTGATAAGCCAAGATCCTCGTTGTTGAAGAAAACCCAATTAATTCATTGGCTTATCCTTGTGCTGCTGCAGAAATTAAGTGATCTCTGCGGCTTTTATATAGGTCTTTTGCTGAATGGGTTACAACTCGGTGACAGAGTTGTGATCATCAAGTTCACCAGCTACTCGGGAAGCTGCCCTAAAAATGAATGCTACAATTCATGTCCTCTCTTGGTCCTCTCTTGATGCAGAGAAAAGAATCAGTACTCCCGACGATTTTACAGGCTCCAACCAGTACCTTTCTGTCATGTAGACACTCCAAACTCAAAAGTCCACGGCTTCCCTATTGTCGGGGAAAGTACAAACGTGGAACGGACAATTTGGGATGCAAACTCCTATAGAGATGCATTATTTTTCTGGTCTTCACGTCGAGTTGATACAGTTCCTCCCGAGTCCACTTCACTACTCCAAACGAGTAGAGTAAGATTGGAACGGCAAGTATATTTGTTGCAGCAACTTTTTTCTCCCCGACAGTTCCGATGATCGGATCTGTCGGAGTTTCTGCTGATACTTGCCGCGAATTTTTTCACTGCTGTTACCTCTTGTGAGTGGCGTTGTTCCACCCCGAGGTAAGTATACGTCTCTCCGGCATCCAAGTGGTGTAGGATGCTTCCATCTACGAGCTGCACATCCTCTCCGTAGTCCCCGCATCAGCCTCTTTTGAGATGGACCAGTGCACATTTGTCTATCTTGAATTTCATACCGATAGCATGCGTGTACTCTTCCACCACCCTCAAGGACTGATAGAGATCCTTTTCTCCAGAGGCATTAAGTTCAAGATCATCCATATGAAACAAATCGGTGACCTACCTTGTGTCCGGAGATGCCACAGTTATACCCTAGAGTATTTCTGAGCGCAAATGATAATGGCAATAGTGAGATGCAGAAGTGAAAGGACCTAACCAGATCGTCAGAGACGCCATAGGAAGAGAGCTCAAACATCGGCGAAACATGGATGCCGGCACTTCATAACACAAAGATTCTCCCAATAATCGAAGAAGGGTCGAACCAATCAGGTACAAGAGCAGTCGGTTGTCCGACACCTAGACAGATTTATAGTATAAACGTACCAGAACCATTTGCAGTTTGCGCATAGTAGATCACTTCGTCTGCATCGCCTTTGATAATATCTGCCGCAGTAGCAGACGAATCATCCGGTTTACAAAGCTACAAACCCGGTAACATCGAACATTTTGTTAAAAAAAATACTCTTTGATGAAAATTTTCATCTTCAACTCACATCAAAATTGTTTCAGTTGATCAGTAGAATTCAAATAATTATGAAAGCTGGATAACTGTCAAAAAGTGTTAAGAATATACAGGGTGTTCACTGAACATGAGGCAAAAATTCAAGGGACTCTTCCTTGAACTACTATAAGGATATTTTGTTTTTTCATGATTTTTGATCAGGCGCTTTGTTTCGAAGATACGCAACGAATTTCGACAATAACAATTCATTACCAAAAATTACATGTAATGTTTCTTGATCTACAAGAACTGTTGAAAATGACTACCCCCCCCCCCCCAATTTTCTCATTATCGACTCCCGAACTCTTTTAAAAACACCAGGATCGTTTCTGATTCCGTTACACACAATCACACAATCACAATCACAGTAGTCTAATCAACAAGTTCAAAAACATGAAAAATAGAGATAAAGGTCCTAAAAATATGAGCGATAGCTCATTCGATTTTGGTGCAGGTAAAAAATTGCAATTGTTATTAACAAAATGAGATTTTAAAAAATGGTATTTAGTTTTTCGTTAATAACTCAAAAAATATTAATATTCAAGCAATTTTGAGAATAGCTCGTTTAAGAGGAGGAAATTTCCGATAAAAAAGTCCTGACTCCCGAAACTCTATTTCCATTATTTATAATTTTAATTTGACGTTGAAAATAGGGTTCCGCGCGGCTATTACGACATGCGCGCGCTGCCGCTAAAGAGAGTTTATCAAAATAAATAATTTTTTTACAACATAAAATGTCATTTTAAAAATTCGAAAAAAATGTGCCCCGTAGAAAAAAAGTTTTATCACCATATTTCAAAAAGTTATTCAATTGGTAACTAACAAATTCTTTCCCAATCTCCGTTGGCATAAATAATGGGATAAAAGGTATAAATAATTGGCCTATAAATTTTAAACTTCGTGGAGCCCTTTTGATATATATACTTCATACGATCCTGCGATGAAAATTTATCAATTTGTTAATTATGATTTTTTATAACTATTGCAAAATGAAATATCTAAAAATTGTTGATAAAAATTTTTTTTCAATTGATATTCACCTATGTTTGTTTTCACATCAAACAATGGCAGTTATTAACATAGGATATGAATTTTTTACATAATTTTTTTTAGTAAATCGTTTTAAACAAATTGGGAAATTCAATATTTTTGAAAAAATTTTTTGCTATTCTGTTGTCTGGAGATAATTATGATTCAATATTTTTTTTATTTTGATTTTTGATTGTTTAAAATCGATTTTTTTATATTTCGATTGTTTAAATAATTAGTTGAAAAATAATTTTGCTTTTGAAAATCATAATTTACACTTTCAAATAGTTTGGTAGAAAGAATAAATTATTTATTATTTAATTGTTTATTAGTTTAACAATTTGTTATAAACAAATATTGACCAACGTTATATTTTTTTCTGAAGCAAAAAAAATTATGAAAACAGCTATTATATAAAATTGCCATAATTTTTTTTTCATTTATTATAATAAAGTATTATCGAATCCATTATCGAATCGAATGAGCTATCGCTCATATTTTTAGGACCTTCATCTCTAATTTTCATGTTTTTGGACTTGATATTTAGCTATGTTTGTTCTCACATCAAACAATGGCAGTTATTAACATAGGATATGAATTTTTTACGTAATTTTTTTTAGTAAATTGTTTTAAACAAATTGGGAAATTCAATATTTTTGAAAAATTTTTTTGCTATTCTGTTGTCTAGAGATAATTATGATTTAATTTTTTTTTTATTTTGATTTTTAATTGTTTAAAATCGATTTTTTTATATTTCGATTGTTTAAATCTAAATATTGACCAACGTTATATTTCTTTCTGAAGCATTTTCTGCTTCAGAAAGAAATATAAAAACAGCTATATATAAAAAAGTGCCATTAATTTTTTTTTTATTTATTATAATGAAGTATCATTGAATCCATTATCGAATCTATTGAGCTATCGCTCATATTTTCAGGACCTTTACCTCTATTTTTCATGTTTTTGAACTTGTTGATTAGACTACAGCAATTATCGGATTTCCAGTGGTAGGTCCAGTGTAGTACGCTATACTTTTATTTCGGGTACGTTGATAATTTTAAAATTATCAAAATTGTTGTCTAAATTCTATTTCGCCCCGTATTTTCGAAACAAAGCGCCCTATCAAAAATCATCAAAGGACCAAATATCCTTAGAATACTCTCAAGTCCCTTGATATTTTGCCGCATGTTTAATAAACGCCCTGTATTTGAATGGAATATACGTTCAATAAATATCTGGATAAGTACCCAAACAACTGTTTGAAATCTTCTTAAAAATAAACGAGAAAAAACTATCCTGAAATATACTTCAGAAATACTTACCACATGCATTCTCATCTGATTCGTCTTTACATTCAGGTTTGCCATTACAAAACAGTTCTTTATCGATACATTCTTTGTTACCACACATCAGTTTTCCATCCGGACATTGTGGTTCATCTGTTTTGAATATTGGTAAAACTTTTCTTGGTTCTGAAAACATTGTCAACAATCGAACATGAATTATCATATCAACAGTTTCATTTTCACAGGTGTTATGTTGTTGATTGGCGTTTTTGTACAATTATTTACAAATTCCACTTCCTTGGAAGGAATAGACATAGACCTTCACAAAACCCGATAAGGAAGTATTTCAAATGGTTCAGAAAGAAAGTAAATGGTTCGCTTAGGGTACAGCCACAGGTGAACATGCTAGAACGGGAAAGAAGAAGAGATTCTCCGTTGAAAAGGCAGATTAGAAAAATTTATTAGTTGAACACAAATGGTATGTATATACATGTATCGAGTAGGTAGAGATGAGCTGGTCCAGAGACACTGAAAATGAACATAATACAGGAAACAATTATTTACCCACCACCAATTCAATTATTCACAATCTAACTCTCAAATGTATATGCTAGTTCTTATATAAGAACGTGAAGAGAAGTCAAACTTTTGTTACAACATGCTTCAATATCTGAAGTTATATCAGTCACAGCCTTACATTTTTTAATTTTTTTTAGAAATAACAGTAAAATGGTATGAACTTCTGGTTATGTTTCGTCTCACACTTCAGCTTAATGTACAGTAAATGGAATAAATCCGCACATATAGGTCATATATATCATCAGCAGCATAATAATATGAATATATACTAAGTGACAAAGAAAGGTAAACACCCATTTATATTGAAAATATTTCAAATAGTTTTTTACTTACATACTTGACGAATAATATAGTATAACAATTTTCAATTGAAGGTAATTCATATACAAATTGAACTGAGAGCTAACGGCAACAATGTTAAATGTTAGAACTAAATTCTTACCAGGATCATTTTTATTATCTATGCATCGCCATTGTAAATAATTAAAAAGTAAGATGATCCCATAAAATCTGCCCCCGTAACAAGATAGCTTCTGCATATCGATATAATGTACGAGCGAATAGGTGAACCAGTTCGTTATAAATACTTTGGAAACATCGGTAAACTGATCAACACTTCGCAGGTCTATTATATTTGCGTCCTTTAAATGCCATAACTAGTCATTCGGTTTCTTCGTTATCAAGCGTCCTTATCTGCATAGGCGTAGTGTGTTCTGTTTCTTGTGAAGGTGACTTTGTTTTGCATTCATTAAATATGAATGCAAAACATACATTAGGACAAAGGTAATGGATAATGATCTCATTCCAAAAATGGGCAAAGAGAAGTTGAGGAAAATAATAAAAGAAAATTTAAAATTTATATATGCCAAACGATCCCGTAAATCTGTCTTAATAGAAAGAGAAGATATAGTCTCATGGCGACGGAGATATCTTCGCTCTATTAGAGAAATGCGTTCTGCTCACAAAAACATTTATTATCTGGACGAAACGTGGGTGAATGCTGGTTACACAGTATCTAAGATCTGTTTAAAAAATCTGTTTAAAATCTGTTTTTCCGTTAACCAGCTGTCGCACCCTTACGAACGACAACCCTCAGAAGTCGAAACTTGTGCGAGCTAAGGATTAACGAGGTCTTACCTTTTAACGTGTGATTCCTAACACGGGTTGGACGATAGCAAGTGAAGATCGATCGTTCAGACTTGGTCTTGAACCACCGACCAACACGGCAGTCAATTCGAGTGAGTGAACAAATCACCCAACCCGAACCGCTTGGCTACCGGCCGACCTGGCAAGATCTGGCAAGATACTACTGTAACTAGGGTTACAGCAGGGTTACGCGGACCAACGGGTGAAGGTCAACGACTAATTGTCGCCCATATAGGTAGCGAGAGTGGCTTTTTAGACGATAGTGCACTAATTTTTTTATTCAAAAAAACAGGAGATTATCATGAAGACATGGACGCCTAACGCTATGAAGAATGGTTTGAATCCCTTCTTTCACGAGTCGATCCAAATTCTGTAATAGTAATGGATAACGCTTCTTATCACAGCTGCCAACTATGACCACCAGAAAAGCGGACATGCAGAGTTGGTTAGAACAAAAAGGAATTCCATTTTCCGAGGACATGGTTAAGGCCGAGCTTATGAGTGTCATTAAAACAGCATCGTGACAGATATCGCCAGCATGTGGTGGATACAATAGCTCGTGCTGAAGGCATCACCATTTTGAGACTTCCTCCTTACCATTGCGAGTTAAACCCTATAGAATTAATCTGGGCTCAAATTGTGGGTTACGTAGCTCGTGAAAACGTGACATATAAAATTTCTGATGTCTAACGTTTATTAGAACTCGCAATGGAACGGATACGGAAAGAAGATTGGGCTAATGCTGTAGCCCATGTGATCAAGGAAGAAAGAAGAGAAAATGTGGAGATATAACGGCATGGTAGACACTGTTTTCGACCAAATAATAATAGATTTAAGTGTGACTGGGGATTCCTCTTCGGACGAGTCAATGGATTCTGAAACTTCATAAGCATAACATAGGTAATTATTTCTTTGCTCTGTAGTTCTCTTTCTATATAAAAGGAACATAATGAGAATTTTGTGAATTTTTCTGTTTTTTTGAAGTACTGTATTAGGCATATTAAGAAAATGTAATCAGTTTTACCATTAACACCACGTAGCGCCACCAACTATAACAATTTTTACGTAATAACCCATGTGTTTAAATGAATTAAATTATTATTTTGGTACGCCTCTGCAGAGTTGGTAAGAGGATTATCCGTTGGTCACTTTGTAGATGATAAGCCATGGAACAAACCATCTACAAACAAACACACCTTTTCAAACTGAATTACATGACAGCTGACATTGTCAATTGTTTTGTGTCTCTCTCTTTGTTCTTCAACCTCATGGCTTTTACCGGTAATCCATAATTTTGAAACAATTAACGATTTTTATTAAATTTTAATGTAATATTCTTCTTTGTATCCTGTGAGGAGTCAAGCTCTTTTAATTAGTGACTTGTTTATTGAATTGACATGTTTCAATTGTTTAAATGTAATTCTTTTCGACACGGCCAACCTCACTAACAGCAACCTTTCATAGTAATAATATTTTATAGTGTATTACTATCATACAACATTTGTAGCTTTTCCCTGAAGATTTTTTCCTGAAGTTTTGTTATATGTAGGTCTATAGATATAGCAGAATAGCTTTCGATACGGTTGAAATTTTACTGGCTTTCTACTGGCCTCAGCATAAATACACATGCAAAACATTATTGAAATATTTTCAATATAAATGGATGTTTACCTTCCTTTGTCACTTAGTATACTTGAACTGTTCAAAAAATTAGGTGAACGTTTAAATTTCGCGTGTTTTGTACATGTTCACTGTTCACTTTTTATTATACATTAAGATATCCACATCAAAAAATTGTTCATAATGACGATTTGGAATCACGTATTGAAATTGATGTGAGAATATATGAAAATTTAATGAGCAATATGAACTTTTCTAGGAAAAAAACCACAATCTATATTTATATTCAATTGAAAAAAATTCATGAAAACCGAATAATATAATGATAAATGAACATTCTGATGTGAGGGAGACAAAAAATAGTTTCAATCATAACCAACACGTTTTCAGTTCATGAAAGAGGAACAAATGAGTTGATACGACGTGAAACGAACACACAGAACATACTATGTTTTCGAATAATAGCAGTGCTATTTGAGAGTGCTATTAGTATTATTAATGAAAGTATTAGTAACAAGTGCAATAATTTGGTACTATAGATTTAAGATAGAAGCATGATTGAAAGAAAGCGGTGAGTTTTCAAAAAGCTCGTGAATTATATCAGCAACTACACGGGAAATATACAGTGATTACACAAAAATCTATAAATCAGAATACTCCTGAGGGAACCGCATTGCAACAGAAACATTCACTTATAATTTTGGTGCAACTCTGTATATTCTGGTTATTGTTCAGATAAGTTCAAATTTTGAGAAGGTGTAGAATTACTGCCCCGACCAAAACCATTTCAATTTGTATTCATAGCTCTACTGACTGCTTTTTTACAGGAAATTTCCAACACTCAGTAAAAGAGTATGCAAGACAATCGACAGCTAAACAGTATTCAATCGAATAATAATTCGAATAAAATATTTTTTCATAGGAAACAGATTGTTTGTTATTGATTGAAATGAGTATGTATGTAAAATGTATGGTTTCTCTTCGATGTCAGAATCACACCTCCAAACTTCTATCGTTCAGATTAACTTTCATCTGCAGTTTTCAATAACTTTCTCTCATAGTTTTCTTCTTGATGATGCGACCAGATTTTTATGCTTTCAGTGGCGCACCGGGAAACCTTGATTTTTATGGAATTCAGGTATTTTGTTTATATGAAATAAGCAAAAGAGTTGCAACCACAATAGAAATTTCAACTACTCACTGAAGATTTCTACACAACCACCCAAAGGGCTGATTAATTTCAAGAAATTTTCAGGAAACCCCTATTTGATTTAGATTCCCATACATTTAGATTTCTCAAAATCATAGCCGAAACATACTCATGTTTCGGCCATGATGTTGCCAAGCACGAGTGCTTGGAGCTCAAACTGAATGTTTATTTTGTATTATTCAATGATCATATAAAAGTAGTTGTTTAGAAATGGCTTCTTCTGCCAGTTTGTATCTGAAAGTTACTTCTTTCCATGATCTACACATCTTTGTTGAAACTTCACTCGAAATTATTTGCTTTCTCCTCTTCTTTGGAAGTTTTCAACATTTTTTTATAGAGATGCAGAAATTGAAAGTCAAAAATGATTCTCTCCTAAAATTATACCCCATTCAATTCAAATGAATGGGTTACTCAGGGCACTGAATGTTGTAATCAAATCCCATTCTAATCAGCCAATTTATTATAAAATTGGCCTGGTATTGATGAAGATCCATAAAAACATATTGAACAACACTTTTTTGTAGGATTTTCATCCAACACTGTACAAGATAGCAACAAATGTTTACTAGTAAGCACAATAACTTTTTCAAGCGTCATCTAATAGATGCGCTTGAAGAAAAGTGCAGTAATTGCAGTGCAAAATAGTTGCAGTTTTGTGAATTGATTTGATATTTAGGAACACGTGGGATTCATACTCAAAGCTGATCATCTTGCATATCGATTTCTGGAAGAATTTGGAAATAACCCTAAAAATCTGCTCCCATAGCTCTTATCGTTGAGGAGCGACTTACTCTCGAGTTTATCGCAATCTGTGACTTTTCCCTTCCAGTCACATGTCTGTTTATTGATGTCAAACGCCAATCCACTGGGACAAGTGATTTGTTTTAGACCGGATTTAGTACACCTGTACGTCAAAATATAAGCTTAATATAGGGATTTAACCAAGGAATAGTGACCTTTAAACCCCTGAAACTATTTGAAAACGTAGTTTTTTCATTATTACACTATATAACTACGGATCTAACTCGTTCGATTGATGGCCTATTTTTGTCTAATTTCTACTAAGATTTTGATTTGTTACGACCGGTTTCGGTTTATTAAATAATCCTCAAGTGAACTGACACACAAATCCTCAAATTTACAATGATATAGTACGTAAATCATAAATTCCAGATCTTTCGGAATTGAATGCGATGCAAAATATTATGGACAGACTAGAAGATCTATTAAAATGAGATATAAGAAACACTTAGCACACCTTGAATATGTAAAACAAGAAAAATCAACAGTCGCCCATCGTGTTTTGCAACAAAACCATTCAATAGACTTCAGTTCGTTAAGATTAGTGGGACAAGTTAACAACAACAGGCATCTACATGCCTATATGAGCTTAGAATTGAGCCAATATACTAACAGTGTCATTGAAAGTCTAAACCATTTTGTCAATACACTAATATCATGAATAACGATGGTATAACAATACCTAATAGTTTCCTATATAGCTTGTTGGAATAATATTTTTAGTTATCAGATTCACCTGACTAGTGGATGAGGCAATATTGTGAAATTAATTTTGAGACAATTAAGACGCAAGTACCTAGCAGAGTCATATATGGTATAAATGAGGACAACATAAATAAGGACTTGTCATGAAGGAATATCCACAGGAAGAGGTCTTATCACCCCTTCTTTAGAACATAGTTCTGGATGCCCTAATTAATCACCTCAACAATAAAGGACTCTACACAATTGCATATGCAGATGTCATAGTTATCTTACAGACCGCCAAATTTGTGAACACGCTGTCGATCAATCCCAAGAAGACTGAGATGGCCTTTTCATCAGGAAAAGGAGTTTATCGGGCCTAATTCCTCCCGAAATCTTCAAAAGCAAACTAAACTTCTCCGAAGAGGTGAATTATTTTGGTACTATCCTCGACAGGAAGCTAACATGGAACTCTGCTACCTACAGAGTAGAGCAAACAGAGCATATGTGGCTTATGAGCAATGTCGGAGGACAGTGGGACGCGCATAGGGTCTTTCACTTCATGTGGTCACCTGGATCTACACTGCAATAGGACCCACGTTAACGTAAGGAGCCATTGCTTGAGAACCACAAGTTCTACAAGCAACGGCCATCCAAAAATTATGTCAAATACATCGATTGGCTTTTTAAATATCACAGGAGCCATGGTAACAACACGAGCTGCAGCAATGGAATTAATTACTGGTCTGACCCCTCTGGACCTGTACGCAAGTACCTAGCAGAGTCATATATGGTATAAATGAGGACAACATAAATAAGGACTTGTCATGAGGGGATATCCACAGGAAGAGGTCTTATCACCCCTTCTTTAGAACATAGTTCTGGATGCCCTAATTAATCACCTCAACAATAAAGGACTCTACACAATTGCATATGCAGATGTCATAGTTATCTTGCAGACCGGCAAATTTGTGAACACACTGTCGATCAATCCCAAGAAGACTGAGATGGCTTTTTCACCAGGAAAAGAAGTTTATCGGGCCTAATACCTCCCGAAATCTTCAAAAGCCAACTAAACTTCTCTGAAGAGGTGAATTATTTTGGTACTATCCTCGACAGGAAGCTAACATGGAACTCTGCTACCTACAGAGTAGAGCAAACAGAGCATATGTGGCTTATGAGCAATGTCGGAGGACAGTGGGACGCGCATAGGGTCTTTCACTTCATGTGGTCACCTGGACCTACACTGCAATAGGACCCACGTTAAAGTAAGGAGCCAGTGCTTGAGAATCACAAGTTCTACAAGCAACGGCCATCCAAAAATTATGTCAAATACATCGATTGGCTTTTTAAATATCACAGGAGCCATGGTAACAACCCGAGCTGCAGCAATGGAATTAATTACTGGTCTGACCCCTCTGGACCTGTACGCAAGTACCTAGCAGAGTCATATATGGTATAAATGAGGACAACATAAATTAGGACTTGTCATGAGGGGATATCCACAGGGAAAGGACTTATCACCCCTTGTTTAGAACATAGTTCTGGATGCCCTAATTAATCACCTCAACAATAAAGGACTCTACACAATTGCATATGCAGATGTCATAGTTACCTTGCAGACCGCCAAATTTGTGAACACACTGTCGATCAATCCCAAGAAGACTGAGATGGCCTTTTCACCAGGAAAAGAAGTTTATCGGGCTCAATACCTCCCGAAATCTTCAAAAGCAAACTGAACTTCTCTGAAGAGGTGAAATACGGTAAATTTTCGTTTTGTGGACACCCGGAGATTTTAAAAAAATTTTTGATTGTACTTACGTATTTTGATGCGTAGATGACGAATCCGAAAGAAAAAAGCGGCGCTCTCCCTCATTTACAAAGTTACGACCCTTCAAATTTCAGAAAAGAGCAACTTTTCAGCCTTCTTTTTTACCAAATAAACTATTTAAAAACACAAGCATCTATTCACTAGGTCACCTTTACACCTTATTCCTCCTTCTTTAACACTTTTCACTTCAATAATCAACATTTTTCTTATAAAAATGTTAAAAAATGTACGGAGCTGCTTTTTGGTTACATATCACTGTATTTTACGTTTTTAAGGTTAATGATATGGTTGGTACGACTGATGCAGTCAATATTCATAAAGTAATTCAAATGTTTTTTGCCTCCATTCTTTAGCTCGTAAATTGGTTTTTGGTAGTCTATAAAGGTAAGATAGATTTAAGAAATAAACTGACAGAAGCTTATATTTCGCAAAATAATCCTAGTGAGTATTAGTTGTAGGTAAATTTTGCAATTGCAATTACTACAACGTATTGTTGCTGCAAACACTCCTACTTGAATCAAATATAGAATTAAATCATTTCTTACTTTCACTAAATTATGAATTTCGTTCAAATTCATTTTGTATTTTGCTCTCACGTCAAACTGAAAATTCTAATCTACGAATTTAAAATAGTAGGTGACGACAAATACCAACCGCTTTTTTCTGAAATGTCACTAGTATCTAACCTACAAATATAAGAGTGTCACCAGGAGAAGCATTCGTTTTTGAATTCAGTTTTTTCATAAGAAAAATGTTGATTATTGAAGTGAAAAGTGTCAAAGAAGGAGGAATAAGGTGTAAAGATGACTTAGTAAATAAATGCTTGTTTTTTTAAATAGTTTATTTGGTGAAAAAGAAGGCTGAAAAGTTGCCCTTTTCTGAACTTTGAAGGCCCGTAACTTTTTAAATAAGGGAGAGCGCCGCTTTTTTCTTTGGGATTCGTAATCTACGCATTGAAATATGTAAGTACAGTCAAAAATTTTTTCAAAATCGCCGGGTGTCCACAAAACGAAAATTTACCACCTACCTAAATGTCATTGACTATATTAATGTATATTTAAGGATTTGTTCGTTACACTGCATCAGTTTACTTGAGAATGGTCTAGTAAACCGAAACCTGTCGTTGCAAATTGAACTTCTCTGAATAGAATGAAAAATATCGAGTCTAGAAATTCTACTAGAAAAAAACACGTTTTCACTGATCAATCCACCATAATATATGTGAGGTTAACCCACGGATGGAACAAGTTTCCAATAGATTCACAACGATTGTACGATTCAGCTTAATAACGACTTTGAAATCGAGGTTACTCGATTAGTAGTTCCGCGAACTAAAGAAAGGTGAAACTGTGTATCTAAATGTTGTCTTACAACTTGTCTGTAACCTGTTATCGATACATCATGGACTATTCCGATGACTACGTTGAATTTTAATGTTGAATTTTGGAGTACAAAAATCACTATTCCTTCTTTATCGACTTACTTTCTAAACGATCGCAATTTTTGACATTGGTTTTCCAATCGCATGTCTGACGATCGAGATCAAATGCTAGTCCTGTCGGACATTTTACTGATGCCAATCTTGTGACGCCTTTGGCATCTGAATTCATATCGCACCTAAATTATTCAAAACATTCATTATTAATATTCAGTACACACGGGAGAGTTGTCAGTGACTTGATCAACCCACGATGAAATGATGACAATATTCAATTCAATTATACCAAGAATCTACATTACACCAGGTTGTTTCAAAAGTTTTGTCCATTTCAATGTCTTGCATTTTTGTAGCTCCATATCTCAATAAATATTCGTTCCACTGTATTTTGGTATACCGGGTGTTTCTCTACGGTGGCACACCCCTATACCTTTTTTAATTTTGGAGATGTAAAAACGAAATTTGGGGGTTGTGGATTATAGTTCAATTTACATTTTTTGACATATTCACTTGCTTTGCTGTACTTCCGGTTTGACCGGAAATGACCCTGAACTTTCGATTTTTGAATGGGACATTCTATACAGAGTGGTCCAACGAAAAGTATGCACCTTGCTTTTCTCCTTTTTTTGTAACTTAACGCAAAAATGCTCGGACAGGTCAATTTTGCTTTTGAGGGGGACACATTTTAGATGTATTTTTCTACCTGTGCCTTCAACCCCTTCAGCGAGGGTGAGTAACAACCCTAAAATTTTAAATGGAAAGTTGGGTCGAGTGATATATCATTTGAAATGACACAAAATTATCTTTCCAATGATACCTAATTTGTTGTATTTCACTCAAACATGTAGGTATTATGAAGAAATACAACTACAACCCAGTACTTTGAAATGTGTAATTAACTTAGTAGAATCCTACTTCAGCAATTGCTGAAAATGTGACCCATTTGCTTCCATACAATAATACAGATTTTGTTCAAATCTTTTCCTAACATTCTGTAGCATATCAGGTGTTATACTTCTGCACTCTTCTGTAATTCGTTGGCGAAGATCTTCTAAGGACTCGGGCTGCGTAGCAAAACATTTATTTTTCAAGTATCCCCAAAGGAAAAAGTCTGAAGGCGATAAATCAGGTGACCTGGCAGGCCATTCGATGGGGCCTCTCCTTCCAATCCACCGTCCAGGAAACCGGTCATCTAAAAACTCTCTTACCAGAGCAACATAGTGAGGAGGTGCTCCATCTTGCTGGAAATGAAGCCGATCATCATTATGATTTTGGTCATTTTCAATTATTTCTGTTATGAGAGGATCAATTGTATCTTCAAGCATGTTCAGGTAGACCTCACCAGTTGAATTCCCAGGAATAAAAAGTGGCCCTTCGATATGACTACCTGATATGCCACATCAGACATTGATTTTTTGAGGGTACTGGGTATGGACCTCTCGGAATAAGTGTGGGTTACTGTCATCCCAGTAACGGCAATTATGCCTATTCACAGCTGCATTCAAAAAAAATGTACTCTCATCGGAAAAGCGCGTGTTGAATGATAGGTGCAGATCATCAATTAGTAGCTGGCTCAGTTGTTCACGGAATTGCAGCCTTCTATCAGGATCATCTTCATTGAGTTCCTGTACTAATTTAATTTTGTACGGATGAAATTTATAGGCTTTTAATATCCGTATTATGGACGAACGGGAGACACCTGAGGCTGCAGCAAGCTGACGGGTACTTTGAGTATGATCAAATTCAACATGTCCCAAAACACCGACTTCTACTGCTTTATTTCTGATCGGTTTCCGTGGCTGGTGTTTCACATTTCAAACAGATCCGGTATCGACAAACTTTTGGACTAACTTGGCAACATACGAATCATTCACATTTTTCCCGGGATGACTGTTATTGAAGAGACAAGCAGTAAGTCTAGTACAACTATTATGTTGATAATAAAGTTTAACAATTTCAACTCGTTCAGGAATGGAATAAACCATTTTTACAGTAAAGTTGAAATAATTTCAAAGGCAACCGGACTGAATCAATGAACGTTTGGCTAAATTCTTTTTGTACACTTATCTGCTGTTGTTATTTGAACCAAAAAACGCACAAGAGAAATTGAGGAATGTAGTAGTGATAAAAATGCCGTATTTTCCGCATTTTCATTAACACCAAAAATATCGAGTAAATGTTCTTGATTTTTTTATAACTATTCAAGTAAATACAACAAATTAGGTATCATTGGAAAGAGAATTTTGTGCCCTTTCAAATGATGTATCACTCGACCCCACTTTCCATTTAAAATTTTAGGGTTGTTACTCAACCTCGCTAGGGGGTCGAAGGCATAGGTAGAAAAATACATCTAAAATATGTCCCCCTCAAAAGCAAAATTGACCTGTCCGAGCATTTTTGCGTTAAGTTACAAAAAAAGGAGAAAAGCAAGGTGCATACTTTCCGTTGGACCACTCGATATATTTTCAGTTATTTCGATCGAGAATGACATTCTGAATCCAACAATACTTCACTGACAAATAAAATTATTTTTATTCCAATTTTTATTTTTTCATCTATAATGCCATGGATCGTGTAAATCGCTTCATTATTAATCAAGTAACATGGTAAAACTACGACTTTGAGGCTCATGACTTCACAGTCGTTTTAAGAATTATTCCACAGTCGCAGATATGAATTTTTCCAGTTAACTTGATTTTTTCAAATGGAAAGGGGATGGCTCGCCGGCTTTTTGTGAAAGATCATTTTCTTACGAATAATTTGATGCCACACACTTCCAATTTGTTTTCTCTATTTTTCTGAATAATTGCAAGAAAGTCGCGAATTAATCCATTAAGGTTATACATTTTCAAAATGGCCTCCTCCTTGATCACAACAAAATTCAACTTTTTCAATTCTTGCGCGCATCACATTGATTAGCTGTTCCTCAGTGATGTTCTGGTATGCCACCCTTACTTTATGCTCTAGTTCTTCACGAGTAATTTATGTTGCTTTGTAAACCTGATTTTTAATTGTTTCCCAGATAAAAAAAATCTATCGGAGTAAGATCCGGTGATCTAGAATATGAAAAAGGAATAATACAGCAATTGAAACAAAATCGTTCTTTGTTGTTGTTGTTTGAGACCAGTACTTTTTATTATTCCTATTGAACATACCCAAGTTGGTGAATCGGATTTCATCTGAATAAATAATTTTGAATGGAAAACGTACATCTTCTCTGTTTTTAGTCAAAAACCAGTTGAAATAAGTCAATCTTCGGTTGTGATCGTTATCGTAAAGATGTTGGTGTAGTTGATACTTGAATGATCGATAATTATATTTGTGAAGAATTCGCCTAACGGACGAATGACTTATATCACACTCCGAAACAATTTGGCGAATTGACGCCGTACAATTCACTTCAACATAGGCCAACACGTCTGCTTCTTTTTCTTCACTGACGATGAAGTTATTGGCATTTTCTTCTGGTTCATTTCGCATTTTTCTTTCCAGTTTTGGAAAATAATACCGAGTTGGAATGGCGACGATTTGGAAACCTCTGAGCATAAATTCGAGCTGCATCAGTTGCATTCTTTTTTTGCAAATTAGCAAAATGTCATTTTTTTCGTTTCCAGTATAATTTGTCATATCTAATCATAAACTACAAACAAATAAATTTTTAAAAGTGACAGCATATTCATTAGCCTTTGTTTAGGTAGCCCTAGCAAAAGCTTCAATTGTTTGTCACGGATAACTAGAATAACAGGACTTAGTGAATAAGTATACCGAATACGTATTATTTGTTATTAGGTATGATCGTTTCTTGCAATTATTCAGAAAAATAGAGAAAACAAAGTGAAAGTGTGTGGCATCAAATTATTCGTAAGAAAATGATCTTTCACAAAAAGCCGACAAGCCATCTCCTTTCCATTTGAAAAAATCAAGTTAACTGGAAAAATTCATATTTGCTTCTGTGAAATAATTCTCAAAACGACTGTGAAGTCATAAGTCTCAAAGTCGTAGTTTTCCCATGTTTCTTGACCAAGAATGAAGCGATGTACACCGAAATAAGTAAAAATATATAGGATATCCTATTTAAAAATCGAAAGTTGGGGTCATTTCTGGTCAACCCGGAAGTACAGCAAAGCAAGTAAATATGTCAAAAATGTAAATTGAACTGTAATACACAACCCCCAAATTTCGTTTTTCTATCTCCAAAAATAAAAAAGTTATAGGGTTGAGCCACCTTAGAGAATCACCCGGTATACTGATCGATAATGGATTTTGTACTCTATACATTGACATTGTACTTTCTACATTTTGCATCTTTTAAGCTCTTTACTATGATTTAACCAAAGCGTTGCCAAAACAACACAAAAAATCATCCTAGCATTTGGCATTAATAGTGTTAATGAAAGCACTATTCGAAGTTGATTCGCGAAACCTCTATCTGAAGATTTTAGCCTCGAAGATAAGCCTTCGAAGTGGTCGACCTACAGTAATCCAGGACGAGGATTTGAGGACCCTGGTGGTGACTGACCCATCACAAACGGTGCGTGGGATGGCGAAAGAACTGGGTCGAATGCGATTTTTTATGGTTCAAAACGTATTGGGAAGATTGATAAGCTCGAAAAGTAGGTGCAACACGATTTCAACGATCTACAGAAATTGTCACGTTTCGAAGCTTGTCCTTCTTGCTTTTACGCAACCAAAAGGATCTTTTTTGGATTGGATCGACGCGTGTGATGAAAAGTGGGCCCTCTATGACATAAAGAGGAGTTCAGAACAGTGTTTGGACGCCAATAAGCCACCCAGGCACCTGCCGAAGGTAAACACCCACAAATGGAAACGATGGTTACTGTATGGTGACCAGCAGCTGATTTGATTCACTATAACAGAGTCCTATTGTCGGGGAATCGACGAAATGTACCAAAAATTGCGCCAGCAGCAGCCGACGCTGGTCAACAGAACAGGCTCGATCCTGCTTTACGACAACACCCGTCCGCACTGGTGTTGTCATGTTGTCGTTCGCACTGAGCGACGAAGTTCTGCCTCACCCACCATACTCTCGCCAACTGACTAACATCTTTTCAAGCACTCGACGAATTTCTCATCGGTAGAACTTTCGCCAATCTGGACCAGGCCAAAAGGGACTTCGTCGACTTCATCGAATCCCGAGCACATAATTTTTATGCTGGCGGAATTGATCGAATTGTGTTACGTTGGCAAAAGTTCACTAATTCAAATGTCACTTATTTCGATTCAAATGAATGAGATATTACAGTTTGAAGAGGACTTATAAAACGTAGAAAACGTTTGAAACAACCGTTAATAATACAGGATAAAGAAGGAGTTGTCTTATTGAAAAGTTGAGAAAGTACATTGCATAAGTGCCTGTCATTGTCTGCTATATCAAGTATACAGCGTGACTCACGGTCGATGATAGGTTAGACGTTTCTGGAAAACGTAAAGCATGATTTTTCTGAAAATTTCACCTCTCACATTTCCTTACCTGATCTATCGATCTAAAATATTTTCAGCATTGCGGCGTTGCCACTTCTATCAAAAGCTATGTCAAGGAAACTTGACGAACTATTTGACGATCGTTGGTTTAGGCGTTTAGGGCCGTGGGATTGGCCACCGAGATCACCCGATATCACGCCACTTGACTTTTTTTATGGGGTGTTTCAAAAGAAAGGGTATACAGTACTCCAGTGCCTACCAAAGAAGAATTGCGACGGCGAATAGTGCGGAGTATTGAAGAGCTGGATCCCCAGGAAATTGAAAAAGCTACCACAAGTCGCGTACAAAAAAACATTTTGAAGTGTTTAGAATGTAATGGACAACATTTTCAGCATTTATTGTGGAAATGTGATATTTTGTTTACAATTTTGTTACTTTGAATCATCCTTTTCTGTTATTGTCTGTATTTTCACATGTTTCAGCCCACAAAATCTTACTTTTCACCTAGAAATGACTGATTTTTGGTACAGTTGTTCCCTGGAAACTTTGAGCCATAGTTAAGGAAATTATTTTGTAACCTTGCAAACTTCCTCTCGTTCATTGGTGTTAATTCAGGATACATTTGGTTGAATTTTTTACACGTTCTGACAATGATTTGATCACTTTGTTCATGTGTATAATAAATAATTTCATAAGAACTTGTTTGAATAATCGATATTTGCATTCATTTTGGATGATGATTCGAAACACCGTCGATAACTCTTTGAAAATTACTTATAAAAGTAACCAAACTGCTATAAGCTTGATAATTCCACTGCTACCTAAATCCAAATTCTAAAAAAAAATAATGTTTCTAGAAGAAGCGACTTTATTGAGAAAAATTGACGATTTAGGTATAGGGACATGATATATCATCTTGAAGCATTTTTCACCATCTTTCAATTTACCGAGTAATATACCGGGGGTTTCATTTGAAAAAATGAACTTTTGACTACTTTTATGCACAATGGAAATAATAGTAATTTTAGCACGCCCTGTATGATATGAAGTCGATTTCTTGGTGTTATTCGAATATTTCGAGTTTGTCCAAACTATCATCAAAATACCATTTTTCATGAATTGAGAGTACTGATGTACTTAATTTCAATTAAGGCTATGTTTTGGACCATATTTAGCACAATTAATTTTTCATCTCGAAAACAGATAGAGATAGGTATAGGACATTATTAACAAAAAAGTATTAAAATACCAGAGCGATTCCAAAAATGTATTGATATACGGGGTGTTCAATTAAAAAAAATAAAGTTGCTAGGACTTTTTGATGGAAGTTGCAACGCCGCAATGCTGAAAATATTTTAGATCGATAGAACATGTAAGGAAATGTGAGAGGTGAAATTTTCAAAAAAATCATGCTTTGCGTTTTCCAGAAACGTCTAACCTACCATCGACCGTGAGTCACGCTGTATAGAAACTACACACTATAGAAAACTATTCTAAGGATCAGACCAATTTTTTATGAGATTCAAAGATTCAATAAAAAAAATTGTGATGAATTCCTACTGAACAATGTGTACAAACACACCCTAGGAGAATTTTTTAAGTGGGAAATAGAGACAATATACATTCTTAAAAAGGTTCATTTGCTAACAGGATCAAATTATCCCAAAAGAACAATTGTTTTCTTGGCAACTTTCTTCCGATCAGTTGAATAATGACATAGGCGTTCCCCAAGGATCAGTTTCAGGGCCAATTCTTTTTATTCTCTATATCAATGAGTTGCCATCTGTTTTGCAAAAGTCACCCACTTGTTTGTAAGCTGGTGATTCTTCTTTCCTATTTGAATCAAAATATTTGCCTGAATTGAAACAAAATATAAATTCTGGTCTTGATAGTTTGCAAAATAGGTTCAGTGAGAACTCATTATTTTTGAATGCCTCCAAAATGGAAGCAGTAGCTTTTTATACTGCCCAAAATTTCAACATGGTAGACAGTGATATTGAAATATCCGGCGTTGAGATAGAAAGTGTTGACAGTATAAAATTTTTAGTGTTTTTCTAGACGGCAAATTCAATTTCCGTCAGCACTGCGATTATCTCCTTAAAGTACTCAATAAGCAGTATTATCCGTCAAGAAACTTGAAAATTCTAGACAACTCAACAAATCTACATTCTGAAAGGTTTAATGTACATCCTTGAAAATAAAGAAGTTTTTAGACAAAACCAATATTTTCATGAATATAATACCCGCAACAGAAATTATTTTCACATGCCCAAACACGTTTATCTCTACGTCTGAACTCGTTTGAGATTTTGGAGCTGAGATTATACAGTGCATTTCTTTAATGCACCCCTCCTTTTATTTTTTGAACGTCAACTCAAACAATTGAAATTTGGGATAATGAAATCAATGCATGAATACTTTATTTTGAAGTATTTCAAAATGATTTGATCCTTTCTCGATTTTTCGACAACGTACCTATTTGAAAATTGGGCTATGATTACGATTCGTTATGAACAGTTCATAAAAAAATAAATATATGTGAAATGAATGTGATTTGATTGAGGAAATAAATGATTTCCGGATGGGTGGGACACCGTTAAATTTCCTGTTCAAGACCTGCATATAAATTGCCGATATATTTGATAAAGGTCGTCTGACTGGAAACAACTTTTTTGTTCGAGCCGATGAATTTATTCTCAATATTCAAGGATTTTATCCGTTACCAACATTGTATTTGTGGAGATTATCATTTCAAAATGATACACTATGAAATAATGATACCTATATGAATTTTTCATTCTCTTTCGAATGTGAACATATTCTCCATCAGAATGAATATAAATATCAATAGAAATGATTGAGATTTTTCAATTACCTGACCACTTCTCTGCAGTCTCCATCTGTTGTGAGGCGGAAATATTCATCAGCAGGTCTGTTTTCACAAAGTTCTTCAGCGGATGAATCATTTTCGTCTTCGTCGCCTTCGTCTTGGGCAAAAACTGTAAAGAAGGAGTATTAATACCCAGTATGAAATATTTCATGTTTCAATACAGTGTGTGAAAGCCAAATGGAATACATCCATTATTTCGGTTACTGAACATATTTTAACAAAATCTCGTTGGTTCAAAGTTCGTTAACTTCAAGTCTGACAAATGGTTAGATTCACGGAAATGCATGAAATAACAGTTTTACAAACGACTGGTTACGGAGATAAAATCTGAACACAACAGGAAGTAACTCGTCTATTTCATGGGAAATTTCCTAATTTTCCGTCCATACCTCAAGAAACAATATGAAAGATAGAGAAGCAGTTTCGAGCTTGGTCATGTGGGGCAGATAAAAAAAGCAGCTGCTTATGCAATGAGTCATGAACTCAAATCAGATGTGATGCTCGAGTTTGAGGAAAACCCACATACATCGAGTAGACAGGCATCCACACATTCAATGTTAGCTATGCATCGATAGTGAACATATTAAAAGAAAATAAAACGCATCCCTATGAAATGATACCTACTCAAGAGCTCATGGAAGACGATTTTGATGGAAGAACTTATTTTTGTGAGCAAACGACGGGCATATTGGATAACAATATCTTCCAATTAGAAGTTATGTTTTCCGATGAGTGTACTTTGTCATTTTTCATTGAGGGCAACTTGAATGACGATAATTATTTGGCACTACTTCAAAATAATGTTATTCCAAGTTTAGCAAATTAAATCCTGATGCAGTAAACTCTCACTATAGTAAAACCAATAATGATTGAGATTAAAGCGCGTTGTCATATCTAAATTTTACGTTACCAGTTTATAGCAGAATCAAAATATAGTAAGCAGTAGAGTTGTAGGTTGTGGCAAAATATAGATAATACACAATACTAGTACGAATAAAAGGTATTATTTATGACAAAAATCAGTAATGAGTTGTAATGAGTAATACTTATACATTTCCTGATTACTGATCAGTTAAAATTCATTATTTTCTGTATAGTGTTAGATATTTATTACAACTAGTGGCAACGCTGTACGCAACGATATTTCTGTCTTTGTCACTTTACTGTAACTTCCATCTCATCGTTGCAGTCCTCACTAATGTACTTGCAGCCATGAGCGTATCATTGGTTTGTGAATTATACAGCGTGAATTGTACGTTTCACAGTTAAGTTAGTCAGCAATCGACGTGTTGTGATAACAATTGGTGAAAATAATAGTGCTAATAAGTGTTTAAGCGTTACATAATTATATTTCTACACCGTTCTCAAACTACTCAAAAAATGGGAGACATGGTCAGGCCTTCCACGTCAAAAAAGGTAAAACGGTCGGAGTCTTGCTCAGTAAGAGAAAAACAAATTGTACTGCGAGTATTTCACTGTCTTGAAAGAGATCATCAGCTACCAAAAGATGACTTTGTGCATATGTGCTGTAATTCTACGTGTGTACCTCCGAATAACCAACCGGGCATTTCTACATCATTAAGTTCCACAATTACAAAAGATAAATTAGTTGATATGTGCTCTGATTATACCGGTATACCAAAATCATCGATTTACAAAATACTAAGAGAAGCAGAAATTCATGGGGACGTACAAAAGGCAAAAACTAGTAGCGAACGAAAAAAAATCACAGTTGATGAAGAAGCCAAAACCAGTACACGCAGAACTATTCACAGTTTCTTTTTTAGAAATGAGCTGCCCATACTACAAACAGTTCTGGAGGCACTTAGCGATCATGAATTGGTCCCAAAAATGGGTAAAGAAACTTTTAGGAAACTTGTACACGAAATGAAATTTACGTACGGAAAAGTTGACAGGAAAAGCATTCTCATTGAACGTCAAGAATAATAGCATGGAGAAGAAACTATCTAAAAAAAATTGACGAATTTCGGAAGCTCAAAAAAAAATTGTACTTCATGGACGAGACATGGGTTAACCAAGGACATACGGTCAAAAAAGTATGGCAGAATGGTAATATAACAAGTGCACGACAAGCCTTTATTGAAGGTTTGTCAGTTGGGTCAAAACAGCCATCTGGAAAAGGTAGTCGTCTGATAGTTACGCATATAGGAAGCGACAGTGGATTTTTACCAAATGGTGAATTAATATTTAAATCTAAGAAAACAGGCGACTATCATAAAGAGATCAATGCGGAGGTGTTTGAAAAATGGTTTGAAGGCATCATTCAACTTGTGGAACCTGGGTCTGTCATCGTCATGAACAATGCCCCATACCATAGTCGACATTTAGAACCATTACCGAAACAATCATGGAAAAAAGCAGCAATTCAAGAATGGTTAATTAATAAGAACATCCAATATAACAAAGAAAGTTTAAAGGCAGAACTAATTCAGCTAACAAAATTACACACAGACAAATATAAAAAATTCGCAATGGATGAAATGGCGTTAAGTCGTGGAATTACAGTTTTAAGGTTACCACCATACCACTGCGAATTAAACCCAATAGAATTAATCTGGGCGCAAGTAAAAGGATATGTGGCACGAGAAAACAGAACATTTAAATTAGTGGACGTGCAACATCACCTACAAGAAGCTATTCGAACTGTTTCTGCAGAAGACTGGAAGAAATGCATGCAGCAAAAAATGTGGGACGTAGACAACCGTATTGAACACAATATTGAACCAATCATAATTCACTTTGATGATAGCGGTAGCAACAGTGACGATCTTAAGGTTGAAGATTAGACGAAAATTTGTACATTTACATTTATATTATATTCTATTATCAAAAATTTGTAATTTGTATTTTCTAGTACCCCTGACGATGAGTTTAAGTTACTCGAAAGCTTGAGAATAGTAATAAAGAGTTCACTTATCAATTGCTGCAACCCAATAGTTGAAAAAAAGTTATATATATATATATATATATATATATATATATATATATATATATATATATATATATATATATTGTGTTTTTTATTAATATTGTTAATTTATTTGGTACCTACTATAATTACCACGATTATTACTCCGTTTTCATAAGGCCCACCTAATGACAACAACGATTAGTTAAATTACGATATTGCAAAGTTTTAATGAAATAAATAAAAAATGTGTATGAATATTTTAACTAATTGTACTAAGAATTTTTCTTTCGTTCTTAACCCTCTCAAAAATTAATAAGCACGCCCCCGATTTGCTATCAACTGGGCTTACTTCTACTCTCAATCATTATTGGTTTTAGTATAGATCCTGCGGGGAGAACTTTTGAGGACTACATGCAACATACTCAGCAAAATATAACCTTTAATTGCAAAAGTGATTCCTGTTTATAAAAAAAAAAGTTCAATTCATGACAGAAATAACTATAGACCTATTTCACTTCTACGGATATTTTCAAAGCTACTAGAGTCGCTAATGAGGGATCAAATTATAAACTATTTTGAGGTTAATGGTTTGTTTGTGGATGATCAATATGGGTTCAGGTCCAATAGATCTACTGTGGCTGCCATTGATGATATGCTTCTCTATTTGACCTGACAAAGGCTTTTGATTGTGTCTCAACTGATATATCGATTAGAAAACTAAAGATTTACAACTTTCATTCTGATAGTATAGCCTTTCTCAGGTCCTACCTAACAGAACGTTCTCAGTATGTTATATATGATGGTGTCTCTTCAGATATTATGCAATTGCATCATGGAGTCCCACACGGTTCAGTTTCGGGGCCTCTACTCTTCTTGATCTATATAAATGACTTAAAAGTCAGTGTAGCTAGCTCAAAACTCATACTATTTGCGGATGACACCACTAATCTGCAAGTATATCACCCGTTAGAACCAATTCAAGAAATTGTGGCTGAGGGACAGAATCAGATAAAAGAATGGTTCTTAGCAAACAAACTTTCTCTTAACCAAAACAAGACCGAAAATATCAATTTCACCCTCAGACCTCTGTATTCAGATCTGCCAAGCGAACAAACTTTCTCTTAACCAAAACAAGACCGAAAATATCAATTTCACCCTCAGACCTCTGTATTCAGATCTGCCAAGAAGTGAAGAGGTTAATCTTTTTGGAATAATTATTGATAAAGGTCTAATGTGGGAAAAAAACATTATTCAACTATCGTCTAAGCTCTCAAAAATTACATATATGATAAGATCACTTGTTAAAACTGTATCTAGAGAAACTATAATGTCAACTTATTATGGTTACTTTTATTCAAACATGACATATGCTCTGCTGAGTTGGGGTCACTCTTTCCATTCGGAAAAAATGTTTAGGCTACAGAGGAGATGCATCCGTATTATTATGAATCTCAAATATCGCCAGTGCTGCAGACATGGTTTTGCTGAGATTAAAACACTAACATTTCCTTGTGCATATATACTGAACTGCATTAAATATGTCTATAATAATGAACAAAAATATTTAACACATAGCCAACTCCATAATTATGAAACACGGCGTAACCAGGACTTTATTCCTGAATATCATAGACTGCATAGAACCAGAAAAGGAACTGACTACTATGGTATACATTTCTTTAATTGCTTGCCAGTGACCATAAGACTCCTTGAGGAGAGATTATTTTTCAAAAAAATCAAAGATTATTTGGTGAAGAAAGCCTTTTAGTCAATTCAGGAATTCTTGGATAATAATTTTGATGACCTAATATGATTGTTTAAATTGTATTCAACTCAATGGAGAAAAAAAAAGTTATTTTACTCATTTTATTTTTTAAACTGTAATTTCATAATTGTATGTATTCTTGTGAATTGTATTCTTGACTTGTAAAAGCACGATGTGTATTATTACCAATAAAATTAATTGATTGATTGATTGAAAATAACAATATAAAATGGAAAATGCTTTCACAAATTTTACCAAGATTTCCACATGCCTTGTTAGGATTGAGTTGATCAATAATATACTCCAATTCAGGTGTACGTACCAATTAGGTTCCAAAAAAACAATTGAAAAGCACTATTGATCACCCAGTACATGCAAATATTCCACCCCCCTTCTCAGTAGAAATAGTTTGAATTCATTAGAATTCAAAACTTGTTTCGCATTAGGTGTCAAAAGGAAAAATGAGAATTGCGTTAAGTTCTCCCAGTGAACAGTTCTTTGTGCATATTGCATACAGCCTCGCCTTACAATAACCTTGGCAAGCCTTCAGATGTTTCAACAGCGATTTCTCAGTAAATCCGCATATATATCTAATGAACGAAAGGTCAAACTCATCTCAAATTAATCCACTGGAATATAACAATCGAATTAACCAATGACATTTAAGAAAGATTCGATACTTTGTTTACGCAATCAGTCCAAAAAAACTCACGGCCTTGTAACTACAAGAGAGAGTTTTTCTGGCCACAAACAGAATTAATATTATTTGTATCCGTTGTTATTCCAAGTACCGGTTTCATGGTTAGGCACAGAACATTCATAAGAAAACGTACTTTATTAGTGAGAATATTTTAAACGCAACAAAATCAATAGAAGTTGGAAGTATATTATTATGCTAAAATTCCGAAATGGTGGGCAATGAATTCTCAAAAATAAGTGACGTTTTTGCCTTAATCTGTCTCCTGCAGTGGCGTACAGAAATTATACTGAACAGAGGAAAAATGATGATAAAATATATAGAATCATAACCTTGACATTTTTTCCGTTTTAACGCAATAATGATTCTGAGAATTCAGTGCCTGCTATTCTGGAATTGTACTAGAGTAGATTATTTTGCAGTACGCATCAAACAATCCAACAGTAATGAAGAAAAATTAATTTGTGGACAATTTCAGACAGAAGAACATTTTATGAACATTTAAAATAATTTTATGAAGAATTCCCTCCACAGAATTCTGAAGTCATAGCGGTGTGCATCTTCAATTGAAATACTGGCTGTTTTATTGAAACATTTTAAAACTTCAAGAATCTAAATTTTGAATACGACTAGTTGGAACTATATCTCTGATACATTTCAGATAAAAAAGCACATCTGCGTATACTGTTTCACGAAAGAAAAGGATTCAAAGGGAAAGAAAGTTTTTGGCTTTCTACCACTCCATCTTGATGCAAAATAATGCAAATTTTCATAAAAATCTGCGGTACGTTTATAAGTTGAAGAAAATAGTCGAATTTATTATTTTGTAACCAGTTATATATGATTAAATTGCCATAGAACACGAAAAAACGAAATTGTGTGAAAGATTATTGTCCAACGTGAATTGGGGTTAATGATGATGACATTTTATATATGAAAACGAAAAAAATCCTAAACGAATTCCTCTACTCATAATGTATTGGAATAAAATGAAAAAAATACCTCCTAACGGCAGTCATTTCCAAAATATAATTTCGTAAAATGAAAATTCTATAGAATACGTGTAACGATTCCCATCAAATATTTAATTCAGCTTTTGATAATCGCGCACCGTCAAAAAATCCTACCATAAGGAACAAAATATTACGGGCATCTGTTAACAACCCGAAGCAATAGTGCTAGTTGACCTATATGTTACGTTACACTACAAAAAAATTAATATAAACAGAAATGGTAACTCACCTGCGCCTAGAAGCAAAAAACAGAAAAACCACAGCCTCTTGTCGGCCATGCTGAAAACTCGATATCCAGCTAAGAAGTGATAGTCAACTTTCGATTTACTTATAAGTTATACTTTCAGCACAGCGCCTGCTCCAACGACGATCTAAGACACTTTCACCTCTGATTCAATCCTTGCCGGCGACTGGTAGAATTAACGATAGGTGCCTCTGCTATATACCATTTACTAATTTGAAGATTTCAATGTCGGATAGAAACTCGAGGAATGTACTCAAAGAACCGTACAAGTAAAAGTTTGCAAACCCACTACAAATCGATGAAACTAACACATGAGTTGTCCCGGGTCTAAGGAAGAAAACGCGTTTTTTTGTTGTTCAAAGTTGGCTTTATTCATCAACTGTCCCTAATGAATACGTTATGGAGTAATGATACTACTGACATTAATGAAATATCCAATTCATTCATCAATAATATTATTAGATGCTTGGACATACATGCACCATTCAAAAGGAAGCATAATTTCAATAACTTCAAATTGAAAGTGTGGTTCACAGACGAAATCATGGCAGATCTGAAAAAACGCGATTTTCTTCATAAAAAAGCCAAGGAAACCAAACTGCATTGCGACTGGGATAAATATAAATCAAGTCGTAATTTCGTTACCAAAAAGACACGAATTGAAACTTAAAAGTATCATGAATCAAAGATCGACGAAAAAAAGGAAACAGTAGGACTATGTGGATAGCACTGAAAGATTTAGTAAAGGAAAAACAAGAGTTCAAATGTATACAATTTGATAGTGTTCTTGTAACAAATGAAGCAAAAGTAGCAGGATATTTTTTAATTAATTTTTTGTTGACAGTTTGAAAGATCTAACCGAAAGTATAGTAGCAATATATTATACCAACAAATGAGATACTTGGGGAATTTGAAACATTAAATGTTCGGGTTAAAAAAGATAATTTTTCCCTCAAGGAAAATAATACAGATGACAAACAATGGAATTATTCTGAATATAATCAAGTTAACATTTGAAATACCGGGAAATAGGTTTTTCGACTTGATAAATTTATCGTTTACCACTGAAACATTTCCTGACGGTTGGAAAATTGCCACCATCGTTTCTATTTAAAAAAATACAAACACCCTTTCAGGATATGATTTTAGAGCCATAAATACCCTGCCAATTTATGGAGACGATATTAGAAATCGCAGTGAAAGAGCAATTGATGAAATTTATAGCGAAACATAATATTTTGAAATAAAGGGGTTATATTTTTTAGGAGTGATTAATTTTTGGGAAAGAAAGTTTTTGGCTTTCTACTACTCCATCTTGATACAAAAAAAAAGGATGAGGGACTCTTCCAAAGAAAGGAAGGAAGTAACTCTACACATGGATGTGTAGATCATGCAAAGAAGTAACTTTTAGACACAAACTGAAAGAAAGTCCTCCCTCAGTTTGTGTCTGAAAGTTACTTCTTAGCATGATCTACACATCCATGTATAGAGTTACTTCCTTCCTTTCTTTGAAAGATTCCCTCATCCTTCTTTTTTTTGTATCAAGATGGAGTAGTAGAAAGCCAAAAACTTTCTTTCGCAAAAATTAATCACTCCTAAAAAATATAACCCCTTCAATTGATATAAGATTCCTCTTGGCTGAGATTAAATCAAATAGGTGAATGAATGTCATTACGATGTCATCGATGACATAAGCAGATCAAGCTTATTCCCTGGCATTTTCAAGTTGAAGAATGTCAAATTATACAGGGCTATTCAAATTCGTTTCTGTACATGGGGATCTCATAAATGATAAGAGATAGAGTGTCGGTTGAATTATGGCAAAGTTGTGTATTTTAGAGACCTATTCAATGATGTAAAGAAATCGAATATAGTTCTTTTGCTGGAGATCTACAGGAAAAACAAAAAATTCCCAAATTATCTTTTTGCCTATATCTTCTTTATTCGCTGACATACTGAAAATCAGTTCACATTTTGCTATTGGCACTTGATGTGGGCTCTCAGAATATATCCATGAATCTTTTATACAGGGTGTCATCTGACTTGGGCCACCCCCCCCCCATCTTTGAATTTTTAAATACGGACCTGTATTTTTTGTAGTTTTTGGATCGTAGACGTTCACTTCTTACTGAGAAATTGAATTAAATTTTTTATTTCGGGATTTTTCGGTAATATTCGATTATATGAATTGAACGGGTTATATTTTTAGGAGTGAATAATTTTTTTGATAACATTTTAGGTAAGCTCATACATGGTATTTTCAAAAATATATTAAATACTCTTGAATATTCGATTTTTTCTCTTTCCTTTTGATTATTCAAACTTCTTGATGATTTGAAGTCTTGATAATTCGAATTTTTCTTGTAATCCCTTGGATTCCGAATGAAGTGTGTGTATTTTCTATAATGTTATCCAATTTGGTACTGAAGAGCCTTAGGGCAAGTGTCTTAAGGCGAAACATCGGTGTATACTAGTGAGGATGACTGTGTTCTATGTAAGTGCAATTTGTTACTATTCATTTAAAGTAGAACTCACGTGGATGATATCTGATTTTTATTCCACAACGAATGTTTGAAATACAAATTGAGTAGAGAAAAGTATCTTCTATATAATGCAGTGTTCATATAGACGTATTTGTTTCGAAAGAATTTTTTCTTTCGTATAATTCAATGTTTATATGAAAGTAGCTGTTTCAGGAGGACTTTCTTTCAGTTTGTGTCTGAAAGTTACTTCTTTGCATGATCTACACATCCATGTATAGAGTTACTTCCTTTCTTTCTTTGGAAGATTCCCTCATCCTTCTTTTTTTGTATCAAGATGGAGTAGTAGAAAGCCAAAAACTTTCTTTCCCACAATATTTTGATTAAAGAACAATCTGGATTTAGAGAATCCCATTTATGTGAAACTGAACTGCAATTTCTAATCCCTTCGTGGAAAGTTGAGCTATCTAAAAAACGTATTATATGTGTTGTCTTTCTGGATTTCAAAAGGGCATTCGAGACGGTCAACATTGACTTACTTTTAATGAAATTAAATAGGTATGGACTAGATTATAAAGTATTAAAATGGTTCACAAATTACCTCACATATCGGACGCAGTTAGTTAAATATAATCAAGTGACATCCAGTACTTTAAATGTGATTTCAGGAGGCCCTCAAGGGTCAGCATTGGGTCCACTGCTATTCTTGCCGTACATAAATGATATTGTGATACGTGTTAAAAGGTGTAAGATAAAACTGTTTGCCGACGACACTATGTTGTACTGTTTTGGGACAACTAATGAAATCTCAGAATGCTTGAATGAGAAACTATCAAATATAAACGAGTGGTTATGTGACAACGGCCTCGAGTTGAATGTAAATAAAACAAAATGCATGTTGATAGGTAGCAAATATCGTTGCAAGATGAACAGCTGTCATTGAATCTTTATAATGTCATCATTGAAAGGGTAACAACTTTTAAATATCTGGGAGTGGTATTAGATCAAGAATTAAACCACGAAATAGCCACGAAAATTCATCTTTTATATAGATTGAAACATAAAATAAGTGAATATGCAAAATTAACAATTTGTAAATCAATAATGGCACCCCACTTTGACTTTTGCAGTACATTACTCTATTTTATGAACAATGAAAATCTAAACAGACTACAGAAGCTTCAAAACAAATCCATGAGGGCAATATTGAGTTGTAATAAACGCACATCTGTGGAATACATGTTGGAAACACTGTCTCTTATGTCTGCTAAACAAAGGATAACACTGGATATGCTAATAATTATATTTGCAATTAAACACAATATGTTGCCAAATTATCTGAGTGATCAGTTAACCTAAACAAGTAGTATTCATACTCACTCCACTAGAAATAGAATAGGAAATTTTTATATCAAAAGAGAACATATAGGTTGTGACTCGTTGTCTAGTTCTGGTTGTATAGTCATATAAAAAGCTATGTTTCATTAAATTCACTCAAAAGAAAATGTACTGAATATACTTCAAGTTAAGGTGTAAGAAATCGTGCCGACAGCTGAATGGCCGCAGGGTGATACACGGTTACGAACAATCCCCTTGAGGAACCGGGCGAAACCTCATTGTAATCAGCCTTCCTCTGGTGATGCGGGGCTCTGCCAGAGGTGACCAACCCTTCCCTTGCTACTCGTGGGAACATACATGAATACGGACAAACAAACAGACAAAAAAACAACCAATCCCGAGGCTGGACAGCAATGCTCACCTTAATTTAGGGCAAGGGCTGGGGATGAACAGAAATGTTCACCTCAAGTTACGGCTCAGAATGAGGCTGGACATAGCAGACCACCTCGATATGTAACACAAAGGCCAAGGCGTAAGCGTATTAGCGGCGCCGAGGCCAAGAGGAGAGAAAGAGGCAGAAGTGGCAGCAACTATGAGTGCACTCCCACTCCATCACCAACAACAAGGGCACCTCTTGCGGTGGGCGCCAAGAGCTCCGCCTTAAAAAAAGGCAAGGAACCGGCTTCCACTGCAGGAAAGCACCCTCACGCGAGGGCGCCTCACGCGAGATTGAAGGTTGCATCTTCCAAAACCTTCGTTGAGGTCGTCTTGAGATCCCTCAAGGTAGCCATCATAGATGAGACAAACCCGTACGGTATGGTTACCGCAGAGTCTCATCAAAAAACAACTATTGGAGGAGCTGGACAAGCAAACCGCCCACGTTTAAGTCGTGGACATACTCTGTTGAGATCATCAGAGTGATCTGCGGCGACGACGTGACGCTAGAGTGGCTGAAGTAAGCCACAATGAATATTAAACCGTGGGAGGAGGCAATATCTGCAGTCGTCAGTGTGAATAAGCTCCCGAAGCTAACCAAAACCCCACTCTGGGTTCAGGAGGACGTCCACAAGACGACATCTGGTGAAAATAAGAGGGTGCTGGGTCGGCTGAAGGCGCAGAACCCTGACCTGACGGTAGCAAGTAAGTCCCTATATGAATATATAATTAAGAAAGATCTAATAATCTTGAACAGAGGCACGGAGCCGACATTTATTCACGCTCGTAGCCAAACATTAATAGATATCACGCTTACGACAGCCAAAATATCAAACAAAATCCAACTGGCAAGTCTCGGACCATATTTCAATGTCAGATCACCTATACGGTAAACCAAGATCTCCGAACCACTGTGAAATTCCGTGACCCGAAGAGGACGGATTTAGCTTTCTAAAATCGACTCTTGAGAGGAGCTCTGCGAGAAACAGTGGTCCTGACTCCTGGCAACAATGAAGAACTGGAAAGTAGACGTCCAAATGAGATAGTAAAACCGGAAAACATAAGAAATGATCGAAAGGTCAAGTTGTGTGATCTAGCTGAAATTATAAAGGTATCAAAAACGTGTTGGCTTTAATTGCACTAGTACTATGTTGCTGTATCGCTGCTGTTCCAATGTTTTAACAGAATCAGAACTTAGGCGTGCGCAGCGTTATAGAACAGTGCTTTCAAAAAAAAATTCTACGCCACGATCTAGTGGCGAGTTACAGAAAAATTGATAGCCTAATAACCTTCTCTATGAAAAATTACTTATACATGTCACGTTTCATCACGATCGGTTGAGCGATGTAGAAGTTTATCACTTACCAAACAACCAACCAACCAACAAACAAACATCCATTTTTATACAGGGTGTCCCTGGACTTCCTCTTTCCCTCTCGGAAATGTATAGATGGGGTCAAAATATCACCAGTACTTCATATAAATTTTTTTCCTAAAATCCTTCGTTACCAAGTAACGGGCCCTCGAAGTTACAAAATGAAAAATGTTTTTCATTGATAACTTTTCAAGTGAATATTCAAAATCATCCAAATTTTGGTAATTGACTAAACAAATGAATTCCTTCGATGAGCTTTCATGCAGGAGTCAGTTGTTTTGCAACAAAGTCAGGAACGGACTACCCCCGATGGTCCACACCCCAAAACTTTGAAATGACAGATATTTTTCAATATTTTTCAACAAATTAAGGTTACTTGGACAATTTTATGAATAAAAGTACTCGTGTGGAAAGTCGATCGGAGCAACGAGTCTTGATAAAAATGTAGTTTCACTCGACGACATCAAACCCGCTCGTCCACCATTATTTGAAATGAATAATTATCAAAGCAGAAATAATAATGATAACGTTAATTCAACAACATTTATCCTGAGATGTCTACCATTATTCGAAAATATTAGTTTTTGAGGAAAATGGAAATGATAGGTAAAATGTTCATAACGAATTTTATAATGCAAACACGTTTAACTAACGAAACTCAAGAGCCTCAAGAGCAAACAGAAATGAAAAATCCGCTACAGAAACTGCTCGATATGACCACCTTCTCTCTCTATACATTTTCTTTGTCTGCGAAGACACCCTCTCTGTACTTGAAATAGCATTCCAGGGTCGTTTCGTATAGATTCAACAATGCATCTCTTGTGTGAATAGGTGTAGCGTAAACAAGGCTTTTTAGATGCCCCCACAGAAAGAAATCCAATGGATTTAAATCCGGAGACCGCGATGGCCATGAATATGGCCCACCTCTACCAATCCATCTATTGTGGAAAATATGGTTCAGATGGTCACGCACAATCAAACTAAAATGAGGAGGAGCGCCATCATGCATAAACCACATATCTCTTCGGGTTTGCAATGGAACATGTTCCAAAAGTCCATTCAAATTGTTCTGAATGAACTCCAAATAACGTTCTCCATTCAATCGGTCCTGTAGAACGAATGGTCCTATAAGTTGGTTTCCTATGATACCAGCCCAAACATTCACGTTGAATTTCCGTTGGTGTTTGGTTTGCAATATCCCATGGGGATTTTCTTCGGCCCTATATGGAGATTATGAGAGTTGATAACTCCATCTCTACTGAAACCTGCTTCATCAGTGAATAAAACTCGATTAATAAAAGTCATATCCTCTCTTTGCCTATCCATGAACCAATTGGCATATTCCAGTCGTGCTGGAAAATCTTGAGGTGTCATGGCATGTACCTTCTGGATGTGAAATGGGTGGAGCAGTTGTTCCCTAATTATTCTATGAATAGTGGACTTGGATGTATGGAACTGTTCTGATAGATTTCTGATGCTCATTGAAGGATCATCAGCGACGGCTTCCAAAATATTTTCCTCCAATACAACGGTACGTACAGTCCTAGGAGCGCCCTCACCACCTCGTTTTGGCAAAACTGTACCTACAATAATATCGAAATAAAACAACGTGCTCAAATTAATTATCAATTATTACATACCTGTCTCCCTCAAGCTGCGATCGACACGCTCGAATGTTTCTCTTGACGGTACCGTTCGATTGGGAAAATGCTCGAATACAGACGACGAGCTTCTGCAGCATTACAAAATGCTCGTCCATAAAATACATGCATATCTGCATATTCATTGAATGTAAACTGTTCGGCCATATCAAAAAAATTCAAAATATCCTATAGAATATTGACAATACAATGATAGTCATATGGCAACGCACCACTCAACAAAACAAAATTGCATTCCAGTTTCTCATTTTTTATCAAAACTTCCTAAAAGGTTTTTTTGTCAACATCTGTGAAAGAAATGGAACATAATTATTCCCTGGATATTTTTCACCTGATCATGTGCAGCCGTTTTTGTAGTTCATTCGTTTGCTTTTTATTAGTATAGTAAATATTTTTTCCGATGTGCGTTTTTTCAGCTAAATTTAGATTCATGTTAAAGAATTTCTCCCATAAAATTATAATTATCAGTGAAACTCCTCAACAGTTTAGCTGTGAAGAAGAATTTGAAACATTCGAATGTTGAGTTTCATGAGATTCAGATAACTGATCAACACGAAACGTGATTATTCCACACGTATTATGTACATACAAAATATGGAATGAATTCGATATGTCATAGTAGAGTAGCTTATTAGTTTAAAAACACCACGAATCTACAGAACTTGATATTTCTTTTGAAAAAATATCTGCTATCACAATTGTGACTTAAACTTCCATATAGGTACTGTACTTTTTGTTTACGACTTCATTTTAGCATACTTTGTATTATTCCTGTTATAAATGTTGTTGAATTAACGTTATCATTATTATTTCTGCTTTGATAATTATTCATTTCAAATAATGGTGGACGAGCGGGTTTGATGTCGTCGAGTAGAACTACATTTTTATCAAGACTCGTTGCTCCGATCGACTTTCCACACGAGTACTTTCATTCATAAAATTGTCCAAGTAACCTTATTTTGTTGAAAAATATTGAAAAATATCTGTCATTTCAAAGTTTTGGGGTGTGGACCATCGGGGGTAGTCCGTTCCTGACTTTGTAGCAAAACAACTGAATCCTGCATGAAAGCTCATCGACGGAATTCATTTGTTTAGTCAATTACCAAAATTTGGATGATTTTGAATATTCACTTGAAAAGTTATCAAAGAAAAACATTTTTCATTTTTTAACTTCGAGGGCCCGTAACTTGGTTACGAAGACTTTTAGGAAAAAAAGTTATATGAAGTACTGGTGATATTTTGACCCCATCTATACATTCCCGAGAGGAAAAGAGGAAGTCCAGGGACACCCTGTATATTAGAAGTAATAATTAGTACTATATCGCTGTATCGCTGCTCTTCCAATGTTCTGACAGAATCAGAATCAACGAACTTAGGCGTGCGCAGCGAACTTAGGCATGCGCAGCGAACTTAGGCGTGCGCAGCGACTCTATTTGCTAGTTCAAATGAAAAAATAATTTTTTGTTCAAACTATTATGGTAATATGGCAGGCTATCTCCAAAATCTAACATCTCACTTCGCAGTGGAATCTTTCATAAAATCTAATGCTGATCAAGACACAATTTTGAAAACTTCGGTATCATGTGCAGAAAAGCTGACCAAAGATGACGTGTTGATTATATGGTCGAAAGAAAAAATAAATACTGGAAAATTATTATCATTTATCGAAAGTACAAGTCACACAAATTCCGTCATAATTACAAAGCCGTACACCTACAACAGATGGAGCAAAAAGACGTTATTTATGAAAATAACCTTATGTTATCTAAGAAGCTACGTAATCTCACTAGTTCAGTAAAACTTTTTGAATGTAACAGCTATCTGAAATGGTTTCATTTTCATAGATATAGTGAGATACTGAAAAACTCAGGAATAGTGTTGGTAAGCAAAGCTCTCATGACATTCATGAATGAGAAAATAATGCCAGCTGCAGAAGATAAGATTTCAGAGAATTTTGAAAACAAACAAATAACAACGGAACTCAAGACGATCACTTATCTCAGCCTGAGTTTATTCCTCATGAATCAAGAACAGAAAATATAGATAAGTCACTTTTTACAGAGATGAACGAAACAATAAATCATTCTGATTTTTTAGAACTGAAATGGACGTAGAATCTATAAAAGTACTGAAAATATTACTTATTAATCCATGGCATCAAAAATAAATCAAATTGAAAGTCTATTAATTCAGACAAATATTGACTTCCTGTGCTTAAGTGAACTCTGGATAAATGATTTGAACATTAACATGGCAGTTATTCCTAATTATACGTTGATGACATCTTTTTGCAGAAAGTCAAGAATTCATGGAGGAACGGCTATCTACATGTAAAACAATACAGGAATAAATCACAACACAACAAAGTTTTTGTTTCGGGGTTGAAATTAGATGATTTTAATGTATTTCCACGTGTTAAAATCGAAAGTGACCATAAAAATTATATATTAGCTCTTGTTTTCAAGATATAGTATCCTTATATTATATATATGTATATTGAGTTTTCAACAAATGAAATATTTCATCACCAACAGTTGGTACACATGTTTGTTTACATAACACCCCTCTCATCAGCTGTTCTTAAGTAGTAAACATAACCTATGTGAGTTTGTCAATTGTACGCACGTGGTTGCTATTGAAATTATCGTGTGAAATTGATTTTTAAATTAATTTAAGTGCTGATCTGAAATGCCTCGAAAGTGTGTGAATTCTGTCGATAGCTTTTGCTATATATGTGGTGAAATAACATTTGAGGCTCAGAAACGTAAAATGACACCTATCGTTAAGACAGCCTATGAACATTATTTTGGTGTGAAAGTTGGGGACCAAGATAAATCATGGGCTTCTCATAAATGTTGTAATTCTTGTTCCGTCATATTGCGAGACTGGCTGAAAAATAAAAACCGGGCAATGGCTTTTGCAGTACCTATGGTTTGGCGTGAGCCTACCAATCATACAGACGACTGTTATTTCTGCTTAATTCCTCCCATTAAGCAAGGTTTATCTATGAAGAAAAGAGGAACGGTTAAATACCCTAATCTCCCATCTGCTCTTCGGCCTGTACCACACTCAGACAATTTGCCAGTCCCTTCTCCACCCCAAAACTATGAAATTTTAGAGGAAGGTGATGAAGACTGTTTAGAAGGAGCAACCCATCCTTCTACATCCTATGACCCTGATTTTGAGGTAAGCGATAGGTCTAGTGATCCGCACAGAATTAGTCAAGCAGAGTTGAGTGACCTTATAAGAGATCTTCGCTTGTCTAAGGAAAAGGCTGAGCTGTTAGGGTCAAGACTACAACAGTGGAATCTTCTAAAACATGATGTGAAAATATCTCAGTACAGACAGCGTCAAAAAGATTTGCTTCCTTTTTTTGAGAAAAAAGAAAACCTCGTAGTTTGTTCTGATGTTCTCTGATGTTCTCTTCAAAACTAAGCTTAAAAGCTGTACTTCTGCATAATGGAAATCAGCTACCCTCTATTCCTATAGGTCATGCAGTTCACATGAAGGAAACGTATATAAATATGAAAACACTTCTCCAATTATTCAAATATGAACAACACAAGTGGCACATCTGTGGTGATCTGAAAGTCATTGCTATACTCCTAGGAATGCAATTAGGGTTCACCAAGTACTGTTGTTTTTTGTGTCTGTGGGACAGTCGTGATAGAAAATCTCACTATAAAAAAATGAACTGGCCTACACGAGACCTAAACCCTAATGAGAAAAATGTAGTTTACGAGCCTCTTGTAGATCCTAAGGATGTTCTCCTTCCCCCATTACATATCAAGTTGGGACTAATGAGAAACTTTTTGAAGGCCATGGACCAGGAAGGACAAACTTTTAAGTACTTGAGAGCAAAGTTTCCCAGGTTGAGTGATGCTAAAGTCAAGGAAGTCATCTTTATTGGGCCTCAAATCCGTGAAATCGTAAATGATCCTGCTTTTGACATGATTTTAACAGGAAATGAAAAAAGAGCCTGGGAAGCCTTTAAGGGGGTTGTACATGGGTTTTTAGGTAACAAAAGAGATGATAACTTCACAGCATTGGTTAAAGAGCTTCTTCAAGCTTACCACCAACTTGGATGCAACATGTCCTTAAAAATTCATTTCCTTCACTCTCATCTTAATTTCTTCCCACAAAACTGTGGAGCTGTGAGTGACGAACATGGAGAAAGATTCCATCAAGACATTGCCTTAATGGAACAGAGATATCAGGGCCGTTGGAATGAAGCAATACTTGCAGACTACTGCTGGTCTGTGTGTAGGGATGCTCCAGAAGTGTTTTATAAAAGACAAGCTAAACGACAGCGATCTTACAATGAATCGGATGGATTTAATTGAAATTTGGTGGTACAAACTTCTTTTATTTGTCAAAACACTAAGAATAATGTTTTTTTTTATTAATTTTGTACTTAAAATATTCTAAAAGGAACATAACAATATTGTTTTATGTACTTTCACTTTTCACGTATAGTATAACTACTCTTTAAGATTAAGTACTGTGTATCTCAAAAACCAGAGCTAATAAAAATTTTTCATTGTTATTTTCGTTTTTATCACCCCAAAATTAGTGGAAATTGACTAATTTAGTGTAGGAAACATTCAAAAAATATTTTTTTGTTGTGTTTATTAAAGGATCTGATGGATTCTTATGAATGCCACAATTTAGTTTCGACACCTACAAGAATTTGCACTAATAAAAACAATCAAACTTCAATTAGTGGAATTGACTACATTATAACTAACTTGGATCTTAATAAATGTACTCAAAAAACATTCAATCCCCACCTCTCAGATCATTTAGCAACTTCTATGCATTATAACTACAGCACTCCTGAACCTGAAGTAGGTATTATCCCTACTGGCTTTCACAGAAACATATCATTTAAGAATATCCGTCAGTTAAAAACAATGTTAGATACAAAGGAATGGGATATGTCCTACGAAAAATCATTATCGGTCAATTTCCAGAATTTCTGTGATCAATTCAAAATGCTTCACGATGAATCATGTCAACCGATACCCAATTCGAAGACCTCACGAAAAAAAAAACAAATTGGTTCAATCTGGAGTTAAAACTGGCAAGGGATGATCTAGACAATGCCTACGTTATGAGTAAACAATCAGAAAATGCATTATTGGAAAGATTGTATAAAACAAAAAGGAAAAATTATAGAAAACTCATAAGCGATGCTAAACGGGCATGCGAAAACATTGTTGAAGCCAGTAACAAATCAAAACAAATTTGGAAGGAAGTCAACACAAAATTTGGCAGAAGTCCAAAAGATAAAAGCGGTATAACACTTACAATAAATGGTACCACATTTACTGATCCCGTCTCAGTAGCTAATTGTTTTGGCGAACATTTCTCCACTAATATAAAAAACAAAATTGACGAATATTTTGGAGTTGACATGTCTCAAAGCTGCACCACTGGTGAAATGCAACAAAATACCTTTTTCTTCGAACCCGCCACAACCGAAGTGGTCAAATCAACAATATTCAACCTCAAAAGTAAAACGGCATCAGGACCTGATAATGTATTTCCCAATGTTTTGAAACTAGTTTCCATTAGTGTGGTGCAACCCCTAACTAACCTGATCAATATGTCTATTGAAGCAGGTGAATTTCCAGATGTGCTGAAATTGAGTAAAGTGATCGCCATACATAAAAGTGGTAATAGATCAGAAATTGATGATTATCAAAAATTTTAGAAAGACTAATGTACAATAGACTAATGAATTTTTTAATAAGTCATAAAGTTTTATCTGATTCTCAACATGGATTTCGCATGGGCAGGTCAACTGAATCTGCTACTACCCTTTTTGTTGATTTCATATCTAGGAATATGGACAATAGGAAGCACGTGGCAAGAATTTTCTTTGACTTGTCTAAAGCTTTCGACTGTATTGATAAAGTGTTTATGGCTTCCAAACTGTATAATATTGGCATTAGAGGAAATATTCTTGACTGGATCATTTCATTCCTATCAAATAGACAATTCTTTGTAGAAATAGATAGTGTTGAGTCAGAAAGATATTCAGTTGATGTTGGAGTAGAGCAAGGTTCAATTCTGGGACCATTGTTTTTCTTACTATTTCTCAATGACCTCCCAATTAATGTCGATAGGCGCTTTTATCTAATCAATTTTGCTGATGACACAACATTTGCTATAGCTGAGTCATCTATAGAGGATATGATTTTATCGGTCGAACTCTGTATCAGTGAAATGACAAAATATTGTCATTCCAATAAACTGATGCTGAATGCACAGAAAACAAAAATTATATATTTCAATAAGAACAATTTGATCGATAGTTAAGTCCTACAGACACATAACTCCACTAAGTTTCTGGGTGTAATGATTGATAAATCACTCTCATGGTCTGAGCATATTGAAAGTTTATCTAAAAAATCTCCAAATCATACTTCGCAATTCTGCAATTGAGGTATGAACTTCATGAGAATATACTTATCCAAGTTTATTATGCATTAGTATATTCTGCTCTATCTTCTCACATCACGTTATGGGGAAATGCTACAGAAATAAATAAGATATTTGTTACTCAAAAACGAATTCTTTGAATGATGTTCAACATGAAGCCATGTAATTCTTGCAGGGAAATTTTTAAGAGTAAAGAGATTATGACAGTTTGCTGCATTTATATTTATAAAAGTTGCTTACACATTAAAAAGCATGAAAATGAGCTGATAAAAAACAATGACCACCATCAATATTGCACTAGAAATGCTTCAAATTTAATAACAATGACTCACAGAACATCCACATTTGAAAAATCGCCAACTTATGCTGGGGTAAAAATATATAATAAACTCCCTAATCTAATAAAGGCCTGTAATACTATCGAATTGAAAAAATCACTGAAAGATTTCTTATTGGCTGAATCTTATTATACATTACAAGAGTATTTCGCTGATTGAGTTTTTTGTGGATATCTGTGTGTAAATAATCTTATTCTTTTATATTTTAATTTTACATTTTTACACTTGTACATCTATACGTTTTTACATTTTTATTTATACATATATGTATATATACCGGGTGTCCCACATTTTATGTGACAGGCAATATCTGGTTTGTTGAAGGAGATACACAAAAATGTTTCATACAAAAGTTTCAGGAGTTCATCAGAGCTATATTTTGATATAATTTTTGAATATACAGGGTGTTTGGTGTAGGTGCTACAGACCAAAATTCCATTTTTTAAAATAGAACGCCCTATATATCATTACATATTCAGATGCTACGTTAAATTCTGATATCATTTCATGTTTGGTTTTTGAAATTCGGTTACGGCGTTGTTGAGTTATTGCACTTTTCCTTAAATATAAAGTTTCAAAAAAACTTATTTACTCGTACACGAATCCAGTCTATATCTTTTATTAAATTGAACTAGACTACTACAGAATACAAACCATTATTCTCACCTCTACGATACGATATCGATATCAGTTGAATATAATATTGAAATTCTTGAGAATGTGACTAACTTGAGGGTGAATTGCTTTATATTGCACAATTTCATCAAGTAGCTTATGCTTGTTGATGCCATAGTAACAAATGTTGTTGAATTGTATCTACTTGTCAGTTCGATTCAGTGATTCTTTGCAAAACAGTAACTGTGTTCTTTGTGCGAAAACTCCAGTATGCCTTTCGCGTTTAGTCCAAGTGATTGCATTGATATGTTATTAATTTTTGGGGAATGTCAGAAAAACTGCCGTCAAGCACAACGTCTATACCAAGAACGTTTTCCAGACAGACCCATTCCGTCACGAATGACTTTTTCGAGAGTTGTAGAAAAATTGCGAACTGGGTCATTTTCTTCTACTATAAAGCATCGTCATCATACGAGATCTGTTAGAACTGAAGATTTAGAGATCAATATGTTGGCTTATATTATTATTCATCCACATGTTTCTATCCGTACTCTTGCAGAAGAAGTCGGTGTGAGTAAATCTAATGTACAGAGAATTCTGAAAGAAAATAAATACCACCCATTCAAAATTCAGTTGGTACAAGGTTTGAAACCCACGGACTTTGAACGACGACTTGAATTCATTGCTTGTATTCAGGTAATATTACATGAAAGTCCTAATATATTCAGTAAAATTTTGTGGAGCGATGAATCGCGATTCCACAATAATGGAGTTGTCAATCGACATAACAGTCACTATTGGTCTCAAGAAAATCCCCACTGGGTCCGCGAAAGTAATTTTCAAACTACTTGGGGTATTAATGTATGGTGTGGATTGTTCAATGGCCGCATCATAGGACCTTACTTTTTCAATGAAAATCTCAATGGATTACGATATTTACATTTTCTAGAAAATTATTTGATCCAGTTGATGGAAGATATTCCCATAGCAGAACGACAAGGAATTTGGTGGCAACAAGATGGTGCTCCTCCTCACAATTCACAGGTTGTTACTGAATATCTGGATAGAACGTACCCAAATAGATGGATTGGTAATAAGGGTCCAATTCGGTGGCCGGCTCGTTCCCCAAATTTATCACCGCTTGATTTTTTCCTATGGGGTTATTTAAATGATATTGTTTTCACTACTCCCCCTTTGAATGTGGATGATCTGAAAATAAAAATTCGACTAGCGTGCAATGATATTACGCCTGATATTATAAGAGCGACTTGTACGAGAGAAGTGATTCGACGTTTCGAAGCCTGTATAATATCTAATGGGCATCACTTTGAACAATTTTTATGACTTATTTCTAGGTACCTACCATTCTTATGAAATGATTTATCAAGTTATATTATTTACATTGTTATTAATTAAAGATTTGTTTTCGAATACACCTCTTTCAATTTCGCAATTGTTTCATATTCAAAATGATTCCTGACTGAATTCCACAACTCAAAATTGAAACCATTACTTCGAACACCCAAAATTTTGACTAATTTTCATGTGATCTGATGCAGAGAGAATAATTGTATGAGATATTTTTAAAAATAATAGTCGTTCTCAAAACTTTACATTTTAAGCAATAACTCAACAACGCCGTAACCGAATTTCAAAAACCAAACATGAAATGATATCAGAATTTAACGTAGCATCTGAATATGTAATGATATACAAGGCGTTCTATTTAAAAAAATGGAATTTTGGTCTGTAGCACCTACACCAAACACCCTGTATATTTAAAAATTATATCAAAATATAGCTCTCATGAACTCCTAAAACTTTTGTATGAAACATTTTTGTGTATCTCCTTCAACAAACCAGATATTGCCTGTCACATAAAATGTGGGACACCCGGTATATATCTGTATTTTACGGTCCTATGTTTATATGTATTGAATGTATATTTACATGTTTTGTTTGCTTACATATTTATAAGTATAAGTTGACATGTTCGATACCATGTAGTTGGTCCATGAATGAATAAATTTCTTTCTTTTTTCTTTCTTTCTATAGAACAGTGCTTTCAAAAATTGTTCTACAGCGCCATCTAGTGGCGATTTACAGAAAAATTGATAGCCTAAAAACCTTCCCCATGAAAACTTACTTATACATGTCAAGTTTCATCACGATCAGTTGAGCGATGTAGAAGTTTATCACTCACCAACCAACCAACCAACAAACATCCATTTTTATATATTAAAATAAGCATTTGACTATGGGAAAGCTCTGTTCAAACTCAATGCCGCGCGAGCTCACTGTTGACCAAAAACAAGAACGTCTTGATTCTAAGCAGTGTTTGGCCATGTTTAAACATAACCAACCGGAATGTTCGCATCAATATGTGATAATGGATAAAACATCACTCCACTCCGGAATCAAAACGATCGTCATCTGAATGGAAAGCAACTAGTGAACCTCGTCCAAAGTTCCCAAAAGCACATGAATCGGCTGGTAAGGTGATGACCTCGGTATTTTGGGATGTGTGTAGTGTAATATTCATCGATTATCTTGAGAAGGGAATTACCATTAACAAATAATATTATACAGAGTGTTTCAAATTCGATCCTCACCATTGGGATCTCGGAAACTATGAGAGATACGAAGATGGTTCAATTGGGGCAAAGTTTCGCATTTACCTGACTAACAAAATGACGTTGAGAAAGTAATTAAATTTCAAATATATCCGGAGATATCTGGAAAAAAAAACAAAAATTCTGGCTTTTTATTTTCGAAGGATTCGAAAATGAATTGCACTTCCACATTGGCACCTTTTCCTTGCTATCCAAAGTTTGGTCTTCCGGCCATCATCATCAACTTTATCGTTTCTTATGGGCGCTACATTGGATTCTTTCTGTTTTGAATAATAATATAATAATAATTTATTTGCTCAAGAGTACAATGAAACAATGAATGATAAATACATTAAAATTATAGCAAATAAAATAGAAAACCCATAAAAGGTGAGACCTTGTGCATGGGTATATTTTTATGACATTTAAGCCTAATCTATAAAATATATAAATGTTTAATTATAAAACAGTAGGTAGTTTTAAATTCGTTGACAAAATACGTCCAATATGTTTATTACAATAAGAATAAAATACAATATAATAAAATAAATGGATAAAAACATGGATATAAAAATATTGATTGTTTCGGATTTCATCATTTGTATAAAAACTATTTTGGTACAGAACTGTTATAAAGTAAAATTATATCGTAACTTTATGCCTCATATAGAATACATAACTGGGTTAGTGGAGTACATATTATTTTTTGTGTTGTGTAAGGGTCGATTTATAATTCTCTCTGAAGCATTTGAAGAACTTGATTGGAAGATAAATTCAAGAGCCATATTTTCAATTTTTTTTTTGAAAATGCAAGAACTATTGATGTTTTTTATTTCATTTGGGACTTTACTGTAAATTTTCCGGCTCAGGTAAAAGATAAATCTTTGGTTTTTTGGTGTTCCAACCTTTGGTATTTTTGTAGTTTGATTTTACTTTTTAAATGATGTATCATAAGTTATCATTTTTTTCCAAAGAATTGGAGATATTGAAAACAATTAATTCTTATCATAATAGGCTTAGACGTTTCTAAATTTGATTTTCAATTTGTTACACTCAATGACATTTTGTTATTGTACGAGTCATTGAATTTTTGGCGAAAAATAGCTTTCACGAATGAAGAAAAACAGATATATGATACAAATTTATTACAAATACAATAGAAACAGTGTTAGGACATCGGAAATGTATTTGAACTTGTATTCCGAAAGACGATAGCCACATCGAACTATGTTCAAGTTATTGAATCAGAATCTCACCGAGTTTGAAAAGCCAATGAAAAAATACGGAGACGTTCGTCTCCGGTTATGGTTAAAATATAGCAATGTTACGGTGAATTTTCGTGGGCACCCAGTGATTTTGAAAAAAATTTTGGGGGTACTTACGTATTTTGATGCGTAGATTACGAATCCGAAAGAAAAAAGCGGCGCTCTCCCTCATTTACAAAGTTACGGCCCTTCAAATTTCAGAAAAGAGCAACTTTTCAGCCTTCTTTTTCACAAAATAAACTATTCAAAAACACAAGCATTCATTCACTAGGTCACCTTTACACCTTATTCCTCCTTCTTTGACAATTTTCTCTTCAATAATCAACATTTTTCTAATAAAAATGTTATAAAATGTAAGGAGCTGCTTTTTGGTTACATATCTCTGTATTTTACGTTTTGAGGTTAATGGCATGGTTGGTACGACTGATGCATTCAACATTCCTAAAGTAATTCAAATGTTTTTTACCTTCATTCTTTAGATCGTAAATTGGTTTTTGGCGGTGTATTACGAATTTGAAATAGTAGGCGGCGGCAAATACCAACCGCTTTTTTCTGAAATGTCACTAGTAACTAACCTGGAAATAGAAGAATGTCACCAGGAGAAGCGTTCGTTTTTAAATTAAGTTTTTTATGAGAAAAATGTTGATTATTGAAGTGAAAAGTGTCCAAGGAGGAGGTGACCTAGTGAATAGACGCTTGTGTTTTAAAATAGTTCATTTTGTGAAAAAGAAAGCTGAAAAGTTGCCCTTTTCTGAACTTTGAAGGGCCGTAACTTTGTAAATAAGGGAGAGCGTCGCTTTTTTCTTACGGATTCATAATCTACCCATCAAAATACGTAAGTAGGTATACTCAAAAATTTTCTCAAAATCGCCGGGTGTCCTCAAAACGAAAATTTACCGAATTCTGATGTATTTCAAGTGAATACTCGTCTTATTCACAGACGAAACACAAGCACTACAGGAAAATCCTTGAGACACTCTAAGAGCGGTGCCTGTCCATAAGTAGTGATTCACAGTGGATCTGAATCCCTGAAGATTGAATCCATTTGAGAAAACGTTCTCAGGAAGTTTAAAACTCAGTTCCCCAGATGAAAGAGTTCTTAAAGAGTGAAGTTCGAGGTGTACTGAGTTGAACCTCAAAACGATGAGCAGCCACAGTCCGTCGCTTATTTCTAATATGTACCGCTCTTAAACTTCCACTTCCCGTGAAAGTATCTATAGAAGAGAGACAAATCTCCACTATCAAGGTTGGAGACGTGATTTCCACGTCTCCAATCAGGCAGATGGCTCTATTCTGGTCGGAATCCAGCAGCTTCAGGGTATGTCTGGGGGCAGAGCTCCATACATGAGAACAATAAACCAAAGGTCTGATTTGAGTTTTATAAAGCATCGAAATGTTTCATGATGGTTACATTCCCATTGCAATACCAAAAGATGGTAGGAAAGATGACCAACATACAAAAAATATCGTAGTAATGATAACATTCCAGAACCTGTTAGAGCAGAACTAAACGAACACTAATCATTTATATATAATATTTTCAGTATCAACGTTCAAAGTTTGTCAAAATAAACTTATTAAAGCTGTTTTGTGATCGGGAAAAACCAAGGGTACTTTGCATTACAGAACATTGGATGAACGAAATACACATTTAAATACATACAAATACAAATTTAAATGATAGACTACATATTTGTGGTGTCTTTTTTGACCTCACACGAGCGTTCGAAACCATAAATCCTAAATTCTTGTGTGAAAAATTATGTAAAATAGGCATACTAGGACCCATCAACAGTTGGATTCATTCATACATAACTGAAAGAATAATTAAAGTAAAGATAAATAAGACGTGCTCAGAAGAACAGCAGACCGAAATTGGTACGCCGCAGGGAGGAATACTGGGACCTCTTCTTTTCCTTCTTTATGTTAATGACTTGCCCCGTTTCATTGAACATGGTAAGCCATTCATGCATCATAGTAATAGCGGAAAACGTATCCCTCCTGAAAGAAAAATTAACCCATGTAATTAGCAACTTCACAGCATGGTGCCGAAAAAACAACATCTCATTAACAATATGTCTAAAGCAGTTTGCGTTGAATTTGTAAGCAAGATGGGTAAGTCTAATGACTTGAATCTAAATATAGATTCAATTTCCTTGACAACCTCAACTGTTACAAAATTTTTAGGAACACAACTAGACAGCAAACTTGACTTCATAAAACATATCGAATTCCTCTGCAAAAAACTCGGTGAAACGTTCTTTGCATTTGCCACTCTGAAAAATAACTTCAATAAAAAGTATTTGCTAGATCTGTATTACTCTTTCGTATATTCAACTCTGTGTATGAACATAACGGTTTGGGGACAATCAGTGAAAGTAGAAAGAGTTTTTGTTATCGAAAAGATTTGTTAGATTAATCTTCGATCTAAAATACAACAAATCATGTAGAGAAGTCTTCTTTAAAAATAAAATTCTGACTGTATTTGGTATCTATCTTTATAAATTACTGTCTTACATCCACTCAAATTTGTCAACGTTCACTAGATCTCACGAAATACACGATTACCCCACTAGACAAAACCATGAAATTCATCTTAGGAAATGTAATCTTACGGAATACAAAAAATCGCCAAGATATGCCGGAGCAATGGCTTTCAACCACCTTCCAGGAAAAATTAAAGATATTCCCGATCACAAAAAGTTTTAAAAACAATTGAAGATATTTTTATTGGTAAACAATTTTCATTCACTTATCTTATCATCAAAAATTGCTGAGGTGTATACAGTTTTCTGGTTCGGAACAGTATGTCGTATTCAAAAGCACTTCCATTTACCAATCTGTGAAAATAAAGTACATTTCTGCTCCCCTACTAATAATGGCTTACATGCATTCAATAAACTACCGAATAAATTGAAAAAATGTTCTTCGTTATTGACTTTCTTGTTACAACATGTTTTTATTCAACAGATGAATTGTTTCCAAAAGATATCTCATAGGAATATTGTTATCAATATGTCTAATATGTTTAAAATTCTTAATGGCGAGTTTTGGTATTCCAGAGCTCTGAATGTAAATTTGTTTGATCTACATTGTATGTTTTTTCTCGACCACATCAATTTAATATTTTGTCTCTCGGAAAATTAATTATTAGCACTATCATTGAAATGCGCATTTCTCTCACTGAAAAGAGTTAAAAACAATTCACCCGCTTTTCAGTAGCACCTTCCAATTGGAAATATCCATATCTCGGTGATTGCAACTACTCGGGTAATTATTATTCAATAGTTATGCAACTGAGGAAGATTTCTTCCTAGAATAATATCCTTGAAAGAATATCCGAGCTCAGAATTAAAATGTGAATTGAAGCGATTTTATTGTTAGGTCATACTCCGAAACATTAAAACTTATAATATTTCGTAATTTCAATTTCAAAATCATCATAAGGTAATTATTCGATATTAGTTATATCATTCTGCAGAATATCTACAAATATCATTATTTACCTTTCTTTATTCATGTTGGTTGTAAAATTGATGGCGCTTTATTCGCAATAATATGTATGGGATGATTAATAATGAAACAAAACATAAATCAGTTTCCTGACTAGAAATATACAGTGTGGCACAATTAACACATCTGTATTTGAGTCATTTTTGAAAGCAGATATTTGATTTTTGGTACAAGCATAGACCTTCATGGGCTGTACTTTTCGCAATACTTATCCCGAGTGACAGCATTAAACCCAGCCTACTGCGTTCCTGCGAAAGAACAAATTCTCGATATTTTGTTTCGCGTGGATAATACTGAAATAGGTTATTCAATGATAATAATAATGACTTTCATTGATGGTTCCATACAATTAAAACCAATCAAACGGAAAGATTTAATATCTGAGTATGATAAATCATCGCAGAGATTGCTCTTCCATCCAACCGTAAGAACAAAAGCAAAAGAGAGAAAAACAGTATGCTATCAAGAACAGGTGCAACAAGTATATACAGCAAAACTGGAATATATATATATATATATATATATATATATATATATATATATACATCGGAAAAGTCTAGGGATATTTTTATAACATACTAAATATCATAAAAATAAATGCATGAGGTCGTTTAATTTCGATTAAATTTTACAAACTGTAGGTTTTCGGCTAAAATGAATATTCTGAAAGTGTCGAGTTTGTACATTCTATGCAGTTCTTGCTCAGCAATTAAACTGGAAATATTGTGCTTTAACATGGAACGCCATCACTTACCATTGGCTGAGATGAATAGAGCTGTAGGGCTTCTTCAAGGTGGCATGCGACAAAATGATGTAGCTCTTCGTTTGGGGGTCTCCCAAAGTGTTATCAGTCGACTGTGGCGGCGTTTCCGTGAAACTGGTAGTCCAGCCGAATAACATCCAGGGCGAGGACGCGCTACAACTTCAGTTCAAGACCGATTTTTAGTCTTAACCGCAAGAAGACAACCGACAATCACAGCATCTGAGTTGGTTAACGTGTTGCAGCAGACGCACCAGGTAACCATTGGTCGTGATACTGTCAGAAATCGACTGCATGAAGCAGATCTCCACAACAGAAGGCCACTTAGATGTCCACCTTTGTCGAGAGGCAATCGCAGTAGAAGATTAGAGTGGTGTCAAGAACATCAAAACTGGGACGCAAATGATTGGACCACAGTTTTGTTTACAGACGAATCCAGATTTGGATTTCATCCAGATTCTCGTCGAGTGAGACTGTGGAGACGACCTGGTAATAATGAACGTTTGAGACACGTCCAGGAAGTCCACACATACAGAGGTGGTACAGTAATGCTATGGGGCGGAATTATGATCGGAGGCAGAACCGATCTCGTTTTTCCAAATCGCTCCCTCACAGCTCGACAGTACCTCGACACCATTCTTCTACCTATCGTCCGTCTGTTTGCTGGTGCTGTTGGTGAAAACTTCCACCTAATGCACGATAATGCTCGTCCACATGTTGCGCATCCAGTGACTGACTGGCTCACCAACGAAGGAGTTGATGTATTGCCATGGCCAGCACAATCACCGGACCTGAATCCCATCGACCATGCTTCAACGAAGAATTACTCCGCATATGGGGAACATTCACATAACGTTTCAATTGAGAGAGCTTTTAATCGCTGAATGGGCAAATGTACCTCAAGAAGACATTGACAATCTCATTTTGTCGATGCACGATAGATGTAGGGCCGTAATAAACCAGCGTGGAGGCCATACTTTGTACTGATTCCAATTTTTTTTGTATTATGATTTTTTTTCGGGGTGCCAAAGAAGATCCATATTTTTTTAGTTTTGCTTATATGCGCACTCAGTATTTTTGACCATTTAACAAATTTTGTTGTAAGTTACATTCGTTTAATAATTACCCGTCAACTTTTTTTTCCCTAAAGCGATCTAAAAAAAATTATTGCCAATTTTAAAAATATCCTTCCGATGTGTGTGTGTATATATATATATATATATATATATATATATATATATATATATATATATATATATATATACAGAGTGTAACTGATTAAGTGTAAAACATTTGAGGGTGTGATTCCTCATCGAAAAAAAGATAGGATCTTTCATATAAAGAAACTTCATTGGAGCATCCCTTGTTAAGATACAGCCCCTTAAAGGAGGTACATATAATTCGTATAACAATTTTTTTCACAAGCACTGAAAAAGTTCCAATATTGAAATTAACCTGACGTTTTGTACTACCAAAAAGACACTTAGCCAGTAATTTATTTGGTTTACCCCATGGTTGTAAGGGGTGGAAAACGCAACCCCTAAAATTCATTTCCAATGTAACATTTTGTCTTACTATTTGTTTATCATTCAAAAATTTATTTCCGATGGCCTGTTTCATTCTAAACAAAAAATGTCTCTTGGGTTTTTTTGCCCAAAATAAATCAGTTCGCAGCAAAAAATTATTTTACGAACAACTACAGAGATACATCGTCATAAATGCAAATTGGATTTATTGTTATTTTGTAGTTAGTACCTGCATTAAACGATTAAAGGGTAATAAACAAAACTAATTTATTAATAACAAAACACACAACATGTAGAAATCATGGTAAATGTTCAATATGTCTACGTTCAGACATTACGCATGCGTCGAGACGTCGGCGCATTGAGCCACGTATTTGCTCAAATATCCCTGGAGTATCTCTGATTACCCTGCACGCATCGATGATACGATTTCTCAAGTCCTCCACATCGCGAAAAAGAATACGATAAACCGAATACTGTAAATGGCCCCAAATAGAGAAATCGAGAGGATTGAGATCCGGGGATCGAGCGGGCCAGTTCTGAGGTCCTCCTCGACCTATCCACCGATTTGCATATGTTTCAGTTGAATGCTAACGTGCTACTTGACTAAAATGGGCGAGAGCCCCATCATGCATAAAAAACATATTCCTACTGACGCCCAAAGGAACTTCCTCCAGCAGTACTGGATGCACCTCTCTTAAAAATCGAACGTACGCCTCAACATTTAATCGAGGAGGTAGAAAATGAGGCCCAAATAAATCATCCCTAATAACTCCGAGCCATACGTTGAGAGAAAACTGTTCTTGATGGTTAGTTTCGACAACAGCTCATATGTGGTAGTCATGAAAATTGATAATCTTGTTCCGAGAAAAACTACATTCGTCTGTGAATTATATCGTCTTCAGAAAGTCATAATTTCTTCTAATCAAGACAGTTCGGAAAGTCTCGCGGTAACAGTGCCTGTACTTGTTGCAGATGGTAAGGGTATAAGAGTTGTTCCTTTAAAATTCGAAATACCGTCATATGATCAACATTTAGCTGGAAAGCAATCTTTCTAGTAGTAGTAGTAGTAGGTTGTTCTTCAATCAAATTAAGTACTGCTTCCTCAAGCTGTGGTGTTCGTACTTCTCGATGGCGACCACAATCCTGCGTTCTCTTGTCGAATGAACCATATTCTCGTAATTGTTGATGAAGTCGAGCAAATATTCTATGTGAAGGATGCTGCCGTTGAGGATACATTTCAGCATATCTTCTAGAAGCTTCTAATCCATTTCCGTACGACAGACAGTAAACGTAATGCATCTCAGCAATTTCCTCATTTGTGTATGCCATTTTAATAACAAGTGAATTATTAAAGTAACAAATTAAGAAGAGAACAACAACACACAATTAGTATTAATTCAATTTCGAAAATTCACAAACTGACAGCGTCATACCAATTTAATTGTCACTATCGCTAATAGCGACCTACTAGATAGATAGATCTTGAAATAATTACCCTCTTTTAGAACTTTGATATGAATTTCAACAACCGTATATTATATACTCTATAATTAAATGAATAAAATGTTATATCAATTCAGGACATTTTTTTATTCGAATATGGCTCGCCTACGCATTCTAAATTTAATATTATGGCCTCCTGCAAAATTGAGTTTGACACTTCTGCTGTAGATACTTCTTATCCAATGTGGATTTCATATGAGTATCATTAGTCTGGACTATAATTTTAGATTCGTGTTAAATATTTTTTCAAATGTGGAAATTGGAACGCAAGCTCAGCTAATTTAATTCATTACAAACTCAGGTAAAACTCAGGTACTTGAAATGTAGGCACTTCAAATTGTGAAATTAAGTGTATAAAGTGTATAATATAGCTAGTTAAGACACGCCCGAAGAAGCCATTGTATGGCGAAACACGTGTTTCGTTTTTGTAAATTTGTTCAGTGAAAATCTCACAATAAAATGTTTTTTGAATACGTTAGAAAATTTCAATACATTTTGCACTTGACATTCATAATCACCCACAGAGAGGCAATAGTTTACTTAACGAAATACTCATGGAATATCTTATTCTTTCTCTTGAATTAATGGAACATTTATTAGTCCTTTATTTGGAGTGGAGATGAAAATCAATAGTAAATTCTTAGAAAAACATGTTTCGCTGAAACAAGAAGCACGTAGACAGCTGCAAACAAGTTAGTCATTCAGGGGAGTGTGAGAATCGTGTCGAATGAAAAAAAAATGGGAGTGACCAGAATATGATCTTGAATATGTGTATGCAAAGGTTGAAATATTTAAAATCAATGAAGCCTTGATGATTCTATAAAAGTATCTAGTCAAAGACTCATGCATTTGTATAGGTAAATGTTGTTCTTGACTGTCAATGAAATACAGTTTTGTTGGTTGAAAATCAATTGACTTGAAGAAAATCAATGAAATGGGATGTTTCTTATTGCTTTTTTGGGTATATAACTACCAGAACTTAATCGATGGAGGATCTGCTGAAGTGTAATTAATCTAGGGCAAATTGAAAAGTTCATCTTTCGTTACTGCTTAATATAAACGACTGAAAAGTACAACTACTCAATAACTTGTCATATTATTGAATTTTGCCTACTGATTCAATAATAAAAACCCTGAAGAAGGCATCGACAACAGAGTACTACTGAATAAATTCAATCTATTATCCCTTCAAAACCGAAGAACCTACTACTCTATAATTTTCATTTAAAAACTAGTGAATAATCTGATTGACTGCCCCGAACTACTCTCCCACTTCAACTTTCATGTTCCACGAATCAATTCTAGAAATGAACTGACTTTTTATCTACCAAATTCTAGAACAAACATATTACTCAAATCACCAGTTGTTGCAATGAGCAAACTTTGCAATCAACTCTGTGAAAATCTCGACATTTATTATGAACCTATTGGTGAAGTTAAGAAACACGTTAAGAAACTTTTACACTCTAGTCAAAATATATGAGCCCAAATTGAAAGTTATTCTACCATGTGAGCTTATTACTACTACTGTTTTACTGCTGAATTATGTTTTTTTTTGTAATACACTTGAACTATGTTTTTACTTGTTAGCTCTATATCTTACTTTTGGTTTTTTTTCAATTTCTCTCCTAGCTTGCTGCATACAAGTTTTCCACCTAATGTTTTGCTTAACTCTCATAAATGTTTACTTTATTTTCTTTACTCACTTCAGGTGTTTCTAGTTGATAAATCAGTATTGTATTCATGTATATGTGTATGTATGTATATATGTATGTGTATTGTGTGTATATAGGCAGATATAAAACTGTAACATGCTTGTTAATAATACTCATATGTCTTGTTATTGGAATTTATTCCTGTTCAGACATTACACTTTTTTTTTAATAAATTTGAAAAAAAATCAATGAATAACTAGCTTTCTTTAGTGGTCGACATTTCGGAAAACAATCTTCTTTCGTTTTCGAAACACAAAAACCGAAAATTTCCGCCTCAATAATTGTGAATAGCTGAATTTTTTTGACATACGTCAAAAAAATTAAATTCCACTTCTCATGTGCGATGGTCTACATGAATACATATATTGGATGTTTTTTCAAGAATTCAGTTGAGGTTCTCGAGTAAAAATCTTGAACAAAAATATTATTTTATTCTGCGAAACACTGGTACCAATTATGCAGATACTGTTTATTGTCCAGGACTATTTTTATCACACCTTTATTAGCTTCACCTGTACGTATGTATGTTTGTTAATTATTCTCAAGCTCGAGATTTGTATTTGACAGAATTATCGACATTTTTACTTGATCTTTTCACGGGTAGATGGCGCTGTTTATAACCTCCTTGATATAATTCGAACTCACTTTACATGTATTTCTTTATTTGAAAAAAAGGAATTTTTAACATGCTTTTGCTTATAATACCCTCACCTGTATGTATGTATGTATGTATGTTTATTTGTAACTCTCAAGCTCTGGATCTGTATTTGACAAAATCATTGACATTATTGCTTGATCAATTCGCGGGCAGATGGCGCTGTACATAACATCCTTGATATATCATCATTATTGTTTGATCTATTCGCGAACAAATGGCGCTGTTCGTAACCTCCTTGATATAATTCGAACTCACTTTACATGTATTTCTTCATTTGAATAAAATATTTTTTCATCAACACGAAGCCTGCTGCCACATTTGTAACCCTCCTTTGCACGCCTGCTGACTTGGGGTTGGTAGCTAATTTTCAGGCTCTCTCTCCGTAATCGGAAAATATCAATAGTCATTTTTCTAAACAATATACGCTGGTTGATTCCAAAGTTTACATGAAAAATAAATATAGTTCAAAAAGACTAAGAAACACGCTTTTAGCATACGAAACTAAAAATCAAAATTGCCTGTCTGCCATGTGCTTGATCAGAGAAATTCTGAGTTGAATGTACAGTGTTTGACATGGTGAGTAAGCAAAATGAAACAATGAATCTGTTACGTGTATGAGACAAACAAGGATAACATATTTCAGAGGCGTGTTGTTTTGTTTACTTATGTTCCGAGTTCTGAGACATTCAGTGACATATGACATTTTGTGCACCTAACCTATCTTCCTCTATATAAATAAATAACAAAGCAACTGTTGTTTATGTGGCTTGTGGAGGTGGTATTGAACTATAATTTATATTTTGCCTTAATTGTTGATTTATAAAGATAATTTTCCTTTTTTAAAGTAGAATATCTAGGTACGTGTAAATTATTCCAACTTGATATAGGCGCTGTTGCCAATATGTGAATTAGAAACAAATCCCTTTAAATTATGAAACCCAACATTTGAAACATCAATTTGAATACTTTCCGAAGTGAATTTGAAAAACTCATGAATTGAACTCAACTTTATTTTGTTCAAACTTGCATTTGCTGTAATAACCCAAATTGAGGAACATTACCCATTGAAGAATCATTTTGAAATTATGCGCCGCTTGAGAAAAGCAGTACGAAGAAAACTTCTGGTATTGTGGAACAATAATGCATGGCTTTTGATTCATTATAATCCACCCGCTCACTCGTCGTCATTGCTGGTTCGTAATTTTTTGGCCAATCACATCACCGTGATCATGCTTCAACCACCGTATTCACCATATTTGGTGCCCTGTGACGTTTTTCTGTTTCCAAAATTTAAGAGGTCCATGATTGAGGCGGCGATTGAGGAGATGAAAATCGAATCACTGAGGAAGCTCAAGGACATACCGAAAAGTGTTTCGAGGATTGGGAAAACGCTGGAACAAGTGTATTATATCTGAAGGGAACTATTTTGAAAGGGACTTGTGTTTACTGGTTTGGATTTCGTGACATTGTTTTTCCGAATTCGAAATCGGATCTCACGTTGTTAGGAATCACACGTTGAAAGGTAAGACCTCGTTAGTCCTTAGCTCGCACAAGTTTCGACTTCTTGGGGTCATTCATAGGGGTGCGACAGCTGGTTAACGGAAAAACAGATTCAGATCTAGTGTAGATAGACAGATATACAGTGCTAGTCAAAAGTCCCCTCCCCCCCTCGTATCTTTGAAACGGGTATACTTATAATAATGAAATTTGGAGGGTGGAAATAAACGGATGTAGGCTTCTTAACTGGTCATAACAGGTGACTGTGACCAAAAATTTTAAATGGGACCCTATGGCAAGTGACAGCTCGTTTGAAAGGTATTGAAAATACCTATTCAGTCATACCATTTTTGTTTGGGTTTCGGCTGATTTTGATTGATAAATTGAAGAAATACGAAAATTATTGTTTCGCATTTAATTAATAAAGATTTTAAAGTACGCCTCTGGTTCATTGTCAAAAAGGTTGACGTGTTTGAATTATCTACTTGTCAAAAGTGTTTATACCTTGAAAATCTACCTAAGCTTTTGTTTAACGAGACGTTTAAGTGTTTACATAGGCAAAATGGTACGTACTGTAGCCGACAAAGTAGCAGCTATCTTAATAATTGGTGAATGTAGAAACAATTTCCATGTTGCGGAACGACTGTTTAATGAGAGGTACCCCGATCGCCCTATATCGAGGGTTTATTTGAGGGAGCTTCTTCGGAAGTTTGAAGCATCAGGTAGTGTTCAAGATGCCAAACGATCTGGTCGACCAACAATTAGTGATGACAAAAAAATTGACATACTTGGAGAAATGGTAGTGAACCCTACTTCTTCCACAGCCCAAGTTGCGTCTATCTGTGAAGTCAGTCAAAGGACAGTACATAGGGTGTTGGCTAAAAACAAATTTCATCCATACAAATTAAAAATGGTGCACCAACTTTCAGATGATGACCCCGATCGAAGACTAGAATTCTGTGAAACTATGTCCGATAAAATGAACCAACAACCAGGCTACATACAGACAATTTGTTTTAGTGACGGAAGTACTTTCTTTCTCAATGGAAATGTTAACACTCAAAAAGTGAGGTATTGGAGTGACACAAATCCTCACATCTTTCGTGAAAAACACTCAATTTCCAGAAAAAGTAAATGTTTGGGCAGGTATTTTGGGAAACCATATAGTTGGGCCTCTTTTTCTCAATGCTAACTTAACCGGTGAATTGTATCTGGAGATGTTACAAACTGATATTGAGGCGTTAATTCTTGAAATTCTAGAAGATAATCCAGATGAATTCGACAACTTGGAAATAACGTTTCAACAAGATGGTGCTCCTGCACACTATTACGGTGCAGTAAGACGTTACCTAGATGAAGAATATCGTGGTAGATGGATTGGACGACGAGGTTCGATCGAATGGCCAGCTCGGTCACCGGACCTTACACCATTAGATTTTTTTCTATGGGGGTACTTGAAATCTAAGGTTTACGCTACAGCACCTGACAGTATTGCCATTCTGAAACAACGAATTGTTGAAGAATGTAGGGCAATTTCCGCTGACACACTGGGACGAGTACGACAAGAGTTTAGCAATAGGATGCATTACTGCCAGGAAGTAGATGGAGCACATTTTGAACACCTATTATAAGAACTGGTTCTTAAATCTTTATTAATTAAATGCGAAACTATAATTTTCGTATTTCTTCAATTTATCAATCAAAATCAGCCGAAACCCAAACAAAATTGGTATGACTGAATAGGTATTTTCAATACCTTTCAAACGAGCTGTCACTTGCCATAGGGTCCCATTTAAAATTTTTGGTCGCAGTGGCCTTGTGACGTCACTTATGACTATTGCGTCACCTGTTATGACCAGTTAATAAGCCTAGATCCGTTTATTTCCACACTCCAAATTTCATTATTATAAGTATACCCGTTCAAAAGATACGAGGGGGGGAGGGGACTTTTGACTAGCACTGTATAGATATATTTATTCGTGTATACAATAAATGTCTACATTTGTCATTAAACACAAAACAAAACAAATGCTATAAAAAAACAGAAAAATATATATAAAAAAATAAATGGTCTTTATGAAGGCCCAAGAGTTTAACTCTATCTTCAGATTTTTCCGCATGGTTCAAACTGAGATGCTGCGTTTTACTTTCATTTAAGAAAAGGAAATTACATCGAAACCAAACTTTAGCATTCTGTTCTGAACAATTAAGAGTCCGTAAAGAACTGCTTTTATTTAAATTTTCCACAACGAGTGTGGAGTCATCTGCATAAAAAATGGAAGACACATCAGAGTTAATACTCATACATAAATCATTGAAATATATAATAAATAGCAAGGGTCCTAAAACGGAGCCCTGTAAGACACCAAACATAACTGGTTACTCAGCAGATCTCCGACCGGAGACACTCACAAAATACTTTCGTTCCTCCAAGTATGACGAAAAAAGCTTCAAAGCCACGCCTCTAACCCCATATCTCTCCAATTTTAATAGCAAGAAATCATGTCGTCAAACTGACGACTCTTAAAGACATAATAATAATAATAATAATAATAATAATAATAATATGTTTATTTGTTAATTGTTCACATGCTGATTTACATCGATTATATTATATATAATATACAAATAAACACAAATAAACATGAATATCATAGAATGTAGTCCAGTCATAATGCTTTAAAGAATGTTTTAATTTATTATAATTTATAGTTTTCGTATACAAACTTTGAATTTGCTGTCCCGAATAGTCTTTCCCAATGCCACCCTGTTACAAATGTAGAATTGTCGATGAATGATCAGTGAGTGCAGACTTATAAATACAGGGGGCACACAAATTATTGGATAATTCATAATTTTTACCTTTTACAAAAATATGATCTAAGCAAGTTCCTGAAGCATCTCTTGTTATTCCATTTATTGTTGAAACAAAATCAAATTCATAAAGTATGTTCAAATAGTCAGACACCAACTGATCATCCTCATCTAATATGTTAATGTTAATGTCACCCAAAATGAAATGACAATCAGTAAGAAATTTTGATGCCACTAAATACCGCCCAAGACTATCTAAAAACTCTCTAATATCAGTAGATGGTGGTCTATAAATTGACGTAAGAATAATTTTTTTATTATTTACAGTTACATTCGTTTCAATGACTTTAAGTTGGTTAATGTTTATGATATTGGTATGGTACTTTAAATTATCACGTATGTATATTATCACGCCATCATTTTTGTTTATATCACCTTCATTATATATTAAACTATACCCATTTAATTTAAAAATACCTGTATTTTGAACCTTAAACGTTTCAGTTGAAACTATTACATCAAATTTATTTTCGAACTGTTCTAATATAATCTCTAGCTCATCCATATTCTTTGCAATGCTTCGTATATTGTGGTTAAACACCTTGAATGAATTTTGGTAATTTTTTTTGTTAAAATATCCTCATATTCTACAATATTATATACAGTATAAGTATCCAAAGTTTTAATTCTAACATCCCTAATATACTGATCCATCCCCAATTCTCTCTATTTCTTTACTATCCTTTAAGGTTAATTAATTGTCTACCCTAATTAGGAAAAAAAATATTTATAAATTATGCTAAAAATAATGAAATAATGAGAAATATATAAACAATTTTCAGGTCGCTGCTCTGGCTCAACATAACTTTCTTACATCTTCTTCACTCTGAATAAGGATTTTTTTGCCATTTATCCATGAGTAAATTCTTCCCTCTATGGTCCACGTATTCGTTTTTCCAAGTTTTTCTTTAGCAAACACCATTAAATCGTATTTGCTTCTTGTCAATTCTTCGGTTATGACTACATTTGAACCTTTTAATTTCTTTTTATTAAAGTAGACGGAATTCCGCTGCTTCAAACTATCAAATACAACAATAACAGGATCCTTATTTCTATTTTTTCTACTATTTAACCGATAGCAAGAGTTTATTTGTACATCAGGCACTCCGATCTTCATAGCAATTAAATTTTGAATATTGTCTTTCAATTCATTTACATTTTCGTTCTTAATACCATAGAACCTTAATTTGAAGTTATTGGTTTTCTGTTCCAATTCTTCAACTTTTAGGGACAACTCTTCGTATTCCCCTTGTATAGTCCTAATTTTATTTGAATGTTCATTTATTTGCAAGGATAAATCCTCAACTTTTTGTAATAATTTTTGTGACAGTTTATCAGCTAATGTTTCGGATATATCCTCAACGAATTTCTTGTTTTGAAGCATTTCTTGCAACACTTCTTTCGATATGTCTTTAACCAATCTTTTTATCTCTTCTCTTTGTCTTTCAGTAAAAACCATTTTCGACATCCACAACAACTTCATAAAATTCACATAGAGCCAAAACAGTAGACCGGTTAGGTCTATAGCCAAATTGCGCATTACACAGTAGCCTATTTGACTCGAAAAATTGGAGTAACCTTTCCTTAAGAATTAGTTCAAATATTTTACCAATTAGTGGAATGATAGAAATTGGTCGATAATTATCTGGAAGGTTAATATCACCCTTTTTATGCAAAGGGGTCACCTTAGATATTTTGAAAGCATCAGAAAATATTCCCTGACACATATACTCATTGAAAAGGTTAGCCAAAGGTGCTGCGATGTCCTTAATTATTAGTTTTATAGCAGTGGCATGCAATCCATAAATGTCAACAGCTTTTGAATTTTTCAAGTTGGTGACAATTCTCAGAATTTCCATATCATCAGTGGGATGCAACCAAAAGGTTGAAGTATTGAGAGGAATTTTCATAATTGAAATTTCAAGATGACTGTGATTGAAGTTTATTATAGTTTTCATCAAATTATCTACACAGTCACTAAAAAAGCTGTAGAATTTTTCATGGTATTGTCTTTGATCAACCGTTTTGTTGAAGTTTTTTTTTGTAAAAGAGATTTGTAAAAGAGAATTTGGCTTTGATTTCTCTAATTCAGTATTCAGTTACTATTTCAGCTCATACTGAATATTTTCCATGTTTCATTTTACATCTCATCGAAGGAACCGATTTTGGAACTCTTTGAGGAGATTGTTGTAATATTTGTACACATACCTAAAACGACATTTTGTTTCAAAGTGACTTTCGCTTCATCTTTTCACAAACGCTTCTGAATATTTGAGGTCATTACTGATTTCTAGACATTACCGTTCAAATTTAAATATCTAAACCGTCTATCATTCAACAAGAAATAATTTTAACCACATTCAAACGAATACGGTCTGTGTTTCAGGTCATTTGGTGAACATTAATTTATTTGCAGAGGGATAATTACAATCTGAGGATTATTGACCATATTGTATTGTTGAGTAGAACGTAAATATCACGAGAGAAATTTCTGTCTCGTCGGGAGCCATCGTTAGGACTGTCATCAACACATTAATGATATTCGGAAGAAAAGGGTTTAGCTTTCTACTTCTCTATCTTCATACAAAAAAATGTGGGAATCTTGTAGAGAAAGGAAGAAGCAAATTATTTCCAAATGAACTCGTTATAAAGAAATACAAAGAAATGAAATTTAAACGTTCAAGCCAGTCTCGAATATGCCTACACAGTAGGTTGAATGGACTGACGCCTATCAGAAAACAACTACTCCCCTGGCTAATACCACGAAGGGCGTTGGATTATATTCGACAGGCGTCAGTTCACAAAGAAGTAACTTTCAGACACAAACTGGAAGAAAAAATTATCTCAAAACAATTACCTTCATAGAAACATCGAATTACGCGAAAAAAAATACAACTTTTATAGGAACATTGTTGTTACGTAATGGAGCATATACGAGGGTGATTCCAGTAGTACCCAGAAGAAAATCAACACCCTGGTATATTCACCACTTGTACATCTGACAAATTTCATTTTCCACAGTGATAATATAATAATATAATAATATATTTATTACATCCTTTAAGATCACAAAAAATGATATAGGATACTTCTTATAGAAAATAAAATATATACATACAAACATAAATATACATACATTTAATTATAAATATAAGTGTAAATGCAACGATAAAGATAATACATACACATAAGTATAAATGAACGCAAATAAACGTACATACATATAGGTATAGATAAACTAGTTGACAAATAGAACTTAACATAGCATCTAATTAGTCCTCACATTGACTCAAATATTCTGCAATACTATAAAAGCAACCACTAATCAGAAACTTTATAAATTTGGCTTTGAAGATAATATCGCTTTTTTCACTTCTAATTATGAGAGGTAGATTATTAAAAAAATTTGCACCAGCTAAAGATGGGCAGTTTTCAAAAAACGAGGTTGAATGTTGTCGAAGTCTTATCAAATCACCATGTCTCGTTGGGTACGAATGCATTTCAGAATTTCGGTGATGATCATGTATGTATTTCTTAAAAAATAGTTTGCACTTGTAGATATATATACATGGTACACACATAATTCCATTTTCAATAAAATATGTTTTACATGACTCCCGTAGTCTAATTTGAATATTAAGCGCATAACTCTTTTCTGGAAAACAAATATTTTATGTAGCTTGGTGGAGCAACCCCATACAGCTATATTATAGGAAATGTGGGAATATACCAGGGCAAAATAAACATTGAGCAGCTGTTTTCTGTTAAATAATGATTTTAACTGTCTAATAGCAAAGTAACCCGAATTAACCTTTTTACTCACTTGTGCTATACTTGATTCCCATGCCATATTACTATATATCAAGGTACCAAGAAATTTGGTTTTATCTGATGACTCAATGTTCTCATTTCCTACCCTAACAACAAATTCTTCAATTTTTCTGGTTGTTCTAGAGTAAAATTGCATCAATACTGTTTTACTTGAATTAACTACTAATGAATTCTTCTTGCACCAATTCGTGAATTCAAATGACAATAAGTTCAGTTTATCTTGAAGTCCCTCGGGACTTTCAGCATTAGTTGCTAGAGTTGTATCATCCGCATATAAGACAATACAATTCGTGCTAACATAGTCTGGCATGTCATTAATGTGAAGTAAAAAAATTAGAGGTCCCAAAATAGATCCTTGAGGAACTCCTAAATCCATGCCATACGATTGAGAATGACAATGACATGTATTTTCTTAGATTTAGGTAGGACTTAAGCCACCATAGAAAATTACCTCTGAAGCCAAGTGAATATAGTTTACTGCAAATAATAGCTGGATCAATAATGTCAAAAGCTTTCGATAAATTAAAGAAAAGGGCACAACATACTTTCGTTTATCAAGTGAATCATAGACATACTTGAAAAAAGTGTAAAATGCACTTTCCGTTGACCTACCTGGGCAGTAACCAAGTTGAAATTCGGAAATAAATCCAAATCTATCTGGAAAAGCCAGCATTTTATTAAAGATACACCTTTCGAAAATTTTACACAATACTGTTGGGACTGTTACAGGCCTGTAGTTCTCAATCATAGTTGGATCCCCTTTTTTAAAAATCGGCGTAACCGTTCCAATTTTCAATTTGTGAGAAAATATTCCAGTTTCTATTGAAATATTTATCATGTATGCTAGAGGTTCACAAATGCAGTTCATGATATATGATATATATATGCCCAGATGGATTCAAAAGAGCGATAGTTACATCGATTTTTCAAAAGGGTGATAGAAAACGTATTTCTAACTACAGGCCCATTTCATTAATTACGAATTTTGCAAAAATTTTCGAATGAACCCTCAAAAACCGACTGACAGAATTTATGAATAAAAATAATATACTATCTAAAGGGCAATTCGGATTAAAAGAAGGCATATCTACCAATGAAGCAATATCAGCACTAACTAAAAATATTCATTCCAACTTAGATGACAGTATGCCCACTATCTGTATGTTTCTTGATTTGGCCAAGGCTTTTGACACTGTGAACCACCTGCAATTGTTGGGAGTTTTGGAAGATGTGGGAGTTCGTGGAAGGTCACCAGAACTATTGGGAAGTTATTCATCTCATCGCGTGCAGGCAGTTAAAATTGATAAATATATCAACGCGGAAAAAGTCATTCAATATGAAGTAACGCACGGATCAGTGTTGGGGCCGTTGCTGTTCTGTTTACATAAATGGCCTATCAACAATAAATTCATCGAGAAAAATATACAGTTTCGCTGATGATACAGCAATCTTATACTCTGCAAACTCGTGGGAGAAAGTGAAGCAAAAATGTGAAAATGATATACAGGGTGTTTCAAATTCGATCCTCACCATTGGGATCTCGGAAACTATGAGAGATACGAACATGGTTAAATTGGGGCAAAGTTGCGCATTTACCTCACTAACAATATTGTCGTTGAGGAAGTTCTGAAATTGCGAGCATATCCGGAGATATCCGGAAAAAAAAAGAAATTTCGGAAAATGGCTTTTATTTTTCTCTGGGTTTATTTTTCGAATGATTCGAAAATAAATTGCGCTTCCACGTGGCCACTTTTTCCCTGCTTCATAGGGGTTTCGAATTTGCTATCCGACGTTGCGTCTTCCAACCACCATCATCAACTTCATTTTTTCTCATAGGCGCTACATTGGATTCTATCTGTTTTGAATAGAACCAGATTTTATCTTCTCAATGATGTATCATAACCTATCATTCTTTCTCGATGAATTGGAGATATTGAAAAAAATCAATTCTTATCATAATAGGCTTTGACTTTGATGTTTTTAAATTTGCCTTTCAATTTGTTACACTAAATAATATTTTGTTATGGTACAAGTCATTGAATTTTTGGCGAAAAATGGCTTTCACAAATGAATAAAAAAGAGATATGCTGTGTTGAAGGTCCTCAATATTTTGATATCACCTCTGACCATAAACTTTATTTGTCAGTGTACTGCATAAGAATGTATCCATAACACTCAAGTCTGGAGACCTTGCTGGCCACCTCACTGGCCCATTATTCCCTATCCATTTATCATCAAACATTTCAGTCATGGGCAGGGGGCAAAATAGGCTCAAAATTCCTTCAGATTCATGATCAGGACTACCAACTTACTACGAATACACTTTTTTCCTGAAAAAAATTCAGTCCTGAAAAATCCGAATTTGACTCACTTCTTATGGAAACACCCCCGTATCTTCCGTAATATTCGAGGTGGAACGATGAAGCTCTCAGGACTGATGGAAATGCTCAAAATGCACCTACCACCTGAATGGGGTTGGCCAAAGTGATATACACTATCCGCCACTCGCGATGGAACACCCCATTTTTACGGTAAAACATATTAGGGGGACAGTGTATATTACTTTGGCCAACCCCATTCAGGTGGTAGGTGCATTTTGAGCATTTCCATCAGTCCAGAGAGTTTCATCGTTCTACCTCGAATATTACGGAAGATACGGGGGTGTTTCCATGAGAAGTGAGACACAGTGTGAAGAGTACTAGTATCTCATATACACCTTAGGCGCCTCCCTCATATTACTATAATAATATTTCAATTCGAAATTGACTCCAATTGATAATTCACTCTGTATGTATGTCCATAATAACTATCAGTATGATTTATTGAGGAGATTCAACTCTTTCGTAACATGAAGTCATAATTTTATGAATACATAGAGTTCTTCATCTTGTAATGTTGTCTCATTCCGATGTTTCGGAATGATGCACCATTGTACAACATTAGATAATATATCAACAATTGTTGTCTCCTAAAAATATACCACTTTCCATTCAATGATTCTACTAATAAGGTTATGATATAACTAATAATGAATTTACTAATAACAATAAATCCAAATCAGGAAGTTTTAGTGATGGATGGCAAATGAAAACATCATTGAATATGATCATCACAACGGCATACTGAACACAGTTTTGAATAAAACTTTTAATTGTTCTTCATTGTTACTGAAAATGGAAACAGTAAAAAATAGTATATTATATACCTAGGGCGAGAAGTGAGCTATTATTTACCGAGCATTTTATATATATATATGCTGAACTGTTTTTCCGGGTATTTGATCCGTGTATGTGATATTATCTCTAATCTCTAATTTCACCACGGTGAAATTAGAGATGAATTAAAACAGTTCATCATATTCCTATCCGTGAAAACTATATATATATATATATATATATATATATATATATATATATATATATATATATATATATATATATATATATATATATATATATATATATATATATAAATATTCATATATATATATATATATATATATATATATAAATATTCATATATATATATATATATATATATATATATATATATATATATATATATATAAAATATTCATATATATATATATATATATATATATATATAAATATTCATATATATATATATATATATATATATATATATATATATATATATATATATATAACCGCGGACACGTGTTTCTGGCTATTGGCCTCATCAGCGCGGTGCAGCCAATTGCAAAACATCACACGTGCACGGTGTCACCAACAGGACCTAACCGCACATTTGTGGTTTCAATTAGAAGACCTAGAATTCCCAGGCATCATCTAACATCACCACGTAGGCAGCTATAGCTACCTGCGTGACTTCCGGGTCCAGGATATAAATACAGAGATATAAATATTAACGAGTGTGTATGATATAAATCAAAAGGAGGAAATTCGTGGACAGAACACTCAAAAAATAGGGACAAACCGTTAATATTTATATCTCTGTATTTATATCCTGGACCCGGAAGTCACGCAGGTAGCTATAGCTGCCTACGTGGTGATGTTAGATGATGCCTGGGAATTCTAGGTCTTCTAATTGAAACCACAAATATGCGGTTAGCTCCTGTTGGTGACACCGTGCATGTGTGATGTTTTTCATTTTTGGTAACTAGTTGTTGTCCATCTTTGCAATTGACTGCACTGCGCTGATGAGGCCAATAGCCAGAAACACGTGTCCGCGGTTTGCCTCCATATTTTTTGAGTGTTCTGTCCACGAATTTCCTCCTTTTGTGCGCTCGCCGATAATTAATAGAAGATATAAAGCTTCAAATCCTTTTTGTAGAATTTAATATTGAAATACTCAAAATAAATGAAAATTAGTTGCATCAATCGAAGTGAATTGAAATATCGAGTAGAGTGGAGCGTGTTTCTAATCAGACTAACTTTTTTTATGTAAAAATTTGGCATGTGTCAAATTTTGATATGAATCTAGGAAATATCTCATTGCATTTTTGATATATTTCAATGTTCCACTTCTCTCATCGCTTCTGTATGTTCAGAACTTAGAATTCCTCAATTCTGCATTATAGTGAGAAAAACATTTCCTTGTTTATATGATAACCCAAGGCAGCTATGAATTGTTGCATGTCAAATTGAAACGGTACAGTTTCCATGTTGAATACGCGATGTCAATGATAATGACAACCAAACACGTACAATGATTATTATTGCTGTCAGTTTGCCAAATGCGGTTTTAATTCAACTTTATATGTCGTTTTGTGTACCCCGCCTGGAGTTAGAGTGGTGGCAGCTAGTACAAGTTGTGATTTATTGCCAGAAAAATCAAAGAGACTGTATATGAATGCATATAACCAAATGAAAACATGTTGTGAAGAAAAGAAAGTTGCTAAAGTAACAGAAAATGTTTTATTAGCGTATTTCAAAGAGAAGTCTGAAGGCAAAAAGGTATCGACATCATGGGCAAATTATTCTATGCTAAAATCGACACTTGCAATTAAAAAAAATATTGACATTTCAAAGTTTTTCAAGCTTGTAGCATTTTTAAAACTAAAAAACAGTAATTATACCCCCAAGAAATCAAAAGTATTTACAAAGGAAGAAATTGACAAATTTATAGTTGAAGCTCCTGATGACGAATATTTATCAAAAAAGGTATACTTTTTTTGAGCCACAATGGGTTAATGTTATTGAAAAATACTTAGCTAATAGGCCAACTGACATTACAAAACTATTTATTTTATACCGTAAAGGTAAACATATTAAACAAAATATTGAGCACAATACTATTAGTAAAGTACTATATGTCGTGGCTAATTATTTCAAATTAGAAAATCCTGAGTGTTATACTGGTCATTCTCTGAGACGTAGCTCGGCAACACTTCTCGCAGAAAACGGAGAAGACTTACTAAGCCTGAAACGGCACGGTGGGTGGAAGTCGACTGCAGTGGCTGAAGGATATATTGAGGAATCAATAGCTGATGAGAAGAGAATCGCCGAATTAGTGCAAAAATGTAATTTACCCAATGAAGCTTCAAATATAACTTCTTCTGCAAGTCAAGATGCTGTCTTAGAAAACGTCCATGTTGAAGATAATTTAGTGGAAAAAGGTAATAAATGCGTTCAAAATACGAGGATTGTTTGTAACAAAGAAGTGGATTTACCTGGTCCATGTGGTTGCTTTTTCAATTTCCTGGGGATCCAGAACTTCAATACTCCGCACTATTCGCCGTCCCAATTCTTCTTTGGTAGGCACTGGATAACTGTATACCCTTTCTCATTTTTTATCTCGAAAACAGATAGAGATAGGTATAGGACATTATTAACAAAAAAGTATTAAAATACCAGAGCGATTCCAAAAATGTATTAATATACGGGGTGTTCCATTTAAAAAATATAATTGCTAGGACTTGTTGATAGAAGTGGCAACGCCGCAATGCTGAAAATATTTTAGATCGATAGAACAGGTAATGGAATGTGAGAGGTGAAATTTTCAGAAAAATCATGCTTTGCGTTTTCCAGAAACGTCTAACCTACCATCGACCGTGCGTCACGCTGTATAGCTGAAAATTGTTTCATATAAACATATATTGTAAAATAATAGATAAGGCAAAATTGTAAAATGAATTTAGGTTGGTATACCTGTATGGGTGGTACGCCTGAATGGTTTACCTGGATGGGATACCTACATAGCATAAATAGGACTAGCTCGCTTTAGTTTCTAGTTTTAATCTTCCTCTTTGAAGATGATCACTTGGTGATCGAAACACGTGTCGAGGTGTTGAAAATAACGATTTGGTGTTTGGGAAAAACCTCCAGTAAGATTCATTACTAAACCAAAGGTTCCAAACAGTGCATCATAAGTAAATAGCATGGTAAATTGTTGGCATTTCCTTATTCTAATTTTTTTCATTTTATATAATTTAACATTTTTCTTTTATATAATATTTTATACGCTTTTATTTTGTCCATGGAGTCGTTTTTCTACTTATTATACTTTATATTTGAAACCTTGGACTTTTATTTTCTCTTGTACTGAAGTTAAGAGAACAAAAAACAGATTGGAGACTTTTTGTCAATCTATCGAGAAGAGAATAGTGAATAGAAAGCATTCTAATTAGGAATAAAAATTCAGTTCTGGAACCACATAATGTAAGAGAATATAAGTAGGTATACCAAATGATCAGATTTCAAAAAGACCGGCCTTTGTGCGTTCGGCACGAACCCTACAGCTTTTTCGGAATTGCCAACATTCAAATTTTGATGTGGAGAAATATACATCTGGTGACAGCGCTGCTAAAATTAATTTCAGAAAATAAATAAATGAGAAAGGAGCATTATGGCGTACTAGATTCGGGAAGAAAGGTTTCAAACCCAATCTTTTGGAATGCTTGGAAACTAATAGATTTGAGAACTCGGATAATTCACTAAACGACCAAATATAATTGAATTATTTCCCTCTGTTAAATCTGTTTTTTCATGAGTTGGTGAAGATTCTCTTATGATGATTAAATTTATTATATAATAAACTATGGTTTGAGCTCTAATGACGGATTCAGTAAAGTCCGAAACGTTAGCAAAAACTGAATTGTCCATCAACAAATAATTTTAATCCCTTTCTCAACCAATGAGCATTTTTATCACCAAATCTCGCGAACATATTATTTTCTTTAAGAATATTTCTGTGAGTCTTGATGAGGGCTTGTTTTGGCGTATTTTTACAATTATAACCAGAAGTAATTGATTTCAAATATTTTCAACTCAACTCGACTATCAGTTATACCGGAAAATGTGAAAGATTCATATTTGAAATGAAACACCCTGTATTTTTTATGGTTTTGGGATTCTGAGGTGAGTTGTTTTTGAGGTGAGTTGTATTCGATATATTTGTTCACACAATTGATTGCGTACATAATTCAACAATTGTTGTTAATTTTTGAAATAACCGAAAGTGAAGGTCAGAAACTATTTTGAATATATGTGATGAAACTGACCGATGATAATTGATAGTGATCTACGGTAACGAATAAATGTAACCACTATATTGTAAAACTTCCACTAAAAATATTACTGCAACACCATTTTCACTGCACTATAGCTTTTTAAGGCTACTTTTTAATAAAAGCAAAACATTCAAATTACCTTTGATGAACCTCCACACTCCAAAATTGTACTCACTCATGAAACTGCACAAAGTTATTCGGTCAGAACAATAGTTTCCTTTGAAACTATCAGATAGATTTATCAGCACTAATATCCTTCAATGTAGAGAATCTATTTTCCAGCATACCTCCTGTTGATACTATTACTTTGGTTATAGAATTATTACATAAAAATCGAGTGAACCCAGTTATAAAAAATAAATCATTGTCCTTCTGTCGTTAGGTCTCAAAGAAAATTATTTTCAATTCATCAGCAATATTTATTCCTCTTCAAGAGGTTTATTTATGGAAAATATGTATTTCTTAGGAACATCAACAGAAATTATGATGTAGAATTATGAAGTAGAAGCAGACGATTCAAACTTAATCAATTTCTTTGACTTGATAATTAGTAGATTGAACGACAAACACGATCTTTCAATTTATCACAAACTTTCTTATTTTTTTAGGATAAAACACAAGCACTACAGAAAAATCGATTCACATTAAATTTGAATCGCTGGAGAACCTCAAAACGATGAGCAGACACAATCCGTCGTGTATTTCTGATATGTACCGCTCTTGGTGGAATCAAATGTGTCAAGTCACACTTTGAACACTTTCCGTGACAAGTGATGTTCGCGTCTCCAATCAAGCGGATGGATTTTTTTTGGGTGGCATCCAGCAGCTTCAGGGTATGTTTGGGGGCGGAGCTCCATACATGAGGACAATACTCCAAAGAAGGTCTCATCTGAGCTTTATAAAGCATCAAAAGTTGCTGAGGTGTGTACAGTTTTCTGGTTCGAAATAGTGTTCCAAACTTTTAAGAAGCAGCCTTTGCAATTTCAGCGACATGATTGTGCCAAGACATATTGGTATCCATTTTATCCCCCAACAAACTTATCGAAGCAGAAAGCGGAATTGTCTGTCCTGACATTATTATGTTCGGTTCGGAGATATTCATCTTTTTGGAAAAAATCGATGGCTGGGTTTTTGTGGCATTGAATTGAACCTGATAACTTTCACCCCAATTCAAAATTACTTCTAGATCCTCATTAAGATATGCAACCTCCTGCTGCCGATGGATGTGCTTCCGCAGCCGATGTCCCGGAATCCAAATGTAATGACGAGACAAGTGTGCTGTCGTCAGCAGAGCAATAAACTGGATTCTTGGTTTTTTTCAATAGGTCGTTGATATACGATAAAAGGAGGGGTTGGAGACAATATGGATCCCTGGGGAACACCAGCCTTGATGGTGAAAATTTTTGAGAGATATTCATCGACGGCCACTTGCAGGAAACGTTTTTTCAGGAAGCTGAAGAGCCATACACAAACATGCTCGGGTAAGCCATAGCACCGAAGTTTGGCCAGCAAATCCTCATGCCACACACGATCAAAGGCCTCAGAAATATCAGACGCAAAAGCTCTTGATTCTCCATGTTTCTCGATTGCGTTATTCCAAATATGGGTGACATACAATGAATGTTACAATGTTTCGGATGATCGCTCAAGATAATGAAGCCTTCCAACTATTTGAGGATATGATGATTTTGATATCACTGATGTCAAAGCAACTGATCTGATCTATAGTTATTTGGAAGAGTATTCTTGCCCTTTTTGGGAATGATACCACAAAAACCACGACATGTGTTTCACTAGGCAATATCTCCTTCAAGCGAGAGATAGCTATTGTATAGCAGAATACATGTCGCTGTTTCATCAAAACTCTCACAGTATAATGAATTGTTTCAGCCAGTTTTTCGAAATTTTTTGAGAGAAAGATATAAGAGACTCAAGCGACTTTTTTCCACAAACAGGTTACTTTGTGTATATTAAATCAACATTACGATCATATTATATTTACGAAGATTGTCTTTCAAAAACATGAATCAATTCAAGACAAATAACCAAATACACAGTGTAACTCCAGGCATGGTACTGACCTATACAACTCTTTTTCAAAATATAACTTGCCCCAAGCGCTGAAGTTGTGTCAAAGTGAAAAGAATTATGAGACTTGTTCAAAAATATCTCCTAGATTACACATTTTAAACTGTAGACGATTTTATGGATTATAATGAATCTCAAATGTAATGAGCAGTATCTTGTCATTATGACTAGGCTACAGAAAGCACTCTCAAATGGCGAGGGAAAATGGCGACAAAGCCGCCAACCTCCAAGAAAGTGCTGAGATTCTTATGGAAACTCACTTTCCAGGTCTTTCCTGGAACGACGAACTGGACGGAAGTACCAACAACACCCTCACAATCTGCTAGTGCAGTAATGGGCAACGACAAGATAAGATGGGCCGTATCGGGCTTTTCCCCCTTCAACTCACCAGGAACTCGCGGTATAAGATAAGCACTACTTCAATGGGGACTGAATATTCTAATGCCGCACCTGGTTGGAATATTCAGAGCCTCTCTAGCTCTGAGGTATATTCCCAGTAAGTGGAGAGAAGTACGAGTAGTATTTATATCCAAACCATGTAGGATGGGCTACACCTTACCAAGCGCATTCGTTCTCCTTAAAAACTATGGAGAGGCTATGCGAGCGGTACATAAGAAATGACGCACTAGTTCACAACCCACTTCATCCAAATCAGCATGCATATACTCCGGGAAGGTCTACTGATTCGGCCTTTCACCATGTGGTTGGCAGAATCGAGAGATGATTGGACAACAAAGAATCCACCCTGGGTATATTCAAAGATATCGAGGGAGCCTTTGATAAAACAGCCTTTCCAACAATTACACAGCAACTACACTCCAGAAATGTACCCCTGGTAGTAGGATACTGCTCTCTAGTAAAGCAATAAGTATCAACATAGAAGACATCACAGTGAGAAGATGTCCACAGGGAGGGGCCTTATTACCCCTTCTCTGGAACATAGTTCTGGATTCCCTGAATAATCATCTCAACAATAATGGATTCTATACAATTGCATATGCAGATGACATAATTGTCTTGCAGACCTGGGTCGAATTCTTCTAAAGGTGCGTTTAAACCAAACAAACAAAGAGGTAGAGCTAGAACAAGAGCATTCTTTCTTGATCTACGAAAGGTACTTTCATTGTTTACATCAAAATATCAACGAGCAAGAATGAGAACCAAGAACTAGAATTCTGTACAATGTTTAGATCGAACGAATGCTCATACCTCATTTGTGTCAATTCTGTGGGTGGTGGTGCTTCACTATGTCCGACTCAGACAGCAATATTATAATTGCAAGTGCTGCATTTATTATACTGTCTCAAACACTCAAGAAGAAAAGAAGGGAGAGACGTTGGTGGGTGACAAATTTAATGCAACGAAGGATAGTGGATAATGTAGGTGAAACATTGACTGATATGCAAGAACAAGAAGAAAGTGGTTACTTCCACAATTTTTGTAGAATGGCGTCAGAGGATTTTAACCATTTATTATCTCTGGTCAGCGACAAAATTCGGAAATCAAATACGAATTTTAGAGACTCGATTCCTGCGTATGACAGGCTAGCAGTGACTTTAAGATTTTTGGCAACTGGAGATTCCTATGAAAACCTGATGTATTTTACTAAAATGTCCAAATCCACAATATGTAATGTTATATCTGAAGTATGTGCTGCGATAAATGAAGCTTTGCATGACTACGCTAAGGTTAGTAAGTAAAGTTATACACATTAATTTTAAGACTTGTATTGAAAAAATAAACAATTTTGTAACTTAAGTACTCAGTAATATTTTCTGAAAACACAAAAAGATATTAGAAAAGAAACGTTACTTAAAATTGTCAAGGTAATACACTAAAGACCCTGTAGTTTGTTCACTTAGGGGATCATCCGGGATGTGTAATTGTTGGCCTGTGTTTATAGTACTTTGTGAACTGTTGTCCAATACTGTAATTTCGTTGGCTTGTGATTGATCTGTTATTACAGAATGCAGTTGTGTGTTTTGTGAACTGTCCGAATATGAAGACATGGGTGTTGATGCTGAACTTGACCTTAACTCAAATTTCCCCAAATCAGCTTCGAACAGTATGTTATTTATATAATGTTCAACTTATGCTTTTGTCTGGTTTGAATATTCACGATGTTTTGAAGTTACATGATTTCCAAAAGCTTGACTCTTGTCCCTTATCTTTCATTCATATGTATCTTTTAAAATACGATAGGCTTCGACTACTCGAGGATCCTCAGGTTTGGATTTTTTTGGTGGTATTGTCGTGTGACCAGATCCCAAGGAAGTTGATGGTTGCGATTGTGTTTTCGTGTTGTCTGCTCCTACTGAACCTGCAGGTTGCGGATGTGTTGTCGAGTCTGATTGTGTACCTCCATTAGGGCCCAGCGCCGTAGCTCCTTGTTCATTTCGCTCATTCTCCTGTTCATGAACATAAAACACAGTTTAGTTTATATATACCCTAGAATCTAAAAAACAGTTTAGTTTTTATGTATACCCTAAAGTAGTTTTTATTAATTTCAGACCCCGTCAACAGAAGATGCATGGCTATCAATTGCTCAGGAATTTAGTGAGAAGTGTAATTTCCCCAACTGTGTCGGTGTTATAGATGGGAAGCACTGCATCATACAATCACCTATTAAGAGCGAAAGCAACTTTTTTAATTATAAATCTACATTTAGTGTGGTATTAATGGCCATTGTAGACGCTAACTATAATTTTATATTCGCCAATGTTGGTTGTCAGGGAAGAATATCAGATGGCGGAGTTTTCAGAAACACCACTTTCTATCAGAAACTACAAAACAGTGAACTGAATTTGCTTAATGATCAAAGCCTTCCAGAAAGACAACAGAATGTGCCATTTGTATTTGTAGCAGATGACGCATTCCCATTGCAAAGACAAATCATGAAGCCATATCCTGGTACTCATGCCAGGGGATCTGGAAAATGAATTTACAATTATCGTTTATCAAGAGCAAGAAGAACAGTAGAAAATGCGTTTGGCATACTTTCAGCAGTTTTTCGTGTATTGCTACTACAATCAGATAAAGCTTCTCTCGTCATTATGACCTGCGTGTACCTACATAACTATTTAATGAAGAGGAAAGCTTCAAGAAAGCTATACAATTCATTTATTTCGATTCATGTCGAAATCAAGTGTTTTCCTTGGTTTATATTTATCCATCAAAAAGTGCATGTTTTTATATGCAAACCATTTGGAATTATAAACGTTGTCGGCACCGCTACCTGATTTCGTAGTCATTGTTTTTTGCCTTTCTCGGCGGTAAGATGCAAGAAGCGAGTCTATCTGTTTCTTTGCTTCTTCAACATTACATTCTAGTAGATTTGCAATTTCCTGTCAAGAATCTTGTTTGCGATTTGTATTTTTATAGTGTTCAAAAGTCGGATCCCACAGACATCTGGAATTTTGGTAGGCTTCTATCTTTAATAGACATTTTTCTTGAGACCAATCCATAATCAAATCGATAGGTATGTATTCAAAACACTAGAACACAAGAACGCTTTGAAGAGACCGCTCCGGGGAGCGAGCAAGTCCGAACACCCAAGAACGCTCTAAGCAACTGGTCGCACGCTCTAGTAAAGTTTACATCAAACGAGCGAGCATTCTTAGAATATTCCATAGAACAACGAAAGAATGCTCTCGGTCTGTTTACACTAAACAAATTTAAGAGAGTGGGGATAGAATGAACATTCGCTCGTCTGATGTAAATCCGCCTTAAACCAAACTCAACTTCTCTGAAGAGGTAAAATATCTTGGTACTATCCTCGACAGAAAGCTATCATGGAACTCTCACCTAGAGGGTAGAGTAAAAAGAACATATGTGGCTTACGAGCAATATCGAAGGATAGTGGGACGCGCATGGGGTCTTTCACCCCGTGTGTCAACTGGATCTACACTGCAATAATAAGACCTATGTTAACGTACAGAGCCATCGCATGGGGATCAAAAGTCCTTACAAGCAACGGCCATCCAAAAATTATATCAAATACAGCGATTTGCTTGTTTAAACATCACAGGAGCCATGAGAACAACACCAACCGCGGCAATGGAATCAATTACGGGTCTGACTCCTCTGGACCTATACGTTAAGAAGGTTGCGTTAATGGCCATGGTACAATTGTGCACAGCTGGTATAAAATTCGAAGTAGGAATGGGTCAATTGAGGCTGGGCCTATGGCGGGAAGCGCTGACTGCGCAACCTCTGCTGCTGGCAACCAGTGATGCAATTGAACCCAGGTTTATGTTTAATACACCCTACAGACAGACGGCTCGAAAACCAAAGAAGGCTCAGGATGTGGAGTGTACTCCAGATCACTAAGCCTAAAGATTAAGTGAGAAATAGGAAAGAATACCAGCGTGGTCCAAACTGAACTGGCTGGTATCTCAATCGCCACAAAAGAAATAACCAGGAAAGGAATTTCTGGCAAAAACATAACAATCTGCACTGATAGGAGACAAGCACTATCAGCCTTGAACAGACAACGTGTAACCTCAGTGCTAGTACCAGAGTGTCACCAAGATTTAGCCAAAGCCTCGGTAGATAATAACACTATCCTGAGGTGGGTTAAAGGGTACGACAGGAGTGAAGGTAATCGCATTGCCGACTCCTTAGCCAATGAAGCGGCTCGACTAAGAATTTCAGGACCCAGTGGCACCCACGGCCTGATTAAATCAAATCAAATCAAATCCTTTATTTTCCTGTTCGACAATTTCTTAAGTAATTCTATTAGGAATAGCCAGTAAAGCTAAAATTATAAACTACTACACTAAAACTAGAAGCACACACGAAAACGCATGCACACACCACACATACACTTACGTTAAATAATCATCAACACTGTAATACGCATTCAGAACTAAAAAATTTTTAATCTTTGTTTTGAACATCTCTAATGTTTTGCTTTCTTTTATTTCAGTTGGTAAAATATTGAACAAACGAGGACCTGCAACATTAGGACCTTTAAGAGCAATCCGCCCTCGAGCTAGAGGAACTTGATATATTTTTTTTTGGCCTAATGTTAATTGTATGAGTAGAGCCTATTAAAGGAAATTGACTTTTATTTTGAAAAACGTAGACACAAATTTCCATTATGTACAAGCAGGGTAAAGTCAGTATTTGTAATTTCTTGAAAAAAGGTTCACAGGACTCCATGTAACTTATACCAGTGATACTTCTGATGATGTTTTTTTGAGCCAAAAAAACTTTACCTGCGTTGGTTGACCAACCCCAGAAACGTACACCATAGCGCAATCTCGACTCCACTTCAGCATAGTATATAATTTTTAGTTGATCTAGACTGAGAAAATAGCTAAGATTTCGTAGCTTGAATGCTAAAGAATGCAATTTTGGTATAAGGCCATCACAATGTACTTTAAAATTAAGATTTTTGTCAATTTCAACACCCAAAAACTTAGTACTTTTTGACAATGGAAGCAGCTGATTATTCACATCAATATATAGTGGGTCAAGAATTTTTTGATAATTACAAAATTGAATAATTACTGTTTTATTTGGATTGAAAACAAGCGAATTACTGGAAAACCACCAGTTCAATGATCTCATTGTTTGCTCGCATTTTCGTTGTATACTTGTTTGGTCGGAGCCTGTTACAATCGTGGCAACGTCATCAGCAAATTTCACACACTTTGCATCAGGAGCAGATTCGTCAATTTTATCTATATATACTCGGAACAGTACAGGTCCCAAGACTGAACCTTGTGGTACTCCGAGTGATAGAGGTATCCGTTGAGAGTACATTATTCTTTTTTTACCATTAATTACATTGGTGATGGTTACAATGAAGCGGCTGGACTAAGAATTTCAGGACCCAGTGGCACCCACGGCCTGATGACTTCGAAAATTGCGAAACTAGCCAAATATTACACCCATGTTCAATCCCTGAAGAGATGGGATGGAATCAAAGGATGTAATTTTGCCAGGATCTCCTTGGGCGACCCTGGGAAGTTGGCGCCGAAGAAATATCTGGGGTTAGGATTTCTGACTGGCAACTGTCAACTGAGGAAACACCTCCATGATATGGGGCTAGTGGATACACTTCTATGCAGGATGTGTGAACAGGAAGATGAGACTGTCAGGCATGTCCTGTGCGAGTGCCCGGAGTTATCGTCAATAAGAGAGTGCGTGTTCGGCGAGTTCTGGCCTACACCTGCCGATATAAAGGAGATGTCTCCCAGCGACCTGTCCACCTTCCTGGAAAGGACAGGATGGACGATGACCTAGGAGGACATGTACAATGGGTCACATGTGGCCTAAGTGCTGTGGGCTTACACTCACCCTCCCTACTCTACAGGTACAGATTGTCATTATGACATGTATATTTATTTACTTTAAGTATTCTTGTGATGCACTGTTTGGAACCTTTGGGGTAGTAATGAATATTACTGGAGTTTTTTCCCAACACCAAACCTAGACACGTGTTTCGATCACCAAGTGATCATCTTCAAGAGGAAGAGCAAAAGTTTGATCTACCTCTTGAAGATGATCACTTGGTGATCGAAACACGTGTCGAGGTGTTGAAATAACGGTTTGGTGTTGGGAAAAAACTCCAGTAATATTTATACTTCAAGTGTTATTTATTCTCACTTGCAGATATATTTCTCACATTTGTACATTTAAGCTACGTAACTGACTGATTCTATATAAAGTGTATCTGTCAAAAAAGAAATAAAGTATCATTATTTTTTTTTTCTAAAAGCTAAGTCCTCCCGACACATCCAGGAGGGGGCGCCGGCATTATTAACCAATAACCACTCCCCACACCGTGAGGTTAATGATCATTGGGTCTGAGAAGCATGTATCCCAAGCTCATAATTATTGTTATTATCATTATTATACAGGGTGTAACTAAATAAGTGTAAAACATTTAAGGAGGTGATTCCTTATCGAAAAAAAGATAGGATCTTTCATATATTGGAGCATCCCTTGTTAAGGTACAGCCCCTTAAAGGGGGTACATAAAATTTGTAAAACAATTTTTTCACAAGCACTAAAAAAGTTACAATATTGAAATTAACCTGACGTTTTGTACTACCAAAAAGACACTTAGCCAGAAATTCATTTGGTTTACCCCATGATTGTAAGGGGTGGAAAACGCAGCCCCTGAAATGTATTTCCAATATAACTTTCTGTCTCATTATTTGTTCACCATTTCAAAATTCATTTCCGATAGCATGTTTCATTCTGAACAAAAAATATCTCTTGGATTTTTTGACCAAAATAAACCAGTTCGCAGCAAAAAATTATTTTAGGAACAGCTACAGAGATACATCGTCATAAATGCGAAAATATGAAACTAATCTATCTAGTAGTTCTCTATTAGCGATAGTGACAATTAAATTGGTATGACGCTGTCAGTTTGTGGATTTTCGAAATTGAATTGTGTGTTGTTGTTCTATTCTTAATTTGTTACTTTAATAATTCACTTGTTTTTAAAATGTCATTCACAAATGAGGAAATGGCTGATATACATTACGTTTACGGTCTGTCGCAGGGGAATGGGTTAGAAGCTTCTAGAAGATATGCTGAAATGTATCCTCAACGGCAGCATCCTTCACATAGAATATTTGCTCGACTTCATCAACGATTACGAGAATATGGTTCATTCAACAAAAGAACGCTGGATTGTGGTCGCCATCGAGAAGTACGAATTTTGAAGGAACAACCCTTATACCCTTACCATCTGCAAGTACAGGCACTGTTACCGCGAGACTTTCCGAACCGTCTTGAATTTTGCAATTGGATGCTGGAAATGATTAGAAGAAATTGTGACTTTCTGAAGACGATAGAATTCACAGACGAATGTAGTTTTTCTCGGGACAAGATTATTAATTTTCATAATTACCACATATGGGCTGATGAAAATCCTCACGCTATTGTCGAAACTAACCATCAAGAACAGTTTTCTCTCAACGTGTGGCTCTGAGTTATTGGAGATGATTTATTTGGGCCTCATTTTCTACCTCCTCGATTAAATGTTGAGGCGTACGTTCGATTTTTAAGAGAGGTGCATCCAGTACTGCTGGAGGAAGGAATATGTTTTTATGCATGATGGGGCTCTCGCCCATTTTATTCAAGTAGCACGTCAGCATTCAACTGAAACATATGCAAATCAGTGGATAGGTCGAGAAGGACCGCAGAACTGGCCCGCTCGATCCCCGGATATCAATCCTCTCGATTTCTCTAGTTGGGGCCATTTACAGCATTTGGTTTATCGTACTCCTGTTCGCGATATAGAGGACTTAAGAAACCGCATCATCGATGCGTGCAGGGTAATCAGAGAGACTACAGGAATATTTGAGCGAATACGTGGCTCAATGCGCCGAGGTCTAGACGCATGCGTAATTTCTGAAGGTAGATATATTGAATATTTACTATGATTTCTACATGTTGTGTGTTTTGTTATTAATAAATTAGTTTTGTTTATTACCCTTTAATGGTTTAATGCAGGTACTAACTACAAAATAACAATAAATCCAGTTCGCATTTATGACGATGTATCTCTGTAGTTGTTCGTAAAATAATTTTTTGCTACGAACTGATTTATTTTGGGTAAAAAACCAAGAGACATTTTTTGTTTAGAATGAAACAGGCTATCGGAAATAAATTTTTGAATGATAAACAAATAGTAAGACGAAAAGTTACATTGGAAATACATTTTAGGGGTTGCGTTTTCCACCCCTTACAACCATGGGGTAAACCAAATAAATTTCTGGCGTTTTGGTAGTACAAAACGTCAGTTAATTTCAATATTGTAACTTTTTCAGTGCTTGTGAAAAAAAATTGTTATACAAATTTTATGTACCCCCTATAAGGGGTTGTATCTTAACAAGGGATGCTCCAATATATGAAAGATCCTATTTTTGTTTCGATAAGGAATCACCTCCCCAAATGTTTTACACTTATTCAGTTACACCCTGTATAACTGAGAAGGGTTTTCAATTGATGAGGCACATAATGTATCTCATATTTTGGAATGGTTTCGAAAAAATATGCAGCAAAGTAAATAGATATTCCATATTTCAATACAATATGTTTTTGAAAACTATGTTCATTTTCCATGTAAATTTGTTTGCGTTTTCCCAAAGAAGAGGGTTTCCTTGGCTTATTTCAAACCATGTTAAACTTTTACGATATTGAAAAGGTTGATAGACAATAAGTGATAAACAGAAGAAACATCCGGTTCATTGTCCCAACGAAAACTCATTATTATGCTCGTCATTCGTGTACCTCATACAGTAGCTTAATGGAAAATAGTAAAGACATTCTGAATGTTTGTGTACTCATATATTTGAAGAAAGATCGACTTTCATCGATCCAAAATGAGTGAATTCACAAATTTTATTATAAAATATTTTGAAAAAAAAAAGGTTGTGTCTAGCGTTCATCAAGTGTTTTGTCAGTCCATACGATATGTGATGATGATGTTTTCAACAAACACTTCATTGTAATTTTTACTAAACAGTTTAATAAAAACTGCTAGCGTCAAATGATGGAATTGAACTCGGCGGGTGAGTATAGTTTTCAACCATTGAAAAGACATTGTAAGTCACTGAAACCCACCAATGAGAAGTAACTATAGTTCCAATTGAATTAATAAAAGTTCATAAAAGATAAAAAACACGCTTCAATAGCAACATATTCTTGCTATTTAAGTTTGAGCTAATCTTGAAAGATCAAATATGTCATTTTGTTGAAACAAATAATATTATAACTTCGGTTCAATCTGGTTTCCAAAAAACCTAATAGCACCACTACAGCTTTACTAAATATCACTGATGACATCCTCACTTCAATTGATAAAGGCCAACTAGTTTACCTGATTCTAGTAGACTATAGTAGGGCGTTCGATACTATTGATCGTAATGTTTTGTGTGATAAACTTCTATACTACGGTTTTTCTCAGGAAGCTTGTGGGCTTATTCGTAAATATTTATCGGAACGATGTCAGTCGGTAGTAGTAGGTTCATTAAAGTCAGATGCCCAAATAGTGAATTACGGAGTGCCTCAAGGATCAATCTTGGGACCTATTCTTTTTTCCATCTATATCTCGGATTTTCATGAGTGTCTGAAATTTTGTACTATCCACCACTATGCCGATGATACTCAATTATACCTAGACTTCATGAGCAATTCAATCCTTTCAGCAACTTCTCAAATTGAAGAAGGCTTAACATCTTTATACAATATCTCAACCGCACATAATCGCACACTCAACCCTTCGAAATCAGTAGCTATGCTTCTCGAAACGAAATCAAAACGTGAACAGCTAACACAAAATTTTCAAATCAGGTTAGCAGGTATGCCGTTAACCTTTGTAAGTGAAATCAAAAACCTAGGTATTTGGTTTGATGTTGACCTAAGATTTACCAAGCACGTCAGATATCTCTGTCAGAGCTCGTTCAATATTCTGAGACAGCTGTATCCTAGTCGTGATTTGCTATCTACTAAAATGAAACTTGAGTTGTGCGAATCGCTGGTGATATCTAAATTTTCATATTGGGACAGTATTTATGGTCCAGCACTTCTACAGGCTGATGCAGCTAGACTACAAAAAATTCAAAATTCCTGTTTACGTTTTTCTCATGGAATACGTAAATTTGAGCATATTAGTATGAAATTTAAAGAAATAGGATGGCTCAAATTAAATAACTGTCGAAAACTCCATTTACTTACCTTCACACACAAAGTTATAACATCTGGCAAACCTGGCAAACCTCCTCAATAAACTTACTACGTTCAATAACCTCAATAGGGTTAACACAAGGAAAACTAATATGCTAGTTATTCCCAAACACTCAACTGCACTGTACCAATGTTCTTTTTCATATTCTGCACCTGAATTCTATAACACTCTTCCCAAGGAGTTTTGAAACTTCTCTTTATACAATTTCAAGAAGAAATTGAAAATCTTACTTCAGTTACTATAGAGTTGCTTTCAAGACGGACCTGTATATGATTATTGTTTACGCTAGGGTTATAAATGAATGTTAATAAGTGTTTACTAAGGTGAAAATATTTCACAAGAATTTAGGCACATATTTATATTTATATTTAGAATTAAATTATTTTTTTATTTTTTTTATATTTAAATTATTATTTGAAAATTTAATTTTTATTTGATTTGTACTTTTATATTTTATACTCACACGAGTATAAATTGTTCTGGAAATTACTATTTTCGATTTTATATACGCTAATACTCAAATTTTACTTTTATAGTCTATATTAACCTATATTTTTCTTTTTTTTTTATTTCGCTAGGTTAAGTTGAAAAGCAGCCTAGGCTGATACTTCACCTTTTCATTGACCCTTAATTATTGTTCTAAATTTTTGTATTTCATTTCTTCTTATATTATGTCGATGAATAAAGACGATTATTATTATTATTATTATTTCTTTACCGTAGTGTGCGCTGGTCAGGCCCTATCCCCCGAAGTCCCGATACATTCGTGAGAGTGCGCCAGCATAATCAACCAATGACCACTCCCCACACCTTGGGGTAAGTGATCATTAGGTCCGAGAATCATGTGCCCTGAGCAAACGCAGTGAGCCAAGAATGACAGCCTTCTGCATCTGTGCAGCTAAGATTTCTGCCTTAGTGCGGCAAGCCGGTATGATTTTGAGATTCGAGAGTAGAGAAGACATCATTCCACGGAGTCTGCGGAGTTCGCAGACTCTATCCAGATCACTTATTATTATTATTATTATATGGCTCGATGTTACTAATGACTTTCAATAAGTCTGAAATCAGAACAAATCTATTTACAAAAACATTTATTTTGTTGTGAAAAAGCGTGGGATACTTTAAATTATATTTTTATATTTATCAGCTGCAGCTTTATGAAGCAAGAGCCGAATCGATTCTTCTACGAAACTTTTCATCACTTGGAAGGATCAATAGCAGCTTGAGAAATGGTTCTGTTGCAGATTCTGTGAAACATGTTCTTCCTTTGAAGATGATCACTTGGTGATCGAAACACGTGTCGAGGTGTTAAAAATAACGATTTGGTGTTGGGAAAAAACTCCAGTAATATTCATTACTACACCAAAGGTTCCAAACACTGTATCATATGTTCTTCCTTACGAATCAATGGAGAGTTGTCCTGAAATCTTGCGAGGAAAACTGGTTTAGATAATTCAGGAAACACTTGCTACATGAATGGCATTTTACAAGTGTTGTTCATGACGAAGAATTTCAAGAACGAGGTTTTAACGATGAACGGGAACAAGAAAGTTTCCTACGTATTCACCAAACTCAAACACCTGTTCATGCAGCTGCAGTTTCGTAAGAATCTTATCATTTTTCCCTCCAACCGATTTCCTGGAGCCTTTTGAGTCCATTAGATACCCGTTAGGACAACAAGAGGATTGTTCCGAATTCTTGGGATGCTTGTTGAATACTCTTCATGAGCAGAATCAATACTCCTGACAGCTTTGGATTGAATAATTCCGTACAGTTTATCTCGTCTCATGTAGAGTTTGTAGATCTTTTGCTGGAAAAATCCTCACTTGTTTACTTTGTAGTAAATTTGAGAGGTAGGAACTTATCTGTTTTTATTACAAGAAGTAACTTATAAGTGAATAAATACAGTCACATTTTATCATTCGTTTCTCACTTTTCTAACGTTATTCATCTGATCCAATTTGAGCGGCAATATTTTGACCTGTTCCACTAACTTACCAATTGTTTTGTCAATTGTCTCCAACCTCTCTTGTTGAGCAACAAAATTACTGACTCGAACAAAGGAAGATTCATATTTCACATCTTCTCCCTTCAAAATATCCTCCAGTTCGTTCTTCAACTTGTCTATGTCTGCGACCTCAATTTCAGCAAGAGGATCAACGTTATATCTCGATCTCCAGGTCACTGAAGCCGCATTTTGTCAAGACCTCACAAGTTTGTCTCAGTGTTGCATTTATCTCGCTCTTTGTTTCAGATTTTTCAGAGACGCACTTGGAGCCTAATCTTCTCAGTAGGTTTCTTATTTGCTGAGACAGATACTCTGTCATCTGCATTCCATCCGGTGCTAGGGCTATTTCGGTTTTCACGTCGGAGTATGTGTCATTGATTATAGCGAGGAACATGTTCAACACAACGAAAAATACTAGAAAGATGTATGACAGGAAATAAATTGGAGCCAAAATTCGATTTGCGGCCTTAATTTCTTGATAGCCGAAGTCTCCGAGGGTGGTTCTCAACAATGTGAACATTGCCACTCCAAAACTGCTGAAATTTTCAATCTCGCTACCAAAAATCAAATAACCAAGTTCGGCAAATGCAAAAAATATTATGAAAAACATTATGGAAAATCCAAAAATGTCCATCGCACATTTCTTCAATGTGTGCTGTCCCATGGTCCTATTGAAATTGAGGTATTTGCAAATCTTCACATAGATGAGGAACAGATCAACAGCAATCAAATTGTTGTACATCGGATGCATCCAAGCAATATATTCTAGATTACCATACTTGTCTCCGTTGTCCATGATGTCGTATAATTCTTGCTTGATCATCAATATCTTCATTATTGAGAAAGCACCAGTTACCAAGGTCAATGTTATAATAAAAACGTCCACGTTATTCCAGAATCTCGCAAGATACTTCAGCCTAAAGTATAATATCTCACGGATCTCTTCGAATATGTAGAAGAGTATGAACAAATAACAAGCGCATTCGCAAGCCATTACGAACCAATCGTAGTTCAAGCGGATCCTCAAGAGGCCAAAGCTTCGGAAATCGGCATTGGTCATAATACCCCCTGTTGTCGGGACTTCAAAAGCCATTTTGCAGACGGCGAAAAGATCCAGGTTCGCGTTGAAAAGAGCGAAATCGATGAAAATGGCGAAGTCCGCGTAGAAGCCGCCTCCACCGTAAGTCGTAATTTTGCCCCAGTACCAAAGACTTTTGGTTTCGTTTTGGGGGCTGTATACCCAAGCTGTCTTCTTTCCTAGTCCAAAAGTTTCTTTGTCCACTGCATCATCTGAGTACATATCGTTGCAGTTCAAAAATAGTCGACGAAAATATTCATGTACAACACACGAATCATTTTGAACTCTAACTTGTCTTACCCTTGGAACACCCAAAACTCTTGTTTTCTTGTAATATGTGCATAGCATTCTCGTCAGCTTGTTCTGTACTGTAAGTAGCTCCCCAGTAAAAACTATTCATCATGTGTCCTTCTGCGTAAATCCAAAAATCTGCGGCTGTGGTTATTTCCAGGAAAGTTATCTCGGCATCATTCACGGTGTCGAATTGGCGTTCTACAAACTGTTGTGTTAATCCCTTGGTCAAGTAGAAGGCTTTCCTATGGTGGATTCCAGTCACATATATCATCATCAATATCACAAAAATTGAATAAATGAAGAATTCATTGAACATGGTTCTCAAAACTTCCTCTCTTCCTTCCTCTTCAGCCATATCTCTAGTGATCCATCTGGATCTCTTTTTCTTCTTGGGCGGATCACCCTTGGATACCAAAACATTTTTTTCACTGTGTTTTGCTCGGTTTTTTCTCGGTTCTTTCTGTCTTTAATACTAGTGTTAGCCTCAGTTCTTTCCATTCTCTTCGAATTGAAAAATGACAGTACTTTGATAAACTATGAAAGTTGTAGCAACGTCAACTAGCGTTTTCTAATATGCCTGACAACCAGTCCGTGCAAAGCTTATTGTTAAATCATCTGAAAATGGAACTTTTAACGGGTGATGATCAACTGTATTGCCAAACATACGCCAAATTAATTGATTATCATAAGAAAACAAGTATAGCAAACATGACTCAACCTCTGACGAAAGCACCAAACTCTCACGAAGATTCGAAACAGATGAACACTTAAATCTAGCAGACCACTGTTATAATCTTCATGCATTCATTGTTCGCTGTAGTTCTGGCGTTAAATCTGGTCATTATTACGCATTGGTCAAAGACTATACTGACTGGTTTAAGTTTGACGATAGTCGTGTCGCTAAGTGTTCTGGCGATGTCTTGGCAGATCAAGATCTTCAGATGACCCTGGAGCGCCAATTGTTTTTTGTTGTTGTTTCATAATTTCCTGATTTGTATTACTTTCTCGATTTCATGAATAGATATTTTTATTATGACTACAGTCTGGTAAGCAACTCCTAACCAAGTATTTATAACAACGGACATTTAATACCCCACGCTTTTCACGACAAAATATTTCATTCTGATTTCAGACTTATTGAAAGTCATTAGTTACATCAAGCCATAGGACCTATTATCGACATACAACACAATCCTAATTAATTTCAAAAAATTAACTTCATACAAAGATGTGTAGATCATGGAAAGAAGTAACTTTGAGATACAAACTAGTAGAAAAAGACCTCGTGAAACAGCTAGTTTCATATAAACAGTGAATTACACAAAAGTAAAATTCTTTCGCAACGAATACTTCTATATGAACTCTGAACTATTCGAAAAACACTTTTCTGTATTCCGTTTGTATTCCAAATATTCGAATGGAATAATCAAATCAGATATCATTCACAGGACTTCTACGCAACATAATGAAAGAAGTGAAATTTCACTTACATGGAACACTGTCATCCTCACTGCTATACATCAGATGTTCCTCTGTTAAACACTTGCGTTATCGGCTCTTCAGTAGCAAATACCGATAACATTATAAGAAAAAACACTCAATTCGTTCATAATTACTACTTTTTGTCACAGAATGGGTTGAAACCACCCATGTAGCTTCCACCTCGTGTACTTGATACTACGGATATTCAAATTGAGAATTTTCAGATTTGGGTTATTTTTGTTAAAACCATGTGATACATTAGATACATTAGAGCAATTATGGAAAAAACAGAAATTCTTTTATAATGATATTTTCAGGCTATGCATCACTATTTAGCAACAGTTGCTTACATGACTCCGATACAACCAGTTTGAAAGAACTATTTTTTCCGGTAAATTTTCGTTATGTGGACACCCGGCGATTTTGAAAAAAATGTTGACTGTACTTACGTATTTTGATGAGTAGATTACGAATCCGAAAGAAAAAAGCGGCGCTCTCCCTTATTTAAAAAGTTACGGCCCTTCAAAGTTCAGAAAAGGGCAACTTTTCACCCTTCTTTTTCACTAAATAAACTATTTAAAAACACAACCATTTATTCATTAGGTCACCTTTACACCTTATTCCTCCTTCTTTAACACTTTTCACTTCAATAATCAACATTTTTTTTATAAAAATGTTAAAAAATGTACCGAGCTGCTTTTTGGTTACATATCACTGTATTTTACGTTTTTAAGGTTAATGATATGGTTGGTACGACTGATGCAGTCCATATTCCTGAAGTAATTCAAATGTTTTTTACCTTCATTCTTTAGATCGTAAATTGGTTTTTGGTGGTGTATTACGAATTTGAAATAGTGGGCGGCGGCAAATACCAACCGCTTTTTTCTAAAATGTCCCTAGTAACTAACCTAGAAATAGAAGAATGTCACCAGGAGAAACATTCGTTTTTAAATTGAGTTTTTTATAAGAAAAATGTTGATTATCAAAGTGAAAAGTGTCAAACAAGGAGGAATAAGGTGTAAAGGTGACCTAGTGAATAAATGCTTGTGTTTTTATATAGTTTATTTAGTGAAAAAGAAGGCTGAAAAGTTGCCCTTTTCTGAACTTTGAAGGGCCGTAACTTTTTAAATAAGGGAGAGCGCCGCTTTTTTCTTTCGGATTCGTAATCTACGCATCAAAATACGTAAGTACAGTCAAAAAATTTTTCAAAATCGCCGGGTGTCCACATAACGAAAATTTACCAACTTCATAATCGATCTGCTCCTTTATTTTTCCGTCATACAGCTAAATCATCATCTTTTTCAACGCCTTGGATCTTCATGTTCAGCTTTTTGTTGGACCCGATAAGAAGAATCTGGGATTTATCAACTGGACTAATATTAGTTTGAGCACGGAAGGTTTGCTGTAATTCACATTAACATTGGTGTTTATTTTATTGGATTTTATCTCAGATGTTTCACTTCTTTCGTTTGGTTTTTTATGTAACGATGTAGAGGTGTGACGAACACTTGGTTCGAATCGTACCTTTCAGGTCGGAGTGAAATAATGAGGATATTAGGCTGAAATTTGATATGAACACCTCAAACAACTGAAAAGTAAGATATTTTCCGGATGTTATGTAGTCAGAGTAGTTTCAAATGAGTTGGGTTTCCATGTCGCAAAGACCGTTTACCATGCACTTGTTGAATCTCGACTACGTTATGGAATACCTTTTTGGGGAGCATGCAACTCATCCCTTCTCTCTTCTGTATTTATATTACAGAAAAGGGCACTGAGATGTCCCTGTAAAGTCAAACCCAGAGAATCGTGCAGGAATTTGTTCACTGCCAATAATATGTCAACAGTCATCGCACTTTTTATCTTAGAGACAGTATGCCTTATTTACAAACATAAATCGAAGTTCAACTTTGCTTCTACTCCTTATGCTACTCGCAATAGCAATTATACCTTTAGACTTCCCATCCCAACTTCGAATTTAATCAAGGATTCCATATACTATAATGATGGTAAATTGTTCAATCATTTACCAGACCACCTGAAACTAACTTTACTTCATTTCTGGAGTTGTTAAATGGTCTCCTATCGAAATTAGGTAAAGATGGTATCAATGTTATCATTGGTGGGGAGGCTGCCATCACCCTACTAGGCTACCATCACCCTACTAGGGTGATGGCTGCCTCTAGTACATGCATTGATAATTTTCTCGCCTCTGAGGATAATGACTACAGTACAGCAGTAATGAATTTAGGTTTGTCAGATCATTACGCACAGTTCATTGAGATACTAATTCAGATCGGTAAATGTCATACTCGCAAGAACAAGATTTATTTTTCAAATACCAGAGAGATTTTTCAGAAGACAATATCTCCAACTTTAAAAAATTCTTGGAAAAGGACCATTGGCACGATCTTTCAACTGAAACATGTGCCGATGCAGCATACGATATTTTTCACAGAACTATCTTGTACTATATTGAATTATCTTTTCCCATGAGACGCATTAAATCGGGGTCAATTTATAACAAAATCGTAGTACCGGGTGAAATTATCAAACTAAAATAGTTGGTTACATTATATTCTCAATCAGCTAACGTTGACGCATCATATAGAGATATCAGCCAGCAATTAACAAAAAGATACAGGCAACAGTTGCAAAAAAATAAAAAAAAAACAATCGATCTGAGGATAGCCAACTCAACTTACAAAACAAAAACCACATGGCAGTTGGTTAACCAAATAAAAAAGAAACCCAACAAAGTAACAGAAATTTCCTTAAACGAGAACGGAACAGAATTATCCACTAGAGAAATGGTCGAGAAATTCAACAATCATTTTACACCCGCTCCAGGAAAAGTCGGACTTGATCTTGAATTTACGCAAAAAATTATACCTATTTGTTCAACTTCACTATTTTCCCCCCATTTCTGAATTTGAGGTATTAGATTTGATTCATAACCTGGAAACACGTATTCATGTGGGCATGATGGGATATTTAATAATCTTATTAAGAAATGTAGTCAGGAACTGTGTTTTCCCCTGGCTTTTCTAATAGATTTGTCAGTAGAAAAAGGGATTTTCCCAGACAAACCAGACATAAACCCAGTCTATAAAAAAGGTGACCCCCACTTCACTGAAAACTGCAGAAGGAATAAGTCTTCTATCAAGTTTTAGCAAGCTTTATGATTTGAGTATAAAAAATCAACTGCTTTCTTTCTTAACTATGAATAAGTTGCTTACTTCTAGTCAGCATGGTTTCTAGTCAGCATGGCAGAAGTACTGAAACTGCTTTATATAATTTTCAAGAAGATGTAATAACAGCCTTGGATGGAAAAGTCCAGATTTGTGGGCTATTGAATGAGTTGCTAACTTCTAGTCAGCATGGTTTCACAAATGGCAGAAGTACTGAAACTGCTTTATATAATTTTCAAGAAAATGTAATAACAGCCTTGGATGGAAAAGTCCAGATTTGTGGGCTATTTATTGACTTTTCTCGGGCCTTTGATTGTGTTAATCATGCCCTCTTAATTAAGCTCGAGCGATATGGTATAAGGGGTATAGCATTTAATTTAATGAAATCATACTTAGCTGATCGATCCCAGAGTGTAATCATCAACACAACTCAGAGCCAATCTCTCATTGTTAAACAGGAAGTTCTCCAAGGCTCAATTCTTGGACCTTTGTTATTTTTAATCTATGCTAATGATCCCATTAATTTCCTTCTTGACATCTCTAAAGTCCAAGTAATATCATATGCTGATGATACAAATCTACTCATAACTGGCGAAGATACTACTGAACTTGTGATAACATCAGAAATGGAGTGGTCCGAATTAAATCATCTAACGGTAAATGTATCTAAAACCTCTTTGATGAAATTTACTTTGAGGGGAACTATGGAACAGTTTTAAATTTTTAAAGACAATGACATGAATGTATATGCTAGTGAAACGACTAAGTTGCTTGGACTAAGAATCGACTATAAATTGTGATGGGAACCACACGTCGATATACTTTGTGAAAAGTTAAGAAAAAATTGTTATGCGTTAAAGTTCTTATCAAATCAATGTCACGAACACATACTACTAACCGTTTATTATGCAAACATCAACTGTCATCTGCGATATGGTATTCTTGACTGGAGTACATGCACCTCTTGGTCACGTGTTTTCGCTCTGCAAAAATTTGCTGTGAGAATTGTTGCAGGACTAAATTGGAGGCAGTCATGTAGAGAGGCTTTTAAGCGACTGAAGATATTAACTTTGACAGGCTTGTATCTGTATGAACTGTGTATATATGTATGCAAACATGAAGATAAATTCTTCAATATGACACTAGATCCAGAAATCTTCTTGTGCCTGATGTGAACAGAACTAACCTATACCAAAAAAGTCACTTATATTTGGGATGCAAAGTTTTCAATCACCTCGATGTCTCTATCCAAACATCTCCAAATATTAATATTTCCAAATCCAGACTTAAAGCATTTCTTATTGAGAAGAACTGTTACAGTATTAGTGAATTTATGACATAATAGTTTATTTTATAGAGATGTTCTCTTGTTGACAATTCAAATATTATAATTGTGCTGTTGTTTTTCAACTAACAGTTGTCATTTGTACTATGACACTTTTAACCTTTTTCTAATATGTACTTGTTGTGTTTTTTTTCAATTAAGTCTAAGTTCTATGAATTTTTCATATTTCTATATAATTATATATTTTGCTTCTTTTATATTAATAACTTATGACTGTGTTTATATTATTTAAATTCATTTCTATATTAATTATGACGTTTTTGTCCGTTACTGCTGAAATGTATTCATACATTCATGCTTTTTAACTGAGGACCGAAGAAAATATTGCGGCTGTATCCGTCAGTGATCCTAATGACCGTGAAATGTCGATTCACCGCCGTTCGCAACAATTGGGCCTCTGTTACTCCACTACGTGGAAAATTTTGCGAAAGGATTTGGGTGTAAAACCTTATAAGATTCAGATGGTGCAAGAATTGAAGCCATACGACCTCCCATAACGTTTAATATTTGCTGAATGTGCGCTTGTAAAGTTGGAGGAAGATCCACATTTTTATCGAAAAATTGTGTTCAGCTACGAGGCTCATTTCTGGTTGAATGGATACGTTATCAAGCAAAATTGCTGCATCTGGAGCGGAAACTAGCCACAAGCATTGCAAGAGCTACCGATGCATCCCGAAAAAGTCACTGTTTGGTGTGGATTATGGATCGATGGCATCACGCGAAACAATAGCCCAATTAAGGGCCGCCTTCGGTGAACAGTTCATCTCACGTTTGGAGCCCGTCAATTTGCCGTCTAGATCGTGTGACTTTACGCCTTTGGATTATTTCTTGTGGGGTCATGTTAAGGCTCATGTCTACAGGGTAAACCAGCAACGACTGACGCTCGGAAGCCAATATTGAAGCATTTATACGTGAAATACCGGTCAGTATGTTAGAGAGAGTGTGCCAAAATTAGACCTTGCGCATGGGCCATCTAAAGCGGAGCCGCGGACAACATTTGCATGAAATCGTCTTCAAACAATAAATTACACAACAGAACAAAAAAATATTTTTTTAATGTTTCCTACACTAAATTAGTCAATTTCTACTAATTTTGGGGTGATAAAAACGAAAATAACAATGAAAAATTTTTATTAGCTCTGGTTTTTGAGATACACAGTACTTAATCTTAAAGAGTAGTTATACTATACGTGAAAAGTGAAAGTACATAAAACAATATTGTTATGTTTCTTTTAGAATATTTTAAGTACAAAATTAATAAAAAAAACATTATTCTTAGTGTTTTGACAAATAAAAGAAGTTTGTACCACCAAGTTTCAATTAAGTCCATCCGATTCATTGTAAGATCGCTGTCGTTTAGCTTGTCTTTTATAGAACACTTCTGGAGCATCCCTACACACAGACCAGCAGTAGTCTGCAAGCATTGCTTCATTCCAACGGCCCTGATATCTCTGTTCCATCAAGGCTATGTCTTGATGGAATCTTTCTCCATGTTCGTCACTCACAGCTCCACAGTTTTGTGGGAAGAAATTAAGATGAGAGTGAAGAAAATGAATTTTTAAGGACATGTTGCATCCAAGTTGGTGGTAAGCTTGAAGAAGCTCTTTAACCAATGCTGTGATGTTATCATCTCTTTTGTTACCTAAAAACCCATGTACAACCCCCTTAAAGGCTTCCCAGGCTCTTTTTTCATTTCCTGTTAAAATCATGTCAAAAGCAGGATCATTTACGATTTCACGGATTTGAGGCCCAATAAAGATGCCTTCCTTGACTTTAGCATCACTCAACCTGGGAAACTTTGCTCTCAAGTACTTAAAAGCTTGTCCTTCCTGGTCCATGGCCTTCACAAAGTTTTTCATTAGTCCCAACTTAATATGTAATGGGGGAAGGAGAACATCCTTAGGATCTACAAGAGGCTCGTAAACTACATTTTTCTCATTAGGGTTTAGGTCTCGTGTAGGCCAGTTCATTTTTTTATAGTGAGATTTTCTATCCCGACTGTCCCACAGACACAAAAAACAACAGTACTTGGTGAACCCTAATTGAATTCCTAGGAGTATAGCAATGACTTTCAGATCACCACAGATGTGCCACTTGTGTTGTTCATATTTGATTGATTGGAGAAGTGTTTTCATATTTATATACGTTTCCTTCATGTGAACTGCATGACCTATAGGAATAGAGGGTAGCTGATTTCCATTATGCAGAAGTACAGCTTTCAAGCTTAGTTTTGAAGAGTCTATAAACAGTCTCCATTCAGATGGAGTGTGATCCAAATTCAAGCAGTCCATCAAACCATTAACATTAGAACAAACTACGAGGTTTTCTTTTTTCATAAAAAAAGGAAGCAAATCTTTTTGACGCTGTCTGTACTGAGATATTTTCACATCATGTTTTAGAAGATTCCACTGTTGTAGTCTTGACCCTAACAGCTCAGCCTTTTCCTTAGACAAGCGAAGATCTCTTATAAGGTCACTCAACTCTGCTTGACTAATTCTGTGCGGATCACTAGACCTATCGCCTACCTCAAAATCAGGGTCATAGGATGTAGAAGGATGGGTTGCTCCTTCTAAACAGTCTTCATCACCTTCCTCTAAAATTTCATAGTTTTGGGGTGGAGAAGGGACTGGCAAATTGTCTGAGTGTGGTACAGGCCGAAGAGCAGATGGGAGATTAGGGTATTTAACCGTTCCTCTTTTCTTCATAGATAAACCTTGCTTAATGGGAGGAGTTAAGCAGAAATAACAGTCGTCTGTATGATTGGTAGGCTCACGCCAAACCATAGGTACTGCAAAAGCCATTGCCCGGTTTTTATTTTTCAGCCACTCTCGCAATATGACGGAACAAGAATTACAACATATATGAGGAGCCCATGATTTATCTTGGTCCCCAACTTTCACACCAAAATAATGTTCATAGGCTGTCTTAACGATAGGTGTTATTTTACGTTTCTGAGCCTTAAATGTTATTTCACCACATATAGCAAAAGCTATCGACAGAATTCACACACTTTCGAGGCATTTCAGATCAGCACTTAAATTAATTTAAAAATCAACTTCACACGATAATTTCAATAGCAACCACGTGCGTACAATTGACAAACTCACATAGGTTATGTTTACTACTTAAGAACAGCTGATGAGAGGGGTGTTATGTAAACAAACATGTGTACCAACTGTTGGTGATGAAATATTTCATTTGTTGAAAACTCAATGTACATATATATAATATAATGATACTATATCTTGAAAACAAGAGCTAATATATAATTTTTATGGTCACTTTCGGTTTTAACACGTGGAAATACATTAAAATCATCTAATTTCAACCCCGAAACAAAAACTTTGTTGTGTTGTGTTATATTGATCGTTCTATAAATTCCAATAAAGATTTCATCAATTTTTTCTGATTGTTTGTGTTGTTTTGAAAATCAAATCCTATCCTCTTGAAAAATAATCCCGTTAGTTCGTTTTTGTTTTCGAATGAAATATCAACATCCAAAAAGTTCCCAAACGTGAAATCAACATTCTTTTCAGGCAATTGGCCTAACAAATATGGAGAGTGCAATACCTGTTTCTCACGTTGACATTAGCCAAGGTCACAGACTTATACACCATCCAGAGTGACGCAGGAAGAAGAATGTATCAAAGGATATCTTTGAAGGAGAACTGCTTGTTGTTAGCCATCAATTCTGTTTTGTACAACCTTCACAGTGTTTCGCATACAATTTTTCAATCGAAGAGAGTTTGTACCCATCTTATAAGTTCTCAGATGATGGTATTTGATATCATGTTCTTGTTTATGTTCACATTGTTTTATAAATTGACTGACTAGATTTATTTTTCATTAGTTTGTATGGTTGTGATACCGATGTATAGTGTCTATATAGTTTGAACTTTGATGCATGAACAGAGAGGTCAACTAAATATTTTTATTCCTCTTGAGTCTTCAACGCTACTTATTTTTTCATTTATTGCAGTGGATATCAAAATCGAGGAGTTGATGATATGTCAACATGAAGAAAGGTACTTTTCCCCAGCATTCAACCGAAATGTTTCTAATATAATACATTTGAAAACAGATCATTCTTTTTGAGCAGTGCTTCTGAATTTTCATCTGCGAATGTATCAACAAACAACAGACATCAAATACGTCTAAAGTTGCTACCGCTGTTGAAAATTGATCGAACAATAAACACATTTGAAGATGCATTTTCAAAAACATTGGTTGTATGACTATATGATAATCATAGTGATGAGTAAGAAGGGGCACCTAACATCTGAGATCTTTGTAGAGTTGCGCCACCACTTTCTAAAGAATCTGGAGCAGAATCGGACAAGCAAACTAGGTGCATCTGGATGAGAGAACTGTAATGTCTCTAGAGTACCAGTAGTGTCTCAACAGAGCTTCCACTTCATGGATTCAAGGCGATTTGAAAATTCACATTTCTAACTCCGTACAAACATTCAAACATTATTAGCAAATATATTTTTGGAATGTGTTCATAACGGGCTAACCCAATTCATAAACCAGTTGACTTTTTAATGGTAAATGTACGGATTCCTTTCACCAATAAATATAGAAAAATCCCCAATAACTTCAGAAGATTTTTTCCTTAATCAGAGTCAAATAATGAATTGTATTTCATTCTCAAATATTTATCAATATATTTCTTTCCCATCACGCGAAATATTCCATGTGCATTCATTGTTTCTTCAAAAGTAAAAGTGGTAAAGATTTTTCGAAATATGTTTTTTTTTATTTTTCAAATAGTGATCGATATTGGAAAGGTTCATTTACAAAATATTTTAATGAATACACCGAAATCTTAGATCTCCAATAAACAAATTCAAAACCATTACGTTACGTCGTCTGCATTGCAAGTGAAAGTATAATTTCATTTGATCAACTACTCTCGGTGATTGCTGATATTTCATCGCCATAAGCCCTAACCCATAAAATGATAAAAAGAAGTAAAAGTGGTATGCGTAAGTGAAATCTCAAGCATAGTTTTCGTATATTCCGAGTATCATCAACTCGTTTCACACGTTGGCATACTTTTATTGCTTTCTTCAACATATTGTCATATTTCCAATCAGTTGCTAATCAAATTATTAATATATTCAATTTCTATTTCTACATGGCCATGATAATGACGGTCCTTTCTGAATATCTAATATATGAAAATTTGCTTTTATCAACGATTCAAAACAATTTCATAAATCATTTTTTGAACCATACCCGTTATCTGAGTGATTTTCAAAAGTTTCAAAATATAAAATAATAAAACCACTCACTATATAAAAATGGGGACGAATTAAAAATATATAATTATAGGCCAATTTCCGTACTTCCTAATACTCGAAGATTTTGGAAAGATTATTGAAAATTTGTGAATATTTTTTCCCAACACCAAACCGTTACTTTAAAACCTCGACACGTTTTTTGATCACCAAGTGATCATCTTCAAGAGGAAGATCAAACTAAACATACTAAAGTTATCCTTATTAATGCCATAGATACGTCTTCTAGGTAACTGCGTCTTAAGTGCCTTGAATTAATTCTACAATATTGCCTTATCTACTAGTCTTAAATTAATTCTACAATGTGTCCTTGTGTAATAGTCAGGTGAATCTACTAATTAAAATATTATTTTAACAAGCTGTATAAAAATTAATTTCACGATATTGCACATCTAAATTTATTTTTGCAATCTGTCCTTATGTAGTAATCAGTAAACCCAACAACATTATTTCATTTCAACAAGCTATATAGTATGCTCTTTGGTGAAGGTCCGTCATCGTTATTCATAATATTATTGTGTTTACTTATTTCTACAGTCTCATAGGCATCTAGTTGCCTGTTGTTGTTAACTTGTCTAACTAATCTTAATGAACTGAGGTCTATGGAATGGTTTTGTTGCAAAATATGATGGGTGACTGCTGATTTTTCAGGTTTTACATATTCTAAGTGTTCTTTATATCCTATTTCAATATATTTTTTCGTCTGTCCATAATATTTTGCATCGCAATTTCGTAGATTCTAGACTTTTCCGAATTCTCGACTTTGTCTCTTGAATTTCTTAAAAGTCTCTGTAGTGTATGACTTGTTTCAAAAACCACCTTCATACGCATTTCCTTAAAAATCTTTCCAAATTTCTTTGTGTATTGGTGGTATGGAACTGAGATGTATTTATCTTGGTTTTTGTCCTTTCTGAAAGTCGAAATTTCGTTCATTCTTAACCTAAACTTCTTTTTCCTAATTATGTCATCTACAATACCCCTCGAAAAACCGTTAGTGGCTGCTATTTCCTGTATTGTACGGAATATGTATACCTGTACGTACTTGTTCCTTTTCTAAATACATCGTGAATTTTATTGATGGAAATCTGTTATTTGAAAAGGAAACAAAGTCCTCAATTAATTGATGGATGTAGCCTTTACTACGTGGTAGGAGATAGTAATGAAAAGGGAAATGAAAATTTCTATGTTTTTCAGTTTATTGTTTTTTATTTTATTGTATAAGTTTGAAAATGTCCATACAGGACGAAACTGCAGTAACGTTAGTTACAAATAAAAGTGGTAAAAAACATAGAAATTTTCATTTCTCTTTTCATTAAAGTCCTCAATATTCAATTTTTCACTATCGAATATCGCGAAAACATCATCCACGTACCTTAGCTATATCCTAGCAAAATTCTTTGACTTTTCTTTGGTTTCCATTTCGAATCTGCTCATGAGCAGGTTTGCCAGGTAGGGGGACAAGGGGTTACCCATAACCGTTTCCTTCTGTTGTTCATAAGAGCAACCTTCTACCTGGAACCGGTTTTGTTTCATACATAAATCAGTGAGAGAAACGAATTCATCAATTTCGTTATTATTGAAATTATTTTTCTCTAGTAATTCCCTGAGGTATTGTGGAATTGGAACGCTAGAAAATAAGGAACTAACATCAAAAGGAACCAGAATCTCACCTTCTTGCAGAAAGATGTTGTATGAACTTTAAGGAGTTTTTTATAGATACAGCCCCTTGAAGGGGGTATATAAAATGTGTATAACAATTTTTTTCACAAGCACTAAAAAATTTACACTATAAAAATTAATCTGACGTTTTGTACTACCAAAAAGACACTTAGCCAGAAATTTATTTGGTTTACACCATGGTTGTAAGGGGTGGAAAACGCAACCCCTAAAATTTATTTCCAATGTAACTTTTTGTCTTATTATTTGTTTACCATTTGAAAATTTATTTCCGATAGCCTGTTTCATTATAAACAAAAAATGTTTCTTGGGTTTTTTGCCCAAAATAAACCAGTTAGCAGCAAAAAGTTATTTTACGAACAACTACAGAGATACATCGTTATAAATGCGAACTGGATTTATTGTTATTTTGTAATTAGTACCTGCATTAAACAATTAAAGGGCAATAAACAAAACTAATTTATTAATAACAAAACACACAACATGTAGAAATCATAGTAAATGTTCAATATGTCTACCTTCAGACATTACGCATGCGTCTAGACGTCGGCGCATTGAGCCACGTATTCGCTCAAATATTCCTGGAGTTTCTCTGATTACCCTGCACGCATCAATGATGCGGTTTCTTAAGTCCTCTACATCGCGAACAGGAGTACGATAAACCAAATGCTGTAAATGGCGCCAAATAGAGAAATCAAGAGGATTGAGATCCGGGATCGAGCGGGCCAGTTCTGTGGTCCTCCTCGACCTATCCACTGATTTGCATATGTTTCAGTTGAATGCTGACGTGCTACTTGACTAAAATAGGCGGGAGTCCCATCATGCATGAAAAACATATCCCCTCTGACACCCAAAGGAACTTCCTCCAGCAGTACTGGATGCACTTCTCTTAAAAATTGAACGTATGCCTCACCATTTGATCGAGGAGGTAGAAAATGAGGTCCAATTAAATCATCCCCAATAACTCCGAGCCACACGTTGAGAGAAAACTGTTCTTGATGGGTAGTTTCGACAATAGCGTGAGGGTTTTCATCAGCCCATATGTGGTAATTATGAAAATTGATAATCTTGTCCCGAGAAAAACTACATTCGTCTGTGAATTCTATCGTCTTCAGAAAGTCACAATTTCTTATAATCATTTTCAGCATCCATTTGCAAAATTCAAGACGGTTCGGAAAGTCTCGCGGTAACATAGCCTGTACTCGTTGCAGATGGTAAGGGTATAAGAGTTGTTCCTTTAAAATTTGAAACACCGTCATATGATCAACATTTAGCTGGAAAGCAATCTTTCTAGTACTGGTAGTAGGTTGTTCTTAAATTAAATTAAGTACTGCTTTCTCAAGCTGTGGTGTTCGTACTTCTCGATGGCGACCACAATCCTGCGTTCTTTTGTCGACTGAACCATATTCTCGTAATCGTTGATGAAGTCGAGCAAATATTCTATGTGAAGGATGCTGCCGTTGAGGATACATTTCAGCATATCTTCTAGAAGCTTCTAACCCATTACCCTGCGACAGACCGTGAACGTAATGCATATCAGCCATTTCCTCATTTGTGTATGCCATTTTAATAACAAGTGAATTATCAAAGTAACAAATTAAGAACAGAACAACACACAATTAGTATTAATTCAATTTCGAAAATTCACAAACTGACAGCGTTATACCAATTCAATTGTCACTATCGCTAATAGCGATACTAGATATACATATTAGTTTCGTATTTTCACATTCATGACGATGTATCTCTGTAGTTGTTCGTAAAATAATTTTTTGCTGCGAACTGGTTTATTTTGGGCAAAAAACCCAGAAGATATTTTTTGTTCAGAATGAAACAGGCTATCGGAAATGAATTTTCAAATGGTAAACAAATAATGAGACATAAAGTTACATTGGAAATAAATTTTAGGGGTTGCGTTTTCTACTCCTTACAACCATGGGGTAAACCAAATAAATTTCTGGCTGTCTTTTTGGTAGTACAAAACGTCAGGTTAATTTCAATATTGAAATTTCTTTAGTGCTTGTGAAAAAAATTGTTATACAAATTTTATGTACCCCCTTTAAGGGGCTGTATCTTAACAAGGGATGCTCCAATGAAGTTTCTTTATATGAAAGATCCTAATTTTTTTTCGATGAGGAATCACCTCCTTGAATGTTTCACACTTATTTAGTTACTCCCTGTATTATATAACATACAAACATTCTGAACTGCTTCTGTGATGTTCCTGTTCATTTAATCTCTAGTATGTGTTATATTTTTTGTTAAATTTGGGATATGCTGACCACAAACTCATTTCAGTGTTGAGTGAATTAGTGATATATGTTGGGGAACAATCTGAGCCTGAGATCTGCTGAGTGGGATGATCTTCAAGACCATTTCTGAAGTCACAGAAGTTATTCTATCATTAATGGATGCATATATTCGGTTTTCAATGAAACGAACTTTTAACGGCAAACCTTGGTTCAACAAAGATTGCGAAGAAGCTGTCGCCTGCAAAAATCTAGCCTACCAGCAGTGGCGCAAAAATCCCAGTACCGAAAACCGAACTAGGTTTGTTAATGCTCGCAACAGATGCAAACTTGGAATGAATGTAAGCAAAGATCTTCACAATCAGAGAATTTGGGATAAACTGCTTGCCAATTCCAATGGGTCTAGATCCTTCTGGTCGGTAGCTGAAGCTGTTAATCAGAACTTTACAAAATCCACAATAACAGGAACGGGTGGTTCAGTTGCAACAATAGTAATAAAAAAGCAAATCTACCAGCTGAACAATTTGCGTCTCACTCCACAGTCGATTTTCTGGGAAAGGCCGCACTCATTATTGCCACAGATTGAACAATAAAACGTGGAATGAAAATATAATAAAACGATTGAAATAATCAAGATAAAAATTAAAATAACCAAAAATTGTTGCTCAATTTTATGTTATTCTTATCCATTTCTTTTCACTCTGTGGTCAATTTCATCTTCTATCTTGATTATTATATTTTATTCGTTCTATTTTATATTCGTTTCACGTTTGATTGCCTAATATAATTGATAATTCAGCTATTCATTTTAATTACCCCCCAAATATGGGGTTCTCTTTCAATGGAAGAGCTTCATGAAGCAAGAGCCAAATCGATCCCTCTACGAAACCCTTCTTCACTTGGAAGGATCAATTGCAGCTTGAAAAATGGTTCTGGTACAGATTCTGTAAACATGTTTTTCCTTACGAATCAGTAGACAGTTGTTCTGAAAATCTTGCGAAGAAAGTTGGATTGGATAATTTAGGAAACACGCTACGTGAATAGCATTTTACAAGTGTTGTTCATGACGAAGAATTTCAAGAACGAGGTTTTTACGATAAACGAGAACGAGAATGTTTCCTACTCATTCACCAAACTCAAACACCTGTTTATGCAGCTGCAGTTTCGAGCCCTATCAGGCTAGCATGGCGCATTCAGCAAAATTGCAAAAAAATACATCAATTTGTAGCTAAATAGTTGCCAAAACAACGATTTGCAAGGTAACTCAATAAATTATATACTTTTTCTTTGATCTTTACAGAAGATTCAGTTAGGTACTATTTAGTTACTAAACCTTGAATTGTTGAAACCGATCGGCCGATTCTCAAGTTTATTTTTCATTTTCCTCGTTCTTGCTAACTTGAAACCGCTTTTTTCTTGAATACAGAGTATTCTAAATTTGTTGCTCAACAGGAGAGTTCTCGAATACACTTGGAGAATTATCAACAAAATAGTCCGAAATGTTCGGTTGATATTTTTATTTTTTCTTTAATTTTCCTAATTTTGCTATCTTAAAACTGGTTTTTTTCTCGAATGAAAAGAGCTGTGATTTTTTGCCAAATTGATAGTACTTAAAGATATACATGATGAACCAACAACAAAAGAAGTGGAACCGATGGGCTGATTTTTGCAGTTTTTATTTTATTTTTCCGGTTTTGAGATAGCAAGAACAGGGAGAATTTGGAAAAATTATAAAAATCGGCCTATCAAAGCCAACTATTTTGTTACTGATTCTCGGAGATTATTTAAGTACCCTCCTGATGAGCAAAAAATTTAAAACACTTTTTATTCCAAATAAAACCAGTTTCAAGATAGCAAGAACGTGGAAACTGAAAAAAAAAAAAGAAAAATCGGCCGATCGGTTTCACCTATTTTGTTGCTGATTCTCAAGGTGTATTTGAGTACCCTCCTGATGAGGCAACATATTTAAAACACTTCTCATTCAAAGAAAACCAGTTTCAAGATAGCAAGAATGAGAAAATTGAAAAAAAATTAAAAATCGTCCGATCGGTTTCAACCATTTTGTTGCTGATACTCAAGGTATATTCGAGTACCCTTGGTAACTTGGTAACTAATTAGCAACTATTCACCTACAAATTGATGTATTTTTTTACAATTATGCTGGATTCGCCGTGCTAGCCTGATAGAGCTGCAGTTTCGTAAGAATGTATCATCTTTCCCACCAACCGTTTTCCTGGAGCCTTTGAAATCCACTAGATACTCGTTAGGACAATAAGACGATTATTCCAAATTCTTGAAGTTCTTGTTCAATACTCTTTGTGAGCAAAAAAATAGCAGAATCAATACCCCTGACCACTCTAGATTGAATGATTCCATACAGTCTATCTCGTCTTGTGCTTGTAAATCTTCTGCTGAAAAAATCCTTTCCTGTTAACTTTGTAGTAAATGTTCAAGAGGTAGCAAAAACGTATGTGAATTTCTGGAACTTCAACTAGCGTTTCCTAATATGACTAATAACCAGCCCGTGCAAAGCTTATTGTTACATCATCTGAAAATGGAAATTTCAACAGGTGATGATCTACTGTATTGCCAAACATACGCCAAACTAAATGACTGTTATAATAAAATAAGTATAGCTGAGGCACCAGTCAATCTAATAATAGCACTGATGAATTTCAAACAAGACTCAACCTCTGACAGAAGCAAAAAAATCTTTCGAAGGTTTGAAATAGATGAACATTTCAATCTAGCAGACCAATATTATAATATTCATGCAGTCGTTGTTCACTGTGGTTCTGGCGTTGAATCTGGTCATTACTACGCATTGGTCGTTTCCAGTCGTTTCTAGAACAAATAATTAAAAATAAATGTAAAAAGCCATGGGTGACAAATGGACTGAAAACGTTTGTATGAAGGTGATTGACAATGTTTCATCATGAATTTCACTAGTTCGGTCTACTATATAAAATGATTTGAAACCCCTGAAACAACTAAAAAAGAAGAATTAAAAATGAATAGCTGAAAATAAGAATTATATTAACCAAAATCAACCTGAATTGAAATAATAGTGAAATAAAATACAAGTAAAAATAGAACAATTGAATAAATAATCCAAATCATACAGAGAAAGTTATCCGAAGACGGGAACCTGAAAGAGAGAACTAATCTACCTATAGAAGTAATCATGGAATTACTAGGATGCTGTGTACGAAACTGTTATTTCCAACTGAAGGACGAATTCTTCACACAAGATGAGGGACTGCCAATGGGATCGCCACTTTCACCAGTCATAGCCAACATATATATGGAGTGGTTTGAAACTCTGGCCATTGAAGAAACCCACAAGAAACCTCGAGTCTGGTTGAGATATGTTGACGACACCTTCATAATATGGAACCATGGGAATACTGAACTAGACGCCTTCCTGAAACACATCAACAGCGTGAGACCTTCCATCAATTCCACAATGGAGAAGGAAATCCACAACGAATTGCCATTCTTAGACGTTTTGGTGAAGAGGACCGACACTGAGTGGGAAACATCTGTATACCGAAAACCCACTCATACGGGACAGTATCTGAACCACGAATCCAACCACCATCAATCGACTAAAAGAGGAATCATCAAAACTCTATTAGACCGTGCTTTTGGGCTTTGTAATACGAAGGAAGGTCTCGAGAAGGAACTAGACATCATCAAAAATGATCTTCAACGGAATGGCTACTCCAAAGCGATGGTAGAAAAGACTTTGGCTAAAAGACAGCAGGAGCCTCGCAAGGAAGAGAAGCCATCACAACCAGTGCTTGCACTTCCCTACATCAGAGGATTATCGGAGAGAATAAAAAGAATTGGTTCCAAGTACAATATCTGAACCTGCTTCAGATCCGGTAACACTATCCGTAGCAGCCTCACGAAAACCAGGCCACCAAACGCGGACTGCGATTCCAAGAATTGCATTTACCGGATACCCTGTGAGTGCGGAAAATCCTATATTGGTGAAACTAAGAGGCCATTGAATGTTCGCATTGCCGAGCACAAGAAACACACACAGTGAGGGGAAACCAGCAAATCAGGAATAGCAGACCATGTTTGGGCCCATCAATACAACATCGAGTGGTCCCAAACTGAGATCTTGCACGGAGAGGAACATTGGTTTAGGAGAAAATTCAAGGAAGCCGCATACATGTTGTCCAACAACGTATTCAGCCAAGCCAGCGTAGAAATATGCAACATATGGAAACCCATCATTAAGCGAAAAATGGCCAACTCCCGCCAAAACGGTCATCTCCCACGGAACCAGTGAAGCGGAAAATGGAAAGCGGGGATAAGTGAAAGTACTCGAACGACCTATAAATAGTCATCTCTCGGAGGAATCAGTCCAGTCATCACCCGAAGACGATTGTAGATACTAACTACTATTTTTAATTATTCAATTGTTCTATTTTTACTTGTATTTTATTTCACTATTATTTCAATTCAGGTTTATTTTGGTTGTTATTTTCAGCTATTCATTTTTAATTCTTCTTTTTTAGTTGTTTCAGGGATTTCATATCATTTTATACATATAGTAGACAATGGAAGTCCGAACTAGTGAAATTCATCCTCTAGAAACCTGCGCTCACTGCATTATATCAGAAAATTCACAAATGAAACATTTTTCTGGAACTATTTCAATGATTACAAAAAAGTTTATCGATCCACTATCAGTCTAGCTAAGAAGATATATTACGGCAACAGAATGGGGGAATCGAAGAATAAAATTGAAGGAACTTGGTCAATTATTAGTGATATAAGAGGTAAAACAAAAAAGAAAAACTCTGAACTCTCACTGAATCCTAATATAATAAATGAATTCTACTGTTCTATTGCTGAACAGTTGAGTAACACAATTCATGCTCCATAAATACTTCATGACATCAAAAACAAAAATACGGCCTGATATGATAACATTTCCGTTCAGATTCTTTTGAATTTACCACTCAATGCTCTAGAAACTTTGGTCGCCCTTATTAATACCTCATTCAGGACTGGCTCATTTCCTTCTTCCCTGAAAACTTCCGTTGTCATTCCACTACATAAAGGTGGTGATTCAGATAATCCCTCCAATCTAAGTTCTATTTCCTTAATACCGACTTTAGCAAAAATTATTGAATTAGTCAAAGTACGTTTAGATGAATTCTTAAAACTGCACTGTAATATAAGCAAAAACCAGTTTAGGTTTCAGGCGGAAAAAGATACAAATGATGCTACTGCCTCTTTTTTATATGAAATTTACTCTGAATTGAATGCTGGTGAAGTAGCTGCCGCAATTTTTTTCGATATTTCAAAGGCGTTTGATTGCGTCAATCATAAAATTTCATTAAAAAAACTTCATAAATATGGATGTAGAGGTGTAACGAACACTTGGTTCGAATCCTACCTTTCAGGTCGGAGTCAAATGGTGAGGACAACGGAACTCTCGGAGAACAGGGCCATTGAATCTGATGTACCACAGGGTTCTGTGTTAGGCCCTATTCTGTTTCTGCTATATATGAATGAAATATCTATGATTGAAATATCTGGTAGTTTCACTCTATTCGCGGATGATACTACAATATTGTAGGAAGAAAAAAACTCAATGGAGCTAAATAAAATAATATCACCCGACTTGAAGAAGGTGAAGAGCTGGTGCGATGCAAATTTACTTTCTCTCAATGCGTCCAAAACGAATATAATATCATTCAAATATTCGCTTGATGAAATTTCAATAGACGCTGCCATATTAAGAAATAAATTAAACCCAAAGTTTCTCGGTGTATTCATTGTTAATAGGCTGGAATTTGATGAACACCTTAAACAACTGAAGAGTAAGATCTCCTCCGGATGTTATGCAGTTAGAGTGGTTTCAAATGAGTTGGGTTTCCATGTCGCAAAGACCGTTTACCATGCACTTGTTGAATCTCGACTACGTTATGGAATACCTTTTTGGGAAGCATGCAACTCATTCCTTCTCTCTTCTGTATTGATATTACAGAAGAGGGCACTAAGATGTCTCCCAGAGAATCGTGCAGGAATTTGTTCACTGCCAATAAAATGTTAACAGTCATCGCAATTTTTAGCCTAGAGAAGGTTTGCCTTATTTACAAACATAAATCAAAGTTCAACTTTGCTTCTACTCCTTATGCTACTCGCAATAGCAATTATACCTTTAGACTTCCCATCCCAACTTCGAATTTAATCAAGGATTAATAATAATATAATAATAATGAGTTTATCCACCATAATGATAACAACAAAAATATTATAAAATAGGGGTGAACAAACAAAGGCATCACAAAAGAAACATTTTCGAAAAAAATGTTTCTTGTGCGTGATATCGCCTAGTATAACATGAATAAATGAATGAATAAATATACAATACATAGATAAATACACGAGTATCGTAAAAACATGAATAAATACACAATACATGAATAAATACACAATACATAAATAAATACACCATACATAAATAAATCCACAATATATAGATAAATAAACGAATAAAATGAATAAATAACTTGACAATATATATATACACATATATACATATACACACACACATATATATATATATATATATATATATATATATATATATATATATATATATATATATATATATATATATATATATATATATATATATATATATATATATACATATACACATATATACGCATATACACATATATACGCATATACATACATCCACATACACATATTTACACACACACATATGACAATGAGCAATATAATATAATATATAATTAACCGGGAGTCGATTATGATGATTTTGATACAAAGAGTAGGAGGCATGATTTAGGTAAACTCAGACTGACTGTGAGCATTATTTATCTAACAATTCGCTTATCACATTTCTCGGGTTGCTATTTATGAAGCATTTCAGTCGTTTTTTGAACATATTAATGCTCTTCAGAGATTTAATCTCTTCCGGAATGTGATTATAGCATTTTGGTGCAAGGTAAGAAAACGATCTTTGTGTTGTTGTTTTAGTCATAGAAGGAAGTTTGTAATAGTTTTTATTTCTGACCGGGATATTATAAGCTTATATCGTCATAGTTACGCTATCAATAAAGAGGGTCATAACTCCCTTGGGACATTATAGATTTTATAATTCCCTCTACCTTTCACAAGTAAAAATAAATAGAAATGAAAACTGAACCATATTTTATTTATTCACATCATTACAAATAATAAATGTACAATTTTGAAATGTTCCCTGAAAATTACTTCCGCCACTAGAAACAATTTCTTCTTTTGTATGGCCGGATCTTCTGTTCACTACAGTCGAGGTACCTGCCTCTTCTGATGACAAAGTAGACAACATACGCGCCGTTTTATTTCTCAATTCGATGCTATCCTCCAAATACCCCTCCGCCACCGTGGAACTTTTCCAACCTCCGTGTCTTTTTAAGTTAGTCATAGTTGCTCCTGCATTGGCTAGAGCAGTAGCAGAAGTGCGACGAAAGCAATGTCCCGTATAGGAAGATGAGTTTGGCAATCCTAAATACATTGCGATTTTGCTGGGGATTTTCCCAAACATGTTTTTTCCAATTGGCTGAGATGTACATTTATTTTGTCGGAAGCTCAAAAAAAATCGTTCAATACCTTTAGGACGCAAAGACATATAAAGTCTTAATAAAGGCAAAGCGGAGAACTCTTTTTCATCCACAACTGTAAATTTCTTCGATACACCAGTTTTACTTTCCGGTACGTTCACTACCATAACGGAATCCCGGTCCTCTATATCCGATATCTTCATATTCAAAAGTTCCTGACTTCTGCATCCTCCAAAATAACCCATAATCAAAACAACCTATAACAAAAAAAGGAAATAAATGCACACAAAAAGGAAAATAAGAAAAAAATTACCTTATGCAATAAATGAATATCATTAGGAGCGTCCTTTAGGAATCTGATAACATCTTTAGGAGATAAAACTGCAGACTTTTTCGGCTTATAACTCTTACTCTTCCGTTTCAAAAAAGCCTGTAGTTCATTGAATTCGGTGATATCTCGTTTCTCATGTATAGTCACCATCGATTTTAGCATTGACCATTTAGTCCATAAAGAATAAACTGACTGAAACGAATAAACACAATTACTACCAAATCTACCGAAAAACATAGAAAATTCCTTACCAGTTCTTGAAAATATGCCAGAAATACAGTTTCAGTGACATCTTTTGGCATAACATTTTTCCGTGTCAGCCAGTCCAGATATATCTTGTATTCTTTTTGGTATACGGCTTCACTTTTCGATGATTCTCTTGCTTGTTCAGCTTTTTTCAAAATATCCTCCATTATATTTGGGGTAGAAAACACGTTTTCACCGCAAACACAGCTTGATAACAAAGTTCTGTTTATAAACAAGTAACATAGCAACAACCTAGCAACAAGAAAACTCTACTATAATCAACGGTACCTGATTCAAATATACCGGGAAGGTAATGAATTGGTACATTTTTCCGTTTCAAAAATGAACAAAATTTTATTGAAATCGGTCAGAAATAAAATTATCTATGTACCACGGGAATTAATGAGCCTTAATAACCTCAGGCAATTGCTGTCCCTCGGGCCAGAGGCCCTCGGGACGTAAACTTTGCCATCGGTAATTAAGGCCCTCCTAATTCCCTTGATACATAAATAACTATTAATTCGTGTGTTATAGTTATGAACAGGGAGTTGGTTGGAGTGTTTTGAAGTATGATATTTGATACTTGTGATGAAGAAGTATAACTGCCTCAGGTCTAAAATCTGTGATTCAGAATAACGTTTTAGAAGGATATTTGAGGTTTTTAGAGTATATCAGCCTTATGAATCTCCTCTGTATCACTTCTAATTGGTTTATGTGCGTCCTCAAAGCTCCACCCCATGCTAGAATCCCGTAGCGTAGATGGCTTTCTACTAATGCATGGTATAACATTCTCATCAGGCCCACAGGTATGTTTTCTTTGAGTTTTCTAAATTTGAATAGTATGGTTCTTAGTTTCTTTAATACGTATGCTATGTGAAGATCCCATTTTAAGCGATAGTCAATGACGATTCCCAAGTATTTAATTTTTTTACAGGTAGTATGACAAATTTTTCAGTGGTGCTTTCTATTTTCAATTCTTGGAAATCGGGAAGTCCAGGTGAGCTGCAGCTAAACGGTAAGTAATGAGTCTTGTCTGTGTTGATTGTAAGTATTTTGTGCTCGAACCAATTTTTTATAATTTCGAAATCGTGTTCAGTTTCAAGTTTCAGATTCTCCCACTTATCAGATTTATAAAATATAGTTGTGTCGTCAGCAAATCCAATTATATCCCCGGAGCATCTCAATGAGAACAATCCATTGATATATATATATATATATATATTAAATAGTATAGGCCCTAGGACTGTACCTTGCGGTACTCCATAGTCAATCGGCTTTACGTCACTGAGTACACCATCAACATTTACTGACTGAGTTCTATTATGTAGATAGCTTTTGAAGAGCTGCAAGCAGATTCCTCTGACACCAATATCTTCCAGTGACTGCAGAAGGAGACGGTGACTAACAGTGTCGAAAGCTTTCGACAAGTCTACAAATATACACAGACAAGGGCTACTCTCATTGAGGGCTTCTGTTATTTTTGTTGTTAAAGCAATTTTTGCGTCTTCAGTAGATGTCTTCTGTCTGAAGCCGAATTGATGTTCTGATGAGATTTTATTTGTTGAGGAAAGAGACTAATCTGTTTTTAATTATTTTTTCAAATATTTTTGAAAGATGGGTTATTAAAGATATGGGACGATAATTACTTATTTCTTGAGTATCTCCATTTTTATGTACGGGACATACTACTGAATTCTTAAATGCTGACAGGAATGTACCTTGTTCAATGCATTTGTTTACAATATGCTTCAAAGGGTCAATAATATGATAACATATAATTTTAATTGTTTCAGCTCTGAGATTGTCAGTACAAACTGCCTTTTTATTTTTCAGTTCTCGTATTATGATCTGGAGTTCAGCTGAGTCTACCGGAGTGAAGACTAACGAGTTTTGTCTTAAGACAAAATCTGGATCTTTTTTGATTTTGTTGGCCATTTTCCTACCCATACCTGAAAATGTGGAATTGAATTCGTTGGCTATATCTCTTCTGTCTGTCAACACCCGCCCACTTTCGTCAAAAACGGAGTCAATATATTTGTGGGTTTTTTCAGTTTTACTAATTTCTTGTACTACTCCCCATAATTTTTTTGTATTATGATTGTTTTGTTCTATTCGATCTTTATAATATTTTGATTTAGTTTTTTTTATGATAGTGTTTAGTCTATTTCTATACATTTTGAATTCAATTTTGAGTTCAGTATCATCAGGTTGTCTTAGGAGAGCTTTTTTCATTTTATTTTTTTTTGTTTATAGAGTTCAATAAACCATCAGTAACCCAAGGAGCAATTTTTTTATGTCTCCTATTGAATTTTCTTTCCTCAGTACATGCATTCACCGAATCAGAAATAATATCAATAAATATATTTGTCGCAGAATCTGCATCATTAGAAGAGAATACCGGGTCCCAGTTTATACTTTTGAACGTATCGTAGAGTTTTTTTTTCATTAATGTACTTGATATTTTTAGTTTGTTGTTATTACGAGTTTCATTTTCTAACATAATTTGAAGAATAGTTGTATAGTGGTCTGTTATTGATGTTTCTAGGATTATTGATATTATTTGGTCTTGAATGTCAACACTAGATTTTAGAAATATGTGATCTATACAAGTGCTACTGTTGGCTTGGACCCTTGTCGGTTTATTGATTGTAGATATACAGGGTGTCCCTGGACTTCCTCTTTTCCTCTCGGGAATGTATAGATGGGGTCAAAATACCACCAGTACTTCATATAACTTTTTTTCATAAAAGTCTTCGTAACCAAGTTACGGGCCCTCGAAGTTACAAAATGAAAAATGTTTTTCTTTGATAACTTTTCAAGTGAATATTCAAAATCATCCAAATTATGGTAATTGACTAAACAAATAAATTCCTTCGATGAGCTTTCATGCAGGAGTCAGTTGTTTTGCTACAAAGTCTGGAACGGACTACCCCCGATGGTCCACACCCCAAAACTTTGAAATGACAGATATTTTTCAATATTTTTCAACAAATTAAGGTTACTTGGACAATTTTATGAATAAAAGTACTCGTGTGGAAAGTCGATCGGAGCAACGAGTCTTGATAAAAATGTAGTTTCACTCGACGACATCAAACCCGCTCGTCCACCATTATTTGAAATGAATAATTATCAAAGCAGAAATAATAATGATAACGTTAATTCAACAACATTTACCCTGAGATGTCTACCATTATTCGAAAATATTAGTTTTTAAGGAAAATGGAAATGATAGGTAAAATGTTCATAACGAATTTTTATAATGCAAACACGTTTAACTAACGAAACTCAAGAGCCTCAAGAGCAAACAGAAATGAAAAATCCGCTACAGAAACTGCTCGATATGACCACCTTCTCTCTCTATACATTTTCTTAGTCTGCGAAGACACCCTCTCTGTACTTGAAATAGCATTCCAGGGTCGTTTCGTATGGCTTCACAATGTAATGTTATTCTATTCAACAATACATCTCTTGTGTGAATAGTTGTAGCGTAAACAAGGCTTTTTAGATGCCCCCACAGAAAGAAATCCAATGGATTTAAATCCGGAGACCGCGATGGCCATGAATATGGCCCACCTCTACCAATCCATCTATTGTGGAAAATATGGTTCAGATGGTCACGCACAATTAAACTAAAATGAGGAGGAGCGCCATCATGCATAAACCACATATCTCTTCGGGTTTGCAATGGAACATGTTCCAAAAGTCCATTCAAATCGTTCTGAATGAACTCCAAATAACGTTCTCCATTCAATCGGTCCTGTAGAACGAATGGTCCTATAAGATGGTTTCCTATGATACCAGCCCAAACATTCACGTTGAATTTCCGTTGGTGTTTGGTTTGCAATATCCCATGGGGATTTTCTTCGGCCCATATATGGAGATTATGAGAGTTGATAACTCCATCTCTACTGAAACCTGCTTCATCAGTGAATAAAACTCGATTAATAAAAGTCATATCCTCTTTTTGCCTATCCATGAACCAATTGGCATATTCCAGTCGTGCTGGAAAATCTTGAGGTGTCATGGCATGTACCTTCTGGATGTGAAATGGGTGGAGCAGTTGTTCCCTAATTATTCTATGAATAGTGGACTTGGATGTATGGAACTGTTCTGATAGATTTCTGATGCTCATTGAAGGATCATCAGCGACGGCTTCCAAAATATTTTCCTCCAATACAACGGTACGTACAAATTAATTATCAATTATTACATACCTGTCTCCCTCAAGCTGCGATCGACACGCTCGAATGTTTCTCTTGACGGTACCGTTCGATTGGGAAAATGCTCGGAATACAGACGACGAGCTTCTGCAGCATTACAAAATGCTCGTCCATAAAATACATGCATATCTGCATATTCATTGAATGTAAACTGTTCGGCCATATCAAAAAAATTCAAAATATCCTATAGAATATTGACAATACAATGATAGTCATATGACATCGCACCACTCAACAAAACAAAATCGCATTCCAGTTTCTCATTTTTTATCAAAACTTTCTAAAAGGTTTTTTTGTCAACATCTGTGAAAGAAATGGAACATAATTATTCCCTGGATATTTTTCACCTGATCATGTGCAGCCGTTTTTGTAGTTCATTCGTTTGCTTTTTATTAGTATAGTAAATATTTTTTCCGATGTGCGTTTTTTCAGCTAAATTTAGATTCGTGTTAAAGAATTTCTCCCATAAAATTATAATTATCAGTGAAACTCCTCAACAGTTTAGCTGTGAAGAAGAATTTGAAACATTCGAATGTTGAGTTTCATGAGATTCAGATAACTGATCAACACGAAACGTGATTATTCCACACGTATTATGTACATTCAAAATATGGAATGAATTCGATATTTCATAGTAGAGTAGCTTGTTAGTTTAAAAACACCACGAATCTACAGAACTTGATATTTCTTTTGAAAAAATATCTGCTATCACAATTGTGACTTAAACTTCCATATAGGTACTGTACTTTTTGTTTACGACTTCATTTTAGCATACTTTGTATTATTCCTGTTATAAATGTTGTTGAATTAACGTTATCATTATTATTTCTGCTTTGATAATTATTCATTTCAAATAATGGTGGACGAGCGGGTTTGATGTCGTCGAGTAGAACTACATTTTTATCAAGACTCGTTGCTCCGATCGACTTTCCACACGAGTACTTTTATTCATAAAATTGTCCAAGTAACCTTATTTTGTTGAAAAATATTGAAAAATATCTGTCATTTCAAAGTTTTGGGGTGTGGACCATCGGGGTAGTCCGTTCCTGACTTTGTAGCAAAACAACTGACTCCTGCATGAAAGCTCATCGACGGAATTCATTTGTTTAGTCAATTACCAAAATTTGGATGATTTTGAATATTCACTTGAAAAGTTATCAAAGAAAAACATTTTTCATTTTGTAACTTCGAGGACCCGTAACTTGGTTACGAAGACTTTTAGGAAAAAAAGTTATATGAAGTACTGGTGATATTTTGACCCCATCTATACATTCCCGAGAGGAAAAGAGGAAGTCCAGGGACAACCTGTATAACCATGCTCATTCAAAGTATTCAGATAATCCGAACATACATCTTGGTCGGGATCTAATAAATTGATGTTAAGATCTCCTGCAAATATACAGATATCATCAGTATTCTTGGTGTTTTCTAGAAATAAATTCAATCTATTTATGAATTCTCTAGCATCTGAATCTGGGGATCGATAGATTGCTGTAACAATTATATTTTTTCTACCTGTAGTGGATATTCTAATGTCCATTATGTTAATATTATTATAAATTTCATTCCGGTTAAAAGTGTAATTCAATGATGTTTTCACATAAACTACAACGCCATCATTTTGATTATAGTGACTTTCATTGTATAGCATGTCATATCCGTCAATAGTGTATAGAGTTTGGTCAACAATATTCCATGTTTCAGTGAGAATCAAACAATCTATGTCTGAATTCAACCCTTGTAGAAGAATTTTAAACAGATCAAGATTTCTATTGATGCTACGAATATTCATGCTTAATATTTTGAAGTTATTGTTCAATGAATTGATAGTTAAAACATCAGTGCGTTCCATAATATCTTCCAATGGATAAGTTATTATTTTGCTGACTTTGAAATCGCGTATATACTGATCCATTTTTGAGTTTTATAATTAGTAATAGAGTAATAGAATTAGTAGTAGAGTAATAGAATATAGAGTATGATCAACAGATTAATTAATTAGGGGATTTGACCCAATCTGGGAAAACGGTGTGAAAACGCGGTGATTACTTCGATGTTGAGTTGTCTCTTGTGTTTGGTCGTTCGGTGGCGTTTTCCTTGATTGGTTTTTTTGTCGTATCTGTTTTTTGTGGTATTACGAGGGTTGTGTGTTATTTCCTTATATTTAACGGTTTTTCTTCGTGGAATTTGGATATTGAGGGGTGTTTCTTCACTTTCTCCTTTCTGGGTTTGTTTTTGTGTATTCAATGCTGTACCTGGGTCACTGTTTGCTTTGGTCCCTTCAAATATGATAGGGGTTGATTCTAGTTCGGCAGCTGTATAAATTTGGTTGTCAACAAACAACTTGTTTTTTATGAAACAATTTTTCTCTTCGTTTTCTCTAGCAAGATAAAGATGTCTTCTGAGGATTTTTCCTTCTTCTCTTTGTTGAACTGTTAAGTCATTTGCAATGTGAATTTGCGTACCTTTTAATTTACTGGCATTTTTCAAAGCCATAGACTTCTTGAGGAAAGAGGTGAATTAAATTTTTAGCGGACTTTTTCCAGATTTGCCTAAGGAATACACGTTGTTCAGATCCGATTCATCTAGGTTGATATCTAAAAGATTTTTTAGGATGTTTATGGTTTCTTCTGCTTTCAGTGTTTCGTTGCCTCTTCTTTCTATGCCAAAAATCACGATGTTATTTTTTTTTCCTGCTCTTTCGAGATATTCTATTTTGCTTTTTAGTTTTTGATTTTCTCTCTCAACCTTCTCGACTTTGTGTTTTATTTCCTCTATTTGAAGAGATATCCATATAATATAATGGTGGTAAATTGTTCGATCATTTACCATTAGAAATAAGATCTGCAAATTTAAGCAACATTCATTTCAAAAAGGCGGTGAAGAACCTACTTGTTGATAAACCCTATTATAGTTTGGAAGAGTATTTTAGTGAATCCTTTTAACAAAATATTAGCAATATATAAGCAATTTATTCTTTGTACTATCACCTTATACATGGTGGTATTTAATCTATACATTTTTAGAACTTTTTTTATATTTACATTCATACATTTTTGGAACTTTTTTATATATACATTTATACTGTTTTAGTATTTTTTCTATACTTATTAACATCGTATTTCTTGGACTTTGTCAATAAGATGCAAATCTACGGGCAATAAAGTATATTTTGAATTGATTTGATTAGGTCAAACACGAAACGGACTAGTTTAAGTTTGACGATAGTCGTGTCACTAAATACTCTGGCAATATCTTGGAGCCTCTGGAGGCGCCATACATTCTATTCTCTAGAAGAGAGGACATTGGCAGATCAAGATCTTCAGATGATGTGGTGCTGCAGGTTTTTCCGGGTTTTTCTGCAGCTGAAAAAGCAAATGCGCCTCTGGAATCAATGACGTCGCCCCGGAGCACCAATTAATTTTTGTTGTTTTATAATTTAATGATTTGTATCAAATTTTAGTTGTTCTTTCATAGATTCCGAATCATGGTGGAATCATATTATACAGTAAGAGTCCGAACTAATAAATTTCAGCATAGAATAGGTTTTTCAGGAAAATAAAATATCACAGTAAAACTAAGATTCGAATATTTTTATTGGATTCATTTGTTAAGGGCAACGATGAAACAATGTTTTAATACGAATCAAAATACTTTTACAATCATTGCCTATGGAACATAAAAAATTTACAACAGCAAATAGGAGCTTATATTACATAACGGTGACAGTCACTTTGTTTTCCAAGCGAGAATTCAGCAGTCTAGTCTAGTAAAATCGTTTTTATAACGAAAGATCACGCATTCGGTAAATGCTATCAATAAATACGAAAATTGTGTAACGTATGATCACTGTAGTACCCGAAATACAGGAGTCCTGCATACAAGAACCATTCAATAAATTGAACTAAAGGTGGATTAGTAGAGTCCGTCCCCGGTCGGGTCGTTCAGCCATGGGTAGTTATTCGGACACCTAACGCACGTTTGCAGATTGATCGTTTCTCCGGGTACTTCTGAAGATGTCAGTTTACATGTGTGTGGTACCCAACATGCTGGAATTCCCTCTACAACGCACTTCTCCCTCCATGGCTCAAAGTTCTTGGCCTCTGAAACAGTTCTTGGATTCTGGATCCACTGAATTACTTGCGTCATCGTCACGAAGTATACGTCATTGTGGTTGGATAAAATCTCATCCACCCAGTACAGGAAAGCATCCAGGAACTCGGGATTATTCTTCAACCAAGCGGCGTGGAAGTACAGTCCCAAAGGAGCTCTATTCTCGTTGTAATGTCTGTCGAAGTTGTGATTCAAGAAGTTATAAAACTGATCTCCAGTGAGGATATTCGAACAAGAATCCACCATGGCACACCCAGGCAAGTACTCGTCGTTCTCTGGATCTTCCCTTCGATCTAACTCGTTCAGTACCATTTCCCAAACAGCATGAGACCTGGTGGGGCAGCTTTGGAGGTTTCCGTGACATCTATGAGGCATTCTGAAGTACATGGTGTAAGGCCATAGTGGTGGGTTGTTCAATGGGGCAGTGATTGTGGAATCGTACAAGAAAGCCTCTTCCTCCATCATTGTGAACTGATTATTCCCTCCAACTCTCAGGTAAGGAGCACGGACCCCAACAACACTATTATCAGTGATGTTGGCGAATTTCTCTATGATGATTCTGCTACCTCCCATTTCTTTGACCCAATCATTGACACTGGCGTTCGACCAAAACTGTTCGTCATCATTGTGTCTGGAAAAAATTTAGTTGATTGAGTACATGATTCATTAACAATAACTAAGAAACTAATTAGGGTGGTCATAAGGTATAAGGTGAAGAAATAGTTACATCGTAAGATCGGAGAGAACCCCCTGATATTTACTGTTTGTCCAGAAAATTTGATTTGGACAGTTTCAGCTCAAATGGATAATGTTAAAACGTGCCTTATTGAATTATATTTGTAAACACAATTTTTTTGCTAGAAATCACCGTTTTTTCTCCGATAAAGTGGGAGAAATATGATCCTTGTTTCATTTCATCGAAAATGTTGCTATCTTCAAGTTTTACTCTAACCACTTTTTTGTTAAAACGTTTACATTTCAAGATATCTATTATTTTCCAAGACCTGACATTATCCGAATCCTAAAGTCGCTATTTTTAATAAATGAGTGGAAAATAGCAAGAAACATACTCAATGTAATCACTTCTGATCAGTTTTTTTCCTCTGCACATGATACATCATTAAACAATATATAATTAAACATAAAATAAACATTTTTTCAACTACATATAAAATAGAATGTAGCAAGGGTAGCAGTTTTGATTAGTTGTGGGTATAAATAACAGTTCCTCAGCTTGCAATTTGTACGAGAATTGCTGAGGCAAAATCTGTAGCCGGGCGGTTCGACGTGGATGCTTTGTTCGCTGTCTCAATCGACCGATGTGTGAGTCGGTAGTTCAAGCCACAGGCTGAACGATCGATTTTCACTTTTTATCTTCCAACCCATGTTAAGAATCACACGTTAAAGGTAAGACCCCATTAGTTCTTAGCTCGCACAAGTTTAGTAGTGGTACGACAGCTGCTTAACGCAAAAACATATTTTGAACATATATTTTTTTAAGCCGTATTTTAAGCAGTTAAACAGTGGGGGGGCAATTGAGAAAATATTGGCAATGTGTTTTGATAACACTGCGGTAAATACGGAACTTGCGTTTTGTTTGAGCAATTATTAGAGAAAAATCTTCTTCATTTAGCACGTCGTCACCATATTTTACAAATTATTCTCAAATCAGTTTTCGATTTAAAAATGGGCACAGCTACTGGCCTCCCACACAAATATTTTTAAAAAGTTTCAGACTGGATGGTCGAAGCTAGACAAGACTGATTACAAAACTGCTATTGAATATAAAAATATTAGACATAAAATAGAAAATTCAGATGAAAATCAATTTTTCTTGAAGAACAATCTAAAATCCGACAGCCAAATAATTTGTTGAAGTTTCGTTAATTGTTTCATAGTGTGGTATATTTATTACAATTCCAAAACAATAAAATAACTGTTATAAAATCAAATTGCTTCCACTAATATGTATTTGCTGTCGCCAAGAGTGAAATTCAGCATTTAAGAAAAATCAGCTGACATTGATTTTTGAGGTCGTGTAATGAAGTATAATTTGTCAGTTTTATTTGACTAGCGTCCCAATAACTATATACCTAATAACGTCGGGTAATATTGGTCAATTAAGGAAAGTGGTTCGTTTTAGACGAAGACCAATATAACCTAGTACCTCAATTTTGTTCTTGCTAAAAACAGAAAAAGGTTATTGATGAGCAAAATCCGTGGATTTAAGTGGAGCACCATGAGTGTATATACTCAAATCACTAGCTCAAAACTCCTTCGAAATTCAGCCTTCATAATCCATGAAAGGAGCTTCTTAGCCAAAACATCCTGACAGTTAATATTTATCCAAACAATACGTGAGAAATCCTATTTTCATTCTTATAGAAATATGTAGCTTTGAAAGTAGTCCGACTCTGTTTCTTAACAGTTTTATAGGGGTAACATATAAGCTAAAATACGTTAAAACTCTTGCTATTGATAACAAATTATTTTATATAAAAACGCCATTTTAAAATGATAGCAATTCGGAATACTGACATTAGATAAGCTGAGAATATGAAATACTGCACATATACTGATATTTACAGCAGAAAAGTACATAGATATTATAAGATTATATTACTTAGAACAAACAGAGTTGATTGGCGACCAGAAAATAATACGTCGACAGAGTGAATTTTGGATAATTAAGAATTTTTCCAAAAATTTCAATAAAAGAGTGAAGCCCTTGAATTTTACTAATGATAAGTTGTATATTCGTCAATAAAATTTCATTCGCAGTTAAAGTATCAATCTTAGAAGCACAAACAATGTCTTTAACGGTTTTTATAAGTACAAAAGTGGAATTATTAAAATGGTCCTACCTTCCTATTCGTTAGTTTTTAGTTGGTGAAAAGTTTTGTAATAATTGGCGAAATGTTTATGAAACTGTTTTGTAGTGTTGGTGAAAGGCCTTACAAAATATTAATAAAGACTACAATGTTTTATAAAACGGTGCTAATTTTCAATTTATAGCTGTTTTATAAACACATTGAAAACATTTATCTCTCCGAAACGTTTTCACAACCAATATAAAATATAAAATTGCTAGTTGCGTTACCACTTCAATTTGATGATTGATTGTAAATGTAAGTGATAATAATAACTTCTTTCTATTATAATGCTTCCTTTTTTATATTCGATACGAAAAAATTTTGAACATTATTTTTTCTTGTTTTCCATAGCTTTTTGCTTTTATGTTCCCCTAAATCCTTCATTTTCAATTTGTATTGTGCTGTATTTACTTTGAAAACAATTTTAACTACTCTCTTTTTATGTACCAATTGAGAAAATAAATACAGTTAAATCTGGACAGCAGATATATCAAATCTTGCGATGTTGTTTCGTATTTCATAAAAAAAACATTTCCATAAAAAGTTAAAACTCCAACCTTGATGAGACACGGGTTAACCTCATTCAATTGAGCTGAAACTTCACCAATCTCATTTCTTAGCCAATGGCAGCTTTCAAGGAGATCTCCTCAAGAAAATTCTAGCATTGATTTGTTACGTATTTCATAAAAAACATTTTCATAAAAAGTTAAAATTTCAACCTTGATGAGGCACGGCTTAACCTCATTCAATTGAGCTGAAATTTCACCAATCTCATTTTTTAGCCAATAGGCAGCTTCTAAGGGGATCTCCTCAAGAAAATTTTAGCATTGATATTGTTGCGTATTTCATAAAAAACATTTTTATAGGAAGTTAAAACTTCAACCTTGATGAGGTACGGGTTAACCTTATCCAATTGAGCTGAAACTTCACCAATCTCATTTCTTAGCCAACTGGCAGCTTCTAGGGGAGTCCCCTCAAAAAAATTCCAACATTGGTATTTTGTGACCAGTGACCACCATAAAGTAACATGTTAGATTTTCTACCTATAAATTTTTAATAAGTGAGATATCAGAAAAGAATCACTTACGAGATAGAATGTACGGCGATCTCATGACCCTTCCTGTGCATCTCCTGAACAGCAGAATAGTTTGTGTATTTGTGGGATACAAAGAAGGTAGCTTTTATTTGGCAACCATTGGGATTTTTGCGTTCTCCATTGAAGATATTTTTGTAGAGTCCTATGTTGTTATTATTGATTGCGTCATCGAATGTGATGGTTATCATTTGAGGGACATCTTTTGCTGGAAGGTCGTTTGGAATTGATGTACCGTCTTCGGAACAGAAGCAATCTGGGAGGCTACATACTGATGGATCGCATGATGGGGCACTATTGGGGTCGCTGTCGATATCTGAAAAAAAAAGAAAGGAATCATCAATCTGATATTCAATTACTCTATGGAAAAATAATTCTAATTCGCATCATATAAATAACATGTTCCTGAAATACTATTTATGATGAATGAAATCACCAAACTCAAACAATTGTTCATGCAGTTGCAGTTTCGTATGTACCGGAAATTGCGTCAGCGGCCGTTACTGGTCAACAAAAAAAATTCTGTTCAACGACAACACCCGTCCGCACGTTTCACAAATCACCGTCCAAACAATAAACGAATTGACTTGAACCTCTCACCAACCGACTACTATCTTTCTCACCAGTAGAACTTTCGCCAATCAATACCAGGCAAAATAACCTTCGTCGAGTTCGTCGAATCCCGAGCACACACTCTTTATACTAACGGGATCAATCGACTTGTGTTACATTGGCAAAAATGCCCTGGTTCAAAAATGTCGCTCATTACGATTACATTGAATAAGTATCTATTGAGATATTACAGTTCAAAGCTGAATGATAATAAATATAGTTTAAGAAAACTAAAAAACACGCTTTCAAAGAACATCGAACTAAAAAGTTAAAAATATAGCGCCCCCATGTTTTTTTCACAATAATACTAGTATTTTTTGTTTCAAGATTATAAAAAAAAATATTTTTAACTTTTTAGTTCGACGTTCTTTAAAAGTGTGTTTTTTACTTTTTTTAAACTATATTTATTTTTCATTTTTTACTTTCGTATGCTGTAAAAGCGTGTTTTTTAGTCTTTTTAAAATATATTCATTTTATCTAAACTTTGGGATCAATCAGCCGTATATTGTTTAGAAAAATGACCATTGATATTCTCCGATTCCGGAGAAGGAGCCTGAAAATTAGCTACCAAGTACAAGAAAGGCAGCAGGAGCGCGTGTTAATAAAAAAAATGACTTTTTTTCAAATGAAGAAATACATGCAAAGTAAGTTCGAAACATATCAAAGAGGTTACGTGCAGCGCCATCTGCCCGCGAATAGATCAAGCAATAATGTCGATAACTCTGTCAAATACTGATCCCCAGCTTGAGAGTTACAAACAAACAAACATACGTACAGGTGAAGCTAATAAAAGCGTGTTAATTAAAAAGGACAAAATTTTTAAACAACCTAATGCTAGGTATGACTTTCTTCGTGAATCTACAAAAGAAACCCAAGAATGGAGTATTGGAAAACACTATGGCTTTTCAGGAAACTTGATGGCCTCTATAATTCTATATTCAGTATCTTATTTTTAATTCAATTACTTCTCATCAAAATTATTTTGTATTTTTTTAATTCAATTTTTTCCAAAAAATGATTCAAATAATAATGAAAAATGATATTGTTTAAATGAATACTTGTACTATAAATCGAAAAGAAAGTTAGAAATTACTTTGATGTAAAGATATCACAAAAAAAATTATATTTTACCAAATATCTCTTTACAATTTTTCGAATTTAATTTTTTTCAAAAAATGATTCAAATATCAATAAAAAATTATATTGTTCTAATGAATACCTGAACTATAAATTGAAAAGAATGTTAGAAAATACTTTGTTGAAAAGATATCATAAAAAATCTATATTCCACCAAATATCTCTTTTTTTTAATTTAATATTTTCCAAAAAATTATTCAAATATTAATAAAAAATTATATTGTTCAAATGAATACCTGAACTATAAATTGAAAAAAAGTTAGAGAATACTTTGTTGAAAACATATCTCAAAAAAATTCATATTCCACCAAATATCTCTTCCTTTCTTTTAATTTAATCTTTTTCCAAAGACTGATACGAATATTAGTAAAAAATTATATTGTTCGAGAATATGGAGAATGTATTCAACGAAAGTCATTTTTTGTGGAGGAAAAAATCAGTTTTTTATCGACCTTTTTTGGGTAATTGTTACCTTCCACAATCTGTTACGTTTCGGAAGCCAAAATCTGTCGAAGAAGTAAAGAAATGAGCTATCAAAAAAGGAATAACTGCGAATATATTCGAATTTTTTGTCCATTTCTGAAGACGGAGGCAGATTTTGGCCTCCGAAACGTAAAAGATTGTAGAAGGTAACAATTACCTAAAGAAGGTCGATAAAAAAATGGAGAATGTGTACGCCTAACATGCCTGCAAACAAAGGACGGTGACTAATTATTGTGCATTGCGAAGAAAGTAAAGGATGGGTTCCGAATTCTTTGAAATTATGTGGAAAAAACCTGAGGACTGCAATGTTGACTATCATAAGAAAATGGAAGCTGATATTTTTGAGAAATGGTTTGAAAACCATTGATCCCAAATTTGGATGCGAATAGTGTAAAAGTTCTTGACAACGCCTCCTATCATTCGCGACAGACAGCCCATCAAAGTACCGAATAAAAATTCGAGGAAAGATGAAATACAAAGTTTTTTAATGGACAACAATTTGTATTTTGAAGATTACTATACCAAAAACCAACTATTTGAAGTTTCACAGACACAAACATTTGAAAAAGTGTATGCCCTTGAGAGCATTGCTGAAAAGTATGGACTAAGACTTCCCCCCTACTTTTGTGTTTTCAATCCCATCGAGTTGATTTGGGGAAAATTGAAACAAAGTGTCAGGCGTAAAAATGATTTTACAAAATTTGATAAGAAGGTAATAGAGCTAATTGAAGAAGAAGTATCTAATATTACTGAAGAGGACCGGCAGAAAAGGATTAGAAAAGTAATTTTAGTTGAAAAAGACCATATGGAGATTGGGCACTTCCATGTTAACGGTGGAAATATATCGTTTACTTGAACTATGCCAATAACGAATCGAATAATTCATTTAAAAAAAAGTATACAAATAATCGTATTACACTAATCAGCAGTGTTTGTGCAAGTTGACAAGAAACGTTTGAACCGAGCCTAATAAGTATCACGTAATATCAAACCTATAAAACAGGTCATTTTAAAGAACTCTGTTAAGCGAGAAAGTTGTTTCTCTGATCTGCTCACGTACAATATTATCAAATCTTCACTTTCTTTGCAATTGTATCTATACGCACATTATATTTGAGTGGTTTCGTGTTCATTCGCGTCACAGAGTTTTCAAACTTTGCATATGAGTTTGAAAAAAGTGAAACTTTTTGAAGGTCACAAAAATAGTAAAGGGCGATCATTTCATAATAACGAGATGCATAATAGAGAGGCAAGCTACATTCTTGAATTGGAAAGTTGCCGGTAAAGAAGCGGCGCTCCCGCCTGATGGGATGTAGATACCAAGGACATCGAAAGTGATTTCTTAATGATTACTTTCGCGTGAGATAACGAATAATGAGTTCCTTATGAAGTATGCAAAAATCACAGATGACTGGTTTGGTTTCTGGTCATTTTGGTGGATAATTATCTTTGATAGATCGTGTTTAATATAATCGTTTTAAAAATGTATTTCTAACAGTTTAATTTGATTTAATTCGAAACGTTTTATTTACGCAAAAAACCTTTTTTTAAAGAGAGAATGAATTCCAAATCAACGTGACACGTAAATTTGAAACAAATTCAATTTGAAATTATAACTAACAACATATAGTCTTGGTAGATTCGTTTGGCAACCTTTTTTTACAGTATTTGCATTTTATTTTGTACTTTTCAAAATACCCAATGAAATATTACGTTTATGAATGACTGATTTTTTCTTTCGATGGGAATTATCCAATGTCACTGATAAATGTTTGAAATATTCATATACTCTTTCATATTTCAAATAGTATGTATAGTTCAAGTAAACGATATAGTACAACCTACTTTCCAACAGCCCCCCTTTAATAATTCAGTCAGGGGGCTTACTAATTTTGTTATTCAATAATCATTTCTGATTATATGAAAATCACAATAACTATAACTCGTTTATAGAGGCGAGTGGGAAAGTAGGGATTCAAATAACAGGGTGACAATTGAAAATACTTCTAAATACTACTTACTCGTATATATATATATATATATATATATATATATATATATATATATATATATATATATATATATATATATATATATATATATATATATATATATATATATACATACACTATATATACACATATATACATATATATATATATATATATATATATATATATATATATATATATATATATATATATATATACACATATATACATATATATATATATATATATATATATTATGTATAATAGTGGAATGGAATAACGGGGTCTCTCAGTCAAAAAATAAAAAATCAAAAACTCTGCTTTACTTTGCCAAGCTTTCGCTTCTAGTGGGAAGCTTCTTCAGGGCAGTAAAAATGAGTAAAAAACAATTAATTGAACATATAAATCGACGAAAAAAGTTAAACATTAATGGATTTTTTGGTTTGACAAATGTTATTCCATTCTACTGTACATTTCTCCAGTCGCAAAGATTCTCAACTTTATATATATAATATATACATATATGTACTAACTTTCTTCGAAAGCTTTCTATAATTCCTCTTCCAAATTATCTGTTTCACTATCACTGTCGTCATTTGAATTAATAATGAATTTATTTCCACCATTAATATGGAAGTGTCCAATCTCTATGTAGTCTTTCTCAACTAAAATTACTTTGTTAATCCTTTTCTGCCAATCTTCTTCGGTAATATTAGATACTCCTTCTTTAATTAGCTCTATTACCTTCTTATCAAATGTTGAAAAATTATGTTTACGCTTGATGCTTTGTTTCAAACTCGATGGAATTGAAAACACAAAAATAGGGGGAAGTCAGTATGGTGTGTCCATACTTTTCAGCAATACTCTCAAGGGCATACACTTTTTCAAATGTTTTGGTCTGTTAAACTCCAACAAGATGGACCGAAGAAGAAGGGGTCAACATAAGTCCATCCAAATCGACCATAGTAGCATTCACCAAGAGGACTAAAACGGAGGGTCTCGAACCTCTGAAACTTCGAGTTGAAGAAATACAAATGTCGGGGGAGGTTAAATATCTGGGAGTGATTCTAGATTCCAAACTGACCTGGAACCAACACTTGGACAGGATAAAGAGGAAAGCGGAGGTAGCACTGATGCTCGCCAGACGCACCTATGGAAAAACATGGGGGCTAAAACCAGACATGGTATATGAGCTATACATGATGGTGGTTAAACCCATGATAACAGACGCATCTCTGGTCTGGTGGCCAAAGATGAAGCAGGCGACCGCTATTAACAAAATAGGCAAGGTGCAAAGATTTGCATATTTGGGAATAACGGGAGCAATGAGAACTACCCCAACAGCTGCATTGGAGACACTCCTGAATCTACCTCCTTCACACTTTGTGATAATGGGGGAGGCCAGGATGGGCCAATTCAGACTGGAAAACTCACCGAACTGCAAAAGATCGGACCGAACATAAAATCTGAAACATGTGGAGGAGCACATATTGAATATGTGCACGGACTACATGACACCGAAGTACACCTTCAACACAAACTTCACGGCCAAAACCAAAAGCCATGAAGAGTGGAAGGCCATTAGTCATCCCGAAAACATGTTTGGAAAAAACACCTTGTATACAGTTGGATCGAAGACCAAATATAGAACGGGAGCTGTAATATACCGAGCGGATAGTAATTTGAGCTAGAGTTATCCGCTAGGACTATACACATCCGTCTTTCAGGCGGAAGTGTATGCTACCTTGCAGTTTGCAAGGCTTATCAAATTGAGACCTCAAAGAAATGAGCGGATCATTATTTTAACAGACAGCAACATCGCACTAGGAGCTCTGACAAACCCGAAGGTGACATCAAAACTGGTCTGGGAATGCCATGAAGAACTGAATGAACTTGCAAACAGGAACAAATTATTTTTATACTGGGTGCCAAAGCATTCAGGAATCTCAGGTAATGATAAAGCTGATGAATGCGCTAGACACGGATCATCAACTTCCTGAACCAGCTCTGGGGGTACCAAAATCATTGGTACGAAACCAGATTAGGACATGGACCAATAAGAAGCATACAGAGTACTGGCCAAAGTACCTGGCAACAAACACAGTAGAACCTTCATTAGGGAACCGTCCGAAAAAAGAACCAAAGAACTACTTCGATATAGTAGGGATCGGCTCAGAATAATTACAAGGTTACTAACCGGTCATTGTCCGCTTAGAGCATATCTGAATAAAATGGGGATGTACAACGGAGACCTCTGCTGTAGATTATGCAACGAAGGGATAGAAACAGCTCTACACATCTTATGTGAATGAGAGGCACTGAATCACAGGAGGCAGGCAATATATGGACGTTCAAAGTTACATCCAGAAGAATATGACGAACAACCAACACGGAACCTGTACAAACTATAGTATTATTTGATACCCATATTGAGGTAGTTGTGAAAAATATGTAAAACGCCATTTTGTAGATACGACCATCTTGACTCTGCATCTTTCTCAAAGTGTACTACTATTCTACTAGTCCAGCCCGATCATTTGATACCTATATTGGGGTAGTTGTCAAACAATATATAATCCGCCATTTTGTAGCTGGTACCATCTTGGATTAAAATGATATAGAATTTATTAGATTGTATTGTCATCAAAACTAAATGTGTTTACCAAAGAGCAGATCAATTACTAAATTTGACCAAAAGAAATAAACAGGGTAAGCTAAATAAAACCGTTTAAAAAAGTTACATTCTTTAGCATTTACCTCCGCACTCTACAGAGAACAATGGGAGCATTTCAATCCCTAAATAGTGAATGAAGGTTTCGGTTTATTAAACCATTCTTAAAAATGGTCAAACTGCGTCTCAAGTAAATTGACGCAGTTTAATGCAGTCAGTTTGCTTGAGAGTGGTTTAATGAACTGAAACCGGTCGTAACGAATGAAAGTCTTAGTAGAAATTGGAAAAAAAATATTTCCCTATCTATGAATTTCCCTAAAATAAATAGGTCATCAATCGAACAAACTAAGTGGTAAAATGGTTATTTTATCAAAAGAGAATACTCCTTTTGCTATTACTGAACCCCAGCTATCACTCAAAACGAATCAATTTGTTAATTTCAAATCCATTTTTTGGTGATATTGACAGAAACATATGCCATGCAGTTTAATCCAATAAGTTGTGACGTATGATCTGCATCCGGTAAGTACTGTTATTGTGGCCTTGAAAGTAGCTATACATTATCCTACCACACACAGACATTTCAAAAGTAAGATGGGATAGTATAAGAATGCCATCAGGTGTAATATTGGTGTATTGACGCGCATTCACAACAGTCATGTAATCGCAAAAATTTGCAGCTTAACTTTCCCTTTTCCTCCTTTCCCATGCCTAGTGACAAATGGAATGCAGTCCGATTATTTCTCGTCGCTCGTCAAGATAATACAGCGCAATGTTCAGTGTCGCCAAGAAGGCGCAAAATCTGCGTATTTTCAATATCTTCGCGCACTTGTCGCGCTTTTTTTCCAAATTTTCACGCATTTAACACTCTGCCACTTTGTCTTCAGTGTTACATTTTTGGTGGAACGAACTGTCCAAACAGCACCTATTTTGCACTTTTATCTGTGTGCAAAATATGGACCACTCTATGCTTTTTTAACAGCTTTCTACACTTTCGTAGAAAAGTGATAGAAATAATATAGAATGGAACAATGAATCACCGTTTTCGGGTTTAATAATCGTGGTCGGTAGGTTTTGTGCCATATGTTGTGTCTGCAACTGCAATAAATATTGATAAAAGCGAGGCGGCATTGCCATAGCATGACTAACCCACAAGCAGCAAATAATTTGTTAGACACTCAGTTGAAAACCTACACATTATGATCAGATTTTTCGAATTTGTGTGGTTATATTTCTTTTGGCGCGTTGGGGCAAAATATGAGGGTAAATTTTTACAATGCGCGCGCACACCGTCACAAAAGACCGGCACTTCGAAGTGAGCTTCTTCTTCTTTTATTTATATGACCGTTGCTTCTCAATCAAGCGCATTTGGCCAGACTCCTCCTGTCCATAATGAACAGAAGCTTCGTCAGAGGGTTCAGGTGTCGTATTCGAGGCAATGCTGCCACCTAAGTTGACAAAGGTCGTTATCGGCACAACCGTCCTCTGTCGCGATAGGAGAGGAAGTCCCTGAAATTAGTTAGTCAGCTAGCGTGAGAAGTAGCAACTGTATTCACGATCATTATGTACTTGTGATACACTGTTTGGAACCTTTCGTGTAGTAATGAATATTACTGGATTTTATCCCAGCACCAAACCTTCATTTTAGTTCAGTCTTCGTCTTGAAGATGATCAATTGGTGATCGAAACACGTGTCGAGGTGTTAAAATAACGGTTTAGTTTTGGGATAAAACTCCATTAATATTCATGTATTCACGATATTTATTCAAGGATTTTTAAAACCATTATTGTTAAACTTTCGTTAGTCAATTTATATATTCGATTCATTGTTTTTTACTTATTTTTGATGCCCTGAAGAAACTTTCCATTAGAAGCAAAAGCTTGGCAAAGTGGAACAGAGTTTTGATTTATTGACTGAGAGACCTCGTTAATCCATTTTACATAATATACATACATACATACATACATAAATATATATTTTTTCAAATAATATATCGTTGTGACAACAATTGATTGAATTAACGATAATTTACTGTGATCATAAGTGATAAAAGTGGTTTTTACATATTACTTTTAGTTCGTTTGTAGAATTTGAGGTTAGTTGACGGTATGTATTATCTATTCACATCATGAACAAATATGAATTTTCACATTTTTATTCAATATGTAATAGTATATACAATTAATAATTATTGAAGTCCGTAAAAATTGATTTATTCCAAATATTAAATTAAATCAAATGTTTCATTTTTGAAGTAATCTTTAAATTTCTAATAAAATTAATCTTCAAGTTGTCCCATTCACAGTACAACATGAGGATTGACGATATAGAATAAAAAAAATAACTGTTGTCTACAGCTGCTGAACTGAGTCATGGCCGATGAGAAGCCCCTCCCTAAAGATGTGCAGTAGATGTGTGGAAATCTATTAGATTATTCGAGTCATACTACGTCAAACGAAAGTTTCTATTCCTTTTTTCCTAATACTTTCTTTGTCATACGCAGATACGATTTCTGCCACCGGCCATGACTCAGTCTGTTAGCTGTAATTTCTACTAAATTTATTATTTGTTATGACCGGTTTCCGTTTATTGAACCATTTTCACTTGATAATGGTCTCAACAAATAATAAACTCAATAGAAATTATTTTCTTTATTCTATATTCAAAATGAATAGGTCTTCAATTGAACAACAATATGACTATATTATTAAAATGAATTTTAATAAATATTTGGAATACAACGAATAATCGAATAAATCACAGCGAGAAATAATTTAAATGATGCGTTATAATAAAACTTTCAATGTATCAAATACCTTTTTTCCTATTATTAGTGTCGTTTTTTCTACAAACGTAGAATAACGCGAAGGATAAAATTTTTAGAAAGATTTTTATCTTGTTACGCCAATGAAGTATAACTTTTTACGTGCGTACATAATAAGTATAAACACACACACACTCTTTCAGAATTAACTTGAAACAAAACAAATTTGGCAACGCTGGCAATGATAGACTGCAGACTTGCCAGAAGCTAAGTAGTAGTTTGACGTATTCAAAACTTTCCAACACTGTAGTAGGAGGTTATTCACAACTTGCCTTCAATCATTAGCAAACACTTCACGAAGTGACGTATAATTTTTCATTCATTGGTAGTTTTTTATGGAATGTGGAATATTAAGAATGTCTGCATGGAAAATAGTCACGCCCCAGAAATATCATTGAGTTAGTCGGAAGTAATCAACTTCATCAATCAGGATTCCTTGCATACATCCACTAGCGACATTCTCTTCCAAAGATGGCCTTGCAATAGAGTTAATGTATAAATAACTATGCTACTACGTTGGATTTGAAATACGTCATATGAAACTACCAAAATAGTGACTGGCGGTTCTCAGAATCAATGAAAAAGCGGAACATTGAGTTGAACTGTGATATACGGGGTGTAACAAAAACGTGGTCAAGAATTTAAACATATATTCTGGGGTCAAATTTAACTTACCTCAATGGAAATGTGCACACGAAAAAAAGTTAAAGCCTTCGGAAAGTCCAAAATGAAATTCGATTTTTTCCAAGCGTTGAAATGTGTAATTCTGTGGCGAAAATGGAACAGTGGCTTCCTTATCGTGAGAACATCTTTTTCATATATAACCACGAAATTTTTTCGACCCATAACAATTTTAACTTGACTCCCCAAAAAATTAAATTAGTATTCTGCCACCATTAGTTTTATACATCATTTATAAAATAGCACTTTTTCGAAAAGTCAGGCATTATAAATGTTATTGTATCACAATTTAATTCACACACACGAGTACACATATTAATGTGAAATAAATATATAATAATAATAATGATAAAAACTTGATCATTAATACATAATATCGTCAAGCTTATCTTGGTAGAAAAGTGTGAATATTTACAATTTGTCATCATAATATTCCTGCAGGCTGTAATAAGGTTTCATGAGCACTATATTTTTGACCGACCCCCTGAAAAGTATCTGCTCTATTATCCTGTGGTGAATGGTTGAACATTTTTTCCCTTCGTACATGTTAGAGTGTTTTGTTAGTGTCAATCTGGGTATTGGCAGATGAATATTATTACTATAGTGTTCTGTCTTGTGTTGTGGATTCTATGTGTATCTGGAGAATCAGTGTTATATCTCTTATGAACCAGGCAAACAACTTCGAAAATGAAGATACTGAATAGAGTGAGGATTCGGTATTTAACAAAAAGTTGTCTACAACTATCCCTATAGTTTGCCCCACATAAAAACCGCAAAGATCTCTTTTGCAACACCTGCAAGACCTGATTCAATAGTTGTTTACTACAGAATCCCAAAAATGCAATGCCATACCTTAGATGGGACTCTACTAGGGCAAAGAAAGTCGATCTAGCAGTGTATATATCAAGTTCAATGGAGACAATTCTGACAGCAAATGATCCTGTGTGTTTTATTTCCTAAAACGAATGTTCAAAATGGCCTTCAGTCTCCTGAATACATATTTGGCATCGTTCCAAAAAGAAAAACCTAATTTTTTGAAAGATCAAAGGCTTCTGACGAAATCGATTTGCACTTTTAATGATTCGATGCCTCAGTTGCCGATTATTTCAACAGAATACACGTCTTTTATACAACCCCAGAAGCAAAAGTCAATAGAGTGGAGATCTGGACGTCTGGCCAGCCAAGAAATAGGTGCATCAGAGCCCCTCCCAATCCAACGGCCAGGGTACAGACCGAAAAGTTATTTCCTAACTTCGTCATCGAAATTCGCTAAAGCTCCATCTTGTAAATACCACATATTTCACCTTATCCCTAAATTTACCACTTTCACTGGTAAATAATTTTGTAAAACCTTTAAGTAGTTTACACGATTCCAATTATTTGAAAAAAATACTGGTCCTATTACAATATTACCCATAATGTTCTGATTGATTTCCGATCGATCTTCTCTGGTTATAATCTCAACTGCAACTGCGGCAGTCATCTTCAGTGGCGCGGTTGAAGTACTCTTCTTGACGTGCCAACTGAAACTGATGACAATTCGCGCTACGCATCTAAGGAAGAAGAAGAGAAACACCAGTGAAGATCAACCCCAAGGCACTGCATATCTGCCATACATAGAAGGTGTTACCAACCGAATGAGAACAATTCTAAAGAAGGAGAAAATTAACACCGCCTTCACACCAACGAATACAATATCGGTGTATCTGAGATCAGCAAAAGACGGCAAAGATCCACTAAAATCAGCGGGAGTCCATAGGATTCCATGTAACTGTGGTAAAGTCTATATCGGTCAAAGAGAAGTCTGCAGTCGCTTAAACTGTCCAACGGGAAACACAACTTCCTGTTAGAAAATACCGAGAGACTAGCAACGTCGAGTCATTATTCAACTAGAATCTATTTAGAAGCCTCAGAAATGGACAAACACCAAGGGAACTTAACAGAAAGGAAGTTAAGAACTAGTAGCGACATCAAATTCTTTCAGGATGATCTTCATCTAGTAATTCTTGAACGGTTGTTAAGTGATAGAAATGAAGCTGCTGTTCCTTCAATCTTTTCCAAACCATCATGTGACCAACATCTAATTGTGCAGTTATTACCCTTGTATTACCCGTCTCCCGTAAACGACAATCAATGGTAAGAAATAATCGTCTGTTTGGTGTATTCCAAGTAGAATATTTTCCTTACTTCGCCTTGCAGCTGTTGCACTATTCCCTTGACATTCATCTGTGAATACCAGAATTACAGGTAATTATCTGGAACCTTATTCTGTATCTCTGTATTTGTAGAGTAGGGAGGGTGAGTGTCGACCAACAGCACTTAGGCCACATGTGACCCATTGTACATCCTCCCGAGGAGTTGTCCTTTCCAGGAAGGTGGACGGGTCACTAGGTGACATCTCCTTCATATTAGCAGGTGTAGGCCAAGACTCGCCGAACACACACTCTCTTTGGCAACCTTGAGGTATTTCACGGTGACCTCCGCGAAGGTTTTGGAAGGTGCAGCGACATTACTGTCGTTGCGCGGCTTCTTCAATCTTCTAGGGATTCCCTCCGTGGAGATGCACAAGTGAGGGAGCTTTCCTGCAGGGGCAGCCAGTTCCTTGCCTTTATTCAAGGTGGAGCCCTTGGCGCCCGCGGCAGGAAGAGTCCTTGCTGTTGGAAGGTGGAGTAGGGAGAGGGGGAGGGTGCACTTATAGTTGCTGCCACTCCTGTCTCCTACGCTCTCTTCCTCCTGTTGGCCTCGGCGCTGCAAATGCGCTTACGCCTTGGCCTTTGTATTACATCACGAGATGATCTCGGGATTGGCTTTAGTTTATTTTGTTTCTGTTTCATTCATGTGCGTTCCCACGAGTAGCAAGAGAAGAGTTGGTCACCTCTGGCAGAGCCCCGCATTACCAGAGGTAGGCTGATTACAATGAGGTTTCGCCCAATTCCCCACGGGGATCGTTCGTAACGCATATCACCCTGCGGCCATTCAGCTATCGGCACGATTCGCAAAGGCTTTTGGGGGGTTTAAGTTCCCCTCACCCTACTTATTTCTACCACCATTGTGGATACTAACAATCGAGACGTCGTGAAGTAACTTGGCTTGAAATCTCTTAACTTTTTATTTTTTTTATCAACTGTTCTATTTTTACTTGTATTTTATTTCACTATTATATCATTTCAGGTTTTTTGTTCAATATAATTGTTATTTTCAGCTATTCCTTTTTAATTCTTCTTCTTTAATTTTCAATTCTTCTTTTTTAGTTCTTTCAGGGATTTCAAATCATTTAATATAATATCAGACAATGAAAGTCCAAACTACTGAAATTCATATTGAGGTAGTTGTGAGAAAATATAATCCACCATTTTCTAGCTGCAGCCATCTTGCAATGATACAGAATTCATTAAATTGTATTGTCATCAAAACTAAATATGTGTACCAAATATCATATCAATCTGTCAACCGGAAGGGGGTCAAACTTCAATTACAACAAACAAACAAGGCAAGCTAAATAAAACCTTTCGAAAATACAAAAATGGTGTATTAAACCAATGGTGTCACAATTTACTGCTCTATTCCCTCTTTATGTAGCCTACGTAAGGTCAAAATTAGAATATGGCTCTGTTCTATGGTCTCCATTCTACAATTGCTATAATACATTAATTGAAAAAATTCAACGTCGTTTTCTGAAGTTTATTTACTTCAAATCCTATGGTATCTATCCTGATAGAGGTATTCCACATGAATCTCTTACCATAACATTCAATATTGAAAGTCTTGAATTACGCAGAAAACTTGCTGGAATAATTTTTCTGTATAAATTACTGCACATCAATGTGGATGCTTTGAAGGTGTTATCTCTTATAAATTTCTGTGTGCCTCATTTTAGAACTAGAGGTACAAAAACTTTTTATAGCCGACTGGCCAGAACCAATTTGTACCTCAAGTCACTTATCTTTAGCATTTGCAATAATTTCAATTTGATTTCAAATTTGTGTGACATCAATTTTGATTTTCTAGAATATATTGTTCACACTGCATCTCAGTATTTAATGGTGAATTTTTAATTTTCTGGGAGTTTTTTTATTTTATTTTATTATATTATAATTTTGTTATTCATTTTCTCAAACTGAAACTTTGTAATTATAAGGATCTATATTACTTTTTCAACATACTCAGTTAACCCTGTAAATGGTGATAGAGGCTATTATAATTTTTTTCACCGTAGTGTGCGCTGGTCAGGCCCTATCCCCCGAAGCCCCGATACATTCGGGAGGGCGCGCCAGCATTATCAACCAATGACCACTCCCCACACCGTGGGGTAAGTGATCATTGGGTCCGAGAATCATGTGCCCCAAGCAAACGCAGTGAGCCAAGAATGACAGCCTTCTGCATCTGTGCGGCTGAGATTTCTGCCTTAGTGCGGCAAGCCGGTATGATTTTAAGATTCGAGAGTAGAGAGGACATCATTCCACCAAGGACTCCAATAATCAGAACAACCATCTTGACAGAGTGATCTGGATAGAGTCTGCGGAGTTCGAAGAGAAAATCTTGATATTTTTTCCGTTTTTCCTCCTCTTTTCCGACGATATTCGTCTTGCCAGGAGCTGAAAACTCCACAAATATCGTGTTACTCTGGTGGTCGAGAAGGACTACATCAGGCTTATTAGCTTGTATGAGCCTGAGGGCGGGGAACGAATAGTTCCAATAAATTCGGCACTTCTCGTTCCCCACAACGTATTCAATATCCCCCGGAGCGTAGGACAAAACCGGTGTCTCGTCAATATCGTAAGAGTGCCGTAGATGGTAATATAGTGTTATGTCAGTTTCCGACTTCTGCCCACTCAACCTGAGAAAAGCAAACTTCAGGCGCTTTGATAAGCCAAGGTCTCCAATGTTATTGAAGAAGACCCCATGCATTGGCTTATCCTTGTGTTTCCGCAGAAGTAAGTTGATCTCTGCGGCTTTTATCTGAGCTTTTTGCTGAACGGGTTCCAACTCGGTGACAGAGTTGTGGTCACCTCGTTCAGAGTCAAAAACTATACCGAGTTCTTCAGCTGCTCGGGCAGCTGCCCTAAGGAGAAATGCTCCGAATTCCTGCTCTCTCATGGTCACGGACCATGCAGAGAAAGGGATCCGAACTCCTGACAACTTTACAGGCTGTATCCAGTACCATTCTGTCATATAGACCCTCCAAAATCAAAAGTCCACGGTTTCCCTGTTGTCGGGGGAACGGACGATTTGGGATGCAAACTCCCCTAGAGATGCATAATTTTTCGGGTCTTTATTACACTACTCCAAACGAGTAGGGTAAGATTGGAACGGCAAGCATATTTGTTGCAGCAACTTTGTTCTTCCCCGACAGTTCCGAAAACCAGATCTGTCGAAATTTGTGCTGATACTTGCCGGACTGATGGAGATCCTCTCCAGAGGCATAAAGTTTAAGATCATCCATATAAAACAAATGGGTGCCCTTGTGCCTCTGGTTTCCGGGGGTGCCACAGTTATACCCTCGAGTATTTTTGAGCACAACAAATAATGGCAACCGTGAGATGCAGAAGAGAAGGGGACTGAGGGAATCGCCCTGAAATACACCCCTTCTGAAAGTGACCCACCCTGTTTGGACTCTGGCTTGACCGGATGTAATGGTGAAGCAAGTTCGCCAGAAATGTATCAGTTGTTCAATGCATCTTACTATTTTGTCGGGTATCGCAAGGCATCTGAGCAAATGCAAAATAAGCTCATGCGAAATTGTATCAAATGCCTTACGGTAATCGATCTAGGCCATAGAGAGGTTGCGCTTATATTTTATCTTTCGATGAACAGGTTCTCTTTACATTCGCAACTCCTGTCTTCGACCCTCTCTGCTCATATATCCGCTCGAACACTCGGTCAACTGCGGTGAGTATTCGTGTGTATAAGATGCTTGTAAACAACTTATAACTCGAATTCAAGCATGTTATCGGTCTGTAATTCTTAGAAATCGAAAAATCTCCTCTTTTGGGGATAAGAACGAAATTATTATTATTAACTCATTCGATTGTAACGCATAAAAAAGTTTGCTATGTTTTAGGGGTTCAATACCTCCCTAAACTTTTTATGGGCTGAGCAGATATCGTGGTTCTATCTGAAAAAGATGCTCTTACGATTTCTATTTTCATCACAAAATGTTCGGTATACATTTTGTACTTTCCAAAGGTTTAACTTTTTTGTGTGCACTTGGGCTCAAGTCATTTTTGTCCCCAGAATACGTGGTTCAATTTTTGACCTACCTTTTTGTTACACCCTGTATAATTACGTAACTGGTGGTTGATCAGCTGAAGTTGAAAATAAAGGACGTATTAAGGAAATGGAAGACAAATATTGAACCATTCGTTGGAGAAAAGAGAAAAACTTGTATACCAACTTGGGAAAAACCCGTGAAAGTGCACAAATCGACGGTTTACTAAATTGTAATGATAAACCTAAAACTCAAACGCCTTTTCAATCACTGTCTTCCAGAATCGGTCATTCCAATAAAGTCAAACAACGTAGAAATCCGGTTGATTCTTAGGTTGATCGTTTCTTAAACTTACCGCAAGTGGTTTCGTCCGATCCATCCGCACAATCTTTCTCTCCGTTGCAGAACAGACCTCTCTCTATGCACTGTGAGTCTCCACAGGCCAGTTCTCCTTCAGAACAAACCGGTTTATCGGTGAATAAATTCGGCTTCACTCTACGTTCTTTGTTCTTCAACTTGCAGTTTTTCACGGAGTCCTTCCAGTCACAAGTCTGTTTCTCGATATCGAAGTATAGACCAGCAGGACATCGAATAGCTTGAAGACCCTTGAAAGAAACACCGGAAATTTAACATTTGAAATGAAAAAACGTGGGTATAATAATTATTGGTTAATATGTTCGTGCCAGTACAGCCATAGGATGAATGACTCATTGGATATCCGATTGTGTAAACGGAGTTTCAATGAATAATTTCTCCATATTTTCTGGGAAATACTTTGAAAGTCTCTATACAGTAGTGGAAGCTGAGTTGGAAAGCATTCGATTTGATATCAGTTATAACACACTAGCTGTGAACCAAAATAACCGAAAAAGACATTTTAGATGCGGGTTACAAACTGAAAAATAAATTCACTTTAGGTTCTGAGAATATTCTTTTCTATTCCATTGCGTATAATCTTAACTTCAATTCTGAGAACATTAGTTATTCCTGATATTTCGAATTTTTTTTTTTTTAGTTGCTAATAACTCTTAATTTTCTATTTTTTTTCAATAAGTTATAAACGTTTAACTAGATAATACATAACATTAAAATGAACAGTTCAAAAATACTTTACAAAACGCTCAAAGGTGCGAACTCGTTTCCTCCTTTTCATAAAAGAGGATGTATGCATCTCCACTCACAAGCGATTTTGGTGAAATTGGTGACACTTGTGAATCATTGTATTCGTGCCACGTGCCATTAAAAGGATGTCTGCAGAATGCTGTATAATGTCCGCTGTAGGTAGACCTACTGTGATTCGAAAGTGCATATAGATTATAGCGACAAGGAGTCACATTATCTGCTGCATAATTGTTCATATCTAATCCATCTAGAGGAAATTCGATGGCAACATTTAACTTCCCTCTAAATCTTTCTGTTAGAGAAAATCTTTTAAAATGAATAACTAGAATATGGGGAAACTTATGTATCGATTGTGCATTTTCTTCTTTCTTTGCAACACGTCGGTTTTTCATGTCCATCCAAAGTTTCCTCTCCTGTGAAGAAATCCAAGCACTGTGATAAACTCAATTGGTTAGTTCTTTCTGGTATAGGAAGTGACAAATCCCTGAAAGGATCGAAGGTTACAGTCGAGTGTCCACAATGTGTGCACTTCATCATGGATTTTAATTAACCAACGAAATTATCTACAATATTTCAAAAATTTGCCCTATTCACAAATGTCAAGACCGTCTGAGGTCTTGAAGATTATATTGTATAATCGCATTCATCTAGCAACTCTTTAATTTCAGAATCTCAACATGGTTTCCTGGATTCAAGATCTACAATCAGTAATTTATCCATTTTTAGTCAATACTTATCTGAATTTCCAGATCGAAGAGGACATGTTAATGCAGTGTAGGTATACTGATTTCTCCAAGGTCTTTGACAAAATAAACCATAAAATTCTCATAGAGAAAATTGCTTATTTGGGTTTCAATAATATTTTTTCAAATCTGAAGCAAAGTTCAAGCCAGTCTCTATATACCTACACAGTAGGTGTAATATACTGACGCCTATCAGAAAACAACTACTCCCCTGGCTTATACCACGAAGGGCGTTGAATTATATCCGACAAGTGTCAGTGCAGGATTCTTCACTGAAGTTATTCCTGCATATGCAATTGGCAATACAACTGAAAGAGTCGACCTTCAATTGTGGAACAGGCACACTTGCAGACCGGTTTCGGGCTTATTAGCCACTCATTAGTGCAAGACGCTGACCATCATCGACCTAAAGTCAATGATATTCCACAATTGAAAATCGTCGATGGTCATCGTCGTTTTAATCAGGCTGGAGCCTTGCTCCCTTACCCTTTGGGCTGGTTTTCGTCAGAGGGACAAATGGGTCATGACTGATTTTTGATGGTGGCATGAAAGTCCTCAGACATCCATACCGCCCTTCGCGGTGTACCCCTACCTGGCTGGGGTGAGATGGATGAAGATATCATTCATCTGTTAACGGAGGACATAGAGGCCTCATTCGACAGAGTGTCGGGGCCTTCTATATCGAGAGGGGTCGTCTACAGCGTAATCTATAGCTTTCCTGACTAACGGATTGTCGAGAGTTTCAGCGTAATCTAAAACTCGCCGATTCTTCGACTGGATGGACTACTGAATTGAAGGCAGCTTCAAATCTCTGCGGATGGCTTCGATCCGCACGAACCACGGAGCATTCACAATCATCCGTAGAATTTTATTTTGTAAGATCTCCAAGATGGAGATGTTAGTCGGAGCCGTTTGTCCCCAAACGCCTGAAGCGTATATGATGACAGACTTGAACATCGTGTTATAGATCGTGATTTTATTCTTTAGGCTTAGGATTTTCTATTGATCAAAGGGTACAGGTTTGCCACCCGACCTTGGATCGTTGCCTTCACGCTTAACAGGTGCGGGTTTCAGGTGAGCCTACGGTCTATAAGAAGATCTAGGCCCTTCCAGAGATTCTTACTTTCATGGCCGGAGAAGATATCGTTCTTCCCATGGTTATTGCCTGAGTTTTTTCCGGGTTCACTCGGATCTTCCACTCGAAGTACCAGCGCTCGAGGTCGCCCAATGCACGTTGCATATAGACGATCACGAGCTCCCGACCCATGGAAGATGAGAGGAGAGCCGTGTCATCAGCGTACAGAAATGCTCGGACCTTAAAAGGTCACTGGTGTAAAGGGAGTAAAGCGTGGGAGAGAGCACGGCATCCTGTGGCACTCCAGCAAGGATCTCTCTGTTGTCAGACAGAGAGCCCTCTACTCTAACCTGAAATGTTCTGTCTTTCAGGAAAGACCCAATCCACCGGATCAGGCACCGAGGCAGGTCGAACGTGATTAATTTGTGTAGAAGGCCTTCATGCCAAACACGGTCGAAGGCCTTCGAAATGCCTAATAAGACTAGATGAACTTTTTTGTTTCTGTTTAGCTCCGCGATGGTGTTTTCGACCAGTCTCAGAGCCTGCAACTCAGTGGAATGTTCTCTCCTGAAGCTGAATTGCTCATCAGGCAGAACATTTCGGTCCTCAACTTCTTGAGCCTTTGAAGTACGACTCTTTCAGCCAGCTTAGCTGCCGACGAGAGCAGACTAATCGGGCGATAATTCTGCGGAAAAAGCCGGTTCTGCCCCTGTTTTGGGAGCATGACGACGAAGCATGACGACGACCGCATGTTTCCACCTTCTGGGGAAGTATCTTTGAGCCAGAGAGCTATTAATGATGGACAGTAGGCTCTCAACGCAGTTTTCCGGGAGCTTCTTCAATAACTTGTTTGTTATTGAGTCAACCCCGGAGGCTTTTTTGGCCTTCGCGGCCTTGATATAGCCCTTTAATTCTTCCACAGAAGCCATTGAAAATCGGAATTCTTTCAGAGTATTTCATTCCTCTTCCGAAGTTGGAGCGAACATCACAAAATGTCACTCCATCTAGTGGACGAGGCACTAACCAAGTGCATATCCGTAATTTGCCCGATTCCTCTGAATAAGGAAGACAAAAACTTTCTTATTAGTCAGTGGACTATGCTTGAAGACTGGCAGTTTGTTTAGAAATATTTTTTCAAACCTTTTGAACTCATTTTTTAATAATAGAAAATAGTTTGTCTTGTACTGTTTTTGAGCGCTAAACACCCAAAAGAGAACGATTGGGAGATCGTCAAGAAGGTTATCACAGCACTGACAGTTGAAGGGACTCTCAAGACGTTTCAGCCCTTCAAATCTCCCGGAGAGGATGGTAAATTTCCAGCTCTGCTTCAAAAAGGACTGGAAATAATATTACCTATTTTCATAAAATTGTATAGAGCTAGTCTGGCGTGGAACTATACACCACCCAGTTGGTTGGCAGCAAGGGTGGTATATTTACCGGAAAGAGCCACACACTATATCGGTACGACCAATCAGCCTTACATCCTTCCTGCTGAAAGGACTTGAGAGGATTCTGGACGGACATATCAGGAGGGTAGCATTATATGCATCCCCACTGAATAACCACCAGTATGCTTATCAAACCGGCAAATCGACAGACAACCTTGTAGAAAAAATTTCCCAATCCTTTGACAACAAGGAGATTACGGTTGCTGTATTTCTCGATAGTTAAGGAGCATTTGACAATGCACTACCCAAATCTATAGAATCATCTCTGGCTAGGAAAAGTTTAGAATCGACCATAACTGGCTGGATCTATACCATGCTGGTAAACAAAACTGCAACTACGACTCTTCAAGGCCAGGCCATTAGGATTAGGGGTACTATCTCCCCTTCTGTGGTCGCTCCTGATGGATAGTCTGCTTGATGTCCTCGATAGAAGAAAAGTAGATCTGCAAGCTTATGCAGATGATCTTGGCAAGGTCCACCTCGAGAAGGGAAGCTTGTAATATCCTCCAAAGCAAGATGTCCGTTGTTCACAGTGGGTGCCAGAGGGAGCAGATGTCTGTCATCCCCAGCAAAACTGTGACAGTAAAGACACGCCCAAAGACACCCTTGTATGACGTTTTTGTAAAATTGTTGAGTGAAAATCTCACAATAAAGTGATATTTAAATACGTTTGTGATAATCCCCTTCACCAGGAGAAGAAAATTGGACGATATAACTCGACCTTCCCTCAATGATGAGGTCATTTCATTTGGAACGTAGTTGAAATATCTTGGCATTGTCTTGTAAAAAACTCACTTGGAACTCTCACTTGGAAAAAGTTTTACACAAAGCCAGACTGACCGTGTGAACATGTCGAAGGATTTATGGTAAAACTTGGGGTTTAGGTCCCAAACAAATCCATTGGATTTATGCGATGATTATTAGACCAATGATCACTTGGAGCAACTGCCTGGTGGCCGAAGGCTTTACAGTAGACGGCTCAGGCGAAGCTCTTTGGCTCAAAAAAAGCGGCTTGTCTGGCCATCAGTGGTGCCATCAGTACTATACCGTTAGCGGCCATGGAGATCCTTCTAGATTTACCTCCTCTCCGCATTGTTCTAGACAGAGGGGCTAGATGGACTCCATATAGACTTGTACACATTGCATAAATCAATATAATGTAGAGTGCAACAGACTGTTGGTTCACACTGGAAGTCACATCATTCTGGAAATGAGGCCTTCTAACTTTATGCCTTCAACTGTCAATTACGAACTGCCTTATGAAGTACTGTTTCCGAGTAAAGAGGACTGGATCCTGAGTAAGTAGTATGCAGAAGTATTTTCAATTATCACTCTGTTATTTCAAGCCCTACTTTCCCAGTCGCACCTATATAAACGAAATATTTACTTTATATATTATTACATATATTTTTATTATATAGTTATTGTGATTCTTATCAGAAATGATTATTGAATAACAAAATTAGTCAGCCCCCTAACTAAATTATAAAAGGGGTGCTGTTGGAAGGTATTTTGCACTATATCATTTACTTGAACTATACTTATTTTTCTCAGATATTAGTAATGCTAGAGCGCTGGCAACAGCACAAATATACAGTGTCACCGATAAAGTCCGCATCAAATGGGAAACTTTTTTATTTATCGTTTTATGTGAAATTTGATTTTGGCAGTAGATTTTGCTTAAGAAATGATGTCAAATGGCGTCTACAAAATAGGTCACGTGATTTCCTTAACCTGTCAAAATTGACATTTAAAAAAAGAAACATCGAAAAATGACATTATTCTTCAAAATAACCAAAAATATCAAAGGATAAAAGCATTTTCTTTTGTAATTTTATACCCACACACCAAGTTTCAAATTCATAATAAGTATTTTATATTTTCACTATTTTTCCGCACTCCTGCTTTTTCTACTTATCAAAATTTAAGCACACCTGTACTAAATCATTTATTTCAACTAAACTCGTCACCGAATTTCTTTTTTTGTAATATAATAATATTTTAAGAGCCTCTTTGATGTTAAAAACAAATTTTCAAAAATAAAAGTTGTCAAACTTGATGCAAAGTTCATCTAGTTTCAACGGGGCTTTCCAAACTATACAGTACTTGAGTTTTTTAATGAGCAAATGGCCTCACAATATGAATTAGAACAAAACGGAACATTAGGAAACAATATCTTAGAGTGTTTATTGTTTTTTTAACAAAAAATACAGTGGAATTCTATCTTAATTAAAAGGAACTGAAAATAAACATGTACCTATACCTAATAGCAAAAAAACACGAAAAAAAGACTCACGACATTAAATACACTACATTTCTGTATGTCTTCCATCGCGTTCTATGCAGATAATTGTCCTTCTTGATACATCTTTTATTGAGTTGCTGATACTCACAGGGTTTATGTTTAAAATAGAGTTTCTAATAACAGTTTCTAGGTGATTCACGTCACGAAAAGGTCTTTGTTTATAAACGATTTGTTTTAAGTAACCCCACAAGAAAAAATCTAGTGGGGTTAAATCTGGCGACCTAGGCGGCCATATTTGCTCCATATTTCGTCCAATAACTTTGCCCCTGAACATTTCTAATAGTTTCTCTTTGATTTGTCTTGAACTATGAATAGGAGCTCCGTCACATTGATACCACACACTGTGTCTTATTTCAACCGGCATATTGTCCACTATATCACTGATCTCAATATTTAGAAATTGCAAATAATCCTGAGAAGTTAAATTGTGTCTAAAAAAGAATGGTCGCATTACCTGATTATTTAAAACACCGCACCACACATTTGTTTTAAATGAATATTGGTCCCGACATTCTATCACAAAATGAGGATTTTCCTGAGCCCACCACCTACAATTCTGGGAACTGACTACGCCGTTCGATGTGAAGGTAGCTTCGTCGGTCCATAGGATTTTGTATGGAAATTTTCTGTTTAATTCTACTTCTCCTTGGTACCAGAAAGAGAAATCTAGTCGAACATCGAAATCTCTTTCCTTTAAGGTATTTATAAATTTGGGTTTGTAGGGTTTGAATTTATTTTTATGTAAAATTGCTCTTACGCTTTCTCTTTTAACGCCAGTTCTATCTACAATATTGGTAATACTTGATTTTCCCTGTTCGATAACATCCAGGCAGACAGCCAACTGAACCTCATCATTATTGCGTGATGGATTATGACGTTTTTTAAAAGTATTTTCAACTGAACCAGTCAGTTTAAATTTTTTTAAAATCCTACTTACAGTGGATTGCTGTACATGTCTACCAGGATGTCTTGCGTTAAAAATATCAGCCACTTGTCGATGCAATGTGTTTTCACCACAAATTAGCACAATTTCAATTTTTTCTTGTAAAGATAACATATTATTTTAATTTTCATACATTACATTGAACTAACGGGCATTAATTTATTCAGTGACAGTGACGTTTTCTAAAACACATTATGTAGTTTCATATTTTTTCACAGCCTACCGAGTTTTTTTAAATTAGTGTTGTTAGCGGAGTAGATAAATGTAAATACTATGAGTTTTTTTCTTTTATTGAATGGGCTTCAAGAATCACGAAATGATGTTTCCTAATGTTCCGTTTTGTTCTAATTCATATTGTGAGGCCATTTGCTCATTAAAAAACTCAAGTACTGTATAGTTTTGAAAGCCCCGTTGAAACTAGATGAACTTTGCATCAAGTTTCACAACTTTTATTTTTCAAAATTTGTTTTTAACATCAAAGAGGCACTTAAAATATTATTATATTACAAAAAAAGAAATTCGGTGACGAGTTTAGTTAAAATAAATGATTTAGTACAGGTGTGCTTAAATTTTGATAAGTAGAAAAAGCAGGAGTGCGGAAAAATAGTGAAAATATAAAATACTTATTATGAATTTGAAACTTGGTGTGTGGGTATAAAATTACAAAAGAAAATGTTTTTATCCTTTGATATTTTTGGATATTTTGAAGAATAATGTCATTTTTCGATGTTTCTTTTTTTAAATGTCAATTTTGACAGGTTAAGGAAATCACGTGACCTATTTTGTAGACGCCATTTGACATCATTTCTTAAGCAAAATCTACTGCCAAAATCAAATTTCACATAAAACGATAAATAAAAAAGTTTCCCATTTGATGCGTACTTTATCGGTGACACTGTATACCCACTACGACTGATGAGGCCAGATTTCCCATTACACCAGTTCGATACTGACAGTTGTTTAACGACCGTGAATTTTTTTAAATTTAAATAGTTTAGCTTACGAAGTTTTTTAGTTTCTAGTGGAGAATTTCTCGAACAGTGAATTTAAGAAAAATTAGGTAATTATAATGTTCATTACAGCACCCAATTAGCGTTATTTTGATACAGAGTTGTTGCATCTAGCATTTCATCATGTTTTCAATAATGGTTCGGTCCGGGGTCATATCGGGTATCGAGAGTAGAGCAGATCCTGGTGGCAGGGCCAAATGTGGAGAAGGGTGGATACAATGCACTAAATGCGAAGGATGGGACCATGACGCTTGCTGTGGAGCAGAGGAGACCGACGATTCCTTTATTTGTGACATCTGCCGTATCACATTTAACTTTGTTAATGGATTCAATATTGTTTCAATTGATTTTTATTTCTGTCACAAAACGTTTAATAGTCAGCTACTAAAATAGAAAAGCTGTTTTTCAGAAAAGTTCAATCATTTCCAATTCCCCATAGCAGTTATACATGTGCCCGGTTTTGCCCTACCGGTAGGGTAGAACCGGGTGATCCGAGTTTTTTCTTTAAAAATTATCGGCTTTGCCCCAATTTTCCCTACAATTTTTATATTTTTTGACCTACCCTATATGCTGGTTGACTTGCAACCATTCTGAATGTACCCAGTATAATAACACTAGTTTACAGCCAATTTACGACTGTAATGCCAAAGGCAAATATGATAGTAAAAATTTCCTAAGACGTAAGATTTTTGAGTAATGGTTTTTTTCACAAAAATTCAATGAAGACGACATTCCTAAGTTGCTTTTTCCCTAAATTGAGGATATAGTTTGAAATCTGGCAACACAACGTCTAAAACAAATTTAAAAGGCGTTCTGCTCCATAATGGTAACAAAAGACCCTCTATTCCTTTCGCACATGCAGTTTCCATGGAGGAAACACACAAAAGTATGTCACTTATTCTAAATGCAATAAGTTATAATACGTATAAGTGGGAAATATGTGGTGACCTAAAAGTCATAGGACTATTACTTGGTCTTCAGGGCGAATTTACCAAGTGTTGTTGTTTTCTTTGCCTATGAAACAGTAGGGCAATACAGAGCCATTATCAAGTAAAAGAATGGTCTCCGAGAGATAAATATATTCCAGATCAAGCTAACGTGGAGAATATAACTCTTGTTAATCCCAAAAACGTTCTGTTATCTCCATTACACATGAAACTGGGGTTAATGAAAAATTTTGTAAAAGCATTAGACAAAGAAGGTGATGCGTTTAAATATCTTGAACACGTTTTTCTAAAATTAAGTGATGCAAAGCTCAAGGAAGGTATATTTGTTGGACCACAAATCAGAAAACTACTAAGAGATCAACAGTTTGATCAAAAATTAAGTAATATTGAATCAGCTGAGTGGAGTTCTTTCAAAAGAATTGTTTCGGAGTTTTTAGGAAACAAGAAAGTAGAAAATTACGAAACACTTGCAGAAGAACTTCTTGAAAACTACTGCAGAATGTGATGTCGCTTGTCTCTCAAACTCTATTTCTTGCACTCTCCTTTGAATTTTTTCCCAAAAAATTTGGGTGCTGTCAGTGACGAACAAGAGGAAAGGTTCCACCGAGACATACTGACAATGGACCAACGTTACCAAGGCAGATGGGATGCAGCAATGATGGGGGATTATTGTTGGTTCCTTATGGGGGAAAACGATGAAACATATAAACGAAAGTGAATATTTGCAAAAAGGTTATGCACAAAAGACTTCATTTGAATGTTGTTATTGTAAATAAAGTCTGTTATCCTCAAAGTATATTATTTTTATCTTGTTTTGATCTTTAATTTCCCTATAATATGCGAAAATTTTTGTATAAAATACAAATAACTATAACTCAAAATCTTTATGTGATGGAAAATTTTTGATATTGAAGTCGCAGTCAGGACGCCTCAAACACTCATGTATAGCCATTATAATATTAGTCGCAATTGTTGTTTCTTATATGTTGGCTAGTATTTATCAAATATGCAGCAACTTTTGAAAATATCTGTATTTTGGTTGTACAGTTGATTAAAAAAATTCCCATATTTTGCCCACTTGAATGACCATACTGTATAACCTCTACCACTTCATTAATGATTGAGGAATTTGAAACTACCAAAAAAAGTATGTTAATGTGTAAAATAAATATGCAATAAACCGATCAGTCTTCTATTTGAACAAACAATATATGCTGTTGATAACTGAAAGTAACCATATATTCACTATAATTTATTGGACCGACGTGTATTGAAAAAAGTGTTGCTCCTTTCAAAATGTATTCTTCCTCTTTCAAAACAATTTTATGCATTGAATACCTTTTATAACAGCAAATAATATGCATCGAATACCTTTCATAATAACAACTAATATGCAACTCGAACCATCCTACAAAATTCTCTTACCGAAGATGTGCATTGAATGACGTCACGGCAATTGTCACCTTCACCAGTCACCAGTCGAAACCACTCCCCGGCATCTTTGTCTTTACACAATTCAGCCTCGAAACTCTCCTCTTTCTTTGGCGCAGTTTCTTCAGCTTGTTGTTGTGCAAAACCTTGAACAATGGAATAATCATTAAGCGAATTAATCAATTTATATGTTTATTATACTATGGGAATGTATGTGTGTTCAGAATAGATGGAAACATCCCCGAATGTAATAGTTTTCTCTCACTTTCTACTTTAGGGCTCATGAATATATACGAGTATTATGGGTTTTCAAGAATATACGAGTCAGCTGGTATTCGAAACAGACGGTATCACAATTTTATTAATTTATTTCCAGTTTCAGCCAAGTAAGTTTATGCCACCTTCAAAATCAAAAGTAGGTACTTTCACAAAATGTTGTTCTACGAGGTTGAGTTATGTCGGTACCAAGAATACAGTATTTTAATATGAAACAAAATTGTTGTCCACCTTCAGTCATTTCTGGTATGTCATGATGTTTTCCTTAGAAAAATGATAATTAACAATTATGTTTAAAGGTGAATTATTGTTGCGGACGAAAGATGTAGAGGTTCGTTGTAAAAGCCCGCATATCACAGGGTTTTTAGTTTTCATAGAATAGAATAGAATAGAATAGTTTATTGTTAACTGGCTACGTGATACATTTGAACAAATATTTGTAGCATGTCAAAACAAAAAATTATAAATATATGATAATGTATACAAATAGTATACACATATCACAATGCTTGTATAACAAAAATGTTCATAATAACAAATACAATCACACATCGAACAACTACTGTTAAAAATGTGAACAATCGTTACTCGAAGTCACACGAATTATCTATGAACATAATGAGTGATTTTTCTGCTGGTATCTTTTTTGGCAACACAGTGCGCCTTGATGGGAAAAATACCGTTTAAGCGAAGCATTAGCTTGAAAAGTGTTATGTTTCAATGTATATAAGAATCTACATCTCAAATTTGGTTTCTAAGGAAACAAACTATAACAAGCAACATCAGATTTGACCGAAATTCCTTTCTCAGCTGTACGTAAAATAGTCAAAAAGAACAAAAAGAACCCTTATGAACGTAGAACGCGATGTGATACAGAAATCATAAGGAGGAAATTGAATACTTCCGGCCATAATGTAGGCTGCTGTGACAAAACTCTTCAGGATTGAATGGAGAAACTAGGATTTGGATTTAAAATAATAAACAAACGTCAAGCAGTTATGGAAAGCAGAAGAATAGTAGAATTCCGTAACGAATACTTGGAACGAATAACTAAATATAGACAAGAACACCGGCAAATTTTCTATTTGGACGAAACTTGATATGACACTCACGACACAGTTACGAAAGGGTGGACTGATGGTTCGAAAATGTGTGCGCCTAACATGCCTGCAAACAAAATTTGATAAGCAGGTAAAAAAACTAATTAAAAAAGAAGTATCTAATATTACCGAAGAAGACTGGCAAAAAAGGATTAAAAAAGTAAATTTACTTGAAAAAGACTATATGGAAATTGGATACTTCCATATCAATGGTGGAAATATAGTTATTGTTATTCTTATATAATCATAAATGATTATTGAATAACGAAACTAGTTAGCTTCCTAACTATATTATTGAAAGGAAGCTGTTGGAAGGTAGTTTGCACTATATCGTTTACTTAAACTATACGTGTGGCAGATACCCAACGGAAAAACAACAACTAACCCAGCTGATGCCGAGCAGAGAGTTGAAGTAACACCATCAGGTACCGGCACTTCTGCAGCGACTTCGATATGGAAAATTCGTCGCAAGTTATTCTCCACTATGAAAAGTCGAAATCAATTTCATTTGGTCGATACGACCAACCGATATACCGGTTTCGGGGTACTTGCCACATCATCAGTACAAGGCATGGTCTCTTTAGAACGGTGTAAACCGTCTGAGTATGACGATCAAACAAATATAATTCCAGCTAGTCGTGACTGGAAATGTTATGACCTCAGTATTTTGGTTTGTGCGAGATATAATATTCATCTACTATCGTGAGAAGGGAAATACCATCAACAGTGAATATTAATAGCGTTATTGGAGCGTTTGAAGGCTGAAATTGCAAAGAAACAACCGCATATGGCAAAGACAAAAATTTTATTCCATCAAGACAACTCAACGTGTCACGAGTCAATCGAAACAATGGCAAAACTACATGAATTGAACTTCGAATTGCTACCACATCCACCGTATTCGCCAGATTTGTTCCCAGCGACTACTGGCTGTTCGCAGACCTCAAAACGTTGATTCGCAACGATCTATAATCATGTTGAAGATTTTCAACATAACTTCAAGTTCATTGGCATATTTTTCAAATAGGATGACAAGTACTTCACAGTACCAGAAGTTTTTTAATGTTGAACTGTTTCAATATTCATTGAAGAAGACCCTGGTAGTAAAAAGTAATACCAAGGCATTGTGGAGTGTTGCATGGAAATAGTAATTGGTGTTTTTTCTGATAATCAGCTGTGCAAATAAACCGTTGGAAGTAGCAAGTAATGCATTTCTGATATATAGACATGTAAGTCGCTTCAAATTTTCTGGCTTATGAAGATAATCAATAGCAATAAGTCAAAACTCACGAATTTTTTTTGTAAAGTTTGAAGTAGTCATAAAGAATCATAATACACACTTTACAAGTCACAGCTGGTGGGATATTGAGAGTTCTGAATTGAACAAATGGGTTTTGTGAAAGTTGCGGGGCCAATATTGAAGTATCCAAACAATTTGATAGCTCCTCTCCAAGAAAAAAGGTGCTAAAGGAGCTTCTGTTCAGGAATACTTATAAAAAGCAACCGCAATGCAAATATTTAGTATTTCATCAAACATCCGAGAGGAACGAGTTCTTCGAAGTCCAATACTCAGAACTAGAAAACTTCCCAGTGGTATCCCAGACTAAAACTAATCAACCGCGTAGATTCCGGGACGTGCCGGAGTCTGAAGCAATTAAGAAGCTGATGTTCTCATCAAGCAGGAAGTCAATAAATATCCTTTTCTGTGACCCAAAACTTCTTCATTAAGTCTGGCAGAGAGAAATTAAAATGAAGGGATTCTGAGGTTGAATGAGAAAAACCTCACAACAGATTTCCCGCTCAGCTAGATTTCAGTTAAATATGTAGATGGCAGATCGGACAAGTTAGATTCATTTTGAAATCACTATAATTGAAAATTCAGAACAAAACCAATTTTAATCTACACCAGTACTCCGAAGTCGTGAGAATAGAATAAAGATATCACATATCGCATATCAATATCAAAATTATAAGTCGTTGAAGTGGGAAGTACATATAAATAACCTTCAGAAGCCGGTTCAATGAATACTAGTGTTAATAAGTATTAAGGACATTGCAACATAGAGAGGCAAATGAGGAAATGCGAGTCCAGTTATTTCCAAGGAAGAAATGGTTAATCTATAGAAAAGGTTGGTTGAGAGATATCCAAAATGAAATTTTTGATGTAGATTTGATTATTGGTTACAATAAAAATAACGACTGTTACCAAAGAACTCACCAAAAGATGAAAAATACCTACTTCGAATTTTCTCGGTGATAAGCAAGAAGCACACTTCAATGAGCAGAAGAAATTGATAACATAGTTAAATAAAAGCTTGTTTCGTTCATTCAGACCTTCGGAACAGCTTTAAATATTATGAGAAAGATACAGGATGGTCACAAAAAAGTTAATGGAAGTGGATACATTTATAACAGTTCTAGAAGCAGAAAGTTGTATATATCGTTCGTTATCCTCAATACGACTCAAATATAAACAACAAAACAGAAAGGACAGTAGTCAAAGGCAAGAAAGTGAAATATCAGTATAAACTCCTCACAAAGATAAGCTCCGAAGTTTCTGTTAAGATACGAACCGGAAGAAGAACATTCATTTACCGGATCACTGAAGAACAAAATATACAGTGCTTTTCTTTAATGTCTCCCCCCCTTTCATGTTTTGAAGGGGCAACTAAAAAAATTGAAGTTTAGGATAATGAAAGTAATGCAAATATACTTTATTTTGAAGTGAAATTCGCAGATGAAACTTTCAAGATGGCGTCTGGGCGCCTTCTAGGAAAAAAATTAAATGGAAAGGGGGGTCTTGTATCATTTTGAAGCTCTTGACGAATACTTCACAAACCTAGAATATAATGTCAAGGAGGGCCTTAAAGAAATGCACTGAGTATATTCATGGAGGCGTCAAAAACTAGAAATGTCTTTTCAACCAATCCCTCCAAAAATACTTAGTTTGTGTCATTACTCCACTTCAAGGAAAATTTGAACTGGTGTTGTTCTACAACAATTGTGAATTGTGACCTGATTTTCAATCTTTCACTTCAAGATGATCACTTGGTGATTGAAACACTTGTCGAGGTGTTAAATAAAGAGTGTATCATAAGTACCTGATTTTTGTACTTGAAATTAAGTAAAAATGTAACTCAAGTAAGTAGATAATGATGTCTGTCTATTTTTCCACGTGTTCACGCAATGAAATATTCGTTTATTCTTTCAATAAACCACACGTTTTTTCGGGGTAATGCAGACAAATAGCTTTTACGTTATATTTTTTATAATAATAGCAAGCAACGATAAAAAACTTGATGTTTTCAAAAAGTAAGAGTGATAACCTGATAACATTGAGCAGTAACTTTCTGTATACATTTCTCAAATTGAGAGAACTGTATAGGAAACATTCATATTTTTCAAGGCGATCAAATTGTACAATCAAATGAAAGGAAAAGAAATTCTGAGACCAACCAACTAATTTTTATGCTCTAACCATGAAATTTCATAATTCCACTCTCTACTCGCTGTTATGTGAAGGATTAGGTGAAAGATGAAATCCAATAAATGCAAATTCAATTGTTTACTTTGTGGTTTCAAATTATTTCGAAGACAGACAACATAGCAAATGTTATGAAATATTTTCCAATGAGATACATAAGTGGTTGATTTTATTCGATATCAAACAAATAAACATTGAATTCACCACTTTCTGGTGGATTTATTGAATAACATTTCATTTTACTACTATAGGCTGAAAATTTCGTAGGCTAACACCCAGATAGCGCTACTGATATTAAATTCATGTTATTATTTTTAGGTACCCTAACCTTCACAGCTGTGGGTATAATAATTTCGAACTAATAGCCCGACCCACCTATTTTCAACTATTTTAATATTACCAACAGTAATAAGGCACTTACTATTCAATTACCTCCCTCTAGCTTACAGAACTACTCTGACGTTCTGACAACGGAGCAATATTTTTACAGATTTAATTTTAAAAAAACCAGATTTACTTTTCTCCTACTGACAAAATCATCAATGCTATTTCTAATAAATATGTTGAGATGTATCATTGAATGATTGCTGAAATTTCCAACTATCGTTCTTTCAGCGACCTAGTATTGTTTGGATTATTTTCATGTCAGCATATGAGGAAGTTGAATTTGGACGGTGGTTCAGGAAAATTCAGTTTCATATTATCGTTTCATGTACAATTCAACAATTAAAATAAGGTTATTATAGTATACGGTGTGAAAAAACCAAATGAAATAAATTCATTATTTCGGTTAAAGCACATATTTTAACAAAATCCCGAAACAAGTCAAATTTAAATTATAATTTGACATTCTTCAACGTAAAAATTCCACCCCACCTTCAACCCCTGTTGAATGACAGGTGAAACCCCCAATTTTTCAAATGAGAAGTGTAGGCTTGTGATATATCGTTTGAAAGATCTCTTCATTCTTTATTCAAAAATGTTGTCGCTTTCAAGTTTATTGCAACAATTGAAATAAAATAAACTAAAATCTTGTGGTTACCGAAATTCGATAAAATACCCTAAAAACTTATTGCAATATACTCAAAATTTATTTCATGTTGAGGTATTGGTGATAAGAAAGTAATCTAAAACCATAGCAATGTTCTTTTTAGATAGTATTCTTCAAAAAACTGTAAATAATTTCCGTAGCAATGTTATTTTAAAACGCCTTGTCAACTTGTTTTGTATGTTACAACATTACATGTCAGTATTTTAATTTAAGTTTAAAGTTCGTTAACTTCAAGTCTGACAAACTGACAACAGTTTTACAAATAAATCCAAAGAAATGACTTCAAACGAATAATAAGAAAGTTTTACAAATAATTGGTTATGGAGATGAAATCCAAACACAACAGGAAGTAGCTCGCCTATTTCATGAGAAATTTCCTGATTTACCGCGCATATCTCAAAGAACAATAAGCAAAATAGGGAAGCAGTTTCGCAAGCTTGGTCATGTGGGACAGATAAAAAAGCAGCTGCCAATGCAATGAGTGATGAACTCAAATTTGATGTGATGCTTAAGTTTGAGGAAAACCCACACACATCGAGTAGACAGGCATCCACTACATTCAATGTTAACCATACATCGGTAGTAAACATATTAAAAGAAAATAAAATGCTATAAAAATGATACCTAATCGGAAGCTAATGGAAGACGATTCTGATTGAAGAATCTGAAAAAATGAAAGATAAATCTATAGAGAATCTGCTCAAGAAACCTAAGTATCAGTTCAATTTTCTCAATTGATTTGTTTTTCTGTTTTTTTTCAATTTGCAGGCAAAATTTATGAATGCACGTTACTGACTAATTGGACTTTCCAGTAGTTTATATTACGCAATAATATAATTCATCTTTTATTCTTTCAGATTGTGAAAGGTTATAAACCCAGGAAAACATTATAAAATATTGAGTTTTCCACAAAAAATATCGTTTGAAGAATATATCATAAAACATTTCTATCAGAACTTAGCTGGATCCAAAATATATGATTTGAAAATATTTCAATCATATATTCAAAAACAAACACGACGAAATAATCTTCACTGAAATCACTCAGTTAATACTACATGTTTACCTTTCTCTAGTACTAACTATACACATAATCTATAAATCAACTGAAGCAAATGAATAGTACAAAAAATTATTTGGCAGTACACGCTTTCCCAAAATTTTCTACAGGCAAGTATGTCATAATATTGAATAAAACTGAATGTTACAATTACAAACTTCATACAGATGTAAAAAATAAAAAAGTATGACATTCTTATGAATCACTGGCATAAAACCGCAATACTTTTGCCACGGCAAAATATCTAATGCATCTGTTTTATTATAATGATAATCATCATTATTATCGTTGTATTGTTGCTCAAATCGTATACATTTGTGTATATGGGAAGAAATGTAACTCTTTTCAGATATCAAAATCTTCATTTCTTTTCGGAATCCCTAAAAAACTTTCATTACGGTGACGGACATTTGGCAATTTTTTTTTGTCGAAACGTTACTACTTATTCTTACAATAATTAACTTATAACTTCTTGATGGTTAGGACTTGTATAATTATCATCTTCGGAATATGACCTTGTTTCGGTTTGTGACTATTTTTCAATGGAAATGATCAAGGCTGATTGAATAAATTACCTCTCATTTTTTTATTTCAATAATATTTAAACACCACAATTTCTTCGATTGACTGAAACCAATCGATTTACATTATTGTACCCATGGTTTTTCACAGAACAAGAACTACTAGATTGGCAAACATACAGGGTGTCAATTTAAAAACTTCCCGCCCTTAATATCCCCCTTTCAGTAAACAATATGAGGAATCGAAAAACAGGTCAATTTTATAGTCAAGAGGGACACTTTCAAGGACTATTTATAGCTCTCGTGGTTCAATCCCCTAGGAAGGGTAGACGACGTTACCCTTAGAATTTTAAATGGGAAGGGGGTCAAGTGGCACATTATTTTGATTGGCGTTCAATTCTGCTTCCAATGGCACCCTGACTCATTATTTTTTAATGAGCATTTTCCGAAAAATTGCGTTCTAAACTAACAAAAGTAGTAGTTTGACTAGTACTGGTAAGAATATTGGGTGGTACCGTTCCAACCCTTCATTGGGGGTAACATTAGCCATTAGCTCCAATTGATTCACATCAAAAAGTAGTCTTATAGCAAATTGTAGATGTTTTGTTCAGTAAATGCGGAATTTCCATCTCTCATCGCAGAAAATGTACAGATATCCGTCCTTTTTGCTACTTCTCCTGTAAAATATTTCTGTTTTCGGGCAAAAAATTGGTTCCCAAATTTGGCTCCTTACGATCAGTATCAGAACAGACGGGAATATCACGCGAGACTGTAAGAAAAGCATTGAAAATGCATGCATTTCATCCTCATAAAACGCAGATTCTTCAAGAACTCCTCATGGATGATTATGACAGAAGAATAGAGTTTTGTGATATCATATCTCATCGAGTCAATACCATCCCTAATCTTCTGTTAAACATCTGTTTCAGCGATGAATGTTTATTTTTTCTAAATGGCAATGCTAATAGACAAAAGTGTTGCTATTGGAGTGACAAAAACCCACATATTGTCATTATTGGTCCATTATTCCTGGAAGAAAATGTCGGGACTGGTGATAGGTGAATTATTACTCAGCTTATTCAACGATAAAAATTTATTAGCGCAAAACACAATGACAAACGAAACACGAAAAAGATAATTACAGGGTAACCTCGAGGAATTAACGCTAAGTCTTTTCTCGATCAGCGAGGATACTGTAAAGCGGGTTTAGTTCTCGGCGGAAACACCTGAATAAGAAACCTGAAGCCGAAATCTCAGAACAGAATGAATACATCGGCTAAAAAATGTTTTTCCAGTATCTCTTGAAAAATCACCACTGGTCAGGGTCATAAATATAGTCAAAAGGGTCAACCACTTGGGCCCGAATTCTTTGTCTAAATCGATAAGAGTGTTAACGATTAGTACCTACTCGAAACACCTACTCGTTCTAAATAATAATCATCTGTTTTTCGGCAATAAACTTTCGTTTCGAGAGGAAATATGATATGCAATGAGGAAATACGAAAAATGAAAGACTTAACATAAAAATCCAAGCAGATAGATATTTTGGACGACTGTTCGATAATGCAGTTATGGAAAGTTAATTTTCTAATAAAAATTTGTAATCCAAAATAAAAATCAATAAAGAAATAAAATGTTTCTAAACTAAATAGTTGTAGGAAAAACCCTACAAAAACTTGACTGGCAATCTGTAACTTGAAATGCTTGAAGAGACTAGCGATCCTCTTATAACTCACGAGCTAGAAACTCAAATGCATGCAGAAGGTAATGAACTTTTGCAGGGGGATCTGTTACATTTCCAACCGGACGGTGCTCCACCTCATTATTATCTTTCCGTCCGACAGTGGTTAAACGAGATATTTCTGGATACATGGATTGGCGCAGAAGGGTAGCAGTTGAATGGCCTCCAAGATCACCGGATTTAACACACTTAGATTTCTTTCTTTGTGGGCATTTCAAATCCGTTGTTCATAAAACACAACCTTTTGATATTGAAAAACTTAAAGGACGAATTACAGCAACATGCCAGTTAATTCCTAGTGGTGATTTCCGTAATGTTAGAGGGGAGTTCTAAAACAGAATTTATTACTGTTTAGAGCAAAATGGAAGACATTTCGAACAGTTTATAAGATAAGCGAAGGTAGACTTTATTTTTGAATTTATTCGCAAATTAAATTTCATTTTGTAAAAGAACAATAACCAACAAATGAAAAATCCCACGTGTAATGAATTTAGTCCTGTCATTCAAGGGTTGAAACGGTGCCACCTAATCTTCCAGCAATTTTCATTGAAACCAGTCATCTCAGAACAGGCATATCCTAATTGAATGTGTAAGTTTAGAACGCTATTTTTCGGAAACTGCTCATCAAAAAATAAAACGTCAGGGTATCTCTGTTATCATTTACCAGACTATGAATGCTATTCACAAGTTTTATTTACATACTCATTTATAAATAAAACAGAAGCCCAGATGGATTTAATCGAAATAATCCTACCGACTGCGCCATGTGTTATCATTCATCACACTATGAATGCTATTCACAAGCTTCATTTACATACTCATTTATAATAATATACAGCATTAATATTATATTTTATAGTTCTTAATTGCATGCACATATCTAGTCAATGCCAACATCTCTGTTCTTCCGTCAGTGTCAACTGTCATTTAACAGTGCATGTTTTAGCGACTCCACTTACAACCGGAAACCTATTCTTCTTATTGTCAACTGGAAAGAAGATATTAAGGGTGCGAAGTTTTCAAATTGACACCCTGTATAATATTATTCCCGTAGTGACATTCCACGTGATTTCAATTTTTATAGTCGAGTCGAGTCGAGCAGGAGGCGTTGATTCCAATTGAACACAAAATGAATTTTAAACGAGTCTTAAAACCGAATGGTAGAAATTTAAACACGTAAGTGATCGGACATGTGATATTGTGAAAGTTGATTACCTTGCTGTTTTCTCTAAAGATTTTTAGAAGCCAAAGTTATTCTAATAGCTTGTCTAGTCAAGGAATTTCATTTGGATATCTATTAAATAATCATTTTGATTTGCCGAGTGACGCTTGGTTGAGATTACCCATTGTCTCCCCGATGATCAATAGTCTGTTGAGAAATTCAATCAATCATTAGGTAGGTAACAACCCCTTGATTAGTTCCTGTTAATTGTATATAGTTGATTTCACTCATATATTTAAATAATTATTGAAAACACTATGAGTATCTGCTAGTTTTCGTAAGACAATAGGGGATAAAAACTCTTTTAACAGTAACAATAAAAAACTTATGTTTACGGTGACGGACATTTGGACAGTAAGTCTTTTATGTTCAATAGTGATTTGCTTTCATTGATTGATGAAGGTAAAATTGTTGGTATTTTATTTTTAGATCTCAAAAGAGCTTGGAAACTTTTAATAAAGAAATTCTTCTCAAAAAATTGTACGGAATGGAAATCACTGATACAAATCAAAGATAGAATCTCAAATAATATCTCAACGAGACATGGTGTTTCACAAGGGTTTGTTTTGAGACCCCTATCATTCATTCTATACATGAATGATATTTCTAAAATCATAAAAAATTGTAAAATTCAACTATTTGCAGATGACACATTGATTTATGTAACAGGGAATTTCAAATTTCAATATTTAGTTGTATTTTCATGAAGCTCACTGAACAATGAACATGTAACATATATTTCAGGAAAAATTGCTAGAAAAAGTGGACTTTTATCAAGAATACAAAAGTTTTCTAAAATGTGTTAAATTTTTGTACAAAATAACATCGATTTCTAAGTGATAATTTGATAAATTTTTCAAATATCCTTTCTAGTTTTTTTCTTTCATCATATCGACCTTATACAGATTTTACTTGAAAATAATATAATTCTATAAAGCATATTATTAACCAATTATAATGATCTGTTTGTATTGTGCTTGTTGATATTTGTATTAAGTAGCTTTATAGCTGAATAAACTCCTTATTATCATTTACAGTTACACAGGAGAGTCAATATTGAATGATTGTGTAGTATTTTTACCCTTGTGAATATAAAAATGTGGTTTTGATCAATCTTTCAGAAAGCATATTTAGATATTCATTTTAGGAAGTCGAAAATGAATAAAAGAATATTGAAAAGGGAATCTATTTTAGGGGTAATTGGTTTAAAAAAAGGTAAGCTTTTAAGAAACAGTCGTTGCAATTCCAACGACATGATTGTGCCAAAACATATTGTTGTCAATTTTAACCCCCAACGAATTTTCTGACCTGACATTATTATATCAGTTTTGGAGACATTTATCTTCTTGATAAAAACCGATGCCTGGGTTTTTGTGGCATTGAATTGAACCTGATTACTTTCACTCGAATTCGAAATCACTTCCAGGTTCTCAGTAATGAAACAGAATTGATATAAAATTTCATTGACATGAAAATCTTCAGTCTAGACTTCCAAAAGTTTATGGTGGACTTATTACTTGAAGAAAACATAATTTTCGTTAATTTTCATCCGGAGTTTTTTTCTTTCAGATCCTTTTATAAATCGCATCCAAGAGTGGAATTATTGCATTTAGACTTAAAATAATGATAAATTAAGAAACAACACAAGTTTTGAACAAAATCAATTATTCTATAAGGGTGTGCAAAATTATAATAAGTTGCCATTAGAAATAAGAGATTGTGTAAATTTTGTAAATGTTTTAAAAAATGTACAAAATGACGTGTATTACTGAGTAATTATTTGAAAACATTTATTCTCGTTTTTTTATTACATCGACGTTATAGAGGGTTTCCTTGAAAATAATGAACAATTTTGAAAATAGAGAAAAATAGTAGTAATTAAAATGAAAAATATTTAAATTCCAAAAATTCATGAAATTTCAAGAATAAATTTTAAATATGGTGGAAATTAAAAGTATAGTAAATGACTAGAAACACCAGAAACTAAATCGATGTAAATTTTGTATAATGTTTAAAAAAAATATACAAAATGATGTGTATTTCTTAGTATTAATTTGATGACTTCAATAAAATATTTATTCTGTTTTTTTTTATTATATCGACGTTATACAGGGTTTCCTTGAAAATAATGAACAAATCTGCTTTTTGAAAAAAAGATGAAAATAGTAGTAATAAAAGTAAAAAATATTTAAATTCCAAAAATTCCTGAAATTTCAAGAATAAATTTTAAATATGGTGGAAATCAAAAGTATAGTAAATGACTAGAAACACCAGAAACTAAATCGATGTAAATTTTGTATAATGTTTGAAAAAAATATACAAAATGATGTGTATTTCTTAGTAATAATTTGATGACTTCAATAAAATATTTATTCTGTTTTTTTTTTATTATATCGACGTTATACAGGGTTTCCTTGAAAATAATGAACAAATCTGGTTTTTGAAAAATAGATGAAAATAGTACCTAGTAGTGATGAAAGTGAAAAATAAATTGATGGATGTAGCCGTTACTAAGTGGTAGTAGTTTCATTTCTCTTTTCTTCAAAGTGAAAAATATTTAAATTCCAAAAATTCATGAAATTTCAAGAATAAATTTTAAATATGGTGGAAATTAAAAGTATAGTAAATGACTAGAAACACCAGAAACTAAATCGATAATATTGAAACATAAATAATAAGAAAACAAATCAAAAAGTATTGAACGACTAGGTTCTAGGTTTTTTATTTCATTGTTCGCTACTAATATTAAAAAAATCTGGTATTCAGATTAATAAATAAAACTGTTTATTTGCAATTACCCACTTTCACAACGCTGGTTGGACTTTTAATAACTACATTTCAATTATTTAAACTCATTCTCACACAAAAATAATTACCCTCCTATAAAAATCAAAACTTTGTATGAGTTGTACAAAATTGTCTTTCACAAGTATACTGATAAAAAACTGAATTCAATGCTACCAAGATAAATAATAATAATAATAGTAAATGGGCTTTATTCGTTGACATACATTGTTTATAAAGAAAAAGTAGATACAAAAATCAATGAAAGGGCGAAGTTACGCCTCGCTGTTTTACAACTTGACCTACTGGATAGCATGTATTATAGAGAAATATAAAAATAATTACGTAGTATACACTAATAAGCGGGAAGTTCATGAATCTTTGTAAAACAAAGAAAAAAAAAGGTAAATGATATAGCAAAACATACAGAAAAGTGGGACAAAGGGAAAACAATATGAGCAAGGCATATTATTTGATAGAGTTGTAAATAAAACTCCGAGAAAAGCAGGCTGTCAAGTGTTTTGCAATTATTCTCGAATCATTCTGAGATTTAAAAGTTATTACTTTCATAAATATAATTTGGCTTTTTGTAAATGAGGAATGTATGTGTATTGACGAGTAGGTGTAGGTATTAGTGATTTCAAAAAGTGGATATACATTGATTGACTATTCAATATCGAACTGATCATTTGACAAAAATCACAGATGTGTATTTTGAATCTGTGAATAACAAAAATGTTTCAACAATAAAACAACTCCGAGCATCGAATTTAAAATATTATATTACCCTTTTTTAAAAATCAGATATGGTGGATGATATCGGGGCTATTATTTAGGGTGGAACAACTGAAAAATTTTTGATATTCAAAATCATTTGTTGGAGAGTACTTGGTTGAAACTGGATTCTGAAAAACGATATAAGATGTGTGGTTTCATACATCTGTATTCTGAAATACAACGAACACAATAAATACTGAAAACTAACTCCATATTCCTCATTTGTATTATCTAGGTATACGAAAAAAATCGAAAGTATTATCTAACACTTTTAGATCCGGTTGGATCTTCAATAACCTTCAATCTGAACATCCCATTCCACTGTTTACATGAATTGGGATTTCACTTTCGGATTCAGCACAGCCTCGTGTATATGGGAAATCGTTGTTGAGTACACTCCTAATCTTTCTCAATGCTGCTCCAACCACAAGAAACTTTCACGTTCATTACTTATAATAGTTCCAAACACCGTTGCAACGAATACAGCCTTGAGAGAACCCATGTCTTGTTGTTCATGACATGAAATTCTTCATCATTTGCAGATTTAATAAGAAATTCCGTCGTTCTTGGAAAATATTCACCTCAATAGTGAACGTACTTTGACAGCTGCTTTTGCTTTTAGTACAACTCAATTTGGTGATGTCACCAGCAACTATTCTTTGAAACAATAATAATGATTATGTTTGCTTTCGTCATAAATGTGAAATTATCATTATTCTTACGTAATATTCGTCTGAAAGCTTTCGAATTAACACTACTGTGTCTTGTGTATCGAATGAAAGTTCCAAAACATTCTTTTGTCTTCGGTTTTTGTGACTTAGGCACTTATTGTATGAATTTGTTGCGGTAAAATAATAAATTCGACTTACCGTTCGAAACAATTAAGGTAACCAGAATTAGCGTTGCTGTATAGCACGCCATGGCACTTTCATCAACTGAAAGCACAACACTGTGAAGGAGAACTCTTACAGTCTGTCCGTAACGCAGGTTTCAGCTTTTATACTCGGCATACATTAATGAACCCCCCGCAATCCGTGTCATTCCACCTGTAGTCCGAAGAACTCTCCGGAGTATGATGAGATGAGGTTATCTTCTGAGATGTCCCGGAATTCGGAGAAAAATTCTTATTAAATCAACCCGATTTTCAGATTAATTGCTATTTTTTTCATAATCACAGTATACAGGGTGGGGCACCCCATAACGACACGGTCCCGGTAAATCAAAAATCAAACCATTATTTTAATGGGGAATTTCTCCTTTATTTCATTATATGTAAATTGATTAAGGCTGCAGAAGAAAATTATTTTGGAGTCTACAGGGTGGCTCAGAAAAGTGTGACATATCAAAGTTGTCTTTTTTCAAAAGGAACACCTTGTATTTTCGTAGGTCATGAAAAAATAAGGCTAAATTATACTTTATGGGATACTCACGGATTTTCGCGATTTTTTCAGGGATGATACATGATCGTATGAATTCAGAACAGTTTTTATTTTTTATCGGACTCAATTAGTTTTCGAGATATAACCTGTCAAAGTTTGTATGACGTCATATTTTACCTTCTTTAAAAGCAATAAACGATTGCAATTCACATATTTTTTTATTAAACACAACTTTTTCCATAGCATCGCACCTTTTTCTATCCCTTTCAATCACTCAGTGTCGAGTTTCCTGAAATCAGAATGAAATTCCATAATTTGTCAGGTGCACACAAATCACTTTTTATGAATTGCATTAAGTTTCACAATTCGAAAATACGTTCCTTTTAGAATTCGGAGGTCAGGTTACATGTTGAGGAAAGATGGTTTTTACTAAAGTAAATATTCGAAAATACGTTCCTTTTGGAATTTGGAGGTCAGATTAGATGTTGAGGATACATAGTTTTTTTAAATTATAAAGTAAGGTTAGACTGAGTTATAGGTATTAGGCCGGGTTAGGTTAGGTTGACTTATGGAATTTCAATCTAATTTCAAAAAACTTGGCAATAAGTGAATGAAAAGGGATAGAAAAAGTGCGATTATATGGAAAAAGATGTGTTGAATAAAAAATATGTGAATTGCAATCGTTTATTGCTTAAAGAAAATGTAAAATATGACATCATACAAACTTTGGCAGGCTATATCTCGGAAACTAATTGAGTCCGACAAAAAATAAAAAGTGTTCTGAATTCCTACCATCACGTAGTATCATCACAGAAAAAATCGCGAAAATCCGTGGGTATCCCATAAAGTAAAATTTTACCAAAAATTATATGATTTCATACAAGGTACTATGTACTTATGATGCACTGTTTGGAACCTGTAATGAATATTACTAGTGTTTTAAAACAAGTCATACACTACAGTGTCTTTTGGGAAGTCCAAAAGACAAAGTCGAGAATTCAGAAAAGTCTGGAATTTACGAAATTGAATGTAAGGACTGCGATGCAAAATATTATGGACAGACAAAAAGATCTATTAAAGTAAGATATAAGGAACATATAGCACACTTGAAATATGGAAGACCTGAAAAATCAGCAGTCGCCCATCATATTTTGCAACAAAACCATTCCATAGACTTTAGTTCATTAAGATTAGTTAGACAAGTTAACAAAAACAGGCAACTAGATGCCTATGAGAGTGTAGAAATAAGTAAACACAATAATATGAATAACGATGACGGACCTATACCAAAGAGCATATAGCTTGTTGAAAAAAATATAATAATATTGTTGGGTTTACTGATTACTACATTAGAACACATTGCAAAAATAAATTTGGATAGGCAATACTGTGGAATTAATTTTTATATACCTATAGTCCGTTCATAATTTGTTGATAGCTCACTGCAAGTTTGACCCTCATTAGAGAACTGAAATACCGAGAGGACAGCTAATATGATATAATAAAAAAAACCAAACTAAAACTGGCAGTTTAAGATGTTTTCGACTAACCCACCTTGTATCTGAAGAAATACAATACAGCTATAAAACTTTTAATCCGATTATGTAGGTATTTTGAGTGGAAATGAGTGACCAGTGTCGTAGAGTATATGATTAAAACATTAGTTACTTTAAATAAATAAATATATTAATATTCTTAAACTGTAGGTACTGTAAACTGTATTTTTATTTTAAAAAAATTTCTTTATTTTATTCAAAAATAATAAGTTACTTGCAATTTGTAAAAGATACATTTATTTAATTAATACCTATTTTTAAATGATATAAACTACAATTACTTACAAAACTATTCAAATTCAAAATAAACAGGATCATCTTCGGAATCCGAGTCGTCTTGCAGGTTAATAATTAGCGGTTGTGTCTCTACAGTCGCATCAATTATATTGTCAAGATCCCACATTTTTTGTTCTTCTTCTATTGCATGTCTTACTGCATCTTGCCAATTTTGTTCTGTAATATGTTGTAAAGACTCATATAACAATTCAGGTACAGCTTGTATTTTATATGCCACATAGCTTTTCATTTGTGCCCAAATGAGTTCAATTGGATTTAATTCGCAGTGGTAGGGTGGAAGTCTAAGGACTGTGATGTTTTGTCTTTCCGCCATTTTGTCAACTACGTATTTCTTGAACTTAGATTTGTGTTGCCAGGCAATTTTTAAAAGTTCTGCTTTAACCATTCCATCTTCGTAAGGCAGGGACTTATTCCGCAGCCAGTCAATGATATCCTGTTTCTTCCACGCAGTCGTTGGAAGTCTTTCAACTAGTCGTGAATGATAAGGTGCATTATCTAATACTATAATTGAGTTTGGTGGTATATGTTCAATCATCTGCTCAAAATACTCTTCGAAAACATCAGCTGTCATCTCCTCGTGATAGTCTTTTGTGCTTTTGGATTCAAATTCCAACAAACCATGCTTAGCAAATCCTTTTTCACTGCCAATGTGAGAAACTATTATTCTACTGCCTTTACCAGAGGTTGGGGAAATACCAGTAGACCAACCTTCCATAAAGGCTTGCCTGGAGCTTGATATATTTTTATCTGTCCAAATTTTTGTGAGAGTATGACCTGCGTTTACCCACGTTTCGTCCTGATAGTAAATTGGCCTTCCTTCAGCCCGAAATTTTCGTATAGATCTTAGATACTTTTTTCTCCAACATATTATCTCTTCCCGGTCAATCAAAAGTGATTTTCGGTCTGATTTCTCCCACCGGAAATTTAATTCTTTTAAAACTTGCCACAATTTGGTTCGTCCGACATGAGGCAAATCCGGGTCGTCTCTAACTTCTTGTAAAATTTTGTTTAAGTTGGGTATTTCTTTTTTGTAAAAAAATTCGTGAATTTTCCTTCGAATACCATTTTTGGCAAATTCATCAATTTCAATAGGTTTTCTCCCCCTCTTAAGTATTCGTTTGTATTTGGGTTAGCTATACCTTTTTTTTCTTTCTGATAGGAACTTATATATTGTTGACTCCCCTACGCCCGTCATGTTGGCACAACTCTTGATTATGTTCTGAATTGTGTTTGTGGGATTCTGAGAAACCAGAGCATCGTGAACGTTCAAAACAATAGTCTTCTCTCTTGGTGAATAGACAGACTTACTGACTGTACGCAAAAGTACCGGTGTAAAACTTGATGATGTTGATGATGATGACGAAGCCATCGCAAGCAATCAAACAAAACATACAGGAACGAAAGGTACGTATATGTTTGTAGGAATATGAAAAAAAGTTACTCACGCACTGCACAAAATTCGCAAAATAAATATTAGAGACGTTAACTACTGCCGTAGACGCCGAAACACCAACGAGCCGTAAATTAAATGCGATTAAAAAATGTACTAAACCAAAAATTATTTTCGTTCGTAATAACTTCACCCTTTCAAGGCAAGTTTCGAATATAAACTGAAGCTTTATATTTAATGAATAAACACCTCAGGAACCTCCGCCTATGATTTTACGAGTTTTACGACCGTTTTATGACTTGGGCCCTCATTTTGTGCTATCGACAAATTATGAACGGACTATAACTGAAAATCGTTTTATATAAACATATATTGTAAAATAATAGATAAGGCAAAATTGTAAAATTAATTTAGGTTGGTATACCTGTATGGTTGGTACGCCTGGATGGTTTACCTGTATTGATTACCTTTATAGCATAAATAGGATTAGCTCGCACTAGTTCTTAGTTTTAATCTTTCTCTTTGAAGATGATCACTTGGTTATCGAAACACGTGTCGAGGTGTCAAAAATAACGATTTGGTGTTGGGAAAAAACTCCAGTAATATTCAAGGTACTATGTACCTAACTCAGCGGCGGCTCGTCAGAGGAGGCAATGGAGGCTTAGCCTCCCCATAAAATTTGAGGCTATTCATCGCAATAAATTAACAGATATTGACAAATAATTATGATTATTTTTTTCTAAAAATGCTTGGGTATCATTACTTTACCATCAATTTTTAATATAAATACATAATGTGCCCGAAAAACACTGTCACTCACTACGTAGTACGTACCACACTGTATCCTGCATCAACAAAACTCAAACGCACCGCCCATGAACGAATAACGAATAAACTATCAACCCGAAATAATAAATGCCATACGTTGTAAAGGAGCCAAGCCTCCAACCGCTTTAAAAAACACAGGCTCCACGAGTCCGATCCAACCAGCGACATACGTCCCGATTTGTAATTACAGTTGCAGAAATTATAGCGTCAGAAGAGGCTAGCCTCCAGTTGGTCTCCGTTAGTGTACGACTGCGTTTGTTTTTTATTTAATTATTCGGACGGGATACTGTGACGGACCGGAACTAAAAAATATTCCGGTAAATCGTTTTAGTGTTTCTTGATAATATTTGTGTATAAAACAGACAGTATTGTATTATAGCAGTGCTTTTTGGTAATATGTTTAATGTGTTTTAAAGTGTTTTCTTTCAATTTCAAGGTGTTTTCAGGTTTTCACTTTCGGTAAGTTTTTTTTTCCATTTATTATGGATAAGTTGGACGAAATTAAAAAATCTGACGATATAGTCGATTGGTTGCTGACAAATAATTCTAAGTCTTCATCTTATGATAATAAATTTTACATTATTAAAACTCTGGGAAGGCCTCAACCAAATTTAATTTCAATTAAATCGTCAGATAATCGACAAAATCGAGGATTTAATATTAGTTGGTACGATAAATGCGATTGGTTAACCGGCTCCATTAAACGAGAAAAACTTTTTTGTTGGCCCTGTTTTTTATTTTCCGTACAAACCGAATACCAAACGTGGTCTAAAAAAAGATACTCCGATTTAAAAAATTTACCTCGTGTTATGGGGCAAAGATGATTCACAATTTGGCACTTTTTTAAAGGGTAGCGTTTTTTCGGGCACTTCAAAAACCATCCAAAATGAGCTTATTATCAGTGTGGCATATATTATTAAGGATTTGTTTAATTTTTTATTTCGTACGTGTGACACCTATAAGTTTAGGCAAAAGTTAATTGCGCAAACCTATGATGGGGCTGCGGTCATGGCCTGCTATTTAAATGGTTTAAAACTAAAATAAAGTCCATAGCTCCTCATGCACTTTTTACGCATTGTCATGCCCATGCCCTAAATTTAGTATTAAGCAAAGTGTGCAACAACATTAAAATGTTCGCGCCTCCGGCGGGCTTTTCTGTGTGTATATAGTCTATATGACTTAAGCCTTCCCTGTTCTCCTATGCACGAGCCGTCACTGACCTAACTATAACCATTCTCGAGTTATTGATTTTTTTTTATGAAAATGCTAGGTACAATTGGAACTGATGAACATCGAAATTTATGAAATCATCCCTCAGAATTCTGGCCAAGCATAAAAGAGGTTTTGGGCTATTTTGTTTTTGAATAAACTCGTTTCTAAATATTATACAGCATGTTCAAAAACCATTTTCACTTTTTTATAATTTTGGATAAAGATAACTTTGTAATTGCAAATAGAACACCCTGTATTTTTTTAGTCTGAACAATAAAAAATTCAGTTATTTTTCATTTTATTTCTGGGTTCCCTATACCTAACCTAAATAGTGTTTCAGATGTTGGCTTTTTCAAATAGTAGTTCTTATTTGAATGCATTCTTCAAATCAAGCTAGCTTTGAAACGACATTTATTTGATTTGCTCACAGAGTTCTCATTGATAGTTGTTACACTTCACTTCATAGAATAGCTATATATATTCCAGATATTCAAAGAATATTCTTGGAATATATACATGCCTTTAGAATATTCATAGAATATGCTTGAATGAATATGGCAGGATTTTTCCCGAAAGAATGTGCATAAAATATCTATAAATGGATAATTCTCCCATGAATATTCTAAGAATATTGTCGATCGAATACACCATACCTATGGTATATTCTTAGAATATATCCCCACGGTATATTTTGGAATATTGTATTATATGTATTATTTATATGTATTTATTATTTTAAACAGACACACAGATATGTATTACTGGAATTTTGAATTATCTTATGATAACTTATTCAAATAATTCAATATTATTAAAAACAAAAATATTTGAAGATTTTAATCGAATGCATAACCTAACTTTTTGAACTTAACGCGAAGATTCTGACGAATTGCTCCAACTGCAATTGTTGGAAACGACAAAGAAATTCGAATGGACCAAAAAATGAACCAATTGCATCAATAAATCGGTTTATTCTCATCCTATTTGTCTTTTTGTATTTGAACTTATTCAATTACAAAGCAACAAATCCTGGTAACAGAGAAATGGGGAAGTGAACTATTGGACGTTTCTCATTGGTCAATTGAAGTGTAGCGCGCGACAGACAACGCTTGACAGCTTTGCGTTGAAATCGACATTTGATTTAACATGGCGGTTGACATGGCAGGAACGTTAATGTTGGACAAATATCAGGAAAACTCTTCTGGTGAGCAAAGTTTGGATAACTTTAAGTGAGTAAAATTCATTGAAGAACTCATCCATACCACTCATTTAAAATACTTCATTTGTGAGTTTATTTTTTGAAGTGAGGAACCTATATCTCGCTCATTTCTTGATGCAATACATTTTTTTCTTCAATGAAATGATGTATTTATTATTTTTCAATTAGCGCTGATGATTTCACAGAGTTGTTATTTTAGTATATTTTTCAGTATAATTTTTTTGAGAATAGGAACATCCTAATTTAAATACATTTCTAATATTTGTAATATGACAATATTCAGGAATATTTTATTCAATGCATAAATATCTCGAATTAAATTTTGTATTTTTAATATTGGTAGAAACGGCAAATATTTCAGTGTATATTGTTTTTGAAATATATTTGTTTATGAATATTATGTATTTTATTACTTGTGTGTATCTTGCATGTAAGTATATGCATTTTGGTGCACGAGTATATCCCTAATAGCATATACTCGTCACATTCTTGGAATATTCCAAATATTCCTAGGATATTCATAAAATAAATTTGAAGAATATTCTATGGTGATTCCCTATTTTATATTCCTACAATAAACTATGAGTATCCCGAATATTTTATGAATATTCCTTGGGTTCTATTCCCGGAATATTCTTAATAGAATTTACCTTACATATTCTAAGAATATTTCAAGATATTCCAAGAATATTCCCAAGGAATATTCTTAGAATGTATCAAAGGTTCGCCAGAAGCACTTCCAGGAAATATTCTCCAGAAGATATATATATATATATATATATATATATATATATATATATATATATATATATATATATATATATATATATATATATATATATATATATATATATATTAAATTTCATATACTATTGAATTTATGTATGCCTTTTTGTGTTCATTGTACCTTTGAATCAGTTTTTTCTTGGTTTGGCCGATATAGAATTTGTTGCAGTCCGAGCATTGTATACTGTATATCCCGTTTTGGTCTTTGTCTTCTTCTTTTTCATAGTTGTTTATTTTTTGTGTTATCTTCGTGTTTGGCTTGTATGTGATGTTGATGTTCAGTGGTTTGAAGACGTTTGTTAGTTTTTTGGTTTGGTGTCCTACGTACGTAAATGCTGTCCATCGTTGTGTTGTTTTGTCTGTTGGGGTGGCTTGATCCTTGATCCTTGGCCCAGGAGAGCCATAAACAAAAAAAACACGCCAAGTTTGATCGAATGTCAAGGTTTTGATCAGTTTTCTAAGTAAGGTCATTAAGAAGTATTATCTTGAAGTTATGCGCTACTTGTGAGAAGCAATAAGAAGAAAACGTCCGGTATTGAGCGAAAACAATTCATAGAATTGCATCTCGATAATACACCTCATCACTTGTAATTGCTTGTTCAAAAAATTTTGGCCAAAAACAACACCGTAATCATGCCTTAGTCACCATATTCACCAGATTTGCCCTTCTGCGACTTTTTCCTGTTATCAAAATTGAAGGTAACCATGAAAGGACGGAGTTTTGCGACGGTTGAGGAGATAAAAATCGAATTGCTGAGGGAGCACAAAGTGATACCAAAAAGTAAATATCAGAATTGCTTCGAGGGTTTGAAAAACGCTAGCACAAGTGTATAATATCTAAGAGGGACAACTTTGAAGGGAACACCCAATCTGTCAACAAGATTCCCTCTGTCCATTGCTATTAAAGGAAACAATTTTTCGAACTGCCCTATTTTTTGCAGTCACTTCGATGCCATTTTACCTATTTTTTAATGAACCGTGTTCCTTTATCAACCAGAATGACGGAACAGCAAATTCTATGGAAACGGAACACGCCTTTATTTTAAAAACCTGTCAACCTGTCACTGTAAGTACATTTTGAAAACCAAAAATAAAAACCAAAATATCAATATCGAATAATCATTATATGGTACATTGATACATAATCATAAGTGACTAAGTGAAGCAAGTGGGTATAAAGAATAGTGCTTCGTTGAGTAGTTTATGTTAGTATTTTACGAATTTAATGAAATAGGTATTCGTTTTTCAACCAAGGAAGCAAAAGGTTAACAAACATGATCTTATATAGGCCATTCACCTAAATTATGGGTGATTTCTGGGACTATAATAACTTTCATCTTTCATCAAGTCTCCTAAATTATAATCCACAAATTCCTACAGAACAGATTTCTGAAATATATCAGTACCCTGATAATCAATATCAGAGTTCACCATACTGCCAGCTTCAAAGCAATGAGCCATATATTTATCAGAGTGTAACTCTGCTTCAAGGAGGACCTTATAGTGTGCCAACATCGAGTGCATTCGAATCACATTTTGGAAACGGTTTCAATTGCCAATTACAGCAGAACCACCAACAAACTCCAGGTTCAGTGCTATCACATGAATTCACAAGAGATATAGAAGACTACAGCTGTAGATCCAGAACTAAGAAAATTGGAAGTGACTTTGGACAAATAAACAAATCTAAAACCAGGTTAGTATGAGTACAAATATTTCAATCCTGTGATATGAATGTGAGTGCTAAAATAAAACGCTGAGCCCTCATTATGCCTTCTGTGATCCAATGTCTGAGAAGAAATGTTGTCTTTTTACCTTTATCGTACTTGATGAAAATCTAAATAAAGTATTGTACCACTTCATTCTTAAATGTTCATATGAAGTATGTACCTATTTGTTTCAAAAGTTTGTTTACTTTCTTGTAATCCACTGTTTATATGAAAGTAGCTGTTTCAGGAGGGCTTTTTATCCAGTTTGTGCCTGAAAGTTGCTTTTTGCATGAACTACACAATTTTTTAAAGAGTATTTTAAAATTTATTGCTTCCTTTCTTTGACAGCTTCCCACATTTTATGTATAGAGATGGAAAAACAGAGTTTTTTGTATAAGTTTGAAAATGTCCGTAGAGGACGAAACTGCAGTAACGTTACTTACAAATAAAAGTGGTAAAAAACATAGAAAGTTCAATTTCTCTTTTCTTCATTAAAAATAGAAAGCTTCAACCTTTCTCAAAAATTAATCTCTCCTAAAAATTTACCCCTTTCAATTCAAATAAAGAATCTATTCACATGTTGCAGTTTTGTAACCTTCCAAGAAAAATTTCACAATAAAGTGTTATTTGAATATGCAATACCATTTTTGTTCAGGTATCCCTCAACTGGACATTGTCCAGTGAGTAGGCTGTTATGGTTACTCAGAGCCAGTTATTAAGATCAATCCAATTTGATCTTTCTCTTGAAGATGATCACTTGGTGGTCGAAACACGTGTTGAGGTTTTTAAATAACGGTTTGGTGTTGGGAAAAAACTCCAGTAATATTCACTACTACACCAAAGGTTCCAAACAGTGCATCACAATATCCATTGATCAGTATATAACAAGTGTTTTCATATTATTGTCATTGTATTTTATTTGTATTTGACTGTTGTTGTTTGTGTGTAGTCTACTAATTTGTGTAATTCATATAGCCATAATATGTTCTGTATGGTCTACATCAGAGGTTCTCAAACTTATTTTGGCTACCGCCCACTTTGAGAATTAATTATTTTCTAGCGCTCCCAAAATTTTTTTACTGTACTACATCTCAAGAATCACTATCGCAGTCATGTGAAAATAAGATTTTCTGATGAGGTTAATGTAAAACCCTATTTTGTAATATTAGGAAAACTTTTATTCGTGTTACTAAAATAAACATTTTAATTTGAATTTTAAAAATAATCTGAAGTGAAGGATGACTTTGATGATTTTTTACAAGTTTGTTAATATCAGGCTCGAATTCACTTGAAAACAGCCGTAAGTCACCGCTTTCGGTAATCGGCAACTGATTTCTCTTTTTAGTTAGCAACGTTACCACAGCACTAAATCCACGTTCACACAAATACGATAATGGGAATGCTATCAAAAATCGTTGAACAAGACTACAATCCAGTGTACAATTGCGGGATTGGCTTTCGTAGCCATTTTTTAATTTTATTTTAATTTCCTCGTTCGTTATCAGTTCTTTGAGTTCTTCTTTCAGCTGTCGTCACCTTGAAGTTGGTGATTGATATCATTAAATAATTTATACAGGTCTATGAAGTACGCAATATCATTCTTTGAAGTGATGAGGTTGTCGTGCAATTCTTTGTCTTTGTTTCCCAAGAATTCTATCACAGAGTCAAATAGATTGTAAAATAGAGTCAGACAGTTACCTCTTGATAACCAACGCACTTCTGTGTGAAATAGCAATCGGTTGAAATTTTCATCATTAGCAATACAAAGCTGATTAAATAATCTGTCATTTAAAGAACTGTTTTGGATTTTATTGACTGCTTTGATGATATATTGCAGTGATTGAGAGAGGCGCTCACTCAAATTTTTCGCAACCAAATGTTGCCTATGAATGACGCAATGTACAGCGAACACATCTGGAATTTTATTTTTTAACTACGCTATGAGGCTTTTGTGACGTCCTGTCATAGCCGGAGCGCCATCTGTAGCAGCTGATATAATATTCTTCAGTGGAATTTCTTTCTCATCACAAAATTTTTCCAGTGTATTATATATGGTTTCTCCTTTTGTATCCGTCTCTTAATTTCTGGCAAATAGTAGTTCTTGATATGTTTTCTCATTTTTAATAAACCTCACGTATGACAACAACAATGAATTTAGAAGACATGCCCCTCTTAAAAAAGTTAGAATTACCAAACCACCCGCTCCTTGGCTCACTCAAAATCTCAGACTTCTTATGAAAGAACGTGATAAAGCCTTTCAAAAATTCAAAAAAACTAAATCTTTTAATGATCGTATGAGGTATAAAGAATTGAGAAATTATACCTTGTCAATAGTTAGAACTGAAAAAAGGACATATCTCAAGTCTGTCTGTTCTGAAAAAATACCACGCAAAACCTGGAATGCTCTTTCTAACCTCAATGTTCGTTCAAAAAAACAATATTCATTACCCAATCACCTCTCGAATCCCGATGAAATAAACAACTATTTTGCCCAATTCGTACAAAACGTTTCTAATAATTGTGATGAAAATATTGAATTTTATAGCAATAATTATTTAATCAGGCAAGATAACTTCTCATTTCGATTCGCTACTGAAGAAGCTATTCATAAAATCCTGAATGATATTAAAAGTCAAGCTTCAGGGGTTGATAATATTTCAATCAGAATGTTGAAACTTTGTAGCCCGTTTATAGATAAATATATTACGCATATCATCAATTGTTGTTTTGAACGTTCATATTTTCCAGACTTGTGGAAAATGGCCATTGGGAAACCCATTCCCAAGAATAATGATCCAGCTAGTTATTCTGATCTCAGAATTATCAGTATACTTCCAACCATGAGTAAAATTTTTGAAAGAATTATTTATTTACAAATTAATGAATATTTCGATAACAATAATCTATTATCACCATCGCAATGTGGTTTTAGGCAGGGTTTTAGCACGGCTACAGCTCTTGCTACTGTTACACAAGACATTGTTGAGGGATTTGATAAGGGAATGATTAGCACTCTGGTACTACTAGATTTTTCGAAAGCATTCGATACCATCAATCATGAGCTGATTTGCATGAAACTCAAATATTATGGTTTTGATAGTGCTGCCTTATTTCTCATCTGGTCTTATTTACTTGGTCGATCTCAAAAAGTTGTTGTTGATGGTCATCACTCCTTACCTCTCGATATTCTATCAGGAGTACCACAGGGTTCCATTTTGGGACCTTTATTGTTCATCATTTATACTACTGACATTATCTCGTCCATCAAGAAATGTAAAATACAGGCGTATGCTGATGACATACAAATATACATGCACTTTAAAATCGATGAGTGTGCTGAGGCACAAAATCTCTTCAACACTGATCTTGATTTGATCAATGGGCTATCAAGTGAACATGATTTGAAAATTAATCCTAATAAAACAATGATGATGCACTTTGGATCGCAGAAGAATCGTAAATTTGCAGAAAACAATTTCCGTTTAGAACTAGGTTATACTATCTTGACTCCTGTCAATACAGCTAAAAACTTAGGGGTCATGCTTGACACTGATCTTAGATTTACTAGTCATGTTAAAAATTTAATGAAAAAAGCTTATATGTCATTGAAACTGTTATACTGTAATCGTTTTATTTTGAGCCAACCTCTAAAAAGAATGCTCTGTGATAGTTTGGTGCTAAGCCATTTCAACTACTGTGACTTCATATATGGGCCATACTTATATGATTCAGATAAAAAAAGAATACAAAAAGTGCAAAATTCTTGTTGCCGCCTAATTCATGGACTTCGTAAGTATGATTCAATTTCTGAAGCCTTTAAAAACTCCCGCTGGCTCAATATGAAAAACCGTATGATTCATCATTTGGGTTGTTTTGTCCATAAATTGATCACCCTTCCCCATTCTCCTCTTTTAATACAAAAACTAATTCTGCCTGAAAATATTCACTCAAGAAACATCAGACATAAAAACAAATTAACTATGCCACAACATCGCACTGCACAGTTTCAGAGATCATTTCTTTTTGGTGCTGTAAAACTCTATAATTCATTGCCTGAGCAATTGAAGAGATTCAATATCAGGAAATTCAAATACAAATATAAAAATTATATCTATGATAGTCAGTAATGTCAACTTTTACTTTTTAGACAACAGATCAATTCAATTAAATTATTTATCAACTATCTTTAGAAGGTAATCACAAATTATTATTTTATTTACGGTTCTCATTTCGTGGTACCATCACTGTTAATTGCTTTTATTTTTGTATGTTTGCGTGCATTATGGAGTGGTGCTTGTTGGTTGAGTTAGAGTAGCTTTGAGCTAGACTTCGCCAAGGAGTACCAGAATCTCCTGTAAACTATTTTCATTTTCAAATATATCTTTGTATTGTTTTTTTTGTATTATCAATAAAGCCGATTTATTATTATTATTATTATTATTAAGTATTCAGATGATTGCACAATGACTCTTCAATGTTTTCAGCTATCTCATCAATTAGTCTTTGCAGGGAAATATTGCTCAAAGGAATTTTTTGGATATCTGATGCTGGTTTCATCGCTTCATTCGAAAAAATTTTTTGACAAAGAGAGCACATAGGCGAAGATGGATTTGTGAGATTTTCAATTAATCCATATTTTATATAGATATTCCGCGCTATACTCTCGTTTCTTCTTTTTTGCTTTCGACATAATTTTGTCTTCAAAAATGCCAAAGTAAAGAATCGAGTATTAAAAACTTGCTAATGACACCACTCACAGTTTTTATCACCGCACATACAGCACTTTAACTAGCTAGTCGCTAACTAAATTCACTTGTTTTTGTAATATCGTCGAATGACATTACTGGCTGGATGGCGCGCGCGCTTTTATATGAGGCAGCGGGCGAGCCTAGTACTTTCGAGAATGGAGACTAGTAACTTCTCGCTTCGCATTGAAGCTTACCGCCATCTATTGTACAGTTAGACAACTATCGGATAAGAAATAGTTACTGTCGAGTCCCCTAGATGGCGATACACGAGGAAACGCGCGTTAAGCGTAAAGGAGCGGTAAAGTTTGTGTTAAAAGCAAAAAAACATTTCAAAATTAGCCATCGCCCCCCCCTAAATCGCTTCAACGCCCCCCAATATTCTCTGTGCCCATTACTGTCCCCCTATAGACCTCCAACGCCCACAAGAGTGCATTATCGCCCATTTTGAGAAAGACTAATCTACATTAATCACTGTATGTCTCCAGAAGGCTAATCAATCTTTTATTATTTATTATATCTAGCATGGACTCCAACGGAAACGGATCTGGTGGTATCGCCAGAGACTCTGCCATGGCCCCAAGAAAAATCAACATCTTTGAGCCCGCCGAAGATCTCGACTTCATTTACGACGATTGTGACACCCATGCCAATGAAATAGCTGAGTTGTACAGCTATACAGAAAACTCCGATCTTCAGCAGAACTTATCATCCTTCGAGGAACAAATGAATAACTATCGTATATCCCACATATCATGGAGGCAGCTGTCTCTCACCGAGAAAAGTTCCATCATAATGAAAATTCTGAATCAGTTGGAACTTAGTGATAAGAAAACTAGAATCCAGAGTGCTAAGTGTATTTTGTATATTGCCCAAGGTGGTTGGTTAGGATTGACAAGTGACATAGAAGTTCTGAGTAGCGCAAAAGAAAGCTGTTTGTTATTGTATAAGTTAGGGACTTTCAGTGCTTTCATAGACCTTTTGAATCTAGAAATGGACAACAACATTCCAATTAACAAAACAGCTGTTTCCATAACGGATTCTGAAAACTTGAGAGTAATTTTAACGGTGTTATATTCAATTACAGAGGTTATTCGCAGTGAGAGAGAAATTCACCCTGACATTTATAATTCGTTTTGTTCAGAAATAATGAACGGTAAAAACGATGAATCAATAATACTGAAGTTGCTCGATATGTTGACGAAATTTTGCAGCGGCGTCTCCCCTCATTTCCCAATAAAGAAAGTATTGCTACTCCTCTGGAAATTAATTCTTTTGGCACTGGGTGGTACTAACGAGCTGAGGATATTGAAAGCCAAATATCGTGAAAAGGCTTCCTTACCTGCGCAGGTAGAGGATACCATGGAGATCATGAAATCTATGCGGCCATCGTCACCCCGAGCTTTCCTCCGGATCTCTTGGAAGATCAAAATCAAAGGCGTAAGAGAAGTTTGGTGAAGCAGAGCAGTTTGGAAGATAACGAGCCGATCGACATGGAAATATTCGAAAATGAAGATAGCTACATGAAGACCAGGGAAAGCATGTCTGTCTTTGAGAGGCTTCAAGATATATCAGCATTCAGCGAGAAATCGAAAAGTTTAAAGTTGCCTTGGAAGCCCAAAGTTCACAAGAAGGAAATAGATCTGTTCCTGAATTTGGCACGGGAGAAGTTCATAGGGTATAGTTTGGAAGGGGACGATAGTACAATGTTTGGTTTGCCCAAGCCCATTCATGATAGTATAAATACCTTGAGGGAACATATCTATACACCCCTGGCTGAGTTACAAACGCAGAAAGAAGAAGTCATCAGCAGAAATCCCTTCACAGCAAAGGATGAAATAGAGATGACTCCAGCTGAAGCTCTTTATCAAGCCATGTTTCCAAACTTACCTCAGTACATGATATGCTTATTGAAGATTTTACTAGCCACCACTTCTAGAGCCAAGACTTCCAGTGACTCTATCAACATATTAGGTGATGTATTACCAAAAGAAATGCCTTTGACTGCATTTCAGACGATGAAATTAGGGATTGATGTAAACAGGCACAAAGAAATAATAGTGAAAGCCGTATCAGGAATCCTCCTACTCCTGCTGAAACACTTCAAATTGAATCATATCTACCAGTTTGAGTTCATGTCCCAGCATCTGGTTTTTGCGAACTGCATTCCGTTGATTCTCAAATTTTTCAACCAAGAAATAATGATGTATGTCAAAGCGGCAAACAGCATCCCAATATTAGATTTCCCTTCTTGTATTCTCGGAGATCAGTCGGAATTGAATGCCGACATAGAAATCGGTTGTGACTCGAAGTATTGCTGGAGGAATGTGTTTTCTAGCATCAACCTACTTAGAGTTTTGAATAAGTTGTGCAAGTGGAAAAATTCCCGCATAATGATGCTGGTTGTTTTCAAATCAGCTCCAATTTTGAAACGCACCCTCAAAATGCGTCAAGCCATGGCACAACTATATATTTTAAAGCTTCTCAAGATGCAAACTAAATATCTTGGTAGAAACTGGAGAAAATCTAACTTGAAAACCGTCAGTCTTATTTACCAGAAAGTACGGCATCACTTGAATGATGATTGGGCGTACGGCAACTTTTTGGACGCTAAACCATGGGACTTTCAAGCTGAGGAAATCTCCTTGAGGAGTGCCGTAGATAGATTCAACAGTCGAAGGTATATGAAAGCGAATGAAAATGAGTTTGAACCCGTCGACAGTAATTTGACCAGCGCTCTAGGTCTTGAAATCATGTTCTCAGAAAATTTTCAAAAAAATTATCATCTCTGGTTAGAGGATGAAGTTTTCAGGAATGAAATTGATTGGGATAAGTTGTTTTGAGAGTTCAGCTGTTTTATTTCCAATATTTTTTAAGTCTCAACACCCTGTATTTCGTCAAATGAAAAAATTATGCATGATCGTCAATTAGGTCAGGATGTATTTATTGTGTAAAGTAGAATGAAACATAATTTATTGCAGTTATTTATATTATTTTAGTCGCCCTCGTGAGAGTATGGGTATTTTTATTATAGACAAAAATTATTGTATTTATTGATTTTTTGTTATTAAATTATTGTATTTGAATTAAGAAAAGTATTTTGATTTCACAACTCCAATGTTGGTAATTGAACATTTACTTAAAATGTTCCACAGAATAAACTAGTAAAGATCAATACTATTTATTTATTTATGGGCAAGCCCTTTTGAAGTATAAATTACAATGTTGAATTATAATTAAAATAAAATCAAGTAAAGTAAGATACTGAAATACAAATTTCCACTAAGAACGGACTTCCATTGTCAAATATATAAAATGATTTGATATCCCTCAAACAACTAAAAAAGAAGAATTAAAAATAAATAGCTGTAAATAACAATTATATTGAGCAAAAAAAACCTGAAATAAAATAATAGTGAAATAAAATACAAGTAAAAATTAAACAATTGAACAAAAAATGAAAATAAAGAAATACAAAATGAAAATAAAGATAAAAATAAAAAAGTTAAGAGATTTCAAGCCAAGTTAGTTCACAGAATATTCAATAGTTCGGACTTCAATTGTCTAATATATAAAATGATTTGAAATCCCTGAAACAACTAAAAAAGAAGAATTAAAAATAAATAGCTGCAAATAACAATTATATTAAGTAAAAAAAAACCTGAAATGAAATAATAGTGAAAAGAATACAAGTAAAAATGAAACAATTGAACAAAAAATAAAAATAAAGAAATACAAAATGAAAATAAAGATAAAAATAAAAAAGTTAAGAGATTTCAAGCCAAGTTAGTTCACAGATTAACTTCACTAGTTCGGACTTCCATTGTCTAATATATAAAATGATTTGAAATCCCTGAAACAACTAAAAAAGAAGAATTAAAAATAAATAGCTGTAAATAACAATTATATTAAGTAAAAAAAACCTGAAATGAAATAATAGTGAAAAAGAATACAAGTAAAAATGAAACAATTGAACAAAAAATAAAAATGAAGAAATACAAAATGAAAATAAGGATAAAAATAAAAAAGTTAAGAGATTTCAAGCCAAGTTAGTTCACAGATTAACTTCACTAGTTCGGACTTCCATTGTCTAATATATAAAATGATTTGAAATCCCTGAAACAACTAAAAAAGAAGGATCAAAAATAAATAGCTGTAAATAACAATTATATTAAGTAAAAAAAAACCTGAAATGAAATAAGTACAGTATTCCGTAATTGAGTTATAAAATGATGCAAGATATTGAACATCTCAAGATCAGTGGTTCTATTGGATAATCGTAAGATTCTTGGAAAGCAGCTATTCAATGTATGCTTTAAAAGATTAAATGGTACATAAAATGTTTGTTGCTGTCGAGTTGAGCGGTTTTGAACATGTAGGCAAATTTTTTCCAGGAGTTCAGCACAACGCATTTGCCGTTAATGAAATTAAGATAAGATATTTATTGACCTTTAAAAATTACAAAAATGTTTATGTGATAAATTCACAACATAATTGTGTAGGTACGTCAAGACAGAGGTGTAGATATAAAAATGTATATAAAATTTGTAAAGCTATGTAAATAATATTTGTAAAGCTGTAAAAATGAGATAATCCTAGAAACTAGGCTTTATGTAAGGTAGTACGTTGAATAGACAGTACTAAATATTAAGTCCATATATGGGAAAAAACATCTTCAATATTATAAAGTGGATTTACAAGAAGTGATTGTTTTACGTAGTGTTTCAACTTTTTTGTAGTGAATGTCTTCCAATCCACCGGTATAAGGTTATATAGTTTAATTGGTAGATAGTCAGTCTGCTTTATTGTTTTAGTGTAGTTCACTCGAGGTAGTCTATACAATTCTTTATTGCGGGTATTGTACTTATGAATTTCACTCCCCGTAGTGTTCGCATTTTTGTTTTGGTGTATCTACAAGATGGCTTCTGTAATATATATACATGGAAGTGTTAAAATTTGCATTTTGATGAACAATGGTTTGGCATGTTCCCTTGGTCCAGCCTTAGCCATAGTTCTAACAATTTTTTTTTGATTTATTAATAACTGGTGGCACGCTGAGCTTGTGCCCCATAATAAAATCCCATACATTAAGTGGCAGTGAACCATACCGGAATATACAGTTTTCAGCACTTCAATTGATACTATTTCTCTAAGATTTCTAAATAAAAATTGACTTCTGGGCACCTTTTTTTGCAATTCCTGAATGTGTTCTTTCCAGTTCAGGTTGGAATCTATGTGAAATCCTAGTATTTTGACTGATGAATCATTTGCTTTATTTTTTGAGAAAGTTATTTCTTTAGTTTTGTTTTTATTCAAAGATGAAATATTTGCGTTGAAGTAAGCTTCACCTCGTGACAGTGTCTCACTTGACATTCTATCGATCTCTTCTAAATTCCTGCTTCTGATTAAAAAAGTTGAGTCGTTTGCGTACATAAATACATCTGCGATGTCTAAGAAGGTTGGCAGATCATTCATATAGATTATAAACAACAGTGGCCCCAGGACTGAACCCTGAGGTACACCATGTTTGATTTGTATGGTCCTGGAGGTCACATTATTGTAGGATATGTATTGTTGTCTGTCCGTAATGAATGTTTTAATGAATCGAAGAGCTGGTCCACGTATCCCGTATTTATGGAGCTTTTCTAATAGGATGCCATGTGAGACACTGTCGAAGGCTTTCGACAAGTCGCATAGGATTGCACGTGTATGTACTCCTACGTCTAGATTTTTTGCTATTGAGTGAAGTATCTCAGTAACAGTTTGTGAAATTGATCTCAGCGATCGAAATCCATATTGGTGGTCATCGAGATGTTTCCCGTTTTCCAAAAAGCTCGTTATTCTGTCTTTGATAATTGCCTCAATTATTTTTGATATTATTGGAGTAATTGTTATATATCTATAATTATCACAGTTATTTATATCACCTTTTTTCATAATTGGGGTTGCTCTACACAGCTTCAGATATGATGGAAATTCTCCCTTCTCCATGCATGTATTAACTAGGTGTGCGAGTGGTGTGCTTAGGGTTTCCGGTATGAGTTTGATTATTTTGGAGCTTATGTTATATGCATCCGTAGTTGAACTATTTTTGAGTGTTTTTATCACACTTGTTATTTCTTTTTCATTTGTGGGACTCAAGAATACTGAATCTTTCACAGTTATTTAAACGAGATCATCCCCAGATTCATCCGTGAGAGGTATTTTTTTAATAATGTTATCGATCATTGTGGAGCTGAATTCACAGAAATCATTTGCAGTAAGGCAGGTATCGTGGTTGTTACTTTTACCTGACTTACCCTGTAATTCATTTACGATCTTCCAAACTGTTTTTGCCGGGTTCTTACTGTTTGTGATAACGTTATCATATTGAAAAGTAGTATCAGGTATCTCCGTTTCCTTCTAGTTTCCAGGGAGGACATGCTCAAAGATTGCAGTAGTAACTCATACTCACAACGAACACCCGATTATTACACAATGAGGAGGCCAGAAAGGCAATACTCTAGATCTGAACGGACCAATAGACAATAAAGGGCTTTAATAACAGTTGCGTCAGTGAATTCGTGGGTTAGCCGTTTGATAAACCCTAGCATTTTCATGGTTTTATGGATAGCCGTGTCTATATGTTGATTGAAGCTTAAGGTGGGATCAATAACAACCTCAATATCATTTATTTTAACAGACTCCAAGACGTGACCATTTAAGGTGTAATCAAAAGGTGTTAGAAGGTACATGGGATCGATAAAAGCGCATGACATGGCACTGTGTGGCATTCAAATTCACGGAATTTAAGGAGCACCAGTTTGATCGATTGTCAAGGTCAGACTGAAGCCTGTGGTCATCTAAGAAGGTTTCAATAATTAGGAAAAGTTTCAAATCAACTACAAATAGTAGTGCTTTGGCGTGCCGGAAGCAATGAATAATGTCGTTAATAACAACACCAGAGATAGCTACTGATCCATTTCAGTAGTACCCCACATATACCATATCTGTTGAGCTTTTGGACTAAGAGAATATGGTTGACCCTGCCAAACGCCTCAGAGAAGTCAGTGTGAACAGGTGTAACATTATGAAAACTACTTGATTTTCGTCAGGAGGAATATTCCCCATTACATCACTGGTTGCCTGCACCTTAACTGGTTAAAGTAGTGCCATAACTTACTTCTCAGGGTTTTTTCTGCAGATATCTGTGAAACGAAGACCTAGATTACTTACGTGGTTCTTTTTTACCGTTTACCTTCTGTAATGTACTTTTTTGTTCAAAATTCAAGATTGATGATGTGATACAGATATCGAGGAAACCGTTCATTTCCCTAATGTGATTGCAATTCTGAGATCAATAAAGTTATCTTTTCAGAATGACTTCCCTGTAATCATTAAAAACTTTCCTATCTATAAGTCATAGAGAAGTCGAAGAAAATGAGTTTTGAGAGATTTACTTCACTTTTTGGGGATTTCTGAGGACTACATCAATCATTTGAAACAATAAAAAAATACATGTGTCTTCCCTGCGGATAATTTCAACTTGACTGGCGGATAATTTGACAAGACATCATATTCACGTGAAAATGATTGTACATAATTCTGTCAGTTTCTATCGTTTCGTGATTGGCAGCTGATATTTGACATAAAATATAAAGGCTAGTTCATGATGGAACGAACATCGCATAAAAAGTGCGATTTAAAATGGCGTCGTGTTTATCGTAAAAAAATTGAACTTTTTACGATTTCCGCAAAATGTTATAAGTCAACATACAATGAGGTTATATTACTATTTTATTTGACTCTCGTTTTTTAAGCCCATACATCGAAATTGAATCCGAAATGGACGAATGTGTCAGGTTGTTCAAATTATATCAACTTTACCATATATAAAATTATATAAAGCTCCTTTATAGTGTGTGAAATATTTTCTAAAACAGAAGAAATTATGGAGAATATCACAATCTTGTGGCTGAAATGAGAATTAGTGATCTAGAGAAATATTTCAACTATTTCAGGCTCACTCTCTCCATATTCAATAAATTATTGAATTTGGTTGGCCCTTTATTGAAGAAAACTCATTTTGCAAAAGAACCCCTCGCAAGTTGGCAGTAACGTTAAGATAAGTGGTTTGAAGACACTCTCCCATTAAACAAAACTTGAGAAAATTGTTAGTCCTATTTTCTGATATGATGGGGTCTGGTCTCAAAAGTTGTAATTCGTATGGGTCGTATGTCATCATTCAGGTTCATGTAATAAAATTTAAAATTCAACAATAAAATCCCGCTTCAACATGAACAGGGTATTTTGACAATTGCGGAACCGCAAAAATATTATCGTAATCGTTCTAATATGAGCTCGCTTTAAAGAAGTTATCTAATTACTGTCATTGTAATTGCAATACTCAAAATTCAACTTTGTGGGAATCTGTGAAACAATTTTTTTTGTGTTGCTACTACAATACAAAATATAACAATGTCAACTACCAATGCGTTGATTGTTTTCAGTTAAAATACTCATTGTAGTAGATCGTAGTATGAAAAATTTCAAGATGGCGTAAACACGGCACAACTTAAAGTTTTTTAATTAAATTAGACTTCGTTAATATATGTCAAATATCAATGTTGCCAATCATAAAAAGCCTGAAACATGAAAAACATTTTCACATGATAAATTTGACTGTGGCAACACTGAAAATCTGAACAATAACCTCTTTTTTTTCTCAAAGAAACAATAACATAACAAAAAATTGAAAAATTTTAAATCGACTAAAAAATGAAACCAGCTTTAGTTGCCGACGAAATGTTCCCTGAAGGTGCTGGTGCGTACATGGATCTTGAAGAGGTGATTATTCAAAATTCATAAGATTGTGCTCATTTTAGATGAGACTACAATATTCATGCAGTGATGAGATTGAATTATATTGAATCATTTAGATAATTTTGATATTTGAAGAGTATTTGAGTTAGTGTGGCAACCGTTGACAGTGTGGTTGAAATGATTTGAATCCTCATTCAATTAAACTAACAAAAAAACTTCCAAAGCAGTAAACTGTTGGATGTCACTGCAATGTGGTCTGGAATGAAGGATACCAAAAATAAGCTAGTATGATTTTTATTAGGTAGTGTTTTGTTGAATGAAAGTTCCCAGTAAACTTTTGATACTATCATCTTAGATTGTCGCTATTGGTTTCAATAGTATTGTTAGGGTTATCTTTTCACATCAGTGCTCCATATTTATATCTTCTATACTTGTGAAAGATTTATAATTCCCAGTAAATTACTGTACTTTCATGAGTTTATAAATGACTAACTACTACTGCCTTTCTTTCAATTTCAAGCTTGGTAATGCCCTGTATTCTCTATGTTGTTTGAACAAAATTTTCACTATTTTGTATATCTGTGATCTCAATCAGCATCCGCTAAATCTAATTAAAGTTATAGTTCTCATTTCATCGTTACTTTCTTAGCTATTGTCATCTTACTTGTCCATTTTTTCCAAGTCTACAAAAAACATTGCAGCCTCAGGCTTATTGTGTTTTCCTTCCCTCTTTCAACACTCGTTTTAATAACCTTGTTTCCTGATAATTTGTACAGGTCCTCCATTGAATGTTTGTCATATTCTTCTGGACATACCTAATTGGGGTTCTCCGCAAATCGCTTGCCTTCGATGATCCATTGCCTCACATTCACAATAACTTATTGATGCGAAGGTGAGGCGAATTTATTGTAAAGTATGTACATTACGCAAGGAGCGTATCTCACCCAATCAACATAGTTTCTGTTAAAATAAGCTGACAATTATCATTTTGGGGTCTCTGAGGTTTTGTTATGAATGAACTATCCCCAGATCTCTCCCAATCCCACGATATTTCGGATGTTCGCCCGAGGTTCTTTGTATGAGAGCAATATCAAAATCGCATAACTTTTATAAGGTTATGGTTATTTTAAATGTTTCAATACACTGTTAATTGTAACTTTGTATATTGTAAATATTTGGGTCTTCAACAAAACACTCGCTCTTTTATTGTCGTGATTGGGGTTTATTCATAACGACCTAGGTAACCTTTAGTGGCTAATTGAAGAATTATAAGAAACAAAACCACATTATTCTACTAATGAAACAAAATATTCATTTCAAGTAAATGCATAAAAAAACAAACAACAAAAAAACTGAAAAAAGAAACATCAGTGCTTAGATTCAAAACTTAACACCAATAGCCCAACGACGCTGATTAATTTACTGGGTGTTTTGAAATTCTGAGCGAAACGTGAACCAGTTAGTCAATTTATTTGAATTGCTATTCTTTGGAAAAATTGAAAGTCATTTCTACAAAATAATAACCAAGAAATAAGTGCCTTTACGAGAATAGGTATATTGATGGCATTTTTTTAACTTAATTCAATATCAAATATGGGTAAGCATAAAACTGAACAAAAAAGATAACCTACCTCATCTAATTTTTAGACCAGTGCTGAAGATAGAAAGTGAAGAAAAATATAGTGGAAACCTCTGAAAAAGGAAGATAATATAATAAAAATGAAAGAAAAAAATAAATCACGGTTGATTTGAGGTCGGGAAGCGGAAGGGGGTGAGTTTTTAAGGGTAAAAATCGGGTAATCTTGATTTCTGGCGAAACTACAAGTCCTGTGGAGAAAAGTTAAATGGCAAAGTTGTAGGTAATAAAAATATCTACAGCTTTTGTATTTCCACTTTTTTCACATAATCTTAAAATTTATGTGAAAAATTCAAATAACTAAGTTTTTGTTTTTTATTTTTATATTTTGCAAAAAAAATCACGAAATTTGGTGAAAACTTACCTTTTTATGTACCAAACACATTGTAATTTTTTGGATTTAAAATATTTATTTTTCACCTTATTTTGATTCAAATTGAAGGGGTTATATTTTTAGGAATCATTAATTTTCGGGAAAGAAAGTTTTTGGCTTTCTACTACTTCATCTTGATGCAAAAAATAAAGATGAGGGAATCTTCCAAAGAAAGGAAGGAAGTAATCAATTTTAGAATGAGTAACTCTATACATGGATGTGTAGATCATGCAAAGAAGTAACTTTCAGACACAAACTGAAAGAAAGTCCTCCTGAAACAACTAATTTCATATAAACATTGAATTACACGAGAGAAAAAAATCTTTCGAAACAAATACTTCTATATGAACACTGAATTATACAGAAGATACTTTTCTTTACTCAGTTTGTATTTCAAACATTCGTTGAGGAATAAGATCAGATATCATTCACATGAGTTCTACTTTAAATGAATAGTAACAAATTGCACTTACATGGAACACTGTCATCCTCACTGGTATACATCGATGTTTCGCCTTAAGACACTTGCCCTAAGGCTCTTCAGTACCAAATTGGATAACATTATAGAAAATACACACAATTCATTCATTAATTACGATTTTTAATGTCACGGAATAAGCTTGATCTGCTCATGTCATCGATGACATCGTAATGACATTCATTCACCTATTTGATTTAATCCCAGCCAAAAGAAATCTTATTTGAATTGAAGGGGTTATATTTTTAGGAATGATTAATTTTTGGTAAAGAAAGTTTTTGGCTCTCTACTACTCCATCTTGATACAAATAAAAGATGAGGGAATGTTCCAAAGAAAGGAAGGAAGTTTAATCCTTATGTTCAATTTTGAGCTGTTTATTAAAATTAACACTTTAATTAATCATATAACGTAAGATTCCATGTTACATTGATAAACAAATAAATTACAAATCCATAAAACATTGAGATTGCAAAAAAATATGTGAAAATAGTTGTAAAAAATATTACAGATAGAATTTAAAGGGAATTTCATATGAAAAATGTGACTGCTATAATTTTTTTTTTTCAGTAAAAAAGCTGATTTATTAAATTCTTATTACATTTTTGTCATAGAAAATCTCATAAAATATAAATATACATGTAAATCGTACTATTGAATTTAGATACTTTTTACTGATTATGTTATCCATTCATAATAATATTTTTAATACATTAGTTTTTGTCTCTTTGATTTTTTTTTTCAATATCTTCTTTGTTTGCATCTTTTTTTTAATATTGGCCAAAGAAAAGCATAGTAACTTCATTATTAGAGAAAATTTGTCAAATTTGTTTTTTTACATTCTCTGAGAACATTTACCATAGAAAGTAAAGATTTCAACGAACAAAAAGCCCACCGACTTTTTTAAAAAAGCAGATATTTTGACACGTGAATTTTCGATTGAAAATTAGCATGCTTTTTCGATATTAAATCAAAATAAGGTGAAAAAATAAATATTTCAAATGCAAAAAATTACAGTGTGTTTGGTACATAAAAAGATGAGTTTTCACCAAATTTCGTGATTTTTTTGTGAAAGATAAAAATAAAAAACCAAAAACTTGGTTATTTGAATTTTTTCCGTACATTTTGAGGTTATGTGAAAAAAGTGTAGATACAAAAGTTGTAGGTCCTTTTAATACCTACAACTTTGCTATTTAACTTTTTTCCATAGGACTTGTAGTTTTGCCGGAAATCGAGATAAACGATTTTTACCATTAAAAACTCACCCTCTTCCACTTCCCGACCTCAAATCGTCCTTGATTTATTTTTCATTTTTGTTATATTAACTTTCTTTTTCAATGAGTTTGATCCTACTATTTTTTTTGTTTCAAAAATAATTGACCCTGTTCTACTTAGCGATGAATAGAATCACTTTTATCATTTTCAATCTATAAAATAAAACAGGGAAAAATTTCATCTAGCAGATCTCTGTAATAACATTCTTCTATTTATCATAATTTTAAAGTTGATTTTCTCTAACAAACCAATATCAAATAATCAATAAAAGTCAATTTGTATTGATCGGAAGAATGTTTCTTGTCTTGTTTATTAATTATGTGTGTGAAAGCTATTTTCCGGGTTTGTTAGTCGTGGTTTGCAAGGTTTTATGCATGCCATTTCGTCTATTACTGCGGTAGACATTATCAAAGACGATGTGATAACGGTCCCAGTGCCTGAGTCGGAGCTAGAGTTGTTGTTTCCATTCTGAATCGGTTATGGGTGTGCGTGGCTTGCTTTCTCTTAATTGCATTACCCGACTTTGTGTACCTTTAAGGGCAGGTAGCCAAATTTTAATAATGTTCATTGCCTTTTTTCCATTGAAATTATCCCTGTGTTTTTGAATTTTTATTGCCTCTCTATATACTCTTAAATAGTAATTTTAAGTTTCATTCAGTATTCAAAACAAAGAATCCAAGTAGCGGCCATAAGAAAAAATAAAGTTGATGGTGGTGGCCGGAAGACGAAACGTCGGATACCATATATCAAGGAAGAAGTTGTAATGCGGAAGTGTAATTTAGTTTCGAATCCTTCGAAAAATGAAACCCATTTCCCAATATTTCGGTTTTTTCTGGATATCTCCGGATATACCAGGAATTTCAGAACTTTCTCAAAGACATATTGTTAGTCAAGGTAAATGCGCAACTTTTCCTCAATTTAACCATCTTCGTATCTCTCATAGTTTCCGAGATCCCAATGGTGAGGATCGAATTTGAAACACCCTGTACAGAGGCAATAGAAATTCAAAACTCAGGGATAATTTCTATAGAAAACAAGAGGCAATGAACAATAATAAAATCTGGCTACCTGTCCTTAAAGGTGAACAAACAAGGTCAGGTAATTCAATTAAGAGAAACCAACCTCGCCCACTAATAATAATATAAATCAGGATTCAAACACCAACATCTTAGTTAACGCGTTCGGAACGGAAATAACAACTCTAGCACCAACTCGGGCACTGCGACAGTTAACACATTGCCTTTGATGTCTGCCGCAGTAGTAGACGAAATGTCAGACATGAAAAGCTGCGGACCACGGCCAAAAAAACCGGAAAATAGCTTCCAGAGAGTAATCTCCGACCGTGAAAGTTTACATTCTTTCGTTCGATATGAATTCATTTTAATTCAATTTTGAATATTGATTGTACAGGCTGGGGGAACATCCGGACTACTGATGGATTTAACTGCCAATGATAAAGCTGTACACGCTGACTTCTTTAACGGTGAGTGGTAGATTATTGTTGAGTAAACTTTTCTTAGATGGTTAATATACAAGGGGGGTGTGAAAAGTTTCCGACCTCAACATGAAGATAACAGCACTCGTAAATAAAAGCTCGTGAATTTCGTTGTTCATCTGTTAACAGTTACTCACCAAAGTTTCAGCCATTTTGGACGCGCAGTTTTTATGTAATAGTCGAGCTTCATGTAATATTTGTTATTGAAAGGCAATACACCTACGCGAATCAAAAATGAGTTGAATTCTGTATATAGGGACTCTACACCATTGTCTAGCGGTTGTCTAGCACCAAATGGTGCTGGACGACCGCCGAAATCAAAGTGAGAGGTTATGAACATGTCGAAAGAACGTGTTTGTCACATAATAAATCAACATTCTCGCATGAGAAAGCTGTCCCCGCGGTGGGTGCCGCGTTTGCTCACGTTAGACGAAAAACGTATACGAATAAACATTTCGAACCCTCTGGCGCAGTTTAGGCGCGATAAATTCGAGTTTTGGCGCCGATTAATTACTGTAGATGAAACTTTGATACACCATCATACGCCTGAAACACAAATACAGTCCAAACAGTCGACTGCAAAGGGGGAACCAGCTTCAGAAAAAAAAGGGAAAACTATTTTTTCGCCTGAGAAAGTGATGGCGACTATTTTTTGGGATAGTCACGGAGATATTTTAATCAGTTATCTTCAGAAAAGAAAAACAATTACAGAAGCATACTACGCATCACTACTTGACAAGCTGAAGGCAGAATTTGCGGAGAAAACGGTCACATTTGTAGAAAAAGAAGATTCTGTTTCACTGAGACAGAGCACCGTCTCACATCTCAACGGTTGCTATGGCGAAAATCCACGAATTAAGATTTGAACTGCTTGATTATCCGCTCTATTTACCGGATCTAGCCCCAAGCGACTTCTTTTTGTTTACTCAGAGATGGGAGCTTCGCTGGGAAATGTGTATACAGCTAAAAGGAGACTATGTTGAAAAAAAAATTGTGAGCCGTCGCGGGACGCCTAGCAGAAATATATTTTCGTACAGATATTATGCTTAAAAGAACAGATTACGAGAGAAACTGATATGGCACGGTTCCTGCGGTGTGGGGACGGTTCCTGCATCGTGCCTAAAAATGAAATTGTGCGCTTCTGCTCTGTGACGTATCTGGAAACCCAACGGTCAGGAATCCATGGCGGATGACTACAAGGTCTGTACGATCATTGAGTGTTATTCCACCCCCTCATCATTATTGATCCACCCTACAATAGGACCTTCGAAGATAAGCAGCAGGGAATAAAACGTTCATTCCTTCCTCTGTATACTCTAGCTCGACCATCATTACCAAAAAGAGTAAATTCCAATGGTCGTATTATTATATTTATTCTTGTACACGATCATTAGAAAATAGTGATCTTAGTGATTAAATGTCTTGAACAAATTCATTTTTAACATCGCAACTAACTTATATACGCCACTTAGCAACCAACGCCTAATTTATCTTTACTGTTTGTTAACCGTTCGATTCGCTTTCTGAATACAGGCTCCTTACTGGCTACCGCTCGGGACGAAAAGCGGCCTTTTTATATCGTCAACGAACGCTCCAGATATCTCTAGGGGTTTCGGAACTGGCGTAGACTATTCGCGGTGGCTTGTCGAGTGCATTTCTTTCGCGGTGAGTCAGGTCTGCCAGGACAAGGGGTTTCTCATGGCCGTTCCTTCCTGTTGTTCATAATTTTCTCTAATAATTTCCTGAGATATTGCAAGGTCTAACACCAAAAGAAACCAAAATCTCACCTTCTTGCAGAACTATGTTTTTTGTATGTTGTATGAACTCTAAAGAGTTTTTATTACTAAAACTTGGTTCCGCAATAGACAAGGTTTCAAATTCCTTAGTGAGCCACTTTGCTATTTGGTAGGTAGGAGTTCCAATAGCTGACACGATGGGGCGCATTTATTTTCCCGGTTTTGGATTTTTGGGAGGCAATATAGTTTCGACACCGTTGGGTTAGAAACTTGTAACTTCCGTTTCAGTTGAGGGGTATGTTGTCGCATTTCCGAAGTAAAAGACGTCCTCAAGAATCGTGTCAGCTATTGGAGCTCCTACCTACCAAATAGCAAAGTAGCTCACTAAGGAATTTGAAACCTTGTCTATTGCGGAACCAAGTTTTAGTAATAAAATCTCTTTTAGAGTTCATACAACATACAAAAAACATGGTTCTGCAAGAAGGTGAGATTTTGGTTTCTTTTGATGTTAGTTCCTCATTTCCTAGCGTCCCAATGCCACAGACCTTGCAATACCTCAGGGAATTACTAGAGAAAAATAATTTCAATAATAACGAAATCGATGAATTCGTTTCTCTTAATAATTTGTGTATGAAACAAAATCGGTTCCAGGTAGAAGGTTGCTTTTATGAACAACAGGAAGGAACGGCCATGGGAAATCCCTTGTCCCCCTACCTGGCAGACCTGTTCATGAGCAGATTCGAAATGGAAACCAAAGAAATGTCGAAGTATTTTCCTAAGATTTGGCTAAGGTATGTGAATGATATTTTCGCGATATTCGATACCAAAAAATCGAATATTGAGGACTTTGTTTCCATTTTAAATAATAGATGTCCATCAATAAAATTCACGTACGAGTTAGAAAAAGGGGGACAACTACCATTACATGATATGTTCACAAAAGAAAGACCTACATTACAGGAAATAGCAGCCACTAACGACATAATAAGGAAGAAGTTTAGGTTAAGAATGAACAAAATCTCGACTTTCAGAAAGGACAAAAACCAAGATAAATACATCTCAGTTCCATACCACCAATATACGAAGAACTTTGGAAATATTTTCAAGGAACTAGGTATGAAGGTGGTTTTTAAAACAAGGCATACATCACAGAGCCTTTTGGGAAGTCCAAAAGATTAAAGTCGAGAATTCGGAAAAGTCTGGAATTTACGAAATTGAATGTAAGGACTGCGATGCAAAATATTATGGGCAGACAAAAAGATATATTGAAGTAAGATATAAGGAACACATAGCACACTTAAAATATGGAAGACCTGAAAAATCAGCAGTCGCTGGTGACCTCTCGAAGCGAAGCAGTAACTCGTCTTGATAATGCCATCTGAGATGATGGCGAAACGTCGACTATCAAATAGTACACAACGGATGAACACCCGGAAAAACAACACATCATATATATATATATATATATATATATATATATATATATATATATCATATATTTTAAAATAATAGATAAGGCAAAATTGTAAAATAAATTTAGTGTGGTATACCTGTATGGGTGGTACACCTGTAGGGTTTACCTGTATAGCATAAATAGCGTTAGCTTCACGTTAGTTTCTAGTTTAATCTTCCTCTTTGAAGGTGGTCACTTGGTGATCGGAACCTGTGTCAAGGTGTTAAAAATAACTATTTGATGGTGGGAAAAAATTCCAGTAATATCCAACATAGTACTAGTCTATCATATAACGAGGCGACGTGTCGCCACGGCATACGTCGCCATGCCAACAATCGGTTTTTCACGTGCGGCTACAGCTGCTTCACATAAAAAATCTTAGTTCCACTATCGCAAATTAACAAATGTGTCGTGTTTCAAGAAATTACTAGAAAGTTGAACATTTAACATAGTTCAAAAGGAAAATGAGTCAAACTGAAATACTTACTAATGCCATGTATTGATCACAGGAATCACAAATTTTTTGTGTTCAAAAACTCCCGTTAATCAACGGTTGAGATGACGATATGATATGTTATTTATTATTTTTTTTACAGATTTCATCGACCTTTATGATGATGACGATCTACAGTGATATCATTTCAGTATGTTATTGATTCACATCTCTGCTTACTTCAAATGGAGTTTTTTCTGAATTGTACTGATTTATATATTTAAATTAATCCAAGTTGTATTATTTACTGCCCTATTCCCGATATTAGCACTTCTAGGCAAGGCACTTTGATACATAATCGATACGTATGATTTTTTTCAACAATAGCTTTTACCTGTTCGTAGTCAACGCTTTCTATGAATAGAAATTATCCGTTAATTCCGTCGGCATAAAAATTGGTGCTTGGGGTTCGCATCTCAAAACTTTTCTGTTGTCGAATATTGATGAATTTTATTCCAGCTAATTGAATACTTTCATTCAATAATATATTTCAATTAATTTGTTATATTTTCAAAATTGTCACTTTCAAATGTGAAATGTCTACCTATATATGTAATTTGTGACGTGTTTTATATTACTTTTACTGTAATCTGCAAGTAAAACCAATGAATAAATTGAATTGATTGTTCGTTGGCTAAGTAAGTTATTGAACCTTTCTGGCTAATGAAAAAACATGTATCCTCCTTCTTGCAAAACTTGGATACATAGAGAGCCAGAAAACACTAAGTTTATAAAAAACGAGCGCAATATTCTGGTTGTGCCTTTTCTGAAAGATATTTCAGAATCCAGTGTTACGATCTTCGTTCAGGTTTGAGGGCCGTCGTAGTTTGGAACTGTATCCTAACATTTCCCCAGCACGAGTGGCTGGCTTCTTCAGAGGTTTATTCATCTTCATGGTTCACCGATGACATTGGTGTTATCATGCCATGCAGTGTTATCAATAGTTTCCGATCACTAGAGACTTCCATACCTCTTACTTTGTTTTGTTTAGACGGAGGTACAAACAAAATAAACCAAAGACTATTTATTATTCCCAGTAATAACAAAATACAGTACAATTTTTCATTCGATTCTAAAAACTGTCGCTATTCATTAAAGCACAAATTCACCAAGTAATATAGATAAGAAAAATCACTCATTACTTTCCAACATTCAGAAAAATATTTTGAAAAAGCAACTTACAATTTATCGTAGGAATCTAATATAAGCTCACAGCCACTTGTTCCAAAATTCAAGGTTTTACTGGTTCATTCAAAATTTTCTAGTACCCTGCGTAACTACACATCGATTCTTCATCAAAAATGGAAAAAAAGTATAGACAGATTAGAATTTTGAGACCAATAATGAAATAAAATTGGGTTTCCTTTATAAAAACTGTACACAAAAAAAATTAAAAGAAATACCAATATTGCAACATAATGATTCGACGGGTATTTTTAAGATTCCTCACAAAAAAAGTCATGGTGAAAACATGATACGAAGTTTCAAATATAATCGGTTTCAGCCCTGTCGATAATAACTACTACATCAATACTAATCACTATTATTAATAGCCATTACGTCCTAGAGCTTACTTACACTCAAAAAAAAGCCAAAACTTTTCAAAAAAATTGTAGCTAACCGTTTCTACATTGAATGAAAGAAACAAATTTGTTCGCATCCTCCAGAATAATTGATGATGAGTTGAAGTCCTCATGTACCGTTTATTATGGATCCACCGGCTCTACATTAGCAAAAATTATACTTCAAAAATATATCTATTCAACATCAGTTTAAAGAAAACTCGGCAATATATAACTCTAGAACGTCGACTTTATATAAAATAAGCTAGTCCAAATAATCTACAATAATATGCGAGAGCAACCACCAGTAGCTCTCTATTGGGAAACTTCGTAAGCGAAGTTTCATCAGATCACATTGAGAGATAACCGCGTGCTTGGCATCGTCTTCTTCCAATGAGATAGGCAATCAGTACCATCACAACTAGAGCTGCTAGTACGCAACCTACTACAATTGGTACGACATCGGTAGTTAGAGACGTATCACAATCCACGGCTGTAAAAAGAAGGTGAATAGTTATTGAAATTGTACGCGCATATTTTTTGTTTTCTACATATTAGGTAATTATTTATACAGTGCATTTCTTTATAGGCATTTGTTTTTGGTAGAAAAAAAGACAGTAGAGGGGGTAAGAGAGAACTGGGACCTTTTCCTATGGGACGTACTTACGGTAGTAAGTGGAAAAGAGACGTGTGCGACGTGATTGATGCATAGAAGGATGGAATGAGCATCGAGTAGATTCATTTGACAGACAACGGCGCGGTGGAATTACAAAAATAACGGTATAATAATAATAAAGAACGAATAATCGGATTAAAGAAAAAAACATAGCCACGGGCGTTAAAGAAAAATACATGTCTGCCAACGTAATAGAAAAAAATATGGCTGCCATACAGGGTGTCTCATCGTTAAAAAAAAATGTACGGAGTGTCTCAAATACGTAAGCGTGTAAAATAATGGTATAATAATAATGAATGAAAAATTGGATTGAAGAAAAAACACATGGCCAGGGGCATTGAAGAAAAAGCATGGTTACCATGGTTATATAGTTTATGTGAAGTCAATTCGAGTCTCATGAAAACTAAACAGTTACCGAACGTCGACAGTTTCTTTGTATGGCATGGACGGCGTGGTATATTTCTTTAATGATGTCACCCATCCTTTCATTTCTTGAACGGGTTTCAAAAAATTGAAATTTGGGATAATTAAATTAATGCATGGATACTTTATTTTGAAGTGAAATTGACAGATGAAACTCTCAAGATGGCGACTGGCCGCCATCTGGGAAAAAAAATTAAAAGGAAAGGGGAGTCTTGTGATACATCTTTTTGAAGCTCCTGACGAATGCTTCATAACCCTAGAATATAATGTCAATAACTTCAACTACTACAAAATGGCGGAACTTTTAATAATTGCCTGAAAACAATGACATTTAACTACATGAGGTAATAAGCTTGAGGTCAGTTCAGAAAATGCTCAAAATGGTTGCTTTGAACTTCTTGACATATGAACAGCCTATCCGATATTTCACGCCCAACAGGTCACAAACAGTGAGAATTCAAGGTGTTCACAGTCAGTCCTTGGCCTGCAAGCAAGAAGTTCCACAGGGGTCTATACTCGGACCACTGCTTTTTCTTATTTATGCAAACGACTTGATACAATACCTAAATAGTCTTTCAAAGGTACATATAGTTGCATATGCAGACGATACAAATGTTCTGGTCACTGATTGTAATACATTAGCACTCGCACAAACAACACCATCCTGTGGGGTATTCTGACACAAAAAGTATACAGAACAAGACCAACGAATCGAGCTGAACTCATGCAAAGGATACGACAAGCTTGTGCCGAAATTACAGTTCAACAAATAAGAAATAGAGTAAACAATATTCGGAAGAGATACGATAAATGTATTGAACTTAATGGAGGTTTGGTAGAAGCCACAAAAATTTGAATGTTTAGTTTTAAATCAATGTTTATTTAAATATCAGTTTTTTCTTAATGTCAATTAATTGTTGAATAAATACTTTGAAACTTGTTTGTATACATTTTGTTTTCATCAGCTATAGAAGAAGGTAGAGTAAGTTCAGAATCTCATAAAATGTGATTTTCCAGGTGCGCTGTTACAAAAGTACTATTATTTATTATTGGGAAACTTCCAAAAAGCTTACAAGTATGACCATTAATACTTCAAGATTCTATCAAGATTTGGTAAAAGCGCAATTGGGAGATCCCATGACATGAGATTCTGAACTTGGTCTACTACTGCGTAACTTGAAAATGAACTTTTAATTTTCTGTTATTCAATTATTCAATTTTTATTTTTATTTTCACTTCTCGTAACCTACACTCAAATGAATGATTTTAAGGGAATATTATCCACAAATCCAGTGGCGTAGTCAGATTTTTATTACAAAACGCTTGCACCACAAATCTCTCACATTACCATATTTTCAGGAGTTATAACTGTAGAACGCATTGAGCTGTTGACTTCGGATTTTCACTGTACAAATTCACTGGTGTTCTACTTGGTGATGACAGTGTTGTCAGATCTCAAATATGTCTATAATCTGAATAAAAATTACAAACAAATACTTTGTTTCCAAAATTGAAGTTGTTGTAACTTCGTTGTTAACAAATATTTTTTAATGAAAATTTGACAGTTTTGATTTATAACGACTACAAATCCAGTGGTGTAGTCAAATTTGAAAACAAAAATTGCCTAATAAACTTTTGCCGTTTTTGACAAACAAAAAAAAAACCATAGAGTGCCTTGGAAATGAAACTAAAATTGTGAAAGTTAGTGTCAAGATACAGTTTTTCATGCTTAATATTTCAATAAAAAAAAATTGAGATTGATTGAAAAATGCACATTCTACAGGGGTGGTTCCATTTTAAATGGGTCACACTGTATGAGAAAATAATGAAATGGGGTGAAAAAAATTATTCAGCACTAAATATCAGCAAAACAGCATTAGTCAAATTCTCATTGTAGAACACCACCAAAACTCTCAAAATATATGAAGATAGCCAACTAGAGGTGACATCCAAACCAGAAACAAAAATGCTAGGTCTAATTCTAGATCTTAAGCTGAATTGGGGTCCTCATATAGATTCACTAGGTGATAAACTACGAAAGAACTGTTATGCACTGAGATTTATGTCAGAGGTGTTAAAAATAACGATTTGGTGTTGGGGAAAAAACTTCAATAATATTAAATCAAGAGAGGTGCTCCTAAATCTGTACTATGCAACTATTGGCTGTCAATTGCGCTATGGAATTTTGAATTGGGGTATAACCTCCTCTGCTCAAAAAGTATTTATATTACAAAAGCGCGCGGTCAGAATAATTGCTAGTTTAGGATGGCAACACTCATGTAGAAGCTCATTCAATGAGCGGGAAATACAATTGCTGGTCTGTATATATATGAGACGTGTCTCTACGTTCATCAGAATAAAGAAAAATTTAGCGCAAACCAGCAAGACCACCCACACGCAACTAGAACTAGAGGGTTGTTGATAGCAAATCCTCACCGAACCTCCCTCTATCAGAAGAGTCACCTATACTTCGGTCCCAAACTGTATAACAAGCTAGATGTTTCTATTAAGGACTCAATGAACATCTGCATTTTCAAAAGACAATTGAAAAAATATCTTATCGAAATAAACTGCTATACCGTTGTGAGTTTTATTAGTTACTCTCGATAAAAAACCTCTTAATTACCTTCATATGTACAGTTTAGTACCTGTTGTTTTATATTTATATATATTTGTTTTTAGTTATACATGAACGTCTTCCTTGTTACGGTATGTAAATGTTTATTGTAATGCTTTCATACTGTTTAACAAGTGAAATAAATATTATTATTATTTTTTCACCGTAGTGTGCGCTGGTCAGGCCCTATCCCCCGAAGCCCCGATACATTCGGGATGGCGAGCCAGCATTATCAATGACCACTCCCCACACCGTGGGGTAAGTGGTCATTGGGTCCGAGAATCATGTGCCCTGAGCAAGCGCAGTGAGCCAAGAATGACAGCCTTCTGCATCTGTGCGGCTAAGATTTCTGCCTTAGTGCGGCAAGCCGGTATGATTTTAAGATTCGAGAATAGAGGCGACATCATTCCACCAAGGACTCCAATAATCAGAACAATCCTCTTGACAGAGTCTACAGAGTTCGTAAAGAGAATTCTCAATATTTTATCCGTTTTTCCTCTTCTTTTCTGACGATATTCGTCTCGCCAGGAGCTGAAAACTCCAAATATCGTTTTGCTCTGGTGGTCGAAAAGGACCACATCAGGCTTATTAGCTTGTATGAGCCTGAGGGTGGGGAACGAATAGTTCCAATAAATTCGGCACTTCTCGTTCCCCACAACGGATTCAATATCCCCCGGAGCGTAGGGCAACACCGGTGTCTCGTCAATACCGTAAGAGTGCCGTAGATGGTAATATAGCACTCTTAGGGCCGCGTTATGTCGATGGATATAGGCCGAGGCCGAATATGCTGGACATGCTGATAGCAAGTGCATTGAGGTCTCGGGCGCCTCGCGGCAGGCCCTGCACCTTGTGTCAGGAACCTCTATACCCATCACGCGACTGCGGTAGACTAAGGTGTTGAAGACACCATCCTGGCAAGCCATGATGAACCCCTCAGTTTCCGATTTCAGCCCACTCGACTTGAGAAAAGCAAAGCGCCTTAATAAGCCAAGGTCTCCAATGTTATTGAAGAAGACTCCATGCATTGGCTTATCCTTGTGTTTGCGCAGAAGTAAGGTGATCAGATGATCAGATGAACAGGTTCCAACTCGGTGACAGAGTTGTGGTCACCTCGTTCAGTGTCGAAAACTATACCGAGTTCATCAGCTGCTCGGGCAGCTGCCCTAAAGAGAAATGCTCCAATTCCTGCTCTCTCATGGTCACGGACCATTCAGAGAAGGGGATCCGAACTCCTGACGACTTTACAGGCTGTATCCAGCACCATTCTGTCTGTTTGGAGTAGACACTCCAAACTCAAAACTCCACGGCCTCCCTGTTGTCGGGGGAAGTACAACCGTGGAACGGACGATTTGGGATGCAAACTCCTATAGAGATGCATCATTTTTCGAGTCTTTACGTCGAGTTGATACAGTTCCTCCCGAGTCCACTTCACTACTCCAAACGAGTAGAGTAAGATTGGAACGGCAAGCATATTTGTTGCAGCAACTTTGTTCTTCCCCGACAGTTCCGATGACCAGATTTGTCGAAGTTTGTGCTGATACTTGCCGCGGAGAGAGTTTTTCACTGCAGTTACCTCTTGTGAGTGGCGTTGTTCCACCCCGAGGTAAGTATACGTCTCTCCGGCATCCTGATCGTGTAGGATGCTTCCATCTACGAGCTGCACATTGTTACGTGTTCCAAAGTTTCATAATTCAAATACAATTGTTTTGGTTCCATCATTGCTTTATGTAAAGAGAGACTTCAGAAAAATCAATACCACTTATTAAACACATACCTGCCATATGGGTTATCTATTCTAAGGGACTATTTCTTTATAAATATACTGAACTAAAAGGAAAGAAAACAAAAAAATGAAAAAAAACAACATCCTACTTGATTTAGGTGGAAATATCACTTGTGCCGATGTCGTCTCGAGTTTAACTTTGTTTTGCTCTTCTCTAATTTGAGGATAAATTCTCAAGACGTGAAATTTGTGCTGAGGAAGTAATTGGTGAATGGATTTACAGTTCCTGTTGGAATCATTCCGTTGAGTTGGTTTTTTTTTTACTCCTCTAGCTATCGACTTAGTCGGATATTTTTTTGTGTTTACCGGCACGTTGTCTTCTGTCCTTGCATAGGACAGCTACGTTTCAAGCCACCCTTCTTCCACGTAAGTTGAATTTTCTTATTTTTTTTTTCTACTTCTGGATGGTCGAAAATCCTTATTATTTTTTTTTTGGTGTCTTCTCCTAGGGCTTGTTCTTCCACCCCTAGATTGTTTGGGGCCTACTACCCTTGACTCAAGTCATCTTTGTTACCCGGAACGAGTCCTGATGGGTAGGTGTTATCCTGCGCTCCAGACGATCATCCCTGAATAGATCGGTTCCAGTCCAGGAGATCTGACTTTTTATCCCGACTCACCACCCTGAATAGAAACATTAGGTCCACTACCTTCATATTGGATAGAAACAGATAAGTCTAGCCAATAAGACAATTATTTTGAATTCCTTATTTATTTATTTTTTTTAAATTGTATAATAATAGAATATCATTATAATTTGTATGGGGTTGTGCTACGAAAGAGTTAGAAGAAATTGTATATGCTTATGTCGTTGATTATTCTAATGTGAGACGCAAGTGAGATCTCCCTTGAGTACTATCTCAAATGTTCATGTTCATTGATCTAAAATCAATAATAAATAAGGCGAATTCATGAGTCAGGTTCGTTTGATTCACTTGGAATTATTCATGATATCAGAACCCGCTATACAGAGAACCTACCCCCAAGCTAGGCAAAGTTTGTGTTTTAGTTTTCAGGATTATAGTTGATAAGGGGAGTCACTAGAGCACGTTAAATATTTTTCTTATTATAACTTTCAGGTAAGAACAAACCCCTGATTAGAAGACCGATATAATTTCGTTAATGGTGAATATCACCAGATATTCTCCCTCCCCCCTTATGTAATAACATCCTCTCCGTAGTCCTCGCATCGTCCTCTTTTGAGATGAACCATTGCACATTTGTCTATCCCGAATTTCATACCGATAGCATGCGTGTACTCTTCCACCACCCTCAAGGACTGATGAAGATCCTTCTCTCCAGAGGCATAAAGTTTAAGATCATCCATATAAAACAGATGGGTCACCTTGTGCCTCCGGTTTCCGGGGGTGCCACAGTTATACCCTCGAGTGTTTCTGAGCGCAACGGATAATGGCAATAGTAAGATGCAGAAGATTATTATTATTATTATTATAACATTTTCAAACAAAGTAACGTCAATATCTCTACAAATGTTAATTATTCTCTGCCGTATATCCAATATTGAAGCAGGTTCAGTTTCGTACACCTTTTGCTTCAAATAGCTCCATAAAAAAAGTCCAAAGGTGTCAAATCTGGCGAGCGGGCTGACCATTCTGAAGAACATCGACGGCCAATCCAACGACCGGGAAAAGTAGAATCCAAATAGTTTCTTACTTGTCTGGAGTAATGTGGTGGTGCTCCATCTTGTTGGAATACAATATGCATATCGAATTCATTAGGATTTGCTTCGACGATTTCAGTGATGAGAGGGTCAACAGTAGTTTCCAGCACATTCAAATACAGTTTCTCTGTCAAATTTTGATCAAAAACGTTAATTTTTTCTGGATATTGGGTATGTGTTTCCCGGAAAACGTGAGTGTTAATGTCACTCCAATAACGATAATTTTGTCTGTGAACATTGCCGTTTAAAAAATGAACATTCGTCACTAAAACAAACATTGTAGAGATAGGTAGGATGCCTTGCAATGGTTTCCGTCATGATTTCGCAGAATTCTGTTCTTCGATCAGGGTCATCTTCAGTTAATTGTTAATTTTTTATGGATGATACCTATTCCTCTTTAAAAGTCTCCACACAGTAGAAGAAGACACCTCACAAACATTTGCGACGGAATAAGTAGACTGTTCAGGATTTACTACCATCTCACCAATTACTTAATAATAATAATGAAAAACATCTTATTTCTGAAGAATAATCGCAAAAAGATACAAAAGCAGAAATAATGTCACCAATAAGATGGATTATGTCAGACAGTATGGCTTAGGTATTCAGCAATAGGGTAGGGTTCTATATTCAGTAGAATCTTATTAATTACTTTTTTGAATTCACCAAGTTTATTCATTTGTTTGATGATGCTGGTGGGGAGTTTGTTGAACATTTTCATGCTTTGATAGAAAGGGCTCCTTTCTGTAGCAGTCTATGTTTTGGGCATACATAGTCAAAATTTCTGTTTATACAGTTTGTGGTAGACTATTTTCAAAAAGATGTTTGTTTCTAAAAAGGAATAAGAGTTCCTCTATATAGACTCCTATAAGTGTGAGTATTTTAAGGCTACTGAATTTGCCTCTACATGATTCTCTTGAGTTTAGTTTTAGCATAGTTCTTAAGGCTCTTTTTTGTACAATAAAAATTTGCTCTGCATTTCTACTACCTCCATAAAAAATAATCCTATACCTACAAACAGATTCAAAATTTGAATGATAGACCATTCGGATTGCATCTATCAACATACTGACCAACAACTATCATTGAATACAATATTGAGTTCAACTTTTGACAAACATTTTGAATATGACTGTTGAAACTCACTTGCTGTTCTTCCGGAATGGACGGATGACCTAGGGGCTTTTTGTTATGTAGGTACACTACCAGTAGTTGTGAATTTGGATACAAGTTCCCTAAAATATTTTCTACAGATAGGACGATTCGGAAAACGTTCATTGAACGGTCTCGTGAAAGTAACGCGTCGCACCGTAAATAAAAATCGTTTCAATTTTTTCTTCCAATGGACGAGAATTGCCCATTTTAGAGATTGTTGACGTGGTACCTTTCTATCAGTAAAATCTAGAACTAATTGAGAATATTCTAACTGAAAAATGATGTTCATTGTCGTACTGACATTTTTTGTCGTTTTTATCAACAAAAAATTACTTAACAAACCTTATCGGGTTGTTGGAATTGTCATATGACAGATAAAAACGAATATTTGTAGAAATATCGATATTAATGCGTTTGTCTTCAGAAAACTATTAAATGTTCCGCCATTTTGTTGTAGGTGACAGATGGCACCCAGTCGCCATCTTGAAAGTTCCATCTGTCAATTAAACTTCAAAATAAAGTATTTATGCATTAATTTCACTATCCAAAATTTCAATTTTTTGAGTTGATCCATTCAAAAAATGAAAGGGGGGGACATTGAAGAAAAGCACTGTATATTCTTTGCTAGCTTGAGAGTGGACTTGTATATCTTTCGGTATTTTTTTAAATTGTTCCAAATAAAATGATCATTCATGAATTTCCTGTTATAGTGCAGAGAGCAAACGTTTTTAATCATTTTGTCACCCATGGCTTTTTACTTTTCATTTTAATTTTTTGTTTGGGAAAAGGCTTATCAAAAACTTCCGGTAACATATAGTGAAATGACAAAAATGTACTATCCCAGTCAACCCGGAGACAAAACTCGTTTAGTATATAAGTAATATGTGTTGTGGAAGAAAAGTTTTTGCCTTTTACTTCCCCATGACTTACCTGTTGCAAATACATGTCCAGTAGTATTAGAAAAGGCTTCGAACTGAACTTGAGACAAGTGTATGTAAGCAACTGTTTCATTTGAATTCTCCTCAGTGAGATTCAATGTTTGAACTCTGGAACATTTGTAAGAATTACCTAGAGGAGTTGAAAATTCGTTCTGCTTGTGTATCAGCTGGTAGGTTTTAGGATCTACAAATATATTTCGAATTAGATAATAAAATAATTTTTTTTATATATAAATTGCAACAATAACAGGTTTGACAGAGTCTAAAGAAAGCAGTTTTCTCACACCAGAACAGAAACACTGTCTCTTGATTGGCGTTTCACTAACCAACAAACCATTAACCATCTGGAGATTAAAATGACATTAGATTTTACAGAATCTTAGAAGTACCGGCCTGACCCAGAGATGGTGGTAGTTGTTTGACAAATGTCACTGTACACAATCTATAAAGCATATGTTTCGAATTTGAAGACGCTGCTTTGTTTAGTATTTGTTTGGCAGCCATCAATAGCGAACGTTTCACTGAATTTGTTAAAATGCAATAACTCAAGTTTATCAATGAAAGTATCCTTATTACCGGTAGAGGCTCCATAAATACAAATTATGTAGAGATTTAGCTTTTTACAATAAATTGTACAATTTTCAAAGTCTTTTTCCATTGCCATGTTTTCTGGATTTTTAAACTGCACAAAACTAAAACTGTGGTCTTCCATCAGAGAGTTGTGGGCTAAAATAAGAAGATAGACATTGAAAGAGGATCATGGACCAATCTTTGCCAAGATTAAAAGCACATGCTTAAAGATCCGTGAAGACATGGAGAATACCCACAACAGAAAATGGAGGAAGTTAGTGAGGAAACAATGCCCAAATGAAGACCGAAAACAGGACAACTATGAAGCCGCCAACGTCATCAACAGGAGTTCCCGCCAGCTCACGGGAATAGAGGAATCCTTGTTGAGGAAAGGCCTTAATGTTGCCATTGCGCCAACATTTGTGCCCACTTTGGAGATAATTACTACAGTGAAATCCATCAGTTTCCTTATTGACCGGACCGAGGCAGAAGAACTCAGATGGAAAATCAGAGAACAGCTAGATAGAGAACCAGTTCCAACAGCACCTGAGTTGGTTAACGTATTGCAGCAGACGCACCAGGTAACCATTGGTCGTGATACTGTCAGAAATCGACTGCATGAAGCAGATCTCCACAACAGAAGGCCATTTAGATGTCCACCTTTGTCGAGAGGCAATCGCGGTAGAAGATTAGAGTGGTGTCAAGAACATCAAAACTGGGATGCAAATGATTGGGCCACAGTTTTATTTACAGACGAATCCAGATTTGGATTTCATCCAGATTCTCGTCGAGTAAGGCTGTGGAGACGACCTGGAAATAATGAACGTTTGAGACACGTCCAGGAAGTCCACACATACAGAGGTGGTACAGTAATGCTATGAGGCGGAATCATGATCGGCGGCAGAACCGATCTCGTTTTTCCAAATCGCTCCCTCACAGCTCGACAGTACCTCGACACCATTCTTCTACCTATCGTCCGTCCGTTTGCTGGTGCTGTTGGTGAAAACTTCCACCTAATGCACGATAATGCTCGTTCACATGTCGCGCGTCTAGTGATAAACTGGCTCACCAACGAAGAAGTTGATGTATTGCCATGGCCAGCACAATCACCGGACCTGAATCCCATCGAGCATGTGTGGGAAATGCTTCAACGAAGAATTACTCCGCATATGGGGAACATTCACACAACGTTTCAATTGAGAAAGCTTTTAATCGCTGATGGTAGAACAGACTTTGGCCAAAAGACAGCAGGAGCCTCGCAAGGAAGAGAAGCCGTCACAACCAGTGCTTGCACTTCCCCACATCAGAGGATTATCGGAAAGGATCAGAAGAATTGGTTCCAAGTACAACATCAGAACCTGCTTTAGATCCGGAAACACTATCCGTAGCGTAGAGATACGCAACATATGGAAAACCATCGTCAAGCGAAAAATGGCCAACTCCCGCCAAACGGTCATCTCCCGCTGAACCGGTGAAGCGGAAAAAGGAAAGAGGAGAAAGTGTATTTTATTTCACTATCATTTCATTTCAGGTTTTTAATTTAATATATTTGTTATTTTCAGCTATTCATTTTTAATTATTCTTTAACTCAGCTAACTCAGGAGATCATAACGATCTCCTGAGTATGCTAACTTGGTTACCGAAACGAGCGTCTAGACCGTAATTTTTCGTTCTGGTGTTGGTAAAGTGTTTACAATAGATTCATTTTACGCCAGAGGTTCCGGTTCGAACTATCGCCAAATCTTTTACCAAAATCTCACAAGTACATCGCTGAAGTTATTAGTTAATTTTGCAATAGAAGGTTCTTAAGCAGCATTCATTTTCAGAATTGAAATTGACTCACCTTGACCAGGAATCGTCAAATTGATAAATTTGACAGAAATAACATCCAATATGAATTTACTGGTATTAGATTTCACGAACTCAAACTCCAAAACATTTTTGTCCCCATTCCAATTCAGCGACACACTGTTCTTCTCGTTTTCACAAGTTCCATTAGCAGTTGCATTTTTCGGTAAATTCAACTTAGTAGCAGTTTGATTTACTTTTAAAATTTCAAACTGTACAGCCATGTCAATCACGATGCAACTCCTATTAGAGTCCTTATATTGTACTGACCAGTCTCCACTAACGGGATCTGGTACAGGAGCTGGAGTAGGAGAAGGCGTCGGTTTTGAAGTAGAAGTAGTAATCGGGGTAGTAGTAGAAGTAGTAGTCGGGGTAGTAGTAGAAGTAGTAGTCGGGGGAGTAGTAGAAGTAGTAGTCGAGGGAGTAGTAGAAGTAGTAGTCGAGGGAGTAGTAGAAGTAGTAGTCGGGGTAGTAGTGGAAGTAGTAGTCGGGGGAGTAGTAGAAGTAGTTGTTGTTGGTTTTATAGTAGGTTGTGGTTGTGGTTGAATTTTTGGATTGGATGAAACGGCAAATTCTAATGTTGGGGTTATTGGCGTAGCTGCTCCATCCTGACTATGTGCTGCTTCCGTATCTGAAAAAAGTTTCAATAAATGAATTACAGTAATCAACGTACTTTCATATACATAAACACATAACCTAATTCTAAATTCAGGTGGTAGTCGATTGTCAACGTGAACTACTCATTTATTAATTTCGAATATACCGTAATGAACAATTATGTTTTTGAGCAATTAACAATGGCATGATTTCCTAAGGCACCATTAAAAGGTATCTTCGAAAAAAAAAATCAGTGACGGCTCGTGTACTGGAGAACAGGGGAGGCTAAAATCATAAAGATTATATACACACAGAAAAGCCCGCGGGTGGCGCGAAAATTTTTTGGGGTACCGCACCTATTTAAAGCAAAATACGTAATATTTGCATAAATGCAAACAAAAATTGTGTATTGCCGAAAGTTATACGTATAAAACTGACCATTAAAAGAACAAAAACAAGGAAAAAGGGTTGTCTTTGAGTTATTTAATATAAATGAACTCTTCTCAGCCAATAAATAATACTTTTCTCTTCTAATATAACAGTTTTGTTAAAAATTGCTGCAAATATTTTATAAGCGCAAGTACTTATTTATGCTTATAAAAACAGGTCTAAAAGTAAATTTTATTGTCCAGCAAGAACCAAGGGGAAGGTGAGAGTGGTCATTCAAGTTCAATATAGTCTGCGAGGGTCCCGCATTTTTAAAGGTGAATTGAAAGGTGTATTTTGTAATTTTGGATAGGAAGGAAAAAAATTTAAAAAACTAAAAGTAAACATAACATTCGTTCTTAACCAAGACGATATAGCTGTTACTATATTTTGTTTGCTAAACAATTTTAATTTACAAGACGAAAATATATGCCTCTTACATTTAAAATGTCTCTCTGTAGAACGAGGTAATTTTTTTAAATCGGAGTATCCTATTTTAGACCATGTTTGGTATTCGGTTTGTACGGAAAATAAAACACAGGGCCAACAAAAAAGTTTTTCCCGTTTAATGGAGCCGGTTAACCAATCGCATTTATTGTACCAACTAATATTAAATCCTCGATTTTGTCGATTATCTGACGCTTTAATTGATATCAAATTCGGTTGAGGCCTTCCCAGTGTTTTAATAATGTAAAATTTATTATCATAAGGTAAAAACTTAAAGTTATTTGTCAGCAACCAATCGACCATATCATCAGATTTTTTAATTTCGTCCAACTTATCCATAATAAATGGAAAAAAAAACTTACAGAAAAGTGAAAACCTGAAAACACCTTGAAATTGAAAGAAAACACCTAAAAACACATTGAAAATATTACCAAAAAGCACTGCTATAATACAATACTGCCTGTTTTATACACAAATAACAAATATTATCAAGAAACACTAAAACGATTTACCGAAATATTTTTCAGTCCCGGTCCGTCACGGCATCCCGTCCGTATAATTAAATAAAAAACAAACGCAGTCGTACACTAACGGAGACCAACTGGAGGCTAGCCTCCTCTAACGCTATAATTTCTGCAACTAAAATTACAAATCGGGAGGTATGTCGCTGGTTGGCTCGGTCTCGCGTAGCTTGTGTTTTTTTTAAACGGTCGGAGGCTTGGCTCCCTTGCAACGTATGGCATTTATTATTTCGGGTTGATGGTTTATTCATTATTCGTTCATGGGTGGTTTATTGATGCAGGTTACAGTATCGTACGTACTACGTAGTGAGTGATAGTGTTTTTTCGGGCATATTATGTATTTATATTAAAAATTAATGGTAAAGTAATGATACCCAAGCATTTTTAGAAAAAAATAATCATAATTATTTGTCAATATCTTTTAATTTATTGCGATGAATAGCCTCAAATTTTATGGGGAGGCTAAGCCTCCCTTGCCTCCTCTGACGAGCTGCCGCTGATGAAAATCTATTAAAACGTGTTTAAACACACTTTAATGTGAAATTTCCACTTGAAAGTTTAGAAAACCGCGACACGTGTTAACTGAAATTTTCATGGACAACCTAGAGAAAACAATCTATACCATTCAACTTATTAATCATTTTTCATTCTGGTACAGATATATAGATGACATTTCAGTCTGTTTAACTGGTAAATACAGTAATGATAAAAAAAATGTTTAAACAAGCTTTTATTTAAGTGCCCTAAAAAGATCAAAATAATTTTAAACCATATTAACCACATTCATTTATGACTTTACAGAATTGAACTCATAATAAAAGCTTGTCGCTATGCCTAGAAGAAATCTCTACATATTCAGTCAGAATATTGATTCTTACAACCTACTACACCATTTATTGTCTTCTTTTTAGAGTATTTAAAGGTAAAAGCTTAATTTGATTTTTTTTTCTAGAAATATAATTTTTTTATTGAAGCCAACCCTGGATGTGGCATCTATTTCATGGTGGGCCTACCAACTGCCTATCATAAACGAATGCGTATACAAAATTTGGTGTCCCTGCTATATACCGCTGTGGAGATCTCTCGTACGGAGCCGATCCTGGCGGCAGCATCAGGTCACGTTTTTGATTAACATGCATTGTCATCTGTTCTGGACCAGCATGCAAAATTTTAGGTCAATCGGATACTGGGAAGTGGGTCAAATTAAACTTGCAAGATTTGTTAACATACATACAAGTCAAGTTAGATAAAAGCTTTTAATTAATAATAAAAAAGGAACTGATTTTCATAAAACACAACAGTTACGAGGTGGATATTACTGACTCAATCGTTTCTTAAAAATTGCAGAAACGAGCTCTGAACCAGGTTTATCCAGTTTCAAATAATTTTTCTGAACATGATGTAACTTTAACTACTTTGGTGGACCCACCTAGTGGTGGTCGCTCGTTTTCTAAAAAGCAAAATAAAATAAATGAATAAATTATTCCATATCGTTTTAAAATAATTATTAAAATTATCAGCAATCACATATGGATCCGTAACACAATCGTTACTAACTTTGATTTCTAAATTTTGTTCAACTTCATTTTTATTTGCAAGTTCAGAGACCACGTTCTAAGTAGTTTGACATACATTTTCACTATTATTTATTTTATTTTGATAATAGTTCTTCTTTGTTTGTTTAATCAATACTTTATGTCTTTTCTTAACTTCAAGATATATCAATTTCAGTTCAGGATTAACTGAACTCAGATAATGCATGTTGTTGAGCCGTGAGCTACAGTTTTTAACTTCTTGATTAACCCATTTTTTTGTAATTTTACTGATATTAGAGAAAAATTAGAATTGGAGTGATAAATATAAGTCAAAAGTTATATTCAGATTACTTTGTATATATAGTTCATTCCAGTTCTCATTGCTTAGACTATTTTTGAAATTGTTAATATTTTCTTCAAAAAAAACCCTTTTATATTTAGATAATTTCAAGTTACATTCATTTGTTGTATTCATTTCATAAAATATAGTTCGATGATCTGAAACATTATCGGCAAGAACACAAACAATAACATCATCTCTGAAGTTGATAAATAGATGATCCAAAGTTGAAACAGTATTGGTACTAATCCTCCTTTTTTTTATTAAAAATATAACAACAGCGTACAGTTCAACATAGTTAAGACACTATAAATATAAAATATGTTGTTATTCTCCCTAATCAGCAAAAATGCTGGTCTCGGGATTCACAAACATTCAACATGACAAGTAAAACATAAAAACTAGTAAACCACTACAAAGCTCATAGTATCAACGTATCTGACATGTGCCTCGAGGCTCAGATGTTCTTTTAAACCAGGGGTCTCCAAACTACGGACGCCAGTGTCATCAATCCGGCCCGCGACAGCCAATGATTTACTGTCATCAATCTGGCCCGCGACAGCCAATGATTACCTAATTTTTGTTACTATTGCTGTGATAAGTTGAAGAAGAAAACACAGAATGATAATTACTCGGTTTTATTTACTTGCAAGGTAAAACTTAACCACAGAAATGATGACAAAGAAAACTTAACTTAAGTATCTAAGTTTAAGCATATTAATAACTAACATATAATTGAAATGAATCACAGTAAAACAAAAACACTAATGAGATTTATGTAATTGTGATTTTCCACCGACAATACTTTGTAGTTGTGGATCAATTTTACTTGTACAAATTATCAAAAGAGATTTAAGATGCTCATCGGTTAATTGAGATCTGTAAACATTCTTTGTGTACTTCATCTTGGAAAACGTTTTCTCACACAAGTAAGTAGTACCAAAAACAGAAAACAACCCACGAGCAAATTTATGCAAATTATCAAATTGTTCCAGTAGAAGACTCTTATAAAATTCCAACAAAGATGAATTTTGATATTTGTTCTTAAGCATATCACTGCACCGTAAATCTATAATTTCCATTTGGACTTCCGGAGCCAGGGTTTCAATGTCAGAATCAAAAGGATTTTGAAAAAGCCTAATTTCATTCGCAATGACATCAAAATCTGAAAAACGAGTATCAAAATTTATCTTCAAAACACTCAAAGTTTCGATTGCAAAATTGACGGGAAATTCAGTCTCTGTAGTGTGGCTGAATATTTCACATGTTTCAAAATGTGTGAAACATTTTTTACGTAATTGCGATTGAAATAGTATTATTTTCTGCCTGAAGGATTTGATATTGGTGTATAAATCAGGGAGAAGCTGATTTTCTCCTTGCAATCTCAAATTCAGTTCGTTCATATGATTTGTCAATATGATTCTTAAAAATAAGTTAAGATATACTTATTCTTAAATTGCAAGTATCTGTCATTTACTTTTATTCTCGCTTCATTTCAATTCTCTACTATAACTGTTTAAATTGTTATTAATTATAATTAAATTAGATAAGATTAGTGTTAACAATCTAATATTTGTATAACTTATATTAAATGGGAGTTACCCGTAAATAAATAAATAAATAAATCGACATAGACGGCTAACTTCCACATCCATTCACTATTTTCTAAATCGGCAAAAGGGCGCTGCTTCTCATTTAAAAAAAATTCGATCTCTGCTCGAAGTTCAAAAAAGTGCTTAAGGACTTTTCCGCAACTAAGCCAGCGTACGGCAGTATGATATGGTGAATCATTTTCTCCAATCTGTTGAATAAACTCGCGGAATTGTCGGTGATTCAGCCCAGTGGATCTGATGAAGTTAACAACTGATATGACTGGTTTTAGAACTTCAGACATATCCAAACATTTTCCGCACAAGGACTGTTGATGAATGATACAATGTAAGACTAATGGTTTTGAACCACCATCATTTTCTACAGCCTTTGACACAAGTGCAACCACTCCTTTATTTTTACCATACATATTTTTGCCTCCATCAGTTGTTATAGATTTCAAATTTCTCCATCGAAGGTTCTTTTTATTAATGGCACTTTCAACTCCCTTAAAAATATCTGCCCCAGTTGTCGTGCCGTGAATACTATCAATATCAAGAAGTTCTTCATACACTTCATAGCTTTTATCTACTCCGCGAATAAAAATCAACACCTGAGCAGTATCTGACACATCCGTTGACTCATCCAATGCTAGAGAAAACCACTCATGGTGTCCGTTTTTGTCAGACAGTTGAGATGATATATTTTCTGCGATGTCTTGCACCCTCCGAGCCACGGTGTTTGCTGACAAACTGACACTTTTGAATAAATTTACCTTCTCGAGGCATATTTCTTCGGCTACTGCAATCAAGTATTCTCTTATCATTTCTCCATCGGTGAATGGTTTGCCACGTTTTCCGATTTCAAGAGCCACACGAAAGCTGGCGCGAGTTGCAGACTCTTGTTCAGTATTCGCTTTGGTAAACAAAGATTGCTGCGATTTGAGTCCGCGTTTCAAAGCTTCAAATTTTTCCTTCCGCAAACTTCCTGTATACTTGGAGTAACTTTGAAGATATTTCGATTCATAGTGTCGTTTAATGTTATAGTCTTTGAGAACAGCTATGGTTTCATTACAAATTGAACATAGCGCCTTATTACTGGACTCAATCACAAAATACTGAAAGTTCCATTTTTCTTGGAACGTTCTGCATTCACTGTCGATTTTTCGCTTCTTTTCCATACTAACAAATTACACATAAAAACAGTAAGTCAAATCAAAATACTTTTATTGACGGGTGTTACTTTATTTCACAATAGACAGTTTCACTTCCTTCGCCTTTCCTACGCAGACTAACTCGCAGTTGCGCCGCTAGCCTTTTTATATGCAATTATTACTGCCATCTCGAGGTGATCGGAATACACTAGCTAGAACCAGAACTTTCTCGAACCAACGCGGTAATTCCAAATATTTAATTACGCCTAATGCCACCTAGCGGGTAGTTGAAAAAGATAATAGTACCACTACTCGCCACTAGATGTCATTAAGTGTCACAATACACAATAATAATTGAAATGCAAAAAAAGCGTAAGTTGGCTTAGGTCACGCACTTTGCGACTATCCTAGTCTAGAAATATAGTTAAGGGCAGAAATTGACCCTTGGAACAAACTGAAAAAATCATTGTGACCCGAAGGCTTCAAAGTTTGGAGACCCCTATTTTAAACTATTAATGAATGAACTATAGCCCGGCAACTCACGTATATGGACAGGTAATTCATTGAAGACTTTTATAGCCTGTGTAAAAGGATTGTATAATCCTTTGTTCGTTCTTACCATGCTCAGGTGTAAGTCATTTCTACCCCTTGTATTATACTCATAAAACTGGTTGTTGACCATTTCATCTTCGAAACTAAATTGAAGAAACAAGAAAGCAGCTCAGAAGTTATCGAAATATGCATATTCCCTATAAGAATTAAAACTGAATGGTTCAAGCTTGACCAAAAAGTATTTTTCTGTAGCCTTTCCCACATCATACAACTAATATTATAAAAAGGAAAAATTTGATTTTTTGTTGATTGTAATGGGTACACTATTTGAACGATTTCTCTATAAAATAATTAATTGGAGTGTGCTGTAAAAACTATTGATGATACATAAAATAATGTACATGTTTATAGTCATTATTATTATCCACAAAATCCTCCGCCAGACTATCATAGTCAAGTTACAATAACCGCTTCATGTTCAAATAAGTCAATCAAAACACGGGTAGAATCGAAATTCTGATGACATTCCTATCATTTTATTAATCCTTATCAAAATAAATAGAGGTTAAGAAGTTACAACATGCATAAAAAGATGTGGTCGTGATAAAATTACAACTCTAAACTGCACCCATGCAAAGCCGGGACGGACCGCTACTGTACGGATAAAACGACTTCACTACTATTCGGTTTACATTTGATATCGCAAGTTGATCGTCGATTCTAAGAATCCAAAGTTGTTGCTGTTTTCTACAATTCGATTAATCTCAGAAATAACCACAATGTGAATCATTTTTATCTATTACATTCAAAGTATAAGAAACAAAATGTTTAGGGTCATATTATATTTTTATCTACTTCACTCAAAATGGGTGTTTTTCGCTGGTTTTGATTACACTTGTTATCTAACATGTTGATGTTAATGAGAAAATATTGTCAAATTATGCCAGTCTATATCCACTAATGTTGAAAACCGCTTCTCCTTTGAATAATAAAAGAAAAATGCATGCATTTTAGATTACAGCAATAATTTTCCACTCAACCATTACCAACATAAATAATAATAGACAAAAGGTCAAGTAATTATGTTTTTATGTATTTAGTACATGTTATGTTGTAAATGCATGGTTTATTTCATAATGAAGAAAAGAGAAATGAAATTTTTATGTTTAATGTATATGTAACATTAGTTACTGCAGTTACAAATAAAAGTGGTAAAAAACATAGAGTTTCATTTCTCTTTTCTTAATTATAATATCCAATAAAAAAGACAGTTTATATTAAGTGATACGTGGTTCATACTAAAAAAAAATTCAAGTGGAATAGTACAGTACTCATCAGTACGTACTGTGGGTTCTTCAATTACTTCTCTGAGTACTTTCATAAACAGGTGGTTCATACAAAAAAAAACCTGAAGTAGAACACTCAGTAATGTGGGTTCTTCAAGTACTTCTATAAGTACTTTCATAAAACAGGTGGTTCATACCAAAATAATCTCGAGGTAGAATACTCAGTACTGTTGGTTCTTCGAGTAATTCTCTAAGTACTTTCATAAAGTAGGTGATTCATACCAAAAAAAATTCAAGTAGAATACTCAGTACTGTGGGTTCTTCAAGTAATTCTCTAAGTACTTTCATAAAACAGGTGGTTCATACCAAAAAAAAAATTGGAGTAGAATACTCAGTACTGTGGGTTTTTCAAGTACTTCTATAAGTACTTTCATTAAACAGGTGGTTCATACCAAAATAATCTCGAGGTAGAATACTCAGTACTGTTGATTCTTCAAGTAATTCTCTAAGTACTTTCATAAAACAGGTGGTTCATACCAAAAAAAAAATTGAAGTGGAAAATTCAGTACTGTGGGTTCGTCAAGTACTTGTCTAAGTAATTTTATGAAACAGGTGGTTCATACCAAAAAAATCTCGAGGTAGAATACTAAGTACTGTTGGTTCTTCAAGTATTTCTCTAAGTACTTTCATAAACTAGGTGGTTCATACCAAAAAAATCTCGAGGTAGAATTCTCAGTACTGTGGGTTCTTCCAGTAATTCTCTAAGTACTTTCATAAAATAGGTGGTTCTTACAGAAAAATCTCGAGGTAGAATACTCAGTACTGTTGGTTCTTCAAGTACTTCTCTAAGTACTTTAATAAAGTAGGTGGTTCATACAAAAAAAAATCAAGTAGAATACTCAGTACTGTGGGTTCTTCAAGTACTTGTGTAAGTAATTTCATAAAACAGGTGGTTCATACAAAAAAAAAACTTGAAGTAAAATACCCAGTACTGTGGTTTTTTCGAGTACTTTCATAAAACAGGTTCATACAAAAAAAATCTCGAGGTAGAATACTCAGTACTGTTGGTTCTTCAAGTACTTCTCTAAGTTCTTTAATAAAGTAGGTGGTTCATACAAAAAAAAATCAAGTAGAATACTCAGTACTGTGGGTTCTTCAAGTACTTGTGTAAGTAATTTCATAAAACAGGTGGTTCATACAAAAAAAAAACTTGAAGTAAAATACCCAGTACTGTGGTTTTTTCGAGTACTTTCATAAAACAGGTTCATACAAAAAAAAACTCGAGGTAGAATACTCAGTACTGTTAGTTCTTCAAGTATTTCTCTAAGTACTTTCATAAACTAGGTGGTTCATACCAAAAAAATCTCGAGGTAGAATTCTCAGTAATGTGGGTTCTTCCAGTAATTCTCTAAGTACTTTCATAAAATAGGTGGTTCATACAGAAAAATATCGAGGTAGAATACTCAGTACTGTTCGTTCTTCAAGTACTTCTCTAAGTACTTTAATAAAGTAGGTGGTTCATACAAAAAAAAAATTCAAGTAGAATACTCAGTACTGTGGGTTCTTCAAGTACTTGTCTAAGTAATTTCATAAAACAGGTGGTTCATACAAAAAAAAACTTGAAGTAAAATACCCAGTACTGTGGTTTTTTCGAGTACTTTCATAAAACAGGTTCATACAAAAAAAAAACTCGAGGTAGAATACTCAGTACTGTTAGTTCTTCAAGTATTTCTCTAAGTACTTTAATAAAGTAGGTGGTTCATACAAAAAAAAATCAAGTAGAATACTCAGTACTATGGGTTCTTCAAGTACTTGTCTAAGTAATTTCATAAAACAGGTGGTTCATACAAAAAAAACTTGAAGTAAAATACCCAGTACTGTGGTTTTTTCGAGTACTTTCATAAAACAGGTTCATACAAAAAAAAACTCGAGGTAGAATACTCAGTACTGTTAGTTCTTCAAGTATTTCTCTAAGTACTTTCATAAACTAGGTGGTTCATACCAAAAAAATCTCGAGGTAGAATTCTCAGTACTGTGGGTTCTTCCAGTAATTCTCTAAGTACTTTCATAAAATAGGTGGTTCATACAGAAAAATATCGAGGTAGAATACTCAGTACTGTTCGTTCTTCAGGTACTTCTCTAAGTACTTTAATAAAGTAGGTGGTTCATACAAAAAAAAAATTCAAGTAGAATACTCAGTACTGTGGGTTCTTCAAGTACTTGTCTAAGTAATTTCATGAAACAGGTGGTTCATACAAAAAAAAACTTGAAGTAAAATACCCAGTACTGTGGTTTTTTCGAGTACTTTCATAAAACAGGTTCATAAAAAAAAAACTCAAGGTAGAATACTCAGTACTGTTAGTTCTTCAAGTATTTCTCTAAGTACTTTCATTAACTAGGTGATTCATACCAAAAAAATCTCGAGGTAGAATTCTCAATACTGTGGGTTCTTCAAGTAATTCTCTAAGTACTCTCATAAAGCAGGTGGTTCATAACAAAAAAAAAAGTTGAAGTAGTACACTCGGTACTGTGGGCTCTTAAAGTACTTCTTTAAGTACTTTCATAAAAGAGGTGGTTCATACAAAAAAAAATCTCGAGGTAGAATACCCAGTACTGTGAGTTTTTCAAGTACTTATTTAGGTACTTTCATAAAGCAAGTACTGGTACTTGAATTACTGTATGTATTTTGATGTGTAAGTACTGAAAATTCTGTAAGTACATGGAAAAGGTTGCAAGTTTAAAAATCCACAGTAATTTTTAATAATTAATCAGAAAGCTTGCTAATGATTATTATGAAATTCAGTATGTTGACTAGTAGTAGATGAACCAAAATACTCGCTAAACAATTAGTTTCGTAATGAGACGATCACAGAAATGATTCATAATGAAAACTCAATGTTTTTTGAGAAAGTTTCAGAATCAGAACTACTATCAACAATAAACCAGCTGATAAAAAATCGAGTGGTCTAGATCAAACTACGCCCCGCGATCACAATGTATCTGGTTATAATTTCCATTTTTACTACCTGGCTACAATTAAATTCGCTCCCGACGAGTAGAGTAGATGATCAGAAAGCCCATAGATGATCAAATGTCTTAGGTTACAAATGTCTAATGAGGTTCCTAAAATATTATTTATATGGTATTCAAGAAACACGTTGTTGTGAGATTTCCACCAAACACTTTTACAAAAACGAAATACGTATTTTGCTATACAACAGCTTCTTAACCCATATATTTCAACAGAAATCTATTTCTTGAACATTCTGAACGATTGAGTTTCAAATTTCTCTCTTCTAAATGTAACACGTCATAGTGTTGAATGAACTTATATCCTTTTACCAAAACATGGTTTGGTATTGGTGGAATTGTGGCATGATGGAATTGATCTTTCCATCCAAGAAACTACTTCTATGCTCATTAATTCTTTGGGAAAAAAGTCTCCCTGTTTGGCCAATATAAAGTTTTGGGTAAGACAGTTCAACTGATCTATCCAACACTGAAGTATTGTCTTTGTTTTTTATAAATTTCATTGAATTGTTATGTTCTGTAAGCCATGTCCAAACATTCCTTTTGATAATTGAGCGATATTGTTAGTGGGTTCAGCGGACGCTATCGTTTCTTGAAAATGGGTACACCTGGTCCATGGCTTGTTTTCATAGTTTTTTTTGGAAAGAATGGAGTCGATAATATCTAGCTTGTAACAGTTGTTGAAGCGATTTGTTTGATGAAACCTCCCTCCTAGTACAGACACGCCTAAAGAAGCTAATATATAGGAGAACACATGTTACGTTTTTGTACATCTATTTAGTGAAAATTTCACAAGTGTTTCTTGAATATGTAATGGATTTTCATCAAGTATCGTCCGATTTTATCACATATTTACATGGGTTGGACTATCAATAATTTGTTTCCAATCATGTTCGAATCTTAAGTAAATGAATTGTAGAAATCATCTAATTGAAGAAAATCAGAGGCATTCGAATTCAAAAGTGAAATGTAAATATCTTTTAAAAAGAGCATTTGCTGATAGTAGTGTTTCTAAAGAAAATATAACACATCTAGTCCTAAAACAGTTTTGCTAGAAGAGTGTTGGTACAATTCCCTCACAGGTAACCCTAAGAAGTGATATGTAAGCGAAGGGAAGACATACATGAACAATTTTTCTGTTGTAATCAGTGAAAGATGAAACCAAGGTGATTCATTCATAACCTAGTTTCATCATTCAATTCTAAAAATGTACATATCATGCACTTCAATTACTTAACATTGCTTCAGGTTGAACCTGCTGCGTTTTCCAGTGAATCACAAGGAAAAAAGATAGTGAAGGAAAAATTTGAGATTGGAGCTGTCAAACTGGAAAATACATTTCATTAAAACTTGTGTTTGACCACACCAACTCGAATTACTAGAATTGAGAGTCAAATATGAAATATATGTCTAATATCTGGCTTGCATATTTGTCTTTGAGAAGGGGGTGTCATTCGGGATATCCCGGACATGTTCTTCCATTAATTATATAAAGTGACTTCACGTTTTTGAAAAGAGAATTAGAATACTGGTCATTTTTATTACCTAGATAGATCATAATACTATTATTACTACTCACTTTCATAGGTAACAGCCAAAAATGTCAAGAATATAATGAAAAATTGAAATCTCATAGTCATATTGTTAAACTAATTAATCATCTAACAATGAACTTTACTACTCTGTGATTGAACACTTCTTTCTTTATTTTAATCTTGGAAAAACAACACAAATACGAAGCTATGTTGCCAATTTTTCAAGAACGCCGATCAAAATTATGACAATCTATTGAAAATGCGTTTTTATAAAAACTAATACGATTTTCTATTCAAACTTGCTTTAAAATCCGACAAATTGAAAAAAAGATTATTTCAGTCATCAGTGAATCAAACGGTAGGTCAAAAAGATATTAGTAATCGAGGCGAAATTGCCTTAAGCCCTATGTTGACTAATCCATGACGTCACTAGTTGCGTCAAATTTAACAACAACCGGCGTCAACTATCGATCCATAGAACACACATTTATTTTAATGTGCTGTGTCACAGGTTGGACCATAAAACAGTGGCGGTTGGTTTAGCTGATAATCGGAGGGATATTATATACTTATAAAATAAATCATTTCAGGTGAAAATGTATTTTGTTCAAATAGTTCCTACAGGAAATCTGATTTATTATTAATGATAATGAAAATAGGATCAGTTTTTCTACTATCTACTAGATTTTTATTTATGTATGGCTTTATAATTAAGCGCATGATTTACTGGGTTAAAATTACATTTTTTCAAATGAACTAATTCATAACAATGATAAATGTTAATTTCAAAAGTAATGAACTTTGCTTCATAAAATCGGATGAAGAAATTATTCTCAGATTTGATAAACAAGCGGTACGGTTTGTGAGGTCCGATATAAAAAATTTTCGATTAGAAGCGATGAATATTTAATATTTATAATTACGATTGAGGTTTGATGTTATGTGATTTGTGGACCGAGATTATGAAAGGAGATATGTTTTTGATCTCATTCTTATAAATAAAGTTTTTGAAACTAGGTTTATATTATTTGATTACTTGACATTTCCCAACCAAAAAAAAGGTTAGAAAAATGATAACCGTCATTTCTTATTGAATATTGTCTATATGCAACTCGTGCAAAGAAAGAAAAACCAAAACGAAAATCATATTCTTTGTGTGACGTAAGTTAGTTGTTGAGTGAGTATTAACAGATTTAACACCGGTTACACATTATTTAGTATTCAAACTGAACATTGAGCAGAAACCTTTTTAGTCTGTTGATCACAGAATGAATATGACCTATAGCACACATATGAAAAACATATTTTTTCATGTTTGAATACAGTTTTTTTCAGTTACATTATTGATTTTTCGTAATTATAGAATTCGTCAGCATGAACTATTGAAAAAAAAACCAATGTCGGTCCACAAACACCCCTGGATACCAATTATGAATGAAATCACATAATAATATCAAACCGTACCGCTTTTTCATCAAATCTAAGAATGAATCACAAATTTCTTCAGTTATAATAGATGCCGCCATCGATAATTTTTCATACACTGCTTCACACTATCTCGATAATCTGAGAATGTGGTGCTGTGACATTTTCCTTAGATAGGCTCAAAATGGATGATAGCATCTCACAGCATCTGTATCTTTCATACCTGCGAGTACTCTCCAGATAGAATGAAGGGGTTCAGGTATTGGAAGCAAACTATTTTGCGCTGTAATATGTTTTACCTAAAAATGGGGTGTTCCATCGCGAGTGGCGGACAGTGTATATCACTTTGGCCAACCCCATTCAGGTGGTAGGTGCATTTTGAGCATTTCCATCAGTCCTGAGAGTTTCATCGTTCCACCTCGAATATTACGGAAGATACGGGGGTGTTTCCATAAGAAGTGAGACAAATTCGGATTTTTCAGGACTGAAATTTTTTCAGGAAAAAAGTGTATTCATAGTAAGTTGGTAGTCCTGATCACGAATCTGAAGGAATTTTGAGCCTATTTTGGCCCCTAATATGTTTTACCGTAAAAATGGGATGATCCATCGCGAGTGGCGGACAGTGTATATCACTTTGGCCAACCCCATTCAGGTGGTAGGTGCATTTTGAGCATTTCCATCAGTCCTGAGAGCTTCATCGTTCCACCTCGAATATTACGGAAGATACGGGGGTGTTTCCATAAGAAGTGAAACAAATTCGGATTTTTCAGGACTGAAATTTTTTTAGGAAAAAAGTGTATTCGTAGTAAGTTGGTAGTCCTAATCACGAATCTGAAGGAATTTTGAGCCTATTTTGCCCCCTAATATGTTTTACCGTAAAAATGAGGTGTTCCATCGCGAGTGGCGGACAGTGTATATCACTTTGGCCAACCCCATTCAGATGGTAGGTGCATTTTGAGCATTTTCATCAGACCTGAGAGTTTCATCGTTCTACCCTCGAATATTACGGAAGATACGGGGGTGTTTCCATAAGAAGTGAAACAAAGTCGGGTTTTTCAGGACTGATTTTTTTTCAGGAAAAAAGTGTAATCGTAGTAAGTTGGTAGTCCTGATCACGAATCTGAAGGAATTTTGAGCCTATTTTGCCCCCTAATATGTTTTACCGTAAAAATGGGGTGTTCCATCGCGAGTGGCGGACAGTGTACATCACTTTGGCCAACCCCATTCAGGTGGTAGGTGCATTTTGAGCATTTCCATCAGTCCTGAGAACTTCATCGTTCCACCTCGAATATTACGGAAGATACGGGGGTGTTTCCATGAGAAGTGAGACACACTGTATAAGCACATACTTCTACTTAGATGCCAAGCACCAAAACTTATGGAGAAATTCAAAGATAGGTCCATGGCTGCAAGACCATTCCAAAAGCTAGTTGTAATAGTAGGAGAGGGTTGATTAAAAGAGTGTTTTGATCAAAAATATTTTATTTTCATACTTAACATCTCCAAAATGAATTTGAATTTTTAGAGATAGTTATGTTCATCCATACCACTTTAACATTATAAGTAACAATTCTTTCAGATTTTAGTGTATCAAAATAGTGAAGACATTCAGGCATTTTCAAAAATTAAAAATAAATTGCACAAGTACTTTAGAAATTTTAGAGATGTTAGAGTTGTTAGGTAGCAAGGTATCTAAAAGCCTAAAATTAGATATAATTTTACAAGAATTTAATTTAAAAAATGCCGCCATAAAAATAACGAGTACACAATTTTTGACACGTCCTTTGTATCATTAATAACGGGAATTTGATTAATAGAATTTGGATCTTGTGGCAAAAAAATCAATCTATAGAAAACACTTTACTTTCACCAGAACTAGAATACTATTTTTCGATGCGCGTTTCGTCAACCCAATTAGCATCATCAAGAGGTGACTAATTCTGAGAGCCTTAAGGTCTTAAGCATCTCCTGATGATGCCAACATGGTTAGTGAAACGACTTTGATACATTATTTTTATTCCGACAGAGAAAAAATGTTGTCAATAGAATAACGTGATTATTGGAATGAATTATCACAAATAGCCAAATATGATCAGAGCTATATTTGCTAATTATAAATAAGCCACATTTACTGATGTAATGAAATGTTGAAGGTTATTTTGATTAAAAAAAACGTTGCATCACCAACTATTAGTGTGCCTGAGTGACAAGGCAAATATCTCGTTTAAAAGTGGATAACCTACAGCAATGATACGTCATTTTTAAACATCACATATGCAATTACGTTATGAAAGGTACTTTTCTTCTGATACTATGACATGCCAAAAAAAGTTCACCATTTGTTCTTAATATTGAATGAAGGATAAATAGATGCATAAACGAAGCATTTTTATGCCAGTGGTTTTTCCTCGGGAATAGTTGGGCTACTAACAGAAGAACCAGATCGGGAACGGGCTACCTCATCCAGACTTTGTTGAGAACCGGATCTCGATACAACTTTAGTCTGAAAATTATGAAGGATTTTCAATTAATACATATAAAAATCGTCAATTATAGATGGGTGCCTATTAGCATGTCTTGAGTAATGTGCAAGCGCACCTCATTGCAATATTGGAAAGGGCACAATAAATCAGTTTATGCTGTCATTTCCATTGAGGTGTTTCTATCGTAATAGAGGGAACCCCCCTAAAAGCTGCCAATTGGCTAAGAAATGGGATTGGTGAAGTTTCAGCTCAATTGGATAAGGTTAATCCAGTCCGAAACTGTTTGAAAATATTTGAGTCGGGCCAGTAGTTGTGCCCGTTGTTTCAATCAAAAACTGATTTGAGAATGTGGTGGTGGAATGCCAAATAAAGAAGATTTTTACACGCTTTATATTAGTTTCGCCTTGTCACTCTCAAGGTCTTGACCTGTATTTGACAGAATTATTGACATTATTGTTTGATCTAGTCGCGGGCAGATGACGCTCTACGTAACCTCATTGATATATCGATATTATTGTTTGGTCTATTCGCGGGCAGATGGCGCTCTACGTAACTCCTTGATATACCTTCATTATTGCTTGATCTATTCGCGGGCAGATGGCGCTGTGTGTAACCTCCTTGATATAATTCGAAGTCACTCTACATGTAGCTGATTTTCAGGCTCCCTCTCCGGAATCGGAAAATGTCAATGGTCATTTTTCTAAGCAATATACGGCTGATTGATCCCATAATTTAGATAAAATAAATATAGTTTGAAAAGACTAAAAACACACGCTTTTATAGCATACGAAATTAAAAAATGAAAAATAAATATGGTTCAAACGCTTTTAAAGAACATTGAACTAAAAAGTTGAGAATTTTTTTTAAAATAGGCTTAAAACAATAACGAAAAAAACATATTAGTATTATTGTGAGAAAAGCGTGTGTTTAAGTATGTGGTGGATCTCGTCAAAATGAACAACTTTTTCCTATAAGATGTTTATCGAAAAATCATTAGTTCTCGAGATACAGATTGTTGAAAATTTTCAAAACATGGTTGGTTTTTGTCATAAGTTTTTTGCGATTTCAGTTATTTGTATCTCGAAAACGAGTGATTTTTCAAAAAAACATTTTATAGGAAAAAGTTGTTCATTTTGATGAGATTCATCACATACTTAGTTATTGTAACGTTTTTAGCAACTTCACCCAGGAACTAAGTAATATGCATCGATATAGAAAATTGTAAATATCTCAAAAACGATCACCTCCAGCGTTGTTGAGAAAGTGTATCTTTTTTTACTTGGAAAAGGTGTGGGAATAAGGGTTTTTCATGAAAAGTACCAAAAGTGTACTGTCAAAAAAGTTTGGTCAATTTGAAGTAAATAATGACAGCATACGCAGCGACCGCTAGATGTTACATGAAAATCAATGCGAAATTATGATATCCCACGTCGAAAAACCCCGGGTACCAAATTTCGTGCAAATAACTTATTTTTTGCAAAAGTTATTTTAAAAAAACGAAGAAAAATATCAATTTCAACACCCTGTATCTCCGAAACGAAGCATTTCCGGACACAAGTTTGTATAGACTTTTTTTTCTTAAAATGGTCTCAGGAAAACATCACTTGAATATATTACCGTACTCATGTTTCACCCTGTATACCAGGTAGGTACCCACTCACTTGTAATTCATAAAAACATTTATTATATATTGTTTAATAATGTATAATGTTCAAAGGGAACAAAGAATTGATCAAAAGCCATTTTCCACTTATTTTCTAAAAACAGCGACTTTGAGGATTTGGAACATGTCCGGTCTTGGAAAATAATAGATCTAAATCTGTTTAAAATCCGTTTTTCCGTTAATTCAGCTGTCGCCCCCCATACGAACGACAACTCTCAGAAGTTGAGAAACTTGTGCGAGCCAAGGACTAACGAGGTCTTACCTTTTAACGTATGATTCCTAACACCGTTGCAGAATCATCCCAGCTTCAACCAAATAAATTATCTCGAGAAAAATATCTGGTCGAGGCAGGAATTGGACAAAAAAGTGGTTAGAGTAAAACTTGAAGATAACAACATTTCTTGTGAAATGAAATGAGAACCAAATTTATAGGACAGATGGTTTTCATTTTGTGAGGAAAAAAAAGGCAATTTTCAGCAAAAAATGTTTTTTTTAAATTGAGCTAAAACTTTCAAAATCTCTTTTTCTAGACAAATAGCAAATATTAGGGGAGTCCCGCCCGGCATGGCGACGAAAATATTTTTTCACCCTATACGTTGTGATCACCCTAGTGATCATCATAAATTGAATTTAATTCATTAATGAGTAACACCCAATTAATTTCAACAGGTTTCACAATAAATCATATTAATGCAGACATAATTACATTTAAATTACTTGCTAAAAGTAAAACTATTTTATAGAATAAATATAGTTTTAAAAATCTAAAAAACACGCTCTTAAAGAACATCGAACTGAAAAGTTAAAAATATTTTTTTTAAATAAACTTAAAACAATAACGAACGTAAAATACTAGTATTATTGTGAAAAAACGATGGGCGCTTGATATAAACAAAAATATGGCTCAAAAAGCCCACTGTTTTTTCATAATTATACTAGTATTTTTCGTTCGTTATCGTTTCAAGCTTATTTAAAAAAAATTAACTTTTTAGTTCGACGTTCTTTAAAAGCGTGTTTTTTACTTTTTTAAAATACATTTATTTTTCATTTTTTAGTTGCATACGCTTTAGGCGTTTTTCACTATTTTTAAACTATATTTATTTTATCTAAACTTTGGGATCAATCAGCCGTATTATGTTTAGAAAAATGACCATTAATATTTTCCGATTCTGGAGAGGGAGCCTGAAAAATCAGCTACCAAGCCCAAGGCAGTAGGCGCGCAAAGGAGGGTTACAAATAAGGCAGCAGGAGCGCGTGTTAATAAAAAAAAAGACTTTTTTTCAAATGGAGAAATACATGTAAAGTAAGTTCGAAACATATCAAGGAGGTTACATACAGCTCCATCTGCCCGCGAATAGATCAAGCAATAATGTGGATATATCAAGGAGGGTACGTACAGCGCCATCTGCCCGCGAATAGATCAAGCAATAATGTCGATAATTCTGTCAAATAAAGATCCCGAGCTTGAGAATTACAAACAAACAAACAAACATACATACATACATACAGGTGAAGCTAATAAAAGTGCTAGATAATGATAAAAAAAACTGAGAAAATAAATTTACTGATATGGGAGAATTGAAATGAAAATTCAATGTTTCATTGTGTCAAGTGAATTCACAACAACAATAATAATAATATTTATTTGCCATTCAATTTGAAATACCCAAATAATCTTAGTTAACGACAAATGAATATAGTTTCCACAGAAGGATAAACCTGTACGATCAAATGAATGATGAGGATATGAAGATACAAAAATTGACGAAGTTAATGTATATTTTCATTTATAATTAATTTCTGAAAGAACACAATGCGACCTCTAATTTAGTTTTGATTAGTGAGAAGAAGTCTAGATCAACTCTATTACCACCAACAGCAACTCTAGACAATGGCGAGTATTTGCCATAGTAACAACGATGAAAATCTATAGCAAATGTTTCTGTATTCCTTGTACTTCTAGAAGGAACAAGTAAAGCTTATGAATCATATCACTAATCCACTAATCCAAGGAAATGATAATAATAATGACCTTTATCACCCAGCTAATACCACGTTGGATATTGAATTATATTCGACAGACATTTATGCAAGATATCTCACAGAGATCAGTGTCACAGTTGTTTCTCGTTCATCCAGCAGCAGGACCATACTGAAATTAATCGATTAGATCACCTACAGGTCTGTTTCAAGGTATTACCTCTCATCAGTGCAGAAAAGATCCGACCCAAACAGTAAAGTGCCTGTGACTTCGGTTATTTCAAACCGGCTCGACTGCGTGTAGGAAAACTTCGTCTAAGAGAAAGATTGTTAATCAGTAACAGCTCCATCTCGTGCACAAAGCTCCAACCACAACCTACGGTGTATTGTAGGTAGTTGGGAGAGATTAATATTTTGAGATTTTATGTCTCCTCGATATAGTTTTCAGACACAGTTTGATCTCAATTTAGATGTATTTTAGGTTATAACAATTTTACATTATTTGTTTGATCTGAATGTAATATTGGTGAATAAATCTATTTGGTCATATTTGATTATTTTACTCATAGTCCCAGCTAGAAGTTCAACATATTCTAAAACTGACATGGGTTCAGTTACCATTAGTAACTCACCCCTATGTCTGCGTAATTCAAACCTTCGACATTCTTTATAAACTTCCTGTATTACAAATTTTCTTCAATTTCACTCACCTTAACATTTTCATAAGCGGATCCTACTTTCTCCTCAATTGATCTGAATGATTCAGAATGTCGCATTTGTCCAATTTTATTAGTAATATTTCCAGTTATTCCGCCAATTAGAGAAGTAGTTTTCTGATATCTGAAAAAAAAAAATTAATACAGATCATTTGAAAATTAATTTGTGTTGGCAAACTCTTCAACTTCTGCGGAAGTGAATGGTACAAGTACAAACCAAAAGTATTTGCTGATTTTTTGAATAACTCCAGGTGCCTGAAGGGTGCCTGAAACTTCCCTTTTTTCTTAGTATCGTGAGTATGCTTGTTACAGTTCCTTTCGAAGGTATTTTGATTACAATGTACATATGCCAACAGTTCAAGAATTAATATGCCACCGACTGTTTATATTTTATGTTCTTTAAAAATGTTTCGACATGATTGGCCCTCGAGACATCTTAGAATAAGATTCCAACATTTGTTGACTGAGCTCGTAATTTTTGTTTGTGATGAGTGTTTTTATTTTTAATTAGGAAGTGGAGTCATCTGCGTATAACGTGGTAAAAATATCTGATAAAATCAAGTCAATTTCACTAGTTCGGACTTCCATTGTCTATTAGATAAAATGATTTGAAATCCCTGAAACAAGTAAAAAAGAATAATTAAAAAAAAAAAAAAGAGAATAGTTGAAAATAACAATTATATTAAGCAACAATAAACCTGAAATGAAATGATAGTAAAATAACCTACAAGTAAAAATATAATAATTGAATAAATAAAAATTAAAGGAATGCAAAAAGAAAATAATAAAAATAAAAAAGTGTAGAGATTCCAAGTCACGTTAGTTCACGACGTTTCGATTGTTGGTATCTACAATCGTCTTCGGGTGATGACCCGAAGACGATTGTAGATACCAACAATCGAAACGTCGTGAACTAACGTGACTTGGAATCTCTACACTTTTTTATTTTTATTATTTTCTTTTTGCATTCCTTTAATTTTTATTTATTCAATTATTATATTTTTACTTGTAGGTTATTTTACTATCATTTCATTTCAGGTTTATTGTTGCTTAATATAATTGTTATTTTCAACTATTCCCTTTTTTTTTTTTTTTTTAATTATTCTTTTTTACTTGTTTCAGGGATTTCAAATCATTTTATCTAATAGACAATGGAAGTCCGAACTAGTGAAATTCATCACGAAACATTGTCAATCACCTTCAAACAAACGTTAAAATCAAGTCATTTATATATAAGATTGAACAGTACAGGTCCCAATACGGATCCTCGTGGAACCCCTATTCTAGTGATTTAGAAATTATGAAAAAATCGTGTGTCGTAAGCTACTTGTGCTTTGATATTAAAAAAAACAAACCTACTCACCTTCAGCTGTAATATTAACAATATATACTTGAATGGACAAATTCTTGAGAATAAAAACCAATCCAAATTCCTAGGAATCTTCACGAATAAGAAATCAAAATTTGATCAACAAATTTCAGCTTTGAATAAAAAATTGGCATCAGGATGTTACTCACAACAAAAATGGTAAATCATTCCCTGATTGAGTCCCACCTGAGATATGGTGTTGCCTTCTGGGGATTTTGCAGTCAACAACTTTTTCATTCAGTGTTTGTTTTGCAAAAGCGAGCGGTTAGATACTTACGGAAGGTGGGAGTGGGTCAGTCATGTAGACCAGGGGTCTCCAAACTTTGAAGCCTTCGGGCCATAATGATTTTTTCAGTTTGTTCCAAGGGCCAATTTTTGCCATTAACTATATTTCTAGACTAGGATAGTCGCAAAGTGCGTGACCTTAGCAAACTTACGTTTTTTTTGTATTTCAATTATTATTGTGTATTGTGACACTTAACGACATCTAGTGGCGAGAAGTGGTACTATGTACTATCTTTTTCAGCTACCCGCTAGGTGGCATTAGGCGTAATTAAATATTTGGAATTACCGCGTTGGTTCGAGAAAGTTCTGGTTCTAGCTAGTGTATTCCGATCACCTCGAGATGGCAGTAATAATTGCATATAAAAAGGCTAGCGGCGCAACTGCGAGTTAGTCTGCGTAGGAAAGGCTAAGGAAGCGAAACTGTCTATTGTGAAATAAAGTAACACCCGTCAATAAAAGTATTTTGATTTGACTTATTGTTTTTATGTGTGATTTGTTAGTATGGAAAAGAAGCGAAAAATCGACAGTGAATGCAGAACGTTCCAAGAAAAATGGAACTTTCAGTATTTTGTGATTGAGTCCAGTAATAAGGCGCTATGTTTAATTTGTAATGAAACCATAGCTGTTCTCAAAGACTATAACATTAAACGACACTATGAATCGAAACATCTTCAAAGTTACTCCAAGTATACAGGAAGTTTGCGAAAAGAAAAATTTGAAGCTTTGAAACGCGGACTCAAATCGCAGCAATCTTTGTTTACCAAAGCGAATAATGAACAAGAGTCTGCAACTCGCGCCAGCTTTCGAGTGGCTCTTGAAATCGGAAAACGTGGCAAACCATTCACCGATGGAGAATTGATAAAAGAATGCTTGATTGCAGTAGCCAAAGAAATATGCCCCGAAAAGGTAAATTTATTTAAAAGTGTCAGTTTGTCAGCAAACACCGTGGCTCGGAGGGTGCAAGACATCGCAGAAAATATATCATCTCAACTGTCTGACTAAAAAATGGACATCTATTTTATTTTTATTTTTTATTTATTTATTTGCCACTGAGGTACAGTATGTACATATGGTATGTCAATAACTTAAAATTAATATATATATATATAGAACATAATAACAGTGTGATACGAATAAAATAGGTAGGTATTTCATTTATCATATATGTATATATACATATATGCATATATACACACATACACACACCCACATATATAAACATACACACATACATACACATATATAGACAAGACACGTATATAAATTCCTTAGTAAAAATATGGAACAGGCGTCGAAGATAACACTAAATAATAGTAAGAGGAAAAAAAAAAATTAGTAAAATCATTGCTCAACAGAAATCATCTTCCAGGAATTCATCACAACTATAGTAACATTTTTGCAGCAGCAATTGCTTTACTCTACCATGAAACACTTTATCAGAGGTAATTTGTTTGATCTGCTCTGGTAATTTATTATACAGATTTATGGCATTATACAAAGGGGACTTTTTATATTTCGTTGACTTATGACTTGGAATACGCAAAACATCACCATGACGTGTGTTGTAACTGTGCACCGTTGCGTTTGTTTCTAGTTCATGGATGTTAGATCTAGCAAATCCTATACATTTAAGAATGTATATGGAGGGAGCCGGTAATAATTTTTCCCTAACGAATACTGGTTTACAGCTGTCTCGGTGTTCAATGCTGAAAATTAGTCTAACAATGCGCTTTTGTGCTACGAATACTCTGATGAATTCATTACTGCAACCCCATGCTATGATATTGAGGGATATATGTGAATATGCCATAGCAAAATAGATTTCTAGTAGACCTGCTGTGTCCATGCATGATTTCATTTGCCTTAAAGCAAAGAATGTCTTGTTTAATTTGTTGCAGACATCTTTTATTTGCAGATCCCATGATAAGCTTTCATCCAAGTAAGTTCCTAAAAATTTTATTTCGCTACTAATCTTTATTTCGTCAATAGTTTGTAGGTCATCTGGAACATTATTTTTCCTATTATAGAAATTTACTATTACAGTTTTTGTGGAGTTTAATATTAATCTGTTTCGCTGACACCAGGAGCTAAAACTATCGATTATGCATTTTACCTTACTAAGCAGTACATCAATATTTCCCCCTGTAACTGTGATAGTGGTATCATCCGCAAACATGGTAAGGTGGCAATCTTTCAGATATTCTGACAAATCATTTGCATACAACAAAAAAAGCAATGGTCCAAGCACTGACCCCTGTGGCACTCCAAGCTTAACGTCGTTGCACCTTGATCTAACATTTTCACATTTTACAGTCATGGTACGCCCTTTGAGGTAAGATTCAATCCATTGTAACAAGTTATTCGGGAACCTAAGTTGGGTCAGTTTTGCAACTAGAAATTCAGGAGACACTGTGTCAAACGCTTTTGTTAGATCAAAAAATAAAGACATTACAAAATTATTCGAATCCACTTCTTTGTAGATATAATTCAGTAAGTGATATGTTGCAGTTTCAATTGATTTACTCTTTCTGAATCCATGTTGATCTTTGCACAGTATATTATTTTCTGCCAAATAATGCGTAATCCTATTTGCGACTATTTTTTCAAATAATTTAGACAGTGAGCAGAGCAAAGAGATTTGCCTATAATTTTCTACTACCGAGCGATCGCCTTTTTTGAAAAGAGGTATTACTAATGCCTTTTTGAATTCTTCGGGAAAGTATCCTTGCAAAAAAGACTGATTAAATAAATAAGTCAAAGGGGTAATCACCACATCGATTATTTTTTTTATTGTTTCTATTGACAACTCATCCAATCCAGTAGACTTTTTATTTTTTAATATTTTCAGTGTGCTTAGCACCTCAGATTCGCTTATAGGATCATTTTGGAAAGGATGAATTATATGGTGATTCCTTGAGACTGTACAAGGCAGTGCCATATTTTGACCAAAGTTTTTTTCAGTTGCAAATTTGGCAGCATTTGAGAAATTGTAAGCAAACAATTCTGTTATTTCATTTAGGTCTGTAATTTCTTGATCATTTTTTAAAATACTGATAATTTTGTTCGATGATCTACTCTTCCTTCCTAGTTCATTATTTATAATGTTCCATGTTGCTTTGGTCTTATTGTCTGCATTCAGAATTTTGTTGTTGAAATAATTGATTTTAGCCTCTTTCAAGTTTTTTTTATGTTCTTTTAAACTGTTTTGATATAAAGTTAAACTTCTGGCATCTGCTTCCTTAGAAGCTTTGATATTTCTAAACATTTCTCTCAATTGTTTTCCCTTCTGGATAATATCATTTGTAACCCAGGTTTTAGAATGATTTTTTACAGTGAGACATCTTTCTGGGCATGAGACATTAAAACACCAGGAAACAGATTCCAAGAAATATGAAAAGCTGACATCAATCTTCATATCATATAGTTGAGGAAACCAGATTATACTATTTAGCCTTATTTTGAATTCATTTATATTTTCAGGATTTAACTGACGCTTATAAACTATTTGTTTTTTATTTTCTTCCTTAACGTGATTTTTACTTATCTGAAATGTAAGAATATGTGACAGATGGTCTGCTATATTTGGTTGTTTTAACTTGCATTCATAGTAATGATCTGAATAGGTAGATGTCATGTAGTCAATGCATGTTCGGCTTGTGTGTCCATTTATATTTGTAAAAATCCTAGTGGGGCCTATAAAGTTTATATTAAGTTGGTAAGACTTGAAAAGGTCAGTGAGCAGTTTAGTGTTACTATCTTCTGGTGCTAGGTAATTTATGTTGAAATCTCCACACAATATAGTAAAGTTAGATCTGCACTCCGCTATTGCTAATGCCTGCGATAGACAATTTAAAAAAACTCGAGGGTCCCCACTTGGTGGTCTGTATGCGGTTATGATAGTGACTTTAGTTGTATTTTTACGATAGAAAATTGCACAGATCTCTACATGACACTCTACAGATAACTTTTTTATAGACTCTAGTTCATTACAATTTGTGTTTTCTTTTACTAAAATCAGTACACCCCCTCGTTCATGATTTTCCCGACAATAAATTGCTCCTACTTTATAGCCTCTCAAATAAACTAACCCATAATCTTTTGTTATCCAGTGTTCAGAAAAACATAAAAAATCCAATTTATTTTCATCAGCAAAAACCTCGATAGAGCTATAGTTGTTAAAAAATCCCTGGACATTTACATGACACACACTATCTTTACTAACGTTTATATTATTTAGTAGAACCTTTCTTACATTTGTTGCAGATTGAGCTGTGATAGTCTGGGGTATAAAAAATTTTTTTGTTTGTTTGTCCCCTCAACACTTGAGTTCATCACTAAAATATCACCAGAAATAGTATTGTTTTCTAAATTCACTGAAAATTTTTTGTTGTTTGTTTCTGCATCTGATTTAGAGTACGTTTGAACTACTTCATTTTCTTTTTCTACAGATACACAGCATGTCTTCATAAACTTGTTAACCCGAGTAAAGTGCTTATCTATATGACGAAGTAGAGATTGCATCAGATACCACTTTCCAATCCTATTTATAGTGAATCCATCTGTGTGATAATTTGTCTTCCTTAGTGCAGAATTACATTCAAAAACAAGCCCAAGTTCATTGGTTCTATTAAACACAGCCTTGACGAATGCTAAGTTTTCCATATATATTCCATGGTTTTTATATATTTGGTCGTATCTGTATGGTCTAGTGATGATTATAGGGTTTGTATGCATTAGTTTCTCGATATATGTCTCGATAAGTTGAAGATGGAGGATTTTAGTCCATATGAGCACAATGTCGTTTCTTGTAAAGCTAGAAGAATAGTATACAGCAGTTTTTATGAGTTCATCATCTGGGGCATTTGATTTTATTATTGCTTGTACGGCATACTTATTTGATTGCCTTAATACAATATTTGCTAAATCCTTCCCATTTGAACCTGCAACTATCAACATCCTGCTCTTTATTACAGGAATGTCGTTTCGTATGCTTGGGGTACTCTGGTCTTTGTATTTTGAAAAATCTTCATCTTCAAGTGATTGTGTTGCACTAGCTTTTTTTTTCTGTTTGTGTTTGTTCTGTTTGACATGCTATTTGTTTCCTGTTTGGGAGGATTGTCTGACACCCAATGTTTATCATTTGCTTGCCATTTGCAGCACCAATAACTTCCTGTAATTTTGAATTTTCATTACGAACATCTTCTAATTTACTTGTAAGCTGTTTTATTTGTTCTTTTGCTTCAGAAATATGTTTTTTTTGTTTTTCTATCAGCTCACTCAGTTCTTTTTCATTATTTAAAGCTTCGTCCATATAAAATTTGGCATCCTTCTTCAACTTTTCTATATATGTGTTTTGTACTTCTTGTTCCTGTGTCAATTTTAATACACTTTCTTCCAACAATGACTTTTCTTCCAAGATCTCATCCTTATATGACAGGTTTTCAGTTTCACAGCATATTACTTTATGATTTTCAATAAAGCTCACTTTTCGACTATTTCTTAGGGCACATGCTTTGTGGAATATAGAAATGCATTTAATACAAACATAATATGATGGTGCGGTCTTTTGTTTGCAGCATTTGAAATTGAAATTTGCCATGTTTATTAGTTTTTACCTCTACTCAAGGTTTATCAAAATAAATTTATATTTTATTAAAAATATTATTAAAGCCGTTCCTGTCCACTTTGTTTATCACCATCATGAGTGGTTTTCTCTAGCACTGGATGAGTTAACGGATGTGTCAGATACTGCTCAGGTGTTGATTTTTATTCGCGGAGTAGATAAAAGTTATGAAGTGTATGAAGAACTTCTTGATATTTATAGTATTCACGGCACGACAACTGGGGCAGATATTTTTAAGGGAGTTGAAAATGCCATTAATAAAAAGAACCTTCGATGGAGAAATTTGAAATCTAAAACAACTGATGGAGGCAAAAATATGTATGGTAAAAATAAAGGAGTGGTTGCACTTGTGTCAAAGGCTGTAGAAAATGAGGGTGGTTCAAAACCATCAGTCTTACATTGTATCATTCATCAACAGTCCTTGTGCGGAAAATGTTTGGATATGTCTGAAGTTCTAAAACCAGTCATATCAGTTGTTAACTTCATCAGATCCACTGGGCTGAACCACCGACAATTTCGCGAGTTTATTCAACAGATTGGAGAAAATGATTTACCATATCATACTACCGTACGCTGGCTTAGTTGCGGAAAAGTCCTTAAGCTCTTTTTTGAACTTCGAGCAGAGATCGAAATTTTTGAAATGAGAAACAGCGCCATTTTGCCGATTTAGAAAATAGTGAATGGATGTGGAAGTTAGCCTTCTATGTCGATTTGACAAATCATATGAACAAACTGAATTTGAGATTGCAAGGAGAAAATCAGCTTCTCCCTGATTTATACACCAATATCAAATCCTTCAGGCAGAAAATAATACTATTTCAATCGCAATTACGCAAAAAATGTTTCACACATTTTGAAACATGTGAAATATTCAGCCACACTACAGAGACTGAATTTCCCGTCAATTTTGCAATCGAAAATCGAGTATAGAGTGCTTTGAAGATAAATTTTGATACTCGTTTTTCAGATTTTGATGTCATTGCGAATCAAATTAAGCTTTTTCAAAATCCTTTTGATTCTGACATTGAAAACCTGGCTCCAGAAGTCCTAATGGAAATTATTGATTTAAGGTGCAGTGATATGCTTAAGAACAAATATCAAAATTCATCTTTGTTGGAATTTTATAAGAGTCTTCCACTAGAACAATTTGATAATTTGCATAAATTTGCTCGTAGGTTGTTTTCTGTTTTTGGTACTACTTACTTGTGTGAGAAAACGTTTTCCGAAATGAAGTACACAAAGAATGTTTACAGATCTCAATTAACCGATGAGCATCTTAAATCTCTTTTGATAATTGGTACAAGTAAAATTGATCCACAACTACAAAGTATTTTCGGTGGAAAATCACAATTACATAAATCTCATTAGTATTTTTGTTTTACTGTGATTCATTTCAATTATTTGTTAGTTATTAGTATGCTTAAACTTAGATACTTAAGTTAAGTTTTCTCTGTCATCATTTCTGTCGTTAAGTTTTACCTTGCAAGTAAATAAAACCGAATAATTATCATTCTGTGTTTTCTTCTTCAACTTATCACAACAATAGTAACAACAATTAGGTAATCATTGGCTGTCACGGGCCAGATTGATGACACTGGCGGGCCGGATTTGGCCCGCGGGCCGTAGTTTGGAGACCCCTGATGTAGACCATTATTTTTGAGAGAAAAAATTCTCACTGTTACTTCTATTTTCATACTGAAAACTGTGTGCCTGATTTACATAAAACATAATATGGTTGGAACTCCGGAACATATTAAATTACATAACCCGGCAAGTAACAGAAAATAAAATACATCTTCCTGTTCCAAAAACCAGTCAGACAAAGTATTCTTTAATGTATGAAAGTAAAAAGCTGTATAATCACATACCTTCCGAAATTAGGGAGGAAAAAAGCTATAAAAAGTTCAGAAATCTTGTTAAAGATGCCCTTGCAACTAAAGCGTACTACAATCTTGATGAATATTACAATGGAACTTTGCTGTGATTTAATAAAGGTGTTTTTTTGTTGTTTATATTGACACCTATAACCTATAAATTATATTTTATACTGGGATATATCTTATTTTCTAGCCATGACATGTGAACTTATGTTCAAATTGTTTATATTTGTTATTTACATCTTTTGAAAGGGACTATACATACTATTCTGTGTACAAACTTTGTTAAATTTTATTTTCTATTGTTATATTTTATCTATTAGACATGTGAACTTAATTTTACTCAAATTGTGTTTCTGGGTATTTGTGTTTTTGAATTGTTTCTTTTCTTTTATTCTTTGAAATGCTATACGTACCAGATTTTTTTCAACAAGCTATGTCAATAAGATTGTATTTTCTTGGACAATAAAGTACATGTCTATCAAATGGTAGAAAGGTGAGAGAATTTATCAGACGGATTTTACTGATATTCACAAATTGTTAGAGAAACTTTCAAGAATAGACGAATGAATTTTGTTGTACTTACATTGGAGCATCAGTAACAGCTTTGGTCACTTGTCCAACCTTACTTTCCACAGTTTGATATCTGTTGAAAAAAGCATATATATATATTTACCCTGCCTCAAATAAAAGAAACTTCAATGGACTATCAAATTGTTATTTTGGACCAGAAAGTGAATATTCAAGCGAGTGGAAGGTTTGGAAATCGAGTTTATCGACCAGCATAACTTCAGAATATACATGAAATGAATATGCGGTAACTTTTTTGATATCAGATACAGCTTCATGGATAACTAGAAACTTTTTTGTCATATTTATCAGGGCCATTCACAATCTGGGATCAATAATGTAAAGAAAGATTTGGGTTTTCTGCTTCTCCATCTTTATAAAAAAGAGGGGGGGGATCCGTTTAGTGATGGAGTAGAACAGTGGTCGCCAACCTGTCGATCGCGAGCTACCGGTAGCTCGCGGAGGCAATTCTGGTAGCTCTCACAACGATTTTAATTTAAAAAATACAAACTGCAAAAATCAGAGAAGCTTCCGAAAATTCCACAAAAAAATCTAATTGTCATAATATTAAACATAAACAGCGGCAACGTTGCGGTGAGCGATCTGCCGCTAACGCCATCAAGCCAGAATCGGCTAGAACCGACCAGCCGGACCAGCGCGTTAGTGTTCGAGAACGATCTAGATTGCTTTGAACGGGATAAATACGCACGGCGCGGCGACATTGCGCTTAGTTTAAAACTGAACGCGTAACCAACGTCCAGCGGTTGGGTTAGTAGAGAACAACAAAAATAATATTATGGCAAGCAGTTGTAAGAAGGTAAAGACATACCACTTTCATTCGGAATGGGAAGAACAATACTTTTTTACAGAAGTTAAAGATAAAAATGTGTGTTTGTTATGTAATACTTCGGTCTCCATTGCTAAAAAAGGGAATATTGAGAGACATCATAAAACTGTACATTCTAATTTTGAAAAATCATTCCCACTACATTCTGCCGCCAGAAAGGAGAAACTGAAACAGTTAAAAAAGCAGTTAATTGGACAACAATCAATATTTTTAAGAACAGTCGACAAAAATAAGGCTGCAACTGAAGCATCGTACCGTGTGTTCCAGATAATTGCACAAAAAAAGAAACCTTATGAAGACGGGGAAATGATAAAACAGGCGTTTTTAGAAGCTGCTGATTCGTTATTTGCCAATTTTAGAAATAAAGACGAGATAGTTTCAGCTATAAAATCTATGCAACTTTCTGCTAATACAGTGATGAGACGTGTAGAAGTAATGAGCAATGATATTTTTTTACAGTTAAGAACTGACTTAGATAACTGTGTTTATTTTTCACTTCAACTGGATGAATCAACAGATGTCGCTAATACTGCCCAGATGGCCGTGTTCGTCAGGATGGTTTTTAGTGATTTTACGATTAAAGAAGATCTTTTGAAGTTCATTCCACTGAAAGGACACACTACTGGACATGAGTTGTTTTCTCATTTAAAAAATATTATTTCTTCCGAGAAAATTCCAATATCGAAAATGGTAGGCTTGACAACCGATGGCGCTGCAGCTATGGTGGGTTGTGATAAGGGTCTGGTGGCGTCATAAAGATAAAACTTTTCCGCAATTTCTCTGTTACCACTGCATTATCCATCAGCAAGCATTATGTGGAAATTTCCTGAAACTAAACAACGTTATGAAACTGGTGGTAAAAATTGTGAACAAGATTAGAGCTCAAGCGTTACAAAGAAGATTATTCAGAACCTTGGCTGATGAAGTTGACTGTCATTACTGGGACCTACTTCTTCACTCTGAAGTCCGATGGTTAAGTAGAGGACGGGTGCTGAAACGTTTTAATGATGTCCTATCTGGCATAGTTCAATTTTTCAAACAACACGATGAACCGACTCCGGAACTAGAAAATTCAATCTGGCTTAGAGATTTTGGTTTTCTCGTGGACATTACAGAGAAATTAAACGAACTTAATTTGCAGCTTCAGGGGAGAGACAAAGAACTAGCGGAAATGATTTCTGATATAAAAGCATTTATCAAAAAGCTGGAGTTTTGGGAACAAAACCTAATTAACAGCGATGTCAAGCATTTTCCTATTCTTTCAGAAAAAATATCTCAAAATCCATTAGAACCCTATGACAACAAATATCATGTAGAAATAATTTCTACCCTGAAGAATAACTTCAAAAATCGTTTTAAGGATTTCAATGAAATGGCTTTAGTAGCGCAGTTTGTTGTTTCACCCTTTATGGAAATTGATATCCAACAGTTTTCAACTTGTGTTATGCAGAACTTTGGCGAAGACATCGCTGCAACAGAAATGGAAGTCATTGAGTTTCAAAATGATTTAGCCTTAAAATCGTTAGTCTCAAGTACTGAATGTATCTGGCCTATTGTAAGTAAAGACAAATATTCAGTACATTTGGATAATTGTATTCAAATGGCTGCATCAAATTATACTGCAAACATTAAAAAAATTATCGATGAGTTTGAGTGTCAGCCTTCTCATTGAACGTACTTTTTTATTTTTCAACGTTTATGTTCATGATAGTGCGTTACTTTTTTGTTGTTATTATTAACTATTTTTATATCATACGTGACATGCCGTTGTGGCTGGATAAAAGTTTGTGTTTATTTTTCAAACACCTTCGTTTGATAGGTAGGAATGTAGTGGAATGTGTGGTTTTTAAGGATTCACCATGCGCTCATATGGCTTATTCCGGCCATTGCTGATAAACCTCTGGTACTTAACCTGGGATTGGCGATGACTTGACCATTCACTCCAATCACATTATCGTCATTCACTACCCTTCTCTGAACATTTCTTTTCTTATTTAAAACCGAACCTGCCTCCCTGAATTTTGTTACCAAATCCAGAATGTGATTTCTGCTCAGGTGTTTACCAGGGTTTTGCTCGTTAAATAAAATTGATGTTCTATTAGCATTTTGGTCGTTGCCAAAAAATAAAGCAATAACTGAAACCGTTTCAGCAGTAGTGTAAGGCATTTTTAAACAAATAACAATACACGACCCGTTCAAACAAAACAATCGAACAATGTACCAATGAAAACTGGAAGAAGAGGTGTGGGTATTGATTTTAAAAAAGGGATTTTATTTAACAAAAAACTGATAAGAAGAACTGCTCGAAAAGTTTTTTATTTAGGCATACAAGTTACCGAGTGGTCTGTCTAATGTATTATTAACATGGCAATTTTAACTTCAAATTATCTCGAAAACTAATCGTTACAAAAATTTTCTTTTAACAGAGTTGTAAAGGTATTCGAAAGACCTTTAAAACAAGATGCCACTCGACCTACTTTCCCTATCTAAATAAGGGTTGTCGGACGCACCCCTCCGACGGGGTGCGTACTACAAAAAATTTGATTAGTCTGAAAGGTGTCCCCCTGTAATTAGAAATCGAAGTGTTCAAGCTTTTTTCAAAAATCTTACTTTTTATATTCAAAAACGGCTCTGTTAAGTTTTCATTGTTACACACTGTATTGTATACCATGTTCTTCTTGTAATTCAATTTACATTGGTGAGACCAGTCGTAATCTATCAGGAAGAATCACTTCCATAAAAGTGACTGCAGACTAAACAAACGTTCCTGTGGACTAGTTGAACATGTTATCTTTTCAGATCATGTTATGGATTATCAAAATACTCAAATTTTAACAGTTGAAAATAATAAATTCAAAGGTTTTGGTAGTACAAAACGTCAGGTTAATTTCAATATTGTAACTTTTTTAGTGCTTGTGAAAAAAATTGTTATACAAATTTTATGTACCCCCTTTAAGGGACTGTATCTCAACAAGGGATGCTCCAATTAAATTTCTTTATATGAAAGATCCTATCTTTTTTCGATGAGGAATCACCTCCTTAAATATTTTACCCTCATTTAGTGACACCCTGTATAATAAACGTTTAAAAAAAATCAATTTGAAGTTTTTGAGCGCCGTCCTGTCAAATACTCGTATTTATTGAAATCAATATCACCTATGTTGATCCAAAAAAAATCAATAATGCCAGTCTCAAAAATAACCAAAATAAGCATTTTTTTTCTATTACACCTACTTTTTTAGAATATTAAAAAGTTTCAATTTTTTGGAACCAGAATAGGTAGATAATAATTTATATCGACAGGAAAGTAAACGAGAATTGAATTCAACAAATTTCTAGTGAATTTTATGTGTTTATACATACATAAGAGAAGAAAAACTCACACGTTGCTTTCCTTGACATTCTTTATCCCCTGATTAATGTCGTCAGACACCTCCCTCCATACAGTAATGCCTAAGTTACGCTTAAGTTCAGCACTTCTTCTAAGTTTTGATGTCAATACAGTCCTAAGAGTTGCAATTTCATCTTCAATTTGGGCAAGTTCTTCTTGCCACAATTTTTCTTGTTCAGCTTTTTCTTCCATTGACAAATGGGATAAATCTGGAGTGACATGGCCACTACCGAGTATCGCCTCATCTGAAAAATAAAAAGATTCAAATGAGGCCAAATTGTTTCAGTTTTCGAAAATCATCATAATGTTAGGTTAGAGCGTCATCATTCACATCGACACGACCTTCTGTGAAAAGTTTGTAACACTTTTGTAACATTTTTCTGACTCAAAGACATTTCAAGTGTTTTTTATTGAAAGTATGAATTAGGGAGGTCCGTTTTCTCATCAATGGCTATAAATGCATTAGAAGTTCCACAAGGGTCTATATTAGGGGGCCTACATTGTTTATTTTATACAGGTTGGGCCATGGAAAACTTGACATGGAGGTTTTGGGTACTAATCTTTCAAATTCTAAAAAAAAAAACGCTTAGACAGGTCGATTTTTATTGGTAGGGGGACAGTTTTTTTTTCCCATTTACAGCGTCGTCACTCTACCGGAGCAGAAGGGTGAACAACCCTTGGAATTTTAATAGGGAACTGGGGGCGAGTCGCACATCGTTTGAAATATCATGGAATTCTCTAAACAACGGTGTACACTTTTTTTATTTGGACGAACCATATTAAATCAAGAGTTGAAGTTATTTTATTCTCATGTTAACATATGCCCAAAATGGGCAGCTCCAGCTTCCATGCAATAATAGAGATTCCACAAGGTTCCGTTTTGGGACCAGTGTTGTTTCTCATTTATGTCAATGACTTGGTCCATGTTGACATAAGTGGTAAATTCACATGTTTCGCTGACGACACCACTATCCTCTGGCATAGCAATACCGCCTCCAATTTACTTGATCAAATCATCGTCGACATAAGAAGGGTTAAAGAGTGGTGTGATTCCAATCTTTTATCATTCAACATCGATAAAACAAATAGGGGAAGTACACTTGGAAAATGTAAAAATTGAAAATTTGGAGAAAAACAAAATTTGAAGCCTCTTCATTGATGAAAATCTAAAATTTGATTCCCATGTCAACTACTTATGTAAAAGACTAGCAGCAGCATGTCATGCAGTAAGAGTTGTTGCAAGAGAGTTAGACACTACTATCACAAAATCAGTTTATTTTGCAAAAATTGAGTTCTATTTACGTTATGGAATTTGTTTCTGGGAAAATTGTGCAAAATTTCGTTTCAATATGGTATTCTCTCTACAAAAAAGATCCATCAGGTATTTATGCAAGGCTAGCTACAGGGATTCATGCCGCCCATTATTTGTGAAGCAAAAAATTCTGACCTTAGTACGTCTTTTTATTTTGGAAACAGTGTCTTATCCACAAAAAATATAAAAATCAATTTAATACTACCTCAACTTATAGTACACGTCAGTCTTACTCGTTTCCCTTCCCACACCTTCTCTAGCCCTTACACAAAATTCTATTATTTTCAATAGCAAGAAGTTATTTAATCACCTTCCCATTAATTTAAGGCGAATATACAGGGTGTTCCTGAAACACATGCTAATATTTAAGGAGGTAATTCTTAGACCCATTTTAAGAAAAAAACTTCTTATGGACGTATGTCCTAAACGCCGTAACTTTTGAGATACAGGGTGGCAAAGTTTTAAAAAATAATCAGTTTTTTAATAATAACCGAGATAATTTTGTAGACATCTTTGGCATATTTGGTACATATGTTCCATGCCTCAAGGCGCATTTTCTGATGTACACAAATTTGTATTTTTTCAAACAGTGGCATCCCTACGGGTTTCGCATTGAATATTTTTGAGGAAAAAGTACTACGCCAATGCTTTTTTTTCAAAATAAAATCATTTTTAAAATCCTCATTTATTTTTGAGAAAATTTGATCTCCTGGTAATTCTTTGTCCGACGCATGATTTTCACTCGAAAAAATAAAAATCGACAGAAAGCAAATTAAGAAATTAGATCAATTCTAAAATGAATATAAGAATCTGAAAATTGCTTCATAACGCATTACCAATTCCCTAATAATATTTGAAAACATAATCTGCAAAAAAATAAATTTTTCACAAAAACGAGTTTTATTTTATTTTGTGACAGTAAGTCTAAACGAATAGCACAAATTTGTTAATTAGTAATAATACCAAATGTGATTATAAAAATTATTGGAAGTGGCCACCTGCACTTAGTATGCATGCTTCCGCCCTTCTACGCATGGAATTACGCACCCGTTTAAATATTCCCGGCGTATTTCGTATAGTTTCACACGAGGCAACTATTCGCTCTCTTAAATCTTCTAAAGTATTAACTGGAGTTTTATACATAAGAGTTTTAAGGTGACCCCATAAAAAAATCTAAACTGTTGAGATCGGGGGATCTTGCTGGCCATTGCTGAGGTCCTCCGCGACCTATCCAACAATTAGGATAAACTGTATTTAAATGGTTTCGGTCAATTACACTGAAATGAGCAGGGGCGCCATCGTGCATGTACCATATTCGATTCCTTAACGCAAGTGGCACATCTTCCAATAACCCAGGTTGCATGTACCATATTCGATTCCTTAACGCAAGTGGCACATCTTCCAATAACCCAGGTAAGTCTTCTTCGAGAAAGTGTAAATAAGAACGACCATCAAGGCGTCCTGGTAGAAAAAATGGGCCTATTAGATGATCACCTATAATTCCTGCCCATACATTAACCGAAAATTGGTGTTGGAAATGGGTTTCGGTTATTGCATGGGGATTTTCTTCAGCCCACACATGATTGTTATGGAAATTTTGAATGGCATTCCGAGAAAAATTTGCTTCGTCTATGAACAAAATTTGTTTCTCAAACTGCGGATTTAGTGCAATACTTTGTAGATACCACTGACTGAAGTTCACACGCTGTGGAAAATCTCTGGGGAGTAATGCCTGCACTCTTGAAATATGGTATGGGTATAACAAAAAATCAACCAAAATACGCCAAACAATTTGATGACAAATATCCAGAGTTCTAGCGATCTTCCTCGTACTCGTCTCAGGATGTTCCTCAATTTCTTGCAGCACCGCTTCCTCAATTTCAGGAGTTCTTACTACACGAGGTCTGCCTTCCGGAGTCCCTTTCTTGAAACTACCAGTTTCCCCAAGTCGACGATGAATATTTGAAAAGGTTCGGCTATCTGGTAAGGCACGATTAGGATATCTTTCCTGATAAATGCGCCTGGCTTCTGTTGCATTACCATCGGCAAGGCCATATACGTAATGCATTTGCGCCATTTCCGCATTCGTATAATTTACCATATTTACTGATATTCAGAAAAACAGCGGACTACCAAAATAACTTCAATAACACTTCAAAATCAATCAAAACGCGCTGTGACAGTTTTTAACACCAACACCTTACTTTAAACCAACATCAATATTAGCTACTGACGTTTGTACATACAGAGAATTCGTTTTTTATTGCTATGGTGGGTACGCTGTTTTTTCTGCTTTTAATCTTTAAAAGAAATCACCTATCGACAAACTCCATATTTCCAAGAGGTGCAGTAAATAAATTCTGCTACACGTCATTTATTCCAGGATAACTAAATTTATGTTTTCAAAAATTATTAAGCGGTGCTGCGTTATGACGTAATTTTAATTGAGAACAGTGCATCTGACAACAAACAAATACCTTTTAGATCCTCAAGTATTTTGCAACAAATCTGATCTCTTAGTTTGCTTTCAGTCGATGCACGATACCGCATCAGATTTTTAAGGAATTTATCCTTAAGTAAAGCGATTTTTAACTTTTTGAGCGAAAACCATGCGTCGGACAAAGAAAACCCAGCAAATCAAATGTGCTCAAAAATGTATGGAGATTTTTAAAATAATTTTTAATTCAAGATAAAGCAGTGGCGTAGTATTTTTTTCGCCAAAAATATACATTTCAAAACTCGTAGGTACGCCACTGGCAGAGAAAATTAAGAAAATTGTACATCAGAAAATGCGCCTTGAGGCATGGAACATATGTACCAAATATGCCAAAGATGTCTACAAAATTATCTCAGTTATTATTAAAAAACTGATTATTTTTGAAAACTTTGCCACCCTGTATCTCAAAAGTTAAGGCGTTTAGGACATACGTCCATAGGACGTTTTTTCCTTAAAATGGGTCTAAGAATTACCTCCTTAAATATTAGCATGTGTTTGAGGAACACCCTGTATAATGAAAAGAAATTCAGAAAGAAAGTGAAAGAATTCCTTGTTGGGAGGCCCTATTATAGTGTGGACGAATTCTACCAAGGCGCTATCGAGTAATTGGCATGTAGCTTTGTGTAAACAAGTTATTGAAACAAACACGAAATGGCTATCAATGTTCATTATGTAGCATTATATATTAACAGTTACCTAATATTCATAAATTCATGTACTTATATTTGTTTCTGTTCAGCTGGACTTGATATTGTTCTGTCCATATACTCTGCTCTTGTCTCTAAGCATTATTTTATAGTTTATATTTGTTAATTGTCCCGTATACATGTTTTACTTTACTAGACTTTGCCAATAAGATGTTCATATCTTGGGTAATAAAGCATATTTTGATTTGATTTGATTCTGCTGGAAACGTTCTCGAACATTGTGGAGCATTTCTGGAGTGATTTGACGACATTCATTTGTGATTCGTTGCCGTAACTCTTCGAGTAATATAGGCGGAGCACAGTAAATTCTGCTTTTCAAATGATCCCACAGGAAGAAAAGAAATCTAACTGCGAAAGGTCTGGTGGTCGTGGTGGCCATTCGATAGTGCCCCGCCTCCCAATCCAGTGATCCGGAAAAGTCTGATGTAAATACTGCCAACAGGCAGAGCATAGTGCGGAGGAGCACTATGTTGAAATATTAACAGATCCTTCCGATAATTGTGGTCATTTTCAATAATATCAGTGAAAAGGGGATTTATAGTATCTTCCAGAAGCTCCAGATACATTTGTCCAGTTAAATGGCCTTCTAAAAACAATGGGCCAACAATATGGTCACCAAAAACTCCAGCCCATACATTTAATTTTTGTGGACGTTGAGTATGCACTTCATAAAAAATGTGAGGATTTGAATTAGCCCATTAGCAACAATTATGGCGGTTAACTCTGCCATTTGGAAAAAAAGAACATTCATCACTGAAGCAAATGTTGAAAACAAAGTGTGGATTTTCCTCCGCTCGTTCACTAACCCACTCGCAAAATTGCAAGCGTCAATAGGAATCATCTTCATTCGTTAATTTAATCTAGTGAGGATGCATTTTGTGGGTTTTTAAAATACGCCGAATGCTAGTTCGTGACACCCCGAAAACAAATGCTAACTTTCTTGTGCTCAAAGTATGGTCAAGCTCAACATGGCCCAGAATTGCCACTTGTGTCGCTTCATTCATTACTAGTAGTTCGATTTGCCGTTTTTTATTTGCTACAGATCCAGATGAGCGAAATTTTGCAATTAAATCGAAAACATACTGTCGCGACACATTTCTTCCCATAATGCTGATTGAACAGTTCAGCGGCTCTCGCAGCACAACGTCTATTTCCATAGTACAGTTCAATTAACTCAACCCTCTCTGCAGTTGTGTAAACCATTGTTTCTTTAACAACACTTCACGGCACTCACTACTAGTAATAATGTAGATATCACTTTTAAAATAAAAATGAGAAATAGAAACAGCATTTTTAACCGTTTCTCAATAGTCCTCTTATCAGAGAAGAACTGAAAAATTAACAAAAAAGTAGCGTAAGAAACAAATGAAACAGTTCCAAATACATTCCAAATGAGCAGTGGCGTACAACAATTTGATGCTTTTAACAATATTGAAAACGTTAATTATCGGAAAGAACTCTTTTAAATATGTCCAAATTTGAAAAAATGTACACCATTGTTTAGAGAATTCCAAGATCTTTCAAACGATGTGCCACTCGCCCCCTGTTCCCTATTAAAATTCCAAGGGTTGTTCACCCCTCTGCTCTGGGGATGAAGTGACGACGCTGTAAATGGAGAAAAAACTGTCCCCCTCCCAATAAAAATTGACCTGTCTGAGCGTTTTTTCAAATTTGCAAGATTAGTACCCAAAACCTCCATGTCAAGTTTTCGATGGTCCACCCTGTATATTAATGATCTGACCATGACCTTATCAGATACCTCTATCACATTATATGCAGATGGTTCCCCGTTACTATTAAAAGCTGAAGATAATTAATCACAACAAATAAAAATTACAAATTCAGTCAACCAGTTGGTCCTTTGACAGACAGTAGGGGATCCCAAGCGGGGATTTCGGGATTTACTAAAGCGCGGCAGATTAATATACAGGGGGATACCTTGTACCCGGTTAATATATAAGGCCGCCCGTCAAGGATAAAGCATCAGATAAACAAAATTTAATCATCAGAAATTCTCGAGTGCGTCAGATTAAGGTAGGGTGAGTTAATTACATGCTAAAAAATGTATATTCCAGTAATCTGACAATTTGAGAGTGACGTAAAGAAAGGGGAGGGCAGCAAAGTTGTAAAAAAACAACGTCATTTCGACATTCTCGAGCGTAGCTAATTTTTTTTTATTTTGAAGGAAATAATTCAAGGATAACAAAAAATATATAATCTGGCGATTTCCGCAAGCCGAAATAACAAAAATTCGTCTCTAGATTTTCGTCAGATTATGAGACAGCACGTCTAGAACATAAAGATGAACGATATATATCCTAATCTGACGCGCTTGAGTAGGTATTTCAAAATGTCGAATTTTTTTTGCACATTATAATAATGGCCGCGAGTTTGCGTCAGATCGAAATCATCAGATTATTGAGTGAGAGCTTTTTTTGTTGCACTTAACACCCCCTTAGAAAATTTGAAGCGCACGATTAAATTTTTTTTGTTTTCACTTTTAACTGAGATCCTTGTTACTGAACTCCAGTAAAACTAATTATACACTATAACATATCCATGAAAACTTAAAAAAGATAATGGCTCTGAATATCAATTCAAATAACAGTATAATTGATACAGTAACAGATATTGATTGCAAGCTATCTTTTCGATATCACTGCACTGAATTAAGTAAAAATTTGAACTCTTGCTATCAATTAAGAAACTTAAAACGTGCTTAGTGTGAACCATCTCCTTAAATACTACCATGCCGAAATCCACTCCAGAATTCCCTATGTAATTATTGTTTCTGTGTCTCAGGAGCGTATCCTAAAATGTCTTGTGGACTGTCCCCCTGATTACTCATGTCTATATATTTTCAAAGAATACAAAAAATTAACAGTTACTCGCATATTTGTTCTTGCGCTCCCGACATACAGACATGGCAACCGAAATACATTTCCAAGAAACAGTGATATTCATATTCGCAATACAAGGAAAAAAGATAACTTTTACGTACCTTTCGAAAACCTGGAATTATCAAAAGGAGCAATACTTTTGGTTTGTACTACAACTTTCTCCCATACAATCTAAAAAGTCTCTGTTTTGTGTTTTATTTGTAGGATTTTTTTCCGAATTGACTATCCTATAACTTTGTAAGTTCCACAGGATTAAATAAATGATTGATTGAAATTACCTGAACCTATAGATCAGTTAATTACCAATTTCCACATTTGAAAAAATATTCAGTAACAGAGTTATTCAATTATATTTGGTCATTCAGTAAATAATCCAAATCCTTAAATTTATTTATTTCGAACGTTTCTCTTCTATGCTCTTTAATTCTTTGGGAAAAAGTCCTCCCCGTTTGGCCAATATAAAGTTTTAGGCAAGAACCACAGGTCAATTTATATACTCATGATCCGACACTGAATTTTTGTCTTTATTGTTTTTAATAAATGAGCTTGTACATTTTCTCTTCTTATTTCAACTGACTTATTATCAAACTCAGGTACACATTTTCCACTAATTGGGTAGGTAAAACTCGGGTACCTAACAATAACTTGGTGATTATATTCAACCATTCAGTAGGATACCCTTCCTTGCTTTCTACACATATGATGATATATGCACTTTCCTAGGAATCAACATTTTAAAAATGGGGCTCTCATTATTAATTAACCACACAATCGTAAGATATAATAAATGATGGAAGTTATTATTTCCACCTCACAAGGAATGTGAAATAGGTACAAATTCCAATCTGACAATATAGGAAGGTAAAATATGGTATGGGTGAAGTATTTCAAAAGTATGATATTAGAAAAGATCTTTTCCATTACAAACAATAATTTTGAACTCAGAAGTTCCACTATTTCACTACCTTGAGAAGAAAAAAGGTATATGTTTAAATTTCAGTGAAAGTAATTTGTTATGAATGCCTATATTGGGGAATTATGTATTGCAAAATATTGTGAATGTTTCATTAAATTGTAAATATAAATAAAACGTTCAATTAAGAATCAACATTTTCTATAGTATCTTCACAACATATTTCATAAACGGAAAATGTGAATTCAATAAAAAGGATGACTTCATATAATAATCTTCCGCAAATCATCAACATACAATCAAATCATTACCTGTCGTCGGGCTACTGCTGTTCATCTTCTTTCAAATCGAAATGTACTCTTAAATACACAAACAAAATTAATTAATGGTAAAACTAAAAATCCTACGTAAAATAGTTTAGGTGGTCACTGTTTACAACCCTACACGAATAACAAAATATAAAATTTCCCTATTCTCGGAGTTGCCACTAAGTATCTTATTTTTGTACTGAAACTTAGATAATTTGTAATAAATTCAGCGATTTCATAACTTTTGTATTTGCGCATGCTTTATATATCAAGGTGACATTTTTTGAAGCTTGCATAAATTCATAGAGCTATATTCAAGAAGGAAATTTGTGTTTCGGGCTTTTGGTCCATTATCAGTATAGTGCAGCTTAGTGCAGAGATAGGAAACGTTGGTGCAGCAAAAAAAGTACAAATTCACGGAACTATCAGCAGAAGCTAGCCGCACATCTTCAATCAATAGATCTTGTGTTTACAAAAATACTACTAAAATGACAACGCAGGTAGCTACAGTTCCGTCCGTGGTAATTTAATTAGTATTCTATTAACCGAACTCACAAATGTTCGGCTGGCTTCTGCTGATAGCTCCGTGTATTTTTACTTTTTTTGGCAACCAAGTTTTGCCCATACTAATGATGGGCCAAAAGCTCGAAAGACGTATCTATAGTTTGCTCTTTTTTGAGTCCTATGTCCAAAAAAATCATGGAGCCCAAACGTAACTGACTGCAACATAGAAGGTTGACATAAACTGTCAAAATATATATGAAAACGGTAAACTCTTGCAATAACAATGTAATAAAAATCTAGTAGTAATAGATTCATTACAAAAATGATGAAAGAGGCAACCCTGCCTATTCCCCAAACAAATCAATCGCACGAATGCGCTTGCTGTTTTGTGGCTTGCACTTGCTGTTATGTCGCTTTCACAATGCATGTAGTGCATGACTGCATTAGATAGAGAATTATAGGAAAAATTCCGTATGTGGCAAATACGTCATTAGTACGGCTATCTATTTCGATGCGCATTAAAAGAAATTTGACTAATGGAAGTGTTTAGATACCCGGTAACGTTCAGATAGAGGAAAACTTTTTTACGAATTGAAGTGTTTCAAAAAGATATAATCTGCTAGTTAGTGATTAATCAGGTAACGAGAAAATAACATGAAATAACCAATTATTATATTATAGATTTCAACACTCCTAAAAGGTTATGATTCGGCACTTGGGATATCGGAAATACTCAAAAGTATCATTTTCGATCCCTTTATAAAATTTAATTTTATTATTATTTTGGGAGACTGAAATAGCACATATCTTCTGTTCTGTTTGTGACAATGCTGGAAATTGAAATTACTTATACATTTATACATTAGGGTAGCATGCCCTACAATTTCATGAAATACTGCAACACTCCACGGAAAATTTCAACAATTACTCCTGGTGCTAAATGATACTTTACATGAGCACTGTTTGGATAATGGGTACCAATTACTTATATTCTGACAATGCAATATATTTCAATTAGGAATGAACAATCGTAAAATATTTCTCTGGACCATGAGATTGAGACGGCACAGACAGAACATATCTGGAGTATGGGACAATGGCTCTCATCGTGGTTTCCTTTCCGGGACGACAACTAGTATAATAGTGAGTACGAATCAAGTCGAATGGCATGAAAACTAACTAGTTACCGAACGTCGGCAGTTTCTTCGTATGGCATGAGCGGCGTGATATAATTATACCACGCCATCATTTTGAATGGCATTAAACATAAATATTTATCTAACGTTGGCAGTTTCTTTGTATGGCGAGGTATAATTATACCACGCCGCCCACACCATACGTTCGGTAACTATTAAGTTTTCATGCCATTTGAATTGACTTCGTACACACTATAACCAGGCTGGGGAGGGGCACTTTCAAAGCTGTGACTGAAATCCTGAAAATCACAGAATATAAATCTATGCCTTCAGATTTCAGATAAGAATATACTGTGTGAAAGCTATTTTCCGGGTTTTTTCGGTCGTGTTCTGCAGGTTTTTATGTCTGATATTCAGTCTACTACTGCAGTAGACATGATCAAAGGCGATGTATTAACGGTGGCAGTGCCCGAATTGTAAGCTCGAGTTGTTGTTTCCAACGCAGAAATTACGATGCTGATATTTCACTCTGTTTATATCATTACTGTTCTGGGTTACATTTCCTTTGATGGGAATGGTTCACATATACGTCGTGCTCGCTTCCAACGTTTTAATTACCCATCTCTTGGATTTTGATAAAAACAAATCTTCTCATCCGTTCATTAAGTCTTGGAGAGAACACGAAACAAGTCATACAAAATCGAACATATGTTCATAGTTCCACGTTTCATCAAACTTGGCGTGCTTTTTTGATCTCGGATCTCCTGGGATCTTCCATTGAGATGAATGGACTTTAGTTCATTTTGGAACGAACTCCGATGCCACATACTTCATGGCCAAAATTTACAGTTTTCACCTCATATATCCGATACATTCAACTTCATGTTATGTTGCTGTCTTTGGATAGTGTGGAGGGGACATTCAACCAGTATATGTTACACTGAGGGTGTTTTATCACACACTGAACATCGGGGTTTTTCACTGTCGAATATGAGGTATTCGTGGGTTAGTTTTGTATGACCAAGGCTAAGACGATTCAGGATGACTTGAACTTTTCTAGACGACCTTGTAGAATGTGGAATGTGATATAGATTATTTCACTTCTCGTAACTTCAAATTAAACCCGTTTCCCTAGTTTTGCCACGCACTTTTTACCAACATTATGATATGAGTCTTCAATATGTAGTGAACTGAATGAGAATTCCGTGAAAGTAGATCATAAAATATATTTCGAACCAGAATTTCTTTACCTATATGCAGTACCGTTCTGAACTCAGTTATTCCAGAAGAAATATTCGAAAAAAATAATAGATATAAGAACTTGAAACCTAAAAAAACTCCCCGTGGGGTCTCGAACTCGATTAGATCTTGAATTCGAATTACCAATTTTTTCAAATGCTAGTTATGTTTCTCTTATGAATATTCAGAAATAACTGAAAATAATAGGCAAAATATGTAATGAAAATCTTATGGGGTATTTGAGAAACACTTTATTGTGATATTTTCTCTAAATACTTTAAGCACAACACGTGTTCCGCTAACAGTTTTACAAAAATACAACGCGTGTTGCGTTGTTATAAAACTGTTTAGTAAAATCTCACAATTAACTGATTTTTGAAAAGGGGAAATACTTTATAAAATACTCCATATTTCTACTTCAAGATCAACAAAAATGAATGAGAAACAATTCTTGGAAAGTATCGGATATTTCAGTTTTGACAACTGAAAGGTAGTCTCCAACGAAAGTAACGAATCATTTGTCCATGTCCATTTGTCCATAACGAATCATTTGCATTATGAAAAAATCAAAGTTTCATTTGTACTTGCAAGCAATTTTCACCGCTTCATACGTGTTGAATTTAAAATATATCATAACGTGTTCTCCATAGAGTTAACCCGAGTTGATCAAATATTACACTGGTGTACCAGTGAAAAACACTATCTGACAATCTGCTCACAGAATAAATTGTTTACTATTTTGTGATCTGACATCTGACTCTTGTTTCTGTGTTTGTGGTTATATGACAGAAGGGAGAGGATTTATTTATGACAACAGGTTTTGAAATGTTGTTTGTCTTATATCCACAACCAGAAATATGTTGACTGATTTGTTTATGTGACAATTTATTCCTTTTATTTTGTTGTTGTTGTGTGTGATGTCTAGTATTACAGATATAGTTACATAAATAAAAAATGTTTTATCCTGCTTAAACTGCCGATCCCCAGCCGCTCTAATGGCGTCTGACGTAGAAGCAACTTGTGAAAACGACCCAAATTTTGCAGTTATTTGTGCTTTTCTGGAGAAATTCGGTACTCAGTGCGGATTACCAAGAGCAGATTTCCTTGAATTGCAAGGAATGCTTGAAGATACGGATGAAGGTAAGAAGTTTCCACAAAATTTAAATGTTTATTTTGACAAGAAACATTGTTTATTTTCAAAATTGAAGATCTTACAACTATATTTTTTACATCTTTTAGATATCTTCCTTGTCGTCTTCTATTGTGTATCCCGTATGTAATACTCAGATTTCAATATTCAACACTTTCTCTAAAAAATTTAAATCCTTTTAACAAAATCTAAAGTTAATATTCAACTAGAGAGTATTGAATACAATCCAGCTTGCAGGAATTATAATTTAATTCCTTAATAGTAGGCACTAAATTCTCAGAAATATTATTGCACTAAAACAAAAACATTGTTGTCAAGGTTGTGATTCTATATATTTTATTTTTCTCATCTGTTTAGCATAATTTTCTCACACCACTGCAAGAGACAGATTAAGGCAAAAACATCAGTCATTTCTGAGAATTAAGTGCCTCCTATTTTGGAATTATAAGGTACTTTTACTCTAAAACTGTATCCAAGGTTTTTGATGAGAACACATATTATCCACTCTTTCAGCAATATTTTGGACAGTTTCAGTGGTAACTCACTTAATTTCTTTTATATTTTTTGTATAGCCTGATTTCTGGTTTGTATCTAAAAAACTTGGGTAAACAATCTGTATAATTACCAGAAGATTTTCGTACATTAAAGCTTCAGATTACCAATATTACCTATCAATTAGTCATAATAAGCTGAACCCAGTATCAACATGTATCCTAATCATCAGATCTTTAGTCTAGAAGATAAAATGATTATCCATTGGCTTTACCAGGATATTGCAATTGTTTGAAGGAATATTGATGAAATTCATATTGAATCTATGAAGTTGCTTTCTAACTCAAAAGGCTACTTAAATTCAAGAATAATTTTGAAAATACGAAGTATTTCCTGGCGAGAAAAAGGGTATACAGAATAGAACAAACAAACTATCTGCTCTTAATATTTCCTACCTACATCATTATTATGGGCAATGGTGTGAACAATTTCCGTCATTGCTTGTGATGTAGACCTCATCGATCTGAAACCATATTGAGCATCATTAAGATACATCTTGAAAGTAGGTAAAAAGTTCGCCCAGGTAAAAATTTTATTTATTAATCTCCAGTTTTATGAGCTGTTCCTAGAAAGCTATATTGTTTACCTAATGAATTTATCCTGTAGAAATTCATCAGGTAGTTATAGTCATAAGGATTCAAGTTACTATTTATTTATTTATTTATTTTATACACTATTCTACAGGATGAACCCAATTACAGAATAGGGAGTAACAGTAGAATTTACAAATATGTACTTACCTACATAATATAATTTGTGAATCTATATAAAAAATAAATAAAAACAAAACTGTCAGTTAGCTAAGAAATGTCTTTTGATTTGTATAATCTGGCAGTTGAATATATCTAGTACATGACTGAAAATTAGAGGTATCGCACATTGTATATTCATGTATTCAGTTTTCTATATATGATGGAATCGGCCGATACTTGATTTAAATCCATAATAACGTATTTTAAAAACACTTTATTGTGAGATTTTCACTGGACAGTTTTACAAAAACGCAACACGTGTTTCGCCATACAATGGCTTCTTCGAGCGTGTCTTCACTTAACGCCCGAGTGCGCTTTTGTAAAACTGTCTAGTGAAAATCTCACAATAAAGTGTTTTTAGAACACGTTCAATTTTATATTTCAAGAACAGAATTCATGACCTGCTTATGCACTTGTACATATTCAAATCAAATCAAAGCATGCTTTATTGTCGTAAAGAATGGAATTCTTATTGACAAAGCTTCTAAATGTAATAGTACATAAATCGTATCTGCTTGAAATGAGCAGGAGGTCATGATAATTAAATAAAATTAAAATTATGCAAACCAATATTGATTGTCGGCTGTTGAAAGTGGATGAACTTATTAATGTATATATGCAGTCATATATAGAGTCGATATTTTCACAATACAGTAAAATCTATATCATTTCTATATCAATTGATTTTAAATACAAAACAGGACAGAGTTGTCAGACGATAAAAACAATTAAATAATATACTGTGTCACCGATAAAGTCCGCATCAAATGGGAAACTTTTTTATTTATCGTTTTATGTGAAATTTGATTTTGGCAGTAGATTTTGCTTAAGAAATGATGTCAAATGGCGTCTACAAAATAGGTCACGTGATTTCCTTAACCTGTCAAAATTGATATTTAAAAAAAGAAACATCGAAAAATGACATTATTCTTCAAAATATCCAAAAATATCAAAGGATAAAAATATTTTCTTTTGTAATTTTATACCCACACACCAAGTTTCAAACCCATAATAAGTATTTTATATTTTCACTATTTTTCCGCATTCCTGCTTTTTCTACTTATCAAAATTCAAGCACACCTGTACTAAATCATTTATTTTAACTAAACTCGTCACCGAATTTCTTTTTTTGTAATATAATAATATTTTAAGAGTCTCTTTGATGTTAAAAACAAATTTTGAAAAATAAAAGTTGTCAAACTTGATGCAAAGTTCATCTAGTTTCAACGGGGCTTTCCAAACTATACAGTACTTGAGTTTTTTAATGAGCAAATGGCCTCACAATATGAATTAGAACAAAACGGAACATTAGGAAACAATATCTTAGAGTGTTTATTGTTTTTTTAACAAAAAATACAGTGGAATTTAATCTTAATTAAAAGGAACTGAAAATAAACATGTACCTATACCTAATAGCAAAAAAACACGAAAAAAAGACTCACGACATTAAATACACTACATTTCTGTATGTCTTCCATCGCGTTCTATGCAGATAATTGTCCTTCTTGATACATCTTTTATTGAGTTGCTGATACTCACAGGGTTTATGTTTAAAATAGAGTTTCTAATAACAGTTTCTAGGTGATTCACGTCACGAAAAGGTCTTTGTTTATAAACGATTTGTTTTAAGTAACCCCACAAGAAAAAATCTAGTGGGATTAAATCTGGCGACCTAGGCGGCCATATTTGCTCCATATTTCGCCCAATAACTTTCCCCTAAACATTTCTAATAGTTTCTCTTCGACTTGTCTTGAACTATGAATAGGAGCCCCGTCACATTGATACCACAGACTGTGTCTTATTTCAACCGGCATATTGTCCACTATCTCACTGATCTCAGTATTTAGAAATTGCAAATAATCCTGAGAAGTTAAATTGTGTCTAAAAAAGAATGGTCCCATTACCTGATTATTCAAAACACCGCACCACACATTTGTTTTAAATGAATATTGGTCCCGACATTCTATCACAAAATGAGGATTTTCCTGAGCCCACCACCTACAATTCTGGGAACTGACTACGCCGTTCGATGTGAAGGTAGCTTCGTCGGTCCATAGGATTTTGTAAGGAAATTTTCTGTTTAATTCTACTTCTCCTTGGTACCAGAAAGAGAAATCTAGTCGAACATCGAAATCTGTTTCCTTTAAGGTATTTATAAATTTGGGTTTGTAGGGTTTGAATTTATTTTTATGTAAAATTGCTCTTACGCTTTCTCTTTTAACGCCAGTTCTATCTACAATATTGGTAATACTTGATTTTTCCTGTTCGATCATTATTGCGTGATGGATTATGACGTTTTTTAAAAGTATTTTCAACTGAACCAGTCAGTTTAAATTTTTTTAAAATCCTACTTACAGTGGATTGCTGTACATGTCTACCAGGATGTCTTGCGTTAAAAATGTCAGCCACTTGTCGATGCAATGTGTTTTCACCACAAATTAGCACACTTTCAATTTTTTCTTGTAAAGATAACATATTATTTTAATTTTCATACATTACATTGAACTAACGGGCATTAATTTATTCAGTGACAGTGACGTTTTCTAAAACACATTATGTAGTTTCATATTTTTTCACAGCCTACCCTGTTTTTTTAAATTAGTGTTGTTAGCGGAGTAGGTAAATGTAAATACGAGTTTTTTTCTTTAATTGAATGGGCTTCAAGAATCACGAAATGATGTTTCCTAATGTTCCGTTTTGTTCTAATTCATATTGTGAGGCCATTTGCTCATTAAAAAACTCAAGTACTGTATAGGTTTGAAAGCCCCGTTGAAACTAGATGAACTTTGCATCAAGTTTGACAACTTTTATTTTTCAAAATTTGTTTTTAACATCAAAGAGGCTCTTAAAATATTATTATATTACGAAAAAAGAAATTCGGTGACGAGTTTAGTTAAAATAAAACAGGTGTGCTTAAATTTTGATAAGTAGAAAAAGCAGGAGTGCGGAAAAATAGTGAAAATATAAAATACTTATTATGGGTTTGAAACTTGGTGTGTGGGTATAAAATTACAAAAGAAAATGTTTTTATCCTTTGATATTTTTGGATATTTTGAAGAATAATGTCATTTTTCGATGTTTATTTTTTTAAATGTCAATTTTGACAGGTTAAGGAAATCACGTGACCTATTTTGTAGACGCCATTTGACATCATTTCTTAAGCAAAATCTACTGCCAAAATCAAATTTCACTTAAAACGATAAATAAAAAAGTTTCCCATTTGATGCGGACTTTATCGGTGACACTGTATATTCTGCACTTGTTCTGTCTTACCTTATAGTCCAGTCATATTAGGTATTTCATCTCGGAATGAGAGATAACAAGTTGTAAACTTGTGTACACCTTCATTTTGGTGTTCTACAAGTTGTCTCAAAAGTCAATAAAATCTCGTGCCTGCGCTGGAAGTATATTCAAGGTCAAAGGTCACAAATATTAATTTTTCGCGATTATTAATGTTAACATTTGTTATAAATAAATTAATATAAAAAAAATAATTAAAAAAAAATGTTTATTTATGCCCTAAAAAGCAAAAAACAAGATTTAAATTACATTAAACCTATTCATTTTCCAATTATTTTACAAAATTTAATTGTATATAAGATAACAAAAAGATAACAGAAAATCTCAAATGGAACAAGCATATTAATATGATTCGTATAAAGATATCCTCAATATCTTTGTAGTTTTTAAACTACTTTTAAAAAACGTTTTTGATTAAAGTTTTTATTAATTCCTTATTTTATTTTCTAAACAAAATCATCTAAACAAACACATCTCCTAGCAACACCTAGCATACTCCATTTGAAGGAAATTGTAGGGCACTACATTACACCCCCCCTTAAAAAAAAAAAAATATTAAACGCGAAAATGAACTCTTCTTCCAAAGCGGGTTACATAATTTGATTTTTCTGGATTTTCATTTTGATTTTCTGATTTCTTCTTGAGAATTCCATTTGGTGTATTTGGAAATTTTGCATTTTCAGGTAAATTTTCATTTGATGATTCTATAAAAGCTGGCTTCAACCTATCAATCGAAATATTCTTTCTTTTTCCATTAACTGAAAGTGTAAAATATTTTTCGGTTCTTTCTAAAACCTTGTAGGGACCAGAATAAGGAGTTTGCAATGGTTTCTTAACACAATCTGTTCTTAGAAAAGCATGAGAGGTGTTTCGCAATTCCTTATGAACAAACATTTTTTTCTCTCCATGATGACTGGACTGATTGTTGATTTTTATGTTTCTCATGGTTTCTTGTAAAGTTTTCAAAAATTCTATATGCGATAATTTCTTTTCTTTTCCATTGGTTAACATAAAATCTCCTGGAACACGTAACGTAGAACCATACAATATTTCAGCACTACTTAAACCATTTAAATCTTCTTTTGGAGAAACTCTAATACCATATAGAACAGTGGGGATATATTCGGACCATTTTTCAATAGGGTGGCATTTTAGTGCAGATTTCATTGATCTGTGAAACCTTTCTATCATTCCATTTGAACTTGGATGGTAAGGTGTAGTATGTATATGTTGAAAACCCATGATCTTTGAAAACTCCTTGAAAAGTGCACTTTCAAATTGTCTTCCTTGATCTGTTGTTACTCTTAAAGGAATACCATAAAATGCTTTGGCAACTGTTTCTGCTGATATGTCTCGAATTGGAAAAGCTTCAACCCATCTTGAATATCTATCAATACAGGTGAGGTAGTAAGAGAATCCATTAGATGGGGGTAGTGGTCCAACTAAATCAATATTTACATGTTCAAATCTGGCATCAGGTATTGCAAAATACCCGGTTGGGCTCACAATTTGTTTGGTTACCTTAGATTTCTGACAGTAGACTCTCTACTCAGTTGTTGAATAAGTTTTTCTATGCCTTCCATTCTCCTATTATTATTTTCGAGATTTTCAATCAGCTTATTACAAAGAATCTCTAGCTTGTTCACCTTTTCAATAACACTACCTTCTGTTTGAGATTCCTTAGATTTTTCCCGATAACTGATTTTGCAAAGAAGTTCTGTGAAATCAAAGTCTTGGGAATTTATCATTCCAGGATACTCCTTAAGAATTTCAGCCTCCAGCATTATTTTCATGTCAGGAACAGTTCCACCAGGATTGACATTGAAATATTGAAGTAGGTTAACTATCTGCTCTCGCGAAAGGTTTTGAAGTAACTTGACCATGGTTTTATCAAATGTGTAAGAACTATTCACTTCTTGGGGTCACCAAACGTTTTTGATTAAAGTTTTTATTAATTCCTTATTTTATTTTCTAAACAAAATCGTCTAAACAAACACATCTCCTAGCAACACCTAGCATACTCCATTTGAAGGAAATTGTAGGGCACTACATCTTATTGTATAACAACTATGCTGGAATGTAAATAGATCACTCTTATTAATGTACTACCATGTATACTTTCATTGTAACATTTCCTATGGTATTATAGCTTGGGAAGCATCTAGTGATTGTTTCAGAATACTCAACATTGAAAAAAGAACCATAAGGAATTATGATACTAGAAATTCCCTACAGTTGGAAGTGCCAACACACATATTAGTTGTATCTGGATCATGTCCCAGGCTTATGGCCATTAAATTGTATAATAAACTTCCAAGTACAATAAAAAATCTGGCTCTAAAACAGTATAACTATCAAATCAAAGGGTTGCTTCTGGATAAATCCTATTATTCTCTCAAAGAATATATGGATGATAACTTATGACCCTGTACATGAGTAACATTTTAGGAAGATTTCAATTTTAGGAACAAATAACAGATTACACTGGTCTACAGTGGTTTTGTTGTTCTAGATATAAGATTGATTTTGGGTGTATTTATACTCACAATTCATGAAATTATCAATGGTTTTGTAAGATTTGCTCTCGTTTTCTTTTAAATATTTATTTTAATTTTACATTACAAAAATTCGAAAACAAGAAATAGAATAACAGATATATTTATAATCCCAGTTTTATCTGGAAAAAAATATGATACTTTAACATGTTATATTTCCATGAAACGCCTTTTAAGAGCTTTTCTTTTATAATTTTTCAGAGGACAATCTCTTTTTAAAGACCAGCAGTAATCGGCCATCATGTGACAATCCCATCGACCCTGATATCTTTCTTCCATTACTTTTAGATCCTGGTGGAACCGCTCTCCCTGCTCCTCACTATAATTTTCTAAATTATCTGGAAATTTATCCAAATTGTTGCGAAGATAGTGTAACTTGATACTCATATTTGCTCCTAGAATCTGAAAGTTTGTCAGCATATTTTGTATAATTTCTTCATAATTTGGTGCTTTATGGTAACCTAGGAAATTTTCGCCTACCAACACAAAACTTTCCCAAGCTTTACTTTCCGGAACAGTCATAACTTTAATAAAATCAGTGTCTTTCATCAATTGCCGTATTTGAGGACCATCAAATATTCCACCTTTCAACTTTTTCATACTAAGTTTTGGAAATTTTCTACAAATATATTTAAAACAATCTCCTTCCTTTTCCAAAGCTTTTACGAATTGCTTTATCATTCCTAACTTAATATGCAATGGTGGAAGTATAATTTTGTTTCTGCTCACCAACGGCTCTCTTATTACATTAGCTTTACCGACAGTTAAAGAATTTCTTTCAGGCCAAACATCTTGTTCCCAATGACGTTGCTTTGCTCTACTGTCCCACATACAAATGAAGCAAGGGTATTTCGTGTATCCGCTTTGTTGACCAAGTAAAAAATTAACCATTTTTAAATCCACACAGATCGACCATTGATGCTCCGATGAATTGATTATTTCTAAAACTAATTTGACATTTTCATATTCTTCTTTGAGTTTTGTAGAACGGGCAATTGGAATTGATGCAAATTTATTTCCATTATGCAGTAAGACGCATTTTAAACTTCTTTACAGCTATCAATGAAAAGACGCCACCCAGTAGGTTTGTATTCTTTCAAACCCATGTCCAGAAGCAGCTTCGCAATATTATTACAGTATACCAATCCTCCATTTTCATCAAAAAATTGTAATAGCTCACTTTCTTGCGTTCTGTATGTTGTAATTGTAACTGTCGGTGCCAATAATTTTTTTTCTTTCAATCTTGAAGCTAACAGTTCTGATCCTTGTTTTGATAAATTTAGATCACATATTAAATCACTGAGTTCATTTTGAGAAAACAACTTTGGCGTAGATGTTTCACCCTCCCATTCACTTCCACTGGTAGACTGATTCGATTTCTGTGAATTTGGCAACATCATTGTTTCTGAGGGCATGCGAATCACTTTTGAAACATAAATAGGCCGAGGGAGATTTTCACTGTATAAAACAGGACATTTTGTAGACTGTAAGTCTGGATATCTCCACGTTTGATTTCAATTAAAACTTTTAGCATCTACTACGCAAAAGTAACAATCATCGAAATGATTCTTAGGCTCCATCCAGATCATAGGAATACCAAAGTCTAATCCAGAACGTTCTCCTTTTTTCCACAACCGCAAAGACTCAACGCAAGACTTACAAACTTTATTAGGAACCCATGATTTATCTAATTTGTCCATTTTAAAACCGAAATATTCAGCATAAGTTTCCTTAACAAAGTCTGTGATATTTCTTTTTTGTTTTTTTGATATATAAATACCACAAATATAACAGAATAAATCACTACTATATTTGCACTTCCTTCGTGACAAACTCATGTTTAAAAAGACAAGATAAATATATTAGAACGGACACTCAACAATTGAAACAAAATATTAACATATAACAACTTATCCAGATTTCCGTGTTAGTACTTCAATATTATTAAGCTGTTTTGCAGAGCAAGGAGCCCGAGAAGTGGGGATCACGTGATGTTTGTACGCGCAAAGAAGTTGCGCAGAAGCCTAATCATGACTGAGAAAATAAATTTTTTTTACTAACAAGCCGATTATTATTAAAAATACAAGATACGTAAAAATCATAAAAAATAGAGCACATTCAGTACTTTCATAAATATATTCGTGATTTAGGCACTCGAAAACATAAAAATTTGCAAAAATATCCAGGGCAATACAAATGTAAATTGTATATTGGGCCTCTAAGTGCACAGAGTTTGTATTTTTAATTTTGTATTTTTACACTTTTTGACATACTCGATATCATCTATAGATGATCCAACTGAATAAATATTATTATTATGATATAAATTTAATTGAATACTCAATAAGATTTAGCCTCAGTACTGCACGATGTAAATTTGAACAATATTTTCCTTTGAAATTTTTACTATCAACTTATAACTATAACGTCATTACATTGGGCGATTTAAGCACTTGTATTACTTAGTTTGAACTTAGCTTTTTGTTGGAGAAAGCTATGGGAATAGCAAAGCGTGTTTTTTTTAGAGAAAGCTATAAGAATAGCGAAGCGCGTCACATATTAGTAATATATTGTGGATATTTAAAAAACAAGTGTATTTTCATTCAATTCCTATGAGCACATATTAGAGTAAGTAATATAGACTAACCAAATCTTTCAATAACTCGCTGCCCTAAAAATTGCGTAATATTCTTCCTAGCTTTATACCAAACAGTTGTTGGATTACAGTTGGGATGAACTACGATGTGTAACAGGCCTTCTCATCATATGCAGAGACTGTCGGAAGATAGTGTGCGTCATCTCTGTTTGGAATATTATGAAACAGCAGAGCATATACTTTGTGCCTGCCCCGCTTGGGACCGAAACAGGTTTTTAGATTTCGGCAGAGCCGTACTCTTACTCGCTAGGTGAGCCACAATAAACCCTTGCGTGTTTATTGTGGCTCACCCGCAATAGTTTATTGTGGCTCACCTTGTGGCGACGATGTTCTTTTTCAAAATGGTCATTGAATCTTTTCTAGTCAAGAATTCCTTTTATTCACTAAAAGAATATGAGGAGTGTGTGAAACAAGGAGGTATAACTATGATGGATACTCACTGAATTCATAACAATTTGATTATTGCTGTTCATTATTAATTATTTTAACATGAGAACTATTTTGAATTCGTTACCATTTTTATATGCATATTAATACTAGACCATAGTTTTATTGATATTTCAATTTTGTGACTTGCTATAAATATGCAGCTGTGTATAATTGAGTCAAATAAACTATTATATTCTAAAATGAAGTGTACATATTTATTAATTCACTATTGAAATCTATTAAAAAAAAATCTGGTGAAAATGTTTTCCGTTAATTCCGTTATTTTTTTTTCAGTACATCCTGATTTGGTGAATTTATTTCTGAAACTGTTGAGGAGAGTGAAAAAAACCGTAAAACCTGATAAATGGGAGAAAAGTCTTGTTGCTGTATGTCACAACTTTAGTTCACAGGATGCCTGGGAGATTGAGCGTTTTGGTTATAAAAAAGCGAAGCTCACATCGAAAGTCAGGGTTCTTAAGGTAGATAGACTTTTTTCTGTTGAGAACAATCCTTTATTCAGAAATTATATTTATGGAATGCGCTTATAGATGATCTGTGCAATATGGATTTTCATTTATAATTATTTCACTCATACCTCTAATATACCAATACATGACTGACTTTATGCCTCTTTATGCCTGAATGAAGAATACTAAACGGCTGTATCGGTTCTTTCAGGTATTTCAAATCAATTTATATCATATTAGACAATGGAAGTCTGAACATGAATTTCATCATGAAACATTCTCAATCACCTTCAAACAAATGAGATAATACAGTTTAAAGTAGACAAAACTATTGAAACAACCTATATTTCATTATATATTGTAAATTAAAATTGTTTAAATGGGGGTGATATGTCTCTTCCTATACCTACAACATCTTTAACGAAAAATTTCCCCTCTTATTTGAAAGCAAAAAGATTTATAACCACCTGTCTGGTCTCTTAAAAAATGTAGCAAACTATTTTTTATATAGAAAAACTGTGAAGAGTGCAATTATGAAAAAGGCATGCTACAGTCTTCAGGAGTATTATGTTGACGATTTGGGTGCTATAATAAGCCTCACATATTGTATTTTATTGCATTATATTAGTTTGGACTTCCATTGTCTAATATGATATAAATTGATTTGAAATACCTGAAAGAATCTGAAAAAAATTGACAAAATTAAAAATGATTATCTGAAAAATAACAATTATTTTAAGCAGAAAATTCCGGGGAATTGATGCTACCATTGATTATTTTATGAATTAGTGTAAGGTATGCTTCTAATCTTCTATGAGCCAGAGTATTCAAGTTAAGAATGTCCAATATAATTTTATAGTCATATTCACCAATATGATATCCCAGTTTATATGCAGAGTACCTTAAAAACTTATTTTGAACACTTTCGAACATATCAATATCCACATGATATGAAGGGCACCAAATTGTGGAATTGTATTCGATTATTGGTCTAACAATTGAACAATATATGATTTTTATTGAAGTGAGAGATAATTCATTTGCAGATCTAAGAATGAAACCTAACATTTTTTGTGCTTTAGAAGTAATATTTGCAATATGGGGTTTGCAATACGGGGTTTAAATGACATTTTTGGGTCGAGACTGATTCCTAAATCTCTGATTGTGTTTGTTGTTTTCATTTCTAATTGATTGATTTTGTATGTCCGGTTAATGGAATTTTTTGGGAAAGAAAGTTTTTGCCTTTCTACTACTTCATCTGATACAAAAAAAGGGATGAGAGAATCTTCCAAAGATAGGAAGGAAGTAATCAATTTGAAACTCATACATGAATGTGTAGATCATGCAAAGAAGTAACTTTCAGATACAAACTGAAAGAAAGTCCTCCTGAAACAGCTACTTTCATATAAACATTGAATTACACGAAAGAAAATAATTCTTTTGAAACAAATACTTCTATATGAACACTGAATTATACAGAAGATACTTTGCTCTACTCAGTTTGTATTTCAAACATTCGTTGTGGAATAAAAATCAGATATCATTCACATGAGTTCTACTTTGAATGAATGGTAACAAATTGCACTTACATGGAACACTGTCATCCTCACTGGTATACATCGATGTTTCGTCTTAAGTCACTTGCCCCAAGGCTCTTCAGTACCAAATTGGATAACATTATAGAAAATACACACATTTCATTCATGAATTACGATTTTGAATGTCACGGAATAAGCTTGATCTGCTTATGTCATCGATGACATCGTAATGACATTTATTCACCTATTTGATTTAATCCCAGCCAAGAGGAATCTTATTTGAATTGAAGGGGTTATATTTTTAGTAGTGATTAATTTTTTGGGAAAGAAAGTTTTTGGCTTTCTACTACTCCATCTGATACAAAAAAAGGGATGAGAGAATCTTCCAAAGAAAGGAAGGAAGTAATCAATTTGAAACTCATACATGAATGTGTAGATCATGCAAAGAAGTAACTTTCTTCTTTGGAAGATTCTCTCATCCCTTTTTTTGTATCAGATGGAGTAGTAGAAAGCCAAAAACTTTCTTTCCCAAAAAATTAATCACTCCTAAAAATATAACCCCTTCAATTCAAATGGAATTTTTGTTTCGCAAAAAAGTAAATTTTTGACATTTGTCTATATTTAATTGCAGTAGATTGACATTGAGTTGACAAATAAGTTGAAAAGCAATGGCCCTAAATGGGAACCCTGTGGTACACCCGATGAAACTGTGGTTGAGGAAGATACTGAGTTACCATATTTTACAAATTGTACTCTGCAGGCTAGATAATTTTCAATCCATTTCAGAATGTTTTCCTGAATACCCAAAGCGTTTAGTTTATGCAACAACAAATTGTGGTTTACTCGGTCAAATGCCTTTGAAAAATCTGTGTAAATAGAATCCACCTGGTGTCTATTTTTGAAGGCATTTATTATACAGTGTTGATGAATGAGCAGATTTGTGCTGGTAGATCTACCACTACTGAATTCATGTTGTTGAATAATGATTATATGTCTACAATCCCATGTTAGCTTTTTGAAATTAGGTTGTCTAACAATTTGGGTAATTCTGATTGATTACAGACTGCTCCATGATTTTTTATATCATTATGTGATCCACTTTTAAAAATAGGTTTCAAAAAAATGTTTTTCCAATAATCTGGAAAAATCAACGATTTCAAGGAAATCTTGAATATCATGTGAATTGGTTTGACCAGGGTAAAAATAGATTTTTTGATTAGGAATATCGGAATTCCATCAGGACCTGTAGACAATTTCCCAGGTAATGACATGACTAGATCGATTATTTCTTCAATATAAACGCTATAACTACATATATCAACCGACTTACTAAATTTATATTCTGGAATTTGGTTAACTGTTTCATCACTGTAGACCGATGAGAAATATTCTGCAAAAAGATATACAATACCATTACTATTTTCGCTGACAGAGTCATCATAATACATTTTAGATGGTAAGGAGTGTGATTTTTATTATTAATAATGACAGCTAGATACTCGATTTTGCCCATTTTCATAAAACACTCACATCAACTCACTCAAACTACTGTAACATAACAACTACGAGTCCAAAATGGCTGCAACTTTGGTGAGTAACTCTCAACAGATGAACAACGAAATTAACTAGCTTTTATATTCGAGTGCTGCCATCTTCATGTTGACGTCGAAAGCTTTTCAGACCACCCTAGTATTAACTGTTTGGTCTCCTTATAAATAAATCGAATCGACAACATAACTCATTAATTTTCTATTTCATATGTAGTCATCTTTGAATTGATGTTTCAAAGCGTACCCCTTTTTACTGGTCTGGAGGTGAAGGCATTTTTCCAGAAATTAGTATACTCGCCATTATGTGTTTCCCCAGCCATCCAATATCATCCTCTCTAAAGTTTATAATTGGTTTTCAGGAACTTCTTGAAATGCAGTTTGATTACCATGTGAAATTTAAAAACGAAGTAAATAGATTGACTGCTGATGATTTACGATCCAAACCTTTAGGGCATGATAAAGAAGGGCATCTCTACTGGTTTCATAGCGATGATAATTATCAAATCAGGGTATATAAAGAAGACTTGGATGAAGAATCTTGGACTTTGATTGCCAAGTGAGTATATGTAGAGTTGCAACGTTATTTATGAGCCATATAATCATTAATACATATGAACTGATTTATTTTTCAGTGAATAAATGAAGTAACTGATCAAATTTCTGACAAAGGCTTTTGATTGTGTCTCAACTGATATATTGATTAAAAAACTAAAGTTTTACAACTTTCATTCTGATAGTATAGCCTTTCTCAGGTCCTGCCTAACAGAACGTTCTCAGTATGTTATATATGATGGTGTCTCTTCAGATATTATGCAATTGCATCATGGAGTCCCACAGGGCTCAGTTTTGGGGCCTCTACTCTTCTCGATTTATATAAATGACTTAAAAGTCAATGTAGCTAGCTCAAAACTCATACTATTTGCGGATCACACCACTCATCTGCAAGTATATCACCCGTCAGAACCGATTTAAGAAATTGTGGCCGAGGGACAGAATCAGATAAAAGAATGGTTCTTAGCAAACAAACTTTCTCTTAACCAAAACAAGACCGAAAATATCAATTTCACACTCAGACCTCTGTATTCAGATCTGCCAAGAATTGAAGAGGTTAATCTTCTTGGAATAATTATTGATAAAGGTCTAATGTGGGAAAAAAACATTATTCAACTATCGTCTAAGCTCTCAAAAATTACATATATGATAAGATCACTTGTTAAAACTGTATCTAGAGAAACTATAATGTCAACTTATTATGGTTACTTTTATTCAAACATGACATTTGCTGTGCTGAGTTGGGGTCACTTTTTCCGTTCGGAAAAAATTTTTAGGCTACAGAGGAGATGCATCCGTATTATTATGAATCTCAAATATCGCCAGTGCTGCAGACATTGTTTTGCTGAGCTTAAAACACTAACATTTCCATGTCCATATATACTGAACTGCATTAAATATGTCAATAATAATAAACAAAAATATTTAACACATAGCCAACTCCATAATTATGAAACACGGCGTAACCAGGACTTTATTCCTGAATATCACAGACTGCATATAACCAGAAAACGAACTGACTACTATGGTATACATGTCTTTAATTGCTTGCCAGTGACCATAAGACTCCTTGAGGAGTGATTATTTTTCAGAAAAATCGAAGATTATTTGGTGAAGAAAGCCTTTTATTCAATTCAGGAATTCTTGGATAATAACTTCGATGACCTAATATGATTGTTTAAATTGTATTCAAGTCAATAGAGAAAAAAAAATAATATTTTACTCATTTTATTTTTTAAACTGTAATTTTATAATTGTATGTATTCTTGTAAATTGTATTCTTGAATTGTATTCTTGACTTGTAAAAGCACGATGTGTATCATTACCAATAAAATTGATTGATTGGTGTTCTATAAATGGCCTGCTCCTAAACTTTGTTACTAAAAATAAAACAATTGCTAAAAGCTATTTGGTTAGATTAAATAATGAAACTTTACATCAAGTTAATTGTACTAAATTCTTATGTGTTGATATTGATAATAAACTTACCTGGAAGTTCCATGTCGATAGTGTCAAACTGAAGCTTAGTAAACATATATATTTACTTCGTCAGTTAAAACAAACAATCTCTCTTGATGTTCTCAAGCTTCTATACCACAGTTTAATTCATTCAGTAATTTCCTATGGTCTTGAACAGTGGGGCTTATCAGCTAAAGCTGATGAAGTTTTTGTTATTCAGAAAAAGATAATCAGAATTCTGACTGGTGCAGATTCAAGTGCAGGCCATTATTCATTCATTATAGTTTATTAACAATGCCTAGTTTGTATATCTACCAAACTCTGATATATACAGTGTCACCATTAAAGTGCGCACCATATGGGAAACTTTTTTTTTCGAAAAGTTTCAATGAAGTTTAACTTCGGCACTTGTTTGTGCTTTAAATTTAACTTGAAATGATGCGGCCAACTGCGACCCACTGACGTTCAGTGTTTGTCAAATTCAACTTTTTTTTTTTGAAAAAAATTGAAAAAGTGCATTTCTAGATCGAATTTAACAAAAAGTTACTTGAAAAAGTTGTGTCTACGGCAATTTTATATCCATATGCCAAATTTTATGCAACTTGGATAAAGTTAACGTTTGCTTATTTTTGACAGATATCTCCTTTATTTTAAAAAACAAATTCGGTTAATTGTCATCAATTCATGTATACATAATAAACTCATCATGGAGTATAACTTTTCTGATAAATTTTTACTTATACGGACATTTTTAGAGAGAAATTAAAAATGTGCTATAAAATTTTTAACATGACTGGTGCAAAGTTTCAATCACTTGGCTATTTTCTTAAACAAACGTCAGTACCTTCAATTTTGAAAAAGCAGACACAACTCAAAAACTGCAATAAGTATTAATAAAATTACTAGAGTTGAAATTACATTAAAATTTCAATATTCAGTATTTACAGATTATTTATAAACACTAACTAGGGAGGTAAGGATGCTTAATCAAGTTGAATAAAATTTTTAAGTAGGTCTTGACAAACAAAATGCATACTATGGTATGTCAAGTTGTTGATTTACTTGTCAAATTTTCAACAGTTATTGTTGCAATAATGTCTCTTCAGGAAAGAATAGAAATTGTTTTAATATGTGGTGAGAATACACCATACCGGCAAGTAGCTAACATTTTTAATGAACGGCATCCAGGAAAAAATGTTCAACATACTACTTTGTCAGGGATAATGTCGAAATTCAGAGAAACAGGATCCGTAGCAAATCAATTTAAGAAAAATCACATCCAAGTAAATATGATGAGGAGGCCCAACTTAACATTTGTTTAAAAGTTATTGAACACGGACAAACGAGCATAACCGATATTATAAAAAATAGCAATTACAAGAGAGAAAGTGTTAGAAAATTTTTATTAAAGAATAAATTTTGGCCTTACAAGCCAAAATTTATTAACAAATTGAAAGAACGAGATTTTGATGTCCGTTTGGGGTTTTCATTCTGGTTTCAAGGAGAGAGAGAGAAGAAAATGTAAAGTTTCCGTATAAAATTTTATGGACAGATGAGGCAACGTTCTCTTCAAATGGAACGGTAAGTTCTCAAAATTGCCGATGGTGGGCCCAAGAAAATCCCAATTTTACAGTTGAATGTGGTGATCAGTATTCCTTTAAAACTAATGTATGGTGTGGGATACTTAACGACCAAATACTTGGGCCATTTTTCTTCAGGGAAAACTTATCATCCGTCGGTTATCTCAACCTTTTAAATAATGAGGTTAGTGAAGTTTTAGATAATATGCCTTTAAATATTAAATACGACCTATGGTATCAGCTTGATGGCGCACCAATACATCACACGGTTGCTGTAAAACAGTCCCTCCAACAAATGTTCAGAGGCAAAGTTATTGGTCGTAACTGGGAACATTATTGGCCACCTAGATCACCCGACTTGACGCCTTTAGACTTTTTCTTGTGGGGTTACCTGAAACAAAAAGTGTACCGAAGTAGACCATTTACTGACATACATCTGGAAAATACCATTCGCGAGTGCTGTGCAAATATAAATCCCCGATTTATTAAAAATACAGTTACAGATGTCAGTAGAAGGACCATATGTACTGAACGTGGAGGACGACATACTGAAATGTAGGCTATAAGTGTTTGACAACCTCATTAAGATCAATAAGTAATTTTTTTGTACCCATTTGTATTTTCTATAATATTATTGTTGTTTAAAATTTATAATAATAGTTCTATCGGAATTATTTGCATTTTTTTAGTTGCCTCTGCTTTTTCGAAATCAAAGGTTTGTTTAAGAAAATAGCCAAGTGATTGAAATTTTGCACCAGTCATGTTAAAAATTTTATAGCAAATTTTTAATTTCTCTCTAAAAATGTCCGTATAAGTAAGAATTTATCAGAAAAGTTAAACTCCATGATGAGTTTGTTATGTATACATGAATTGATGACAATTAACCGAACTTGTTTTTTAAAATAAAAGGGAGGGATATCTGTCAAATATAAGCAAAACGTTAACTTTATCCTAGTTGCATAAAATTTGGCATATGGATATAAAATTGCCGTAGACACAACTTTTTCAAGTAACTTTTTGTTAAATTCGATCTAGAAATGCACTTTTTCATTTTTTATCAAAAAAAAGTTGAATTTGACAAACACTGAACGTCAGTGGGTCGCAGTTGGCCGCATTAAACTTCATTGAAACTTTTATATATATATATATATATATATATATATATATATATATATATATATATATATATATATATATATATATATATATATATATGTATATATGTATATATAAAAAAATTTCCTATTCTATTTCTAGTGGAGTGTGTATGAATACTACTTGTGTAGGTCAACTGATCACTCAGATAATTTGGCAATATATTATGTTTAATTTTAAATATAAATATTAGCATATTTAGTGTTATTCTTTGATTAGCAGACATAAGAGACAGTGTTTCCAACATGTACTCCACAGATGTGCGTTTATTACAACTTAATATTGCCCTCATGGATCTGTTTTGAAGCTTCTGTAATCTGTTTAGATTTTCATTGCTCACAAAATAGAGTAATGTACTGCAATAGTCAAAGTGGGGTGCTATTATTGATTTATAAATTGTTAATTTTGCATATTCGCTTATTTTATTTTTCAATCTATATAAAAGATGAATTTTCGTGGCTATTTTCTTCTGAATATAACTACAGTGTGCATTAAAGTTCAATTCTTGATCTAATACCACTCCCAGATATTTAAAAGTTGTTACCCTTTCAATGATGACATTATCAATATAAAGATTCAATGACAGCTGTTCATCTTGCAGTTGTTTTAAACAATATTTGCTACCTATTAACATGCATTTTGTTTTATTAACATTTAACTTGAGGCCGTTGTCACATAACCACTCGTTTATATTTAATAGTTCCTCATTTAAACATTCTGAGATTTCATTAGTCTTCCCAGAACAGTACAACATAGTGTCGTCGGCAAACAGTTTTATCTTACACCTTTTAACATGTATCACAATATCATTTATGTACAGCAAGAATAGCAGTGGACCCAATACTGACCCTTGAGGGACTCCAGAAATTACATTTAAAGTACTTGATAAAACTTGATTATATTTAACTAGCTGCTTCCGATATGTGAGGTAATTTGTGAACCATTGTAATACTTTACAATGTCCATACTTATATTTAATTTCATTAAAAGTAACTCAATGTTGACCGTCTCGAATGCCCTTTTGAAATCCAGAAAGACAACACCTATAATACGTTTTTTAGATAGCTCAACTTTCCACAAAGAGATTAGAAATTTCAGTGCAGTTTCACATAAATGGGATTCCCTAAAGCTAGATTGTTCTTTAATCAAAATATTATGTTTCGCTATAAATTTCATCAATTGCTCTTTCACTGTGATTTCTAATATTTTCTCATAAATTGGCAGGGTATTTATGGGTCTACGATGAAATAACATAATAATTATAATAATAATTCTTTATTGGTGTGATGACATTAAAAATGTTTACACAAGTCAGGAAAGTATAAAGACATAAAAATGGTAATATACATATATATAATAATACAAAGTACAAAAAAAAATTATTGTAAATACTACAGTTCACAAATCTTTGTAAAATCAGCATTTAAAAATTCGTTAAAATCGTAAAAGGCACCCCTGAGTAACAGTTGCTTAATTTGGACCTTAAATGTGTTCAGATGTGCATTCTTAATCGATTGGGGTAGAGCATTGAAAAATTTTGGAGCATAGTAGTTGATTCCATTGCGACTTTTTGAAACTCTCTAATAATCTAGGTATATGTTTTTGGAACTTCCGGTGTGGTGATTATGTATGTCAGAGTGACTTGTGTATTTATGTAAGTTGGTTTTAATATATACAGGCTGATTCACGGTGGATGGCACATTAGACGTTTCTGGTGAACCAGACAACGGATCACTTTGAAAATTTAATGGAGGGCATATTCGGACATTCTCTAGCCAACTAAAATATTTTCGACAATGCGGTGTTGCCGCTTCTATTAGAAAGCAGTAGCAACTTTGATTTTTCAAATGGAACACTCTGTATATAATATTATTTTTGGAATCTCCAACAATTGCCCGACAACTTTTCTTGATATTTCCCTATACCTATCTGTTACCGTTTTCGAAATAAAAATTAATTTCAATTTTTTTCTTCGAAAATCATGACTTCTAAAAATACCGATATCTTTTAGTTAAGAAGTACTATGATATCGAAATTTGGTTTGGAGTTAGGTGATACTTGGACACTTCCCACACGTCAGCCTAATCTCCGTTACTTCAATACAGGGTGGTAAAAAAATACAGTTTTTTCGTTTGCTTGAAAAAGTTGCTGAAATTTGATTATTTTAAATGGAACACCCTGTACATTATTGAAAATTCGGAAAGCTGCTGAAATTTGCTTTCTTTCTATGCATATCATACCTATACCTAACTAGTCAAGTTTCGGACTTATGAACATTTATTTGTGAAAATGTCCCTTCAGAATGGTATTTCCATTCGGTATTTGGTAAGCAGGCCATGATTACTATTTGACAGTAGCGTTGTGACATTCTCCTAATAATATCGACATTTTCGTCACTTCAGAAGTTGCAAATACCTTCAAAACGATGGAACAAAACTATTCAAACGAAGTTCTTATGAATTTGTTTATTATTTTTGGACAGTGTGACAAAATTATCAGCAGAACATGTAGAAAGTTCAATGAAATGTATCCGAATCTACCGCCAATGAACCTCAAGAAATTTATACGAATTCAGAAGAATTTCAATGCATTTGGATCAACTTTAAAAGCACCAAGAAACTTGCCTCGACCCGTAACTTTCAAAGACAACCAGATTAATGTCTTAGCATATTTTCACGCATTTCCCGAGTCATCGATAAGAAGTGCTGAAGAAGATTTGGGTATAAAATATTCATCGGTTCAAAGAATCTTGCGAAGACATAAAATGCATGATTATAAATTCACCAAAATTCAAGCAATGAAGCCTCAAGATCCTCAACAGAGAGTAGAATTTTGTGAAATGTTGTTGACACGCATTCAAGAAGATCCACTTTTTTTAAATAAAATTATTTGGACTGATGAATCGAAATTTTCGAGAGAAGGGATTTTCAATAGAAAAAATCGTCATTATTGGTCCAGTGAAAATCCTCACGTCACAAAAGAAGCCGGATTTCAAGAAAAATTTAGTTTTAATGTCTTCTGCATGTTGATGGACAACAAATTGAGGTACGTGATATACGAGGAGTCATTAACATCCAGAAGCTACCTGAATATTTTGGAGAATACTGTAGACAGTTTCGTGGATAATCTGCCACTCGAAGATTATCGAAACTGTTGGTACCAACTAGACGGAGCTCCTGCACATTGCACAAGAGAAGTGAGCGCAGAACTGGATAGACTATTTGACGATCGGTGGATGAGGCGCTTGGGACCATGGAATTGGCCAGCGAGATCACCCGATCTTAATCCATTAGATTTTTATTTGTGGGGAATGTTTAAAGAAAAAGTTTACAAAATACCCGTGCGTTCGAGAGATGAATTGTTAGAAAGGATTGCCCAAACATTTGAAGATTTGGATCCCAATGAAATCAGATCTGCCACCACGAAAGCAGTCAACACCCGCATTTTAAAGTGCTTGGAAGTGAACGGCCAGCGATTCGAACATATTTTGAAATATTCCACATGATTGTTTTACTTTTTTATAATTATTCATATCAATATTTCCTGCAGTTAATTATTCATATCAATATTTCCAATTTCAAGTTTCTTGGTGCTTTTTTAAAGTTTATCCAAACATATTGAAATTGTTCTGAATTCGTATAAATTTCTTGAGGTTCATTGGCGGTAGATTCGGATACATTTCATTGAACTTTCTACATGTTCTGCTGATAATTTTGTCACACTGTCCAAAAATAATAAACAAATTCATAAGAACTTCGTTTGAATAGTTTTGTTCCATCGTTTTGAAGGTATTTGCAACTTCTGAAGTGACGAAAATGTCGATATTATTAGGAGAATGTCACAACGCTACTGTCAAATAGTAATCATGGCCTGCTTACCAAATACCGAATGGAAATACCATTCTGAAGGGATATTTTCACAAATAAATGTTCATAAGTCCGAAACTTGACTAGTTAGGTATAGGTATGATATACATAGAAAGAAAGCAAATTTCAGCAGCTTTCCGAATTTTCAATAATATACAGGGTGTTCCATTTAAAATAATCAAATTTCAGCAACTTTTTCAAGCAAACGAAAAAACTGTATTTTTTTACCACCCTGTATTGAAGTAACGGAGATTAGGCTGACGTGTGGGAAGTGTCCAAGTATCACCTAACTCCAAACCAAATTTCGATATCATAGTACTTCTTAACTAAAAGATATCGGCCTTTTTAGAAGTCATGATTTTCGAAGAAAAAAATAGAAATTAATTTTTATTTCGAAAACGGTAACAGATAGGTATAGGGAAATATCAAGAAAAGTTGTCGGGCAATTGTTGGAGACTCCAAAAATAATATTATATACAGAGTGTTCCATTTGAAAAATCAAAGTTGCTACTGCTTTCTAATAGAAGCGGCAACACCGCATTGTCGAAAATATTTTAGTTGGCTAGAGAATGTCCGAATATGCCCTCCATTAAATTTTCAAAGTGATCCGTTGTCTGGTTCACCAGAAACGTCTAATGTGCCATCCACCGTGAATCAGCCTGTATATAAGGCACTGGAAAATGTAAGAGCTGGGAACTGTAAGTATTTGTAGAACTTTGAAGGAGTCCTTGCAGTCATCTCTGTACTTCAAGCCTGACAGTACCCTTATAGCTTTTCTTTGCATGCCGAAGACTCCTGCAGCGTGTGGAGAGTGTCCCCAAGAAATGATTGCGTATGATAAAGAGGAATGGATAAATGCATGATAAGCGGAGAGAAGTGTGGCGTTGTTCACTGTTTGAGATAGGGTGCGTATTAGATGGATGTGAGAAGATAGTTTTTTGCAGATGTTTTCTGTGTGATGCTGTCATGACAATTTTGTGTCTATACAGACTCCTAGGAATTTCACCGACTCTGAGCAAGAGAAATTTTCGGTGTTTCGTAAAGAGAGTATGATATTTTCAGTTTTGCTGTCGTTTACCTTTAGTTTGTTTGCTAGAAACCACTCATGTATGATAGAATTAGAGTCATCAACTGTTTGCTTAAGTCTGTTTGGATTTCTGTCATCTGTATCATCAGCGTATGATATAATTCTTGCTTTTACTTTCAGAGTAGATAATTTATGTAGGCTTGAAAAAGTATTGGACCAAGAACGGTTCCTTGGGGAACCCTTGTTCTTATGGTCACAGATTCACTTAGTGTATCATTAATTTTAACAACGTTGTTTCCGATCAGTCAAATAATTGCGAAAGACATCCAACACTGGTTGTAATACTTCTTGTTGTGTTGAATGTTGAAAATTTTTCTATATTTTTTCAGAGATAGAGAAGGTCTGGTTTCACTCATTGACAACTTAAGTAATGGAGAGGAGAAATATAAAGTGGGTGCATCAAACGAAGAAAGTAAATCTCTGGAAAATCCTGTTATAGATACAGGCCAAAAAGAGAGTACTGAGCAAGAGACGACTGAGGAAAAAGATAGCGTTAGTACACCGAATTTACTGAAGGAAAATGAAAAATCTGTGAAAGAAGACACCATTGAGACTGCAGAAACACCAAAACCTAAGTTGAGGATAAAAAATATCTGTGAATTGATAGATACAAGCAAGAAGAGGCCTAGATTTGAAGACGATAACGAACCTACAGAAAAATTCTTGAAAATAAAAATCGATCAACTTGAGATGAAGCAGACAATAGAAAAACCTACGATGAAATCAAATATAGAAAATAGTGATAGTCCGATCGTTGGGGAAGTGATTGAAGAAAAGGTTTTGTATGTTCAAGGTGAAGGTAACGGTTTTGATTGCCAGACAGGAAATGAAGAGAGGGCTAAAACAAATGAGGAGGACAAGACTTGTAACGATTCCCAAAATGACAGTATTAATAGTGTAGGTGACTTTGACGACTCTAACAAGAAATGTAGTCAGAGGTTAGGTAAAGGTATCACCGTAACTGAAGGTGACAGTTTAGTTTCTAACCCTTCTTCTATTGATTGTGATCAAATCTCTGAGAAGTCAGTATCTTCATCTCTTGCAGTAGACTCTAGTAAGATGAGTCAAGCTCCAGCTGTGGGTGTAGGAACTATAGATGGGATTGAAGGATCTAACACCTGTGGTGAAGGCAGGAGCAGAAAAAAAAGTATAGAAGATACAGGAGAAGCAAGTTCACCTTCGAATAGCATCGATGAAAATGATTCCAGTGAACAGAAACAATCGGGGTGCCAACAAATGAATGATAGTGTAAAAATGGTGCTTCATAATAATAATTCAACAAAAAATGATATTGCAGATGGTGGCGATTCACCAATTCACGAAAAAGAATCGCTTAATTCAGTTCCTGTTGTTGAAAAACCCTGCGTCAAGAGAGTAGCTTACACATGCGGCATGAAAGAAAGTCACGATGAAACTGTTTCAGAAACTCCAACGAATAGTCCGGGTGACGAGGAGAAAAGCACGAAAATCACAGCAGAACGTGAAAACAGCGGCAACACCGACGCGACTGCTGACAAACCGGAAGAATCCGAGAATCTCCGTGGCTCAACTCGTACAGCGATCAGTGTGGAGGAGAACGATTCCAAATCTGACAGATTTGATGAAACTCCCAACTCGAACAAAAGAGAAGAATGCGTTGAGGAGCACGAAAAGGAAACCGAAGTGAACGATGTGGTGCCTAAAATGTCGTTAAGGTCAGTGAGAAATAAGAAGTTAACAAACGTTTCTGTTTCACAGACACCACAGTCTCCTACAGGTACTTCGTTAACGGAAAAACCTGGCGTAGAAAAAGATATAGTTTCAACGGAAGTGATCTACGTCAAAGGCAGACGTTGTCGTCAGAAAAAAGATCGGGAGGTAACTCCACCTGTTGGGGCCTCTAAGAAACCGAAGTTGGCGGTGACAACCGACAAAGATAAAGAGGGTGAGTAGGATTTGTTCACAACTTTCAAATTTTTATATTTGCATTGGTTACTAATGTCGCATTCAGCTGTCAAAATTATAGTGGGTTGTGTCAGGATTATGTTCAAAGTGAATGGGTTTATTTGACTCTCCACCGTAACTCTTGAGGGTTACTGTAGCTCACACCTATTGAAACTAAGCCTAATAAGTCCAGCTTCAAAACGAAGCCAATTAGTTCAATTGGTGAGTTTCTTTCAGGTCAGACAGCAAGACTGAAACTTGTGACAGCAAACATTGAAAACCTGATTGGCAGGAAGGAAAAAGGTATAGGCTTGATCCCAGAGCCCCAAGAACAGCATTTATGAATTAATCCCAGCAAAACCAAGCTTCTATGTCGGCTGCCTATTGATTCATCCTCGGACCTCTGTAGCTTTCACTGCAAAGCACCTAGTTGATATCAATGCTTTGTTTTTCGGGTTCAGGTATCAACTGGGCGCCTTGCCGTAAAACCTGCAGATAAGGACAGAGGACAAATCTCGTTCAGCAGTCGATGTCGAAGCTTTGGTTTGCCACTGAAACCCTTGGGGAGTCTGGTTTATCTTGGATGTTTGTTAATTGAGTTTTCTGTCGATCCCATGTTCGATACCATGTAGTTGGTCCATGAATGAATAAATTTCTTTCTTTCTTCTTCTTTCTTTCTTTCATAGATGAATCTTATTCAGCGGTCGATGTTGAAGCCTGACTTTGCAAGTGATCACCTTGGAAAGCCTTGTTTATCTTTGATATTTTTGGATTGAGTTTTCAATTGATCCTAGAGATGGCATTCTCGTAAGGGAGATGTACCTGCCGAGTTCATATATGCTCTGCATGCTCGGGCTTCTGACAGCCTCTTCATATGATGATTCGGAAGGCAGCAGCCTTCGGGTAGGTCTGATTTAGTCTAACATTTGTTTGGCGTTATTTTTTTAAATGCCATGTAACGATTAATCCTACCTTTTCGCAGTTCAGTTACGACCTAGATGAGCTGATTGCTCCAGAGTCGCTTGACTATCTGAGACTAAATCATCTGAAAGAACAATTCGTTCAGGCCTGTCTCAACTCCCTACACGGTAGGTTAATGGACTGAAACCTATCAGAAAACAACTACTCCCCTGGCTAATACCACGAAGGCCGTTGGATTATATTCGACAGGTGTCAGTGCAGGATTCTTCGCTGAAGTTATTCCTGCATATGCTGTTGGCGATACAACTGCCGCAATAGATTTTCAATTATTGGAACACACTTGCAGACCGGTTTCGGGCTGTTTGGCCACTCGTCATCTGAGACTACTTTTATAGATGTATGTGTGAGTTGATTTTCACCAATCCCTCCACACATTTATCATTGGGGTAGATTTCTGCCTGAAATTCTAACATTACCATGCCTGCATACAGTGTGTCTCACTTCTTATGGAAACACCCCTGTATCTTCTGTAATATTCGAGGTGGAACGATGAAACTCTCAGGACTGATGGAAATGCTCAAAATGCACCTACCACCTGAATGGGGTTGGCCAAAGTGACATACACTGTTCGCCACTCGCGATGGAACACCCCATTTTTACGGTAAAACATATTACGGGGCAAAATAGGCTCAAAATTCCTTCAGATTCGTGATCAGGACTACCAACTTACTACGATTATACTTTTTTCCTGAAAAAATTTCAGTCCTGAAAAATCCGAATTTGTCTCACTTCTTATGGAAACACCCCCGTATCTTCCGTCATATTCGAGATGGAACGATGAAACTCTCAGGACTGATGGAAATGCTCAAAATGCACCTACCACCTGAATGGCGTTGGCCAAAGTGATATACACTGTCCGCCACTCGCGATGGAACACCCCGTTTTTAGGTAAAACATATTACGGCGCAAAATAGTTCGCTTCCAATATCTGAACCCCTTCATTCTATCTGGAGAGTACTCTCAGGTATGAAAGATACAGATGCTGTGAGATGCTATCATCCATTTTGAGCCCATCTGAGGAAAATGTCACAACACCACATTCTCAGATTATCGAGATAGTGTGAAGCAGTGTATGAAAAATTATCGATGGCGGCATCTATTATAACTGAAGAATATTACTGGAGTTTTTTCCCAACACCAAATCGTTATTTTTAACACCTCGACACGTGTTTCGATCACCAAGTGATCATCTTCAAAGTTTTAATCTACCTCTTTGAAGATGATCACTTGGTGATCGAAACACGTGTCGAGGTGTTAAAAATAACGATTTGGTGTTGGGAAAAAACTCCAGTAATATTCATTACTACACCAAAGGTTCCAAACAGTGCATCATAAGTATAACTGAAGAAGATTATTCATAAAACTAATTCTGGTTGCTGAACATCCAAATCAATCAATCAATCAATCACTGTACTTTATTGTCTAAGAAAAAAATCTTATTGATAAAGCATATGAAAACAATACTATTACACAAAATAACATACACATATATATACATACACATATATAACACATATATGCACATATATACACACACATATATATATTTATATATATATATATATATATATATATATATATATATATATTGTATTTGTATTTATATATATATATATATATATATATATATATATATATATATATGTATATATATATATATATATATGAAATACAAGTTATCAAGTAATTATAAAGAAAAATAAAAATAACAGGTGCAGACAAAATAAAAATATAATAAAATATAATAGTCGAAGTTATGTAAAATTTCCAGAACTGTAAAAAGTTCAAAAAATAAAACCTAAATCAGAAGCTGATCCCAAAGCCTGTCTTCAAAATATTCGACCAAGTTCTTTTACACGGTTACGGAATACCTTGTAGTTCACTATACTTTTCATTTCGGTAGGTAAATGGTTGAAAATCTTCCGATTCTCAAACAAAACAGAATCTTTTGTTAACGTTGTTATTGGAATAGGCAGAGGTATGTCGTGAATTTAACGGGTAAAGTAGGTATTTTCTGATCTATAGCATTCTCTTCTTTTAAATAGGAGACTTACTGTTTCCAAGATAAAAATGCAGTGTACAGTCAGTAATTTATTATTGATAAATAGGGGTTTGCAATGGTCCCTAATATTGGCTTTGTAGATGAATTTCACTGCTCTTTTTTGCAAAACGAAAACAGACTGTAGTAACTGTTTGCTACAAAACCCCCAGAAGGCGACACCATATCTCAAGTGAGATTCGATTAAAGCGTAGTACGCAGTTTTACCAGCAGTTGCTCCCAGTTCTTTAGTGATAACTCTAATGGCATAACAGCTAGATGAAAGTTTTTTGTTCAGATATTTTATATGATCTTCAAATTTCAGAAAGTTATCAATCCAAATTCCCAAGAATTTACCAGATTGTTTATTTTCTATCATATGAGTTTGAAGGCAGAAATTTCCATGCACAAATTTAAATGACAGAATGTTAGTTTTGCTGAAGTTAAAACATAGTGAGTTTGAGTCACACCAATACTTAATTTTTTCTAAATCCGCTTTAATGGTACTCTTCAAGGAAACCAAATCCTTTCCACGCCACAATAAAGTGGTGTCATCTGCAAATAGTGTAATTTTACCATCAATATTGATGTTAGGAAAATCATTCACATATAGGAGAAATAAGATAGGACCTAGAACAGATCCTTGAGGAACTCCACGGCATATTTTGGAGAGACTGGATGTTTTATTTCCTACCTTGACAATTTGATTTCTGTCAGAGAGAAAAGAGCTGAACCATTCGAGGGTTGGCCCTCTGAAACCATAAAGAAATAATTTCTTCAGCAATATTCTGTGATCTACACAGTCAAAGGCCTTAGAAAAATCACAGAATACTGCAGCGGCCGCCTCGCCTTGATTTAGGCCTAAATATAGCTCTTCCAAGAAGTCAAAGATAGCATCGCTAGTGTTCTTACATGATTGAAACCCAAATTGGGCATTGTTTATTATATTATGTTTTGGAAAGAAGAATATCATTCTTTTCTTGACAAGTTTCTCTATAAGTTTCGATAGAGATGGTATAAGAGAAATTGGTCGAAGGTTTGACGGCTCGTTCGCTGCACCCCCCTTGTGAATAGGAATAACTAAAGCAGTTTTCAGGACGCCAGGAAATGTTCCAGTTGTGAAAGACACATTAATTGAATCCGCCAGAATATGAAGAACCTGGTCGGAAAGATTTTCAAAAAGTTTAATTCTATCCCAACCAGAAGTGAGAGCTCTCGATTGATGAGTAAAAACTGCAAAAAATTGATAAAATCTATATTTAAAGGTTCACATCTCGAAAACTGTACAATTCTGAGCTTTGACTGTGGACACTTTCAATCAGCACATCAAGAACTACAACATATCAAAATTTGGGCAAAATTCAAGGCAAGTCATTTCTCATAAGAAATGTGCCGGGTCCTTTATCAAAATATTGAGGAAACATTTTACCATCCGAAACAAAATTAATCTTCATACTCATTGCAACACCGAAACAACTGTTAATTTATAAAGAAAAAATCGCACTCGGTGAACAGGTAGAATTTAGATTATTTTACCTACTTGCTGAATTGTTGTCTGAAATCATTTGAAGGGATTGAATTACATCAGTTTCATTGAATCATGCGGTGCCCTGGAATCACCATGGAAAACAGTTGCTCATTGATATTTACTGTCAACCTGACAATACTGTTGAAAGATCTTGTTGTATTAACCCCCAGACCGGTTTTCATTGCATTTGTTGTTTCATGTATTGTTGTTCTTTGAATCATCGTTGTTCCTGTTGTTTCTGCCGTGTTTCTGTTCCCATTGTGTTTATTGTTCCTGTATTTGTGTTGGATATTGTTCCTGTGTTCCAGTTGTTTTCTGTTCGTGAGTTCCTGTTCATATTTTAATATCTCTGAAGTTCCCATTTTAACTGATATCAGCTCATTTTGATTGACAAAGTTCAACATGGCACGTCTGTCACTTCAAGCAAAAATTGAAATTGTTTTAATTGTTGGTGAAGGGGTGGGGTCTTATCGTGAAGCGGCCGCTGAATTTAATAGAAGACACCCGCTAGAGGTAGCTGTACACCCTGAAACTGTACACAAAATAATATATTCGTGAGCACCGGCCAAGTAACAAAGGACAGAAAAATTGTAAAACATCATATTGATGATGATACGATAAATGGCGGCTCATCAAGCCGATCCTAGAATTAGTTTGAGAAACTTATCGCTTCAACTCAATATGAGCCGCAGTAAAATATGGAGGTGTTTAAAGAGGCATAAAATGCATGCGTTCAAACCCAAATTTTACATACTCTGCACGAAGGAGAGGATATCCGCCGTATGGAGTATTGTTTATGGACGCAGGGAAATTATCTTAATGACAGTAATTTTTTAAAGTATATCTTATACAGTGATGAGGCTACCTTTACCACGAATGCTGTTGTATATTCCCAGAACATGAAGTTTTGGGCTGAACAAAATCCAAATTGGGTGGTGAATTGTAGAGACCAAATATCTCTCAAATAACAAGGGTTTGGTTGAAGAGGAATCTACCTATGAAATGGATAGGATAGCCCTCTCGTGTAGTATGGCCACCACGATCCCCAGATTTAACTCCACTGGATTTTTATTTATGGGGAAACTTGAAAAATAAAGTTTATAAGGATAGGCCAACAAATAAGGAAGATCTCCGTGCAAGAATTATACAAGCGGGTAGAGAAATCAAACCTAGAGAACTGAGAAGAGTTGGAGGAAATAATAGAAAGCGCATAAAAAAATGTGTTCGATTGGAGGGAAATTTCATAGAAGGCACGAAAATATGAAATTGTCAACAGTTAAATCATTTGAAATTGATTGTTTTGTTTTTTAATTGAGAATGTGATTTTGAAAGTAGTACTTCGAAAGAATTTTGAACTACATAACAGTTTTCGCCACAAAATATCCTTGTTTTTTCTTTAAATAATGGGAAAATGAGAATATGAACTAACATTAACCATCCTAAAACCTCACTGATTACATGTTTCCGTTCCTCTTACAAAATTACCATCTTCTCTCTTATTGAGAAGGAATAACTTTCCTGACAACAAAATAAAAAATAAATTATTTATGTGAAAACAAAAGTCAAGTTTCTCTCAAACAATTTCGTTCATGTTTTGATGTCAAAACCAACAAAAAATCTACTTCAATTATTACGGAAAATACGGGGGTGTTTCCATGAGAAGTGAAACAAATTCAAATTTTTCAGGACTGAAATTTTTTCAGGAAAAAAGTGTAATCGTAGTAAGTTGGTAGTCCTGATCACGAATCTGAAGGAATGTTGAGCCTATTTTGACCCCTAATATGTTTTACCGTAAAAATGGGGTGTTCCATCGCGAGTGGCGGACAGTGTATATCACTTTGGCTAACCCCATTCAGGTGGTAGGTGCATTTTGAGCATTTCCATCAGTCCTGAGAGTTTCATCGTTCCACCTCGAATATTACGGAAGATACGGGGGTGTTTCCATGAGAAGTGAGACACACTGTATGAAATAAATAAATTAATAAATGAAGATTTTCCAACAGTGAAGAAGTGATGTCGGAAGTTGATGGCTATTTTAAGGAGAAAGACAGTTCTTATTGTATTGAACTTATTTAACGTTGCTGGTAAAAGTGTATAAAGCTGCAAAGGAGATTATTTTGAAAAATAAATGAAAATTTTCCAAAATTCTTGTGTTTTCTTTGGGCCGGGTTCTTCGGGACTACCCTCGTACTAATAAAATATTAAAAATGTTGCCTCTTTATGTAAACTTTTCGCGACTTTGATATTTCCTCCTGTAAGCAGAGGAGAGTGACTTTTTACGTCCGCACTGTATGTACCTATACTTTATGAGTTATAAATTTTCATTTAATGTAGGTCTAACCAAATGTTCTGAAAAAATTCAGGACACGAAGCCCGGAAAAGGCGTGTCAAGTCCAAATTCTGTAGTGTCGTCTCCAAGATCAAATGCGGATTCTATTATAACATTCGGTGGATCAGTAGATAGCAACAGTTTGGAGGCACCCGAAAAGGATCCTCTGGCCGAATCAGATCAAGAGGAAGTTCCTCCGAAGCCGATTAATTTGCAGACATTTTCATTTGACTACAATGATTCATCGACACCGCCTCCCATTCCGGTCATTCCTTCTACAAGACTGTTGAGGAAAAGAGATAGAGAAGTGAGCCCTTCGCCAAAGTCTTTGCCGGAAAATGAAGGAAAGCGAAGAAAAGTTAAGGTGAGTTTGATAAAGATAATTTGTGACAGTTGACTACAAATAGAAGTTGTCTGGAAGAAGTTCTGTAATTTTTATAAAGTGGAACAGCATTTTCTTAAAAAGCATTCGACTATGTTGATACAAAATATTGCTTCACAAACCTGAAATCTATGGATTTAGAGGAAACATCTTGTTGTGGTTTGAGTCATATCTATCAGATCCCGTTCAAGTAGTGAGTTTCAAAAGTTCATCTTCAGTTAAAATGAACATTAAATGTGGAGTACCTCAGGGATCTGTCCTCGGCCCTTTGCTGTTTTTATTATATATAAATTATATATATATATATATATATATATATATATATATATATATATATATATATATATATATATATATATATATATATACCGGGTGTCCCACATTTTATGTGACAGGCAATATCTGGTTTGTTGAAGGGGATACACAAAAATGTTTCATACAAAAGTTTTAGGAGTTCATGAGAGCTATATTTTGATATAATTTTTAAATATACAGGGTGTTTGGTGTAGGTGCTACAGACCAAAATTCCATTTTTTAAAATAGAACGCCCTGTATATCATTACATATTCAGATGCTACGTTAAATTCTGATATCATTTCATGTTTGGTTTTTGAAATTCGGTTACGGCGTTGTTGAGTTATTGCACTTTTCCTTAAATATAAAGTTTCAAAAAAACGTATTTACTCGTACACGAATCCAGTCTATATCTTTTATTAAATTGAACTAGACTACTACTGAATACAAACCATTATTCTCACCTCTACGATACGATATCGATATCAGTTGAATATAATATTGAAATTCTTGAGAATGTGACTAACTTGAGGGTGAATTGCTTTATATTGCACAATTTCATCAAGTAGCTTATGCTTGTTGATGCCATAGTAACAAATGTTGTTGAATTGTATCTACTTGTCAGTTCAATTCAGTGATTCTTTGCAAAACAGTAACTGTGTTCTTTGTGCGAAAACTCCAGTATGCCTTTCACATTTAGTCCAAGTGATTGCATTGATATGTTATTAATTTTTGGGGAATGTCAGAAAAACTGCCGTCAAGCACAACGTCTATACCAAGAACGTTTTCCAGACAGATCCATTCCGTCACGAATGACTTTTTCAAGAGTTGTAGAAAAATTGCGAACTGGGTCATTTCCTTCTACTATAAAGCATCGTCATCATACGAGATCTGTTAGAACTGAAGATTTAGAGATCAATGTGTTGGCTTATATTATTATTCATCCACATGTTTCTATCCGTACTCTTGCAGAAGAAGTCGGTGTGAGTAAATCTAATGTACAGAGAATTCTGAAAGAAAATAAATACCACCCATTCAAAATTCAGTTGTTACAAGGTTTGAAACCCACGGACTTTGAACGACGACTTGAATTCATTGCTTGTATTCAGGTAATATTACATGAAAGTCCTAACATATTCAGTCAAATTTTGTGGAGCGATGAATCGCGATTCCACAATAATGGAGTTGTGAATCGACATAACAGTCACTATTGGTCTCAAGAAAATCCCCACTGGGTCCGCGAAAGTAATTTTCAAACTACTTGGGGTATTAATGTATGTTGTGGATTGTTCAATGGCCGCATCATAGGACCTTACTTTTTCAATGAAAATCTCAATGGATTACGATATTTACATTTTCTAGAAAATGATTTGATCCAGTTGATGGAAGATATTCCCATAGCAGAACGACAAGGAATTTGGTGGCAACAAGATGGTGCTCCTCCTCACAATTCGCAGGTTGTTACTGAATATGTGGATAGAACGTACCCAAATAGATGGATTGGTAATAAGGGTCCAATTCGGTGGCCGGCTCGTTCCCCAGATTTATCACCGCTTGATTTTTTCCTATGGGGTTATTTAAAAGATATTGTTTTCACTACTCCCCCTTTGAATGTGGATGATCTGAAAATGAAAATTCGACTAGCGTGCAGTGATATTACGCCTGATATTATAAGAGCGACTTGTACGAGAGAAGTGATTCGACGTTTCGAAGCCTGTATAATATCTAATGGGCATCACTTTGAACAATTTTTATGACTTATTTCTAGGTACCTACCATTCTTATGAAATGATTTATCAAGTTATATTATTTACATTGTTATTAATTAATGATTTGTTTTCGAATACACCTCTTTCAATTTCGCAATTGTTTCATATTCAAAATGATTCCTGACTGAATTCCACAACTCAAAATTGAAACCATTACTTCGAACACCCAAAATTTTGACTAATTTTCATGTGATCTGATGCAGAGAGAATAATTGTATGAGATATTTTTAAAAATAATAGTTGTTCTCAAGACTTTACATTTTAAGAAATAACTCAACAACGCCGTAACCGAATTTCAAAAACCAAACATGAAATGATATCAGAATTTAACGTAGCATCTGAATATGTAATGATATACAGGGCGTTCTATTTTAAAAAATGGAATTTTGGTCTGTAGCACCTACACCAAACACCCTGTATATTTAAAAATTATATCAAAATATAGCTCTCATGAACTCCTAAAACTTTTGTATGAAACATTTTTGTGTATCTCCTTCAACAAACCAGATATTGCCTGTCACATAAAATGTGACAGGCAATATATTATATTATTATATATATTATATATATATATATATATATATATATATAATATATATATTATATATATATTATATATATATATATATAATATATGTATATATATATATATATATATTCTGTAGGAATAGCTGGCTATTCTGTAGGATCTCGACGGGGAAAAGTGGTATCTAAATAGTTTCTTACTTGTCTGTGGTGGTGCTCCATCTTGTTGGAATACAACATCCATATCGAATTTATTTGGATTCGCTTCGAGGATTTCAGTGATGGGAGGGCCAACAGTAGTTTCCAGCATATTTGAATACAGTTCCTCTGTTAAATTTTGATCTATAAATAGAGGTCCTACAATATGGTTTCCCAATATTGCTATTTAATTTTTTCTTAATATTGGGTATGTGTTTCCCGGAAAACGTGACAGTTGGTGTCACTCCAATAACGGCAATTTTGTCTGTGAACAATGCCGTTTGAAAAAAATGTATATTTGTCACTAAAACAAATATTGTGGAGATAAGTAGGATGCCTTGCAATGGTTTCCGTCATGATTTCGCAGAATTCTGTTCTTCGATCAGGGTCATCTTCAGTTGATTGGTGTACCGTTTTAATTTTATATGAATGATACATATTCCTCTTCAAAAGTCTCCACACAGAAGAAGGAGACACTTCACAAATATTCGCGACGGAATAAGTAGACTGTTCAGGATTTACTACTATCTCACTTACTATCCCACTACTATCTCACTTATTACTATTTGCACTTGCGGTTTTTTCGGAATGGACGGATGATCGGAGGGGTTTTTGCTATGTACACTACCGGTAGTTGTGAATTTGTATATAATAATAATAATATTTATTTATCCTTTGAGACGTTAACAACGTATAGGACATGTCAGTACAACACGTTAAAATAGTATAAAGAAAATAAACATACATAAAGATAAAATATCTCAGTAGTTTTAAAGTATAAAAATGTAGAAAATATAAAGAAAAAATAAACAAGATTAGTCAAAATTGGATGTATAATAAAATAATAAAATCTGGATAAAAGTCTGGACCGCAATCAGCTAAAGTCGTCTAAAAGGAATTCATTGACACTGTAATAAGCAAATTTTTAACTTCTCTTTTAAATGACATCAAACTCATGGTTTTAAAGTGATCAGGTAGCTGATTGATTAATTTTATTCCCATATATTTGGGTGACTGTTCAAATTTAGAGGATCTGTGTCTAGGAATACTTAACAAATTTCCATTTCTGGTTGAGTAACTGTGGTAAGAAGAATTTGTGTTATATTTTGTTGAATTATCGTGGATGTATAGTAAGTATTTAAATATGTAAATACAAGGGAATGGCAAGATTTGATATGATATGAAGTGCTGTTTGCGCGATTCTCTCCATGGGATATCAAATAATTTTCTGATAATTTTTTTTTGGAAGATAAAAACCGTATCTTTGTTGGTGGCATAGCCCCAAAGAACCACATTGTAGCTCAAATGGCTGTAGACCAAGCTACAATATACGTCCTGCAAGGTATGCAAGGGCATAAAATGTTTTATTCTGGAGAGAGCATAGTACGCTTGATTAACTTTTTTACAAGTGACTGTAATGTGTTCAGACCATCTTAAGCAATCATCCACATAGACTCCTAGAAATTTTGTAAAATTCGTTGATACCAATTCCACCCCTCTAATATCAAAGACAGTAGGATGTTTATCGAGACCGATGGAAGAACTAAAATGGATACATTTTGTTTTTTTTTTTCAAGTTAACAATCAGATTGTTTAACTTGCACCAATCTAAGAAGTGTGTTATAAACCTTTCCGTTGATGACTTTAATTCCTCTAGGCTGTGTGCTGAGACCGCAAACGAGGTATCGTCAGCAAAGAGAGTGAGACTATTGTTGTTGATGTTGAAGTATTTGGGTAAATCATTGACGAATAATAAAAAGATAAGCGGTCCCAGGACAAAGCCTTGAGGAACTCCTGAACTGATTGGTTGAGGATCAGATAGTGTATCTTTTATTTTTACCAACATTGTACGGTCTGAAAGAAAATGTTTGAGCTATTGCAAAAATACACCCCTAAATCCTAGATTAAAAAGTTTGATTTCAATAAAGTTATAAAACAGTCAAATGCACGTGAGAGGTCAAAAAATATTCCTGCCAGGGAGGTTATAGATGAGTTCAGCAAAACTATAAGTTCCCTCAACTATTCTCTACAGATAGGACGATTCGGAAAACGTTCAATGAAAAATCCTTTCGGTCTCGTGAAAGTTACGCGTCGCACCGTAAATAAAACTCGCTTCAATTTTTTCTTCCAATGGACAAGAATTGACCATTTTGGAGATTGTTGACGTGGTAACTTTCTACTAGTAAAACCGAAAACTAAATGAGAATAATAATAATAATAAACTGAACAATGATGTTCATTGTCGTACTGACTTTTTTTGACGTTTTTATAAACAAAAAATAAATTAACAAACCTTATCGGGTCGTTGGAATTGCCATATGGCAGATAAAAAGGAATATTTCTAGAAATATCGATAATAATGTGTTTGTCTTCAGGAAATTATTAATAATCCAGTCATTTAAGCTTAAATTAGGTAAGAATCTGTAAGTCTGTAAAGTCTGTATATTGACACCCTAAAAGTTGTCTCAAAACCTACATATGGTAGGGTGTAAGCAACTATTAAATTTCAAGGTCAAAGGTCACAAAAATCAGTTTTTTGCGCTTTTTTTTGGAAATATCTCATTTCCTATGGGTTTTTGCTATTTGTATTTATTATCAATATTGTAGAATACGAAATTCTCTACCAATTTTGTTTAAAAAAATTTTGTATACGGTGAACCGTTTTTGAGATAGAGGGCGGAGAGCGCGCGGTCACAGCATCACTTCAGGTCAACCGGTGCCTCCGGTCGAAAACGCGCCATATATAGTTGATGAACTATCGATAAATTAATGATTATAAATATTTGTCAATTTTTATTAACTATTATATTATATTTTATCATTTTCTTCATGTATTAAATCTATATCTATTCAATAATACTGATAACCGTTTACTAAAACGTTCATTATTGATGGCGGATTTCTTTTTCATCATGTTGTATGGAGCAGAGAAGATACTTTTTGTATTATTTTTGATAAATACATGAATTATTTACAAAGGCATTACAGTACCAAAATAATTGTTGTATTTGACGGATATTCAGACTACAGTAAGAACGTAAAAGCTATGGAGCAGCAGAGAAGACCTGCTGCACTTTCAAAAACGTATGAAGTTTGTTTCGATGAAACAATGGTTGTACCAGTTACTCAAGAAAAATTCTTATCAAATCGAAATAACAAAGATAAGTTCATTAATATGTTAATTGAAAAATTACAAGTTGCAAATATTACTACTAAACAAGCCAGAGATGATGCGGATGTTCTTATTGTTGAAACTGCAATTGAAGAATCAAAGTCTAAAAAAAAAACTGCAGTTATAATAGGACAAGATATTGATTTACTTGTCATTTTAATTGGGCGTACACTGTCTTACGAACAAGAAATTTTCTTTAAAAAAGTTGGGAAAGGTAATGTAAAAACGGAGATATACTCGACTGAAAGTTTTGATAATTATCCTCATTCTAAAAAACATATTTTATTTCTGCACGCATTAAGTGGCTGTGACACAACTTCTGCGCTTTTTAAAAAGGGAAAAAATCATTTTTAAAAGTTTTTGAGAAACTAACAAATTTGGATGAACTAGCTGCAGCATTTGAGGAAGAAAATTGTTCAGCCCAGAGATTATTAGAGAGTGGAACTCAAACCTTATTGGCAGTCTATAATGCTCCGAAATCTGTGAAAAGTCTCGATCATCTTCGTTATATGCATTACGTCAAGTCTACAAAATTTAATAAACCTGTGCAGCTTTCAAATATTCCACCAACAAGTGCAGCTGCTCATCAACATTTCAACCGTGTATATTATCAAGTTCAAACTTGGTTAGGACATGATTTGGAACCCCAGGTATGGGGTTGGGCAATGCGAAACGATTTTCTGGAGCCTATCATGACAATTTTGCCACCTTCTCCAGAAGATTTGCTAAATACAATTTTCTGCAACTGCAAGAGTGGTTGTGGTTCGCGATGCGGATGCAGGAAAGCGGGCTTGCAATGCTCTTTAGCTTGTGGCCAATGTAATGGGCAAGCTTGTCTCAATGCTCTACTACCATATCAGAGCGACATTAACGAAAATGGAACCTTTGACCCCGAAATAATGGAAGAACTTGAGACAAATGTCGTTGAAGACGATAATTAAGACCAGTTTGAAATTTACCAGCAGCCAGAAGACGACGATGAAGAGGAAGAAGATGATTAAAATTATAAATTGTAGTTTTTGTACCCTTTATTCCATTTCTTTACTTTCAATAAAAATAAATGTATTCAATGATATTTTTTAATAAAAAGATTAATTCATAATTTACTTGTTTTTTTTTTCATCATGTAAGAAGTTATAAATATCAATTAGGTTAAAATTCAAATATAATTCCTATATTTTCATTAACAATTCTGCAATTACATGGGCAGGTAAGTGTTGTTAATTAAATTAATACTGAATAAAAAGTGGATAAGTTAGGAAAAAAATTATAAAATATAATATGATAGTTAATAAAAATTGACAAATATTTATAATCATTGATTTATCGATAGTTCATCAACTATATATGGCGCGTTTTCGACCGGAGGCACCGGTTGACCTTAAGTGATGCTGTGACCGCGTGCTCTCCGCCCTCTATCTCGAAAACTGTTCACCGTATAAAAATTTTTTTTAAACAAAATTTGTAGAGAATTTTGTATTCTACAATATTGATAATAAATACAAATAGCAAAAAACCCATAGGAAATGAGATATTTCCAAAAAAAGCGCAAAAAACCGATTTTTGTGACCTTTGACCTTGAAATTTAATAGTTGCTTATACCCTACCATATGTAGGTTTTGAGACAACTTTTAGGGTGTCAATATACAAGTATTTACAGACTTACAGCTGGATATCTCGAATTCTGAGGTGAACTTACTATAATGACTGGACTATAAATGTTTCACCATTTTGTAGTAGGTGACGATATTGACTTCATATTCTAGGGTTGTGAAGTATTCGTCAAGAGCTTCAAAATGATACAAGACCCCCCTTTCCATTTAATTGTTTTCCCCAGATAGCGCCCAGCCCCCGTCTTGAAAGTTTCATTTGATAATTTCAATACAAAATAAAGTATTCATGCTTTAATTTCATTATACCAAATTTCAATTTTTTTTAATTGACCCGTTCAAAAAATAAAAGGGGGGAACATAAGAAATGCACTGTACATAAGTTTCAGTTCTGATTTAGCTTTTTTTTGGTGCTCTGTTCTTACTTAGTAATGTTTTTTTTATTATTGTTTTTTCCCTGCTATAAGCATTGTATGGTTCTTGGGAAAATAAATCGTTATTATTTTTCTGTACAAAGTTGTAGTGAAGCTCAAATTTTTTTCCCAAAAATATCTTATATTTTCATTGTACATGATTTTTAGAAACCACTTTTATAATATCTCTAATTTTTTTCATATAAGTTTGATCAATTCTGCCCCATCAAAATTCAATAACTCCATAATTTTGCACTACATATCTAACATTTATAATGACTTTTTTGGCTCACATTGAATTAATTCATATTAAAATACTATCGTTTATAAATTTCATTTTATTAATTTTTTTCAGAACAATATCAACAGTTGTCATTATCTTTATTTATCAACTAACCCAAAACCCAATCAAACACAAGAGTTTACACTTAGCAGACTGTGTTAAAATAATATGCATGTACTAACTTTTTTTTTTTAATATTTATTGACATTCATTTGATATTGTACATTTGTTAATACATTTGAATGTTGTCTATTTAAAGGGAAAGCGACAGATGGATCCGAAGTTACGCAAAAGTATTGAGCAACAGAAAGAACAGCAGGTGAGCAGTAGCGATGACGATTCAGTTATCATTTTGAACGAAGACGGCGAAACGGAGAAGCCAATTTTGAGGCCGAAGAGAAAAAAAGGAGCAATCGTGAGGAAGAAGGATGCAACGAAGAACAAAATAAGCGATGATGATTCCACTAACAAAAGTTCTCCCAAATCCAAATATCCAGTTAAAATAAAGAAAAAGAACAGTGAAATTGTAAGACATCCAGAAAATAAAAACAGTAAGTCGATCCTTCTTATTATGAAGTAGTATTTTGTCGAGTATTAAATTATTTATTAAGCCTACTTGAAAACTTAATTTGAATGTAAATTAGTTCACCAGTCTTTCGAATTTGGTAAATTCACCGGTAATTAAACAAATGAAGTACACAGTGAGTTTTATCATTCGTTTATTTTAAATAGGTTTCAAGAAGTCAAAGTTTTTTCACAGTATCGTACAAAGGTCACTTTTAAAGTTTTTGTGAGAGTAAGGAAGAATTTTTTTTGGACCAAACTAAATATTTGTCTTGAGATTTGTAAAATTTTGCATGTGTTCGAACCAAATTTTGAAAGTTTTTCCACTTTGAAGTTGATATTCAAAATATGGTTTTGCAAGGCTTCAGCAGCTTGGGGTGATTTAAGAGTTGTTAGTTGTCAAAAAATAAAGGACATGAGTCAACAACGCAATGTTTTTTTCTCCCCCAAATAATCAATCGTTTCACATACTATTTTTGCGTTATGATGAATGTTTTAGGTTAGGTTAGGTTAGGTCGATGCCTGGTGCTTCTTAAATGGCATGGACTTGAATGCGCTTTCATCGATCCCGTAATAATAATAATAATTTTATTAGTCTAAAGAAACACACAGTTTTTAGACACGTCAATACAATTTCTAAAATAGGTTTGAGAGGATAAGACTCGTCAATATAGTTTCTAAAAAATGCTATGCTTGTAGATAAATTAGAGTTACAAAAAAATACAAGTTAACAAGATAAAATTCCAATCATATAAAAATTGACTAAAATGTAAAGCCATGAGCTTTACAAATTATAAATCACATATCTAACATATTATATACAGGGTGTAACTAAATAAGTGTAAAACATTTAAGGAAGTGATTCCTCATCGAAAAAAAATAGGATCTTTCATATAAAGAAATTTCATTGGAGCATCTCTTGTTAAGATACAGCCCCTTAAAGGGGGTACATAAAATTTGTATAAAAATTTTTTTCACAAGCACTAAAAAAGTTACAATATTGAAATTACCCTGACGTTTTGTACTACCAAAAAGAAACTTAGCCAGAAACTTTTTTGGTTTACCCCATGGTTATAAGGGGTGGAAAACGCAACCCCTAAAATTTATTTCCAATGTAACTTTTTGTCTTATTATTTGTTCACCATTTAAAAATTAATTTCCGATAGCCTGTTTTATTCTGAACAAAAAATGTCTCTTGGGTTTTTTGCCCAAAATAAACCAGTTCGCAGCAAAAAATTATTTCACGAACAACTACAGAGATACATCGTTATAGATGCGAAAATACGAAATTAATCTATCTAGTAGGTCGGGATTAGCGATAGTGACAATCAAATTGGTATGACGCTGTTAGTTTGTGAATTTTCGAAATTGAATTCGTACTAATTGGGTGTTGTTGTTCTGTTCTTAATTTGTTACTTTAATAATTCACTTGTTATTAAAATGGCATACACAAATGAGGAAATGGCTGATATGCATTATGTTTACGGTCTGTCGCAGGGGAATGGGTTAGAAGCTTCTAGAAGATATGCTGAAATGTATCCTCACCGTCAGCATCCTTCACATAGAATATTTGCTCGACTTCATCAACGATTACGAGAATATGTTTCATTCGACAAAAGAACACAGGATTGTGGTCGCCATCAAAAAGTACGAACACCACAGCTTGAGGAAGCAGTACTTAATTTGATTGAAGAACAACCTACTACCAGTACTAGAAAGATTGCTTTCCAGCTAAATGTTGATCATATGACGGTGTTTCAAATTTTAAAGGAACAACTCTTATACCCTTATCATCTGCAACGAGTACAGGCACTGCTACCGCGAGACTTTCCGAACCGTCTTAAATTTTGAAATTGGATGCTGGAAATGATTAGAAGAAATTGTGACTTTCTGGAGACGATAGAATTCACAGACGAATGTAGTTTTTCTTGGGACGAGATTATTAATTTTCATATTTACCACATATGGGCTGATGAAAACTCGCACGCTATTGTCGAAACTAACCATCAAGAACAGTTTTCTTTTAACGTGTGGCTCAGAGTTATTCTGGATGATTTAATTGGGCCTCATTTTCTACCTCCTCGATTAAATGGTGAGGCATACGTTCAACTTTCAAGAGAAGTGCATCCAGTACTGCTGGAGAAAGTTCCTTTGGGCGTCAGAAGGGATATGTTTTTTATGCATGATGGGGCTCCTGCCCGTTTTATTCAAGTAGCACGTCAGTATTCAACTGAAACATATGCAATTCAGTGGATAGGTCGAGAAGGACCGCAGATCTGGCCCGCTCGATCCCCGGATCTCAATCCTCTCGATTTCTCTGTTTGGAGCCATTTACAGCATTTGGTTTATCGTACTCCTGTTAGCGATGTAGAGGACTTAAGAAACCGCATTATCGATGCGTGCAGGGTAATCAGAGAGACTCCAGGAATATTTGAGCGAATACGTGGCTCAATGCGCCGACGTCTAGACGCATGCGTAATGTCTGAAAGTAGACATATTGAACATTTACTATGAATTCTACATTTTGTGTGTTTTGTTATTAATAAATTAGTTTTGTTTATTAACCTTTAATCGTTTAATGCAGGTACTAACGATAAAATAACAATAAATCCAGTTCGCATTTATGACGATGTATCTCTGTAGTTGTTATAAAATAATTTTTTGCTGCGAACTGGTTTATTTTGGGCAAAAAACCCAAGAGACATTTTTTGTTTAGAATGAAACAGGCTATCGGAAATAAATTTTTAAATGGTAAACAAATAATAAGACAAAAAGTTATATTGGAAATAAACTTTAGGGGTTGCGTTTTCAACCCCTTACAACCTTGGGGTAAACCAAATAAATTACTGGCTAAATGTCTGCAAAAGTGTCTCTTTCTTCTTGAATAACTTCGAAAAATTGATCAATTTCATATAAAGGATGTTTGATTAATATTTTCTTCAATAAGTTTTTGAATCTTCTAAATGGCAAGTTACGAAATTCGAAAGATAAGGCATTGTATAGCTTAATTCCTATCTTATCTGTTCTTTTCAACCTATTAGCTGTAGGAACAAGGTTTGATTTATTTCTTGTATCATGTTGCTGTATATCCTTGTGAGCAACTTTATTCATCAAGTTTTGCTGAACAAGAAGCAAATTTTCATAGATAATAACTGAGTATAGGGTCATTATTTCAAGTTTTGCAAATATTTGTCGACACTTTTCATCATAATTGGCAGAGATTATGCTTCTTACTGCTGATTTTTGTATGACAAATATTCTATTAGGATGTACCTTTGATACATTATTCCAATTGATTATACCATACCTAAAGACTGAATGAAAAAGTGAATGATATGTTGCAAGTGCCCTACTTTGATTTACTATTTTTTTAAATTCTTCTGATAGCAAAAACTGTCTTGCTACATTACCATTACTACATTACCACTTTTGATTACACCTTAACTGGTCATGTATTGGAGTATGTTAATCAAATAAAAGACCTTGGGGTTGTTCTTGATCCCACCGTAGCTTCAATCAACATATACCCATGGCTATCCATAAAGCCATTAAAATGCTAAGGTTTATCAAACGGCTAATCCATGAATTCACTGACGCAACTGCTATTAAAGCCCTTTATTGTTCACTGGTCCGTCCACACCTGGAGTATTGCTCTTCTGTCTGGTGTAACTTATGTAACTTGTGTAACTTATATCAAGAACATCTAAAATGTCCAACACAACTTCCTCAGATATATAGCATATAAATCAGGTGTTCGCTGCGAGTATGAGTTGCTACTCCCTGGAAAGTAGGAGAAAACAGAGATACCTGACACTACTTTTCAATATTATTAACGGCAAATGCAGTTGTGCTGAACTCCTAGAAAAAATGTATCTACATGTTCAAAACTGCTCAACTCGACAGCAACAAACTTTTTGTGTACCATTTTATCGTCCAAACCATGCATTCAATAGCTGCATTCCAAGAATCTTAAGATTAGCCAATAGTAACATTGATCTTGAGATGTTTAAAATTTGGCATTATTTTAAAACTCAGTTACATGTTTAGTTTAGGATAGTATATGTGGTATATGTTTTATTGACGCTCATTGTCTTTGATCCTTTCATACTTTAAATCAGGGGTCTCCAAACTAAGGCCCGCGGGCCAAATCCGGCCCGCGACAGCCAATGATTTACTGTCATCAATCTGGCCCGCGACAGCCAATGATTACCTAATTGTTGTTACTATTGCTGTGATAAGTTGAAGAAGAAAACACAGAATGATAATTACTCGGTTTTATTTACTTGCAAGGTAAAACTTAACCAACAGAAATGATGACAAAGAAAACTTAACTCAAGTATTTAAGTTTAAGCATATTAATAACTAACAAATAATTGAAATGAATCACAGTAAAACATAAACACTAATTGTGATTTTCCACCGACACTACTTTGGAGTTGTGGATCAATTTTACTTTTACCAATTATCAAAAGAGATTTAAGATGCTCATCGGTTAATTGAGATCTGTAAACATTCTTTGTGTACTTCATCTTGGAAAACGTTTTCTCACACAAGTAAGTAGTACCAAAAACAGAAAACAACCCACGAGCAAATTTATGCAAATTATCAAATTGTTTCAATGGAAGACTCTTATAAAATTCCAACAAAGATGAATTTTTATATTTGTTCTTAAGCATATCACTGCACCGTAAATCAATAATTTCCATTTGGACTTCCGGAGCCAGGGTTTCAATGTCAGAATCAAAAGGATTTTGAAAATGCTTAATTTCATTCGCCATGACTTCAAAATCTGAAAAACGAATATCAAAATTCATCTTCAAAGCACTCAAAGTTTCGATTGCTGAATATTTCACATGTTTCAAAATGTGTGAAACATTTTTTACGTAATTGCGATTGAAATAGTATTATTTTCTGCCTGAAGGATTTGATATTGGTGTATAAATCAGGGAGAAGCTGATTTTCTCCTTGCAATCTCAAATTCATTTCTTTAATATGATTTGTCAATTCGACATAGAAGGCTAACTTCCACATCCATTCACTATTTTCTAAATCGGCAAAAGGGCGCTGCTTCTCATTTAAAAAAATTTCGATCTCTGCTCGAAGTTCAAAAAAGCACTTAAGGACTTTTCCGCAACTAAGCCAGCGTACGGCAGTATGATATGCTGAATCATTTTCTCCAATCTGATAAATAAACTCGCGGAATTGTCGGTGGTTCAGCCCAGTGGATCTGATGAAGTTAACAACTGATATGACTGGTTTTAGAACTTCAGACATATCCAAACATTTTCCGCACAAGGACTGTTGATGAATGATACAATGTAAGACTAATGGTTTTGAACCACCATCATTTTCTACAGCCTTTGACACAAGTGCAACTACTCCTTTATTTTTATCATACATATTTTTGCCACCATCAGTTGTTATAGATTTCAAATTTCTCCATCGAAGGTTATTTTTATTAATGGCATTTTCAACTCCCTTAAAAATATCTGCCCCAGTTGTCGTGCCGTGAATACTATCGATATCAAGAAGTTCTTCATACACTTCATAGCTTTTATCTACTCCACAAATAAAAATCAACACCTGAGCAGTATCTGACACATCCGTTGAGTCATCCAATGTTAGAGAAAACCACTCATGATGTCCATTTTTGTCAGACAGTTGAGATGATATATTTTCTGCGATGTCTTGCACCCTCCGAGCCACGGTGTTTGCTGACAAACTGACACTTTTAAATAAATTTACCTTTTCGGGGCATATTTCTTTGGCTACTGCAATCAAGCATTCTTTTATCATTTATCCATCGGTGAATGATTTGCCACGTTTTCCGATTTCAAGAGCCACACGAAAGCTGGCGCGAGTTGCAGACTCTTGTTCAGTATTCGCTTTGGTAAACAAAGATTGCGGCGATTTGAGTCCGCGTTTCAAAGCTTCAAATTTTTCCTTCCGCAAACTTCCTGTATACTTGAGTAACTTTTAAGATGTTTCAATTCATAGTGTCGTTTAATGTTCCAGTCTTTGAGAACAGCTATGGTTTCATTACAAATTAAACATAGCACCTTATTACTGGACTCAATCACAAAATACTAAAAGTTCCATTTTTCTTGGAACGTTCTGCACTGTCGATTTTTCGCTTCTTTTCCATACTAACAAATCAGACATAAAAACAATAAGTCAAATTAAAATAGTTTCATTGACGGGTGTTACTTTATTTCACAATAGACAGTTTCGCTTCCTTCGCCTTTCTTACGCAGACTAACTCGCAGTTGCGCCGCGGGCCTTTTTATATGCAATTATTACTGCCATCTCGAGGTGATCGGAATACACTAGCTAGAACCAGAACTTTCTCGAACCAACGCAGTAATTCCAAATATTTAATTACGCCTAATGCCACCTAGCGGGTAGCTAAAAAAGATAGTACCTAGTACCACTACTCGCCACTAGATGTCGTTAAGTGTCGCAATACACAATAATAATTGAAATGCAAAAAAAGCGTAAGTTTGCTTAGGTCACGCACTTTGCGACTATCCTAGTCTAGAAATATCGTTAAGGACAGAAATTGGCCCTTGGAACAAACTGAAAAAATCATTATGACCCGAAGGCTTCAAAGTTTGGAGACCCCTGCTTTAAATTAACCCCTTTTGATAGATAGACATATACTTTATTGTCCAAGAAAATACAACCTTATTGACAAAGCTTGTTAAAAAAAATATGGTATGTATAGCACTTCAAAGAATAAAAGAAAAGAAAGAATTCAAAAACACAAATATTCATAAAATATAACAATAAAAAATAAAATTCAACAAAGATGTAGACAAAATAGTTTGTATAGTCCCTTTCAAAAAATGTAAATAACAAATATGCACAATTTGAACATAAGTTCACATGTCATGGCAATAAAATAAGATATATCTCAGTATAAAATATAATTTAAAGTATAGGTGTCAATTTAAACAACAAAAAAACACCTAAATTAAATCACAGCAAAGTTCCATTGTAATATTCATCAAGATTGTAGTACGCTTTTGTTGCAATGTAATTTATATGTTCCGGAGTTCCAAACATATTATGTTTTTTGAAAATCAGGCAAACAGTTTTCAGTATGAAAATACAAGTAACAGTGTGAATTTTTTCTCTCAAAAATAATGGTCTGCATGACTCACGCACTCCCACTTTGCATAAGTATCTAACCGCTCGCTTTTGCAAAACAAACACTGAATGAAAAAGTTGTTGACTGCAGAATCCCCAGAAGACAACACCATATCTCAGGTGAGACTCAATCAGGGAAAGATATACCATTTTTGTTATGGATGAACTCAGTTCATTTGAAACTATTCGAAGTGCATAACATCCTGATGGCAATTTTTTATTCAAAGCTGAAAGACGTTGATCAAATTTTGATTTGTTATCCATGAAGATTCCCAGGAATTTGGAATGGTTTTTATTCTTAACAGTAACAACCATTAGCCACTAAATGATATTTCAAATATACCCTTTCTGCAGTATTATGTAATTTTTAAACAATAATTAGCCACTAAATGATATTTCAAATGTAGCCCTCTCGAATAAACTGATATTGTTACCAAAATTGAAATAATTTGTTCATAGCTTGACATAAATAAATCACCGATTTCATAATGATTGATATCATAGCTAATATTAATTAATATTTCCAGAACGACTACTAGCAGGATTGGATGTGACTGAGATACAGTTGAACAGTGTAAGGCAATCAAGACGATTAGCACAAATAAAGATCAAAGAACAGGCAGAACATAAAAAACCGGAAACAAAACCGAAAGAAGAAAAGAAGGAAAAGAAAAAAGAAAAGGTATTTAATTAGAACACTATATTTTTTATTCATGATGTGATTTTTCCTCAAGAAGTAGATAACTAGCAGTTTGAAAGTTATAACAAAAATAGTTTCAAAAAATTTATTATTTTTAACACGTTTTTATAGCTTCACCTCTTTGTATGTATGTATATTGGTTTGTTTGTAACTCTCAACCACGGGATCTGTATTTGACAGAATTATCGACATTATTGCTTGATCTATTCGCGGGCAGATGGCGCTCTACGCAACCCCCTTGATATTTCTTGATCTATTCGCGGGCAGATGGCGCTGTATGTAACTATCAATTACTGCTCGATCTATTCGCGGGCAGATGGCGCTGTACATAACCTTGATATATCGACATTATTGCTTGATCTATCCGCGGGCAAATGGCGCTGTACGTGACGTGACCTCCTTGATATAATTCGAACTCACTTTACATGTATTTCTTCATTTGACTGCGACTGCTGCCTTATTTGTAACCCTTCTTTGCGTGCCTGCTGCCTTCTTTGGGATTTGTAGCTGATTTTCTGGCCTCCTCTCCGGAATCGGAAAATATTAATGGTCATTATTCTAAACAAAATACGGCTGATTAATCCCAAAGTTTAGATAAAATAAATATAGTGTAAGAAGACTGAAACATACGAAACAAAAAAATGAAAAATAAATATAATTCAAAAAACTAAAAAACACGTTTTTAAGGAACGTCGAACTAGAAAGATTTTTTTTTAAATAATAATAATAATAATATTTATTCATCCTCAAAGACGTTGACAAACGTATAGGATAGGTCAGTATTAAGCAGATAAAAATCACATCAAACGATAAAATTGTAGATCAGTAGATAAAAATAATACAATAAAAATTTATACGTTTAAAACAATAACGAACTAAAAATACTATTATTATTGTGAAAAAAGCGTGGATGCTTTGTGCCATATTTTTTGTATATCAAGCGCCTGTCGCTTTTTTGTTCAAATGGAAATCCTCCATTTTTATGATTCAATTTTATTACGTAAATGAAATGAGTAAAACACTTTTGTCTAAATATCACTGGTAGATTTTATTTATACGACCGGTTTCGGGTTTGACCCCAAAAAATACTTGATAATGGGGTCAAACCCGAAACCGGTCATATAAATAAAAACTACCAGTGGTATTCAGACAAAAGTGTTTTTATTCATTTCATTTAAGCCATTTATTATTATTATTATATTTATTAAAGTGGAACTTCTTTAATATGAACTTCAAAAACGAAATTTCAGAGTGGAATTATTTTGATACAAATTCATAGATTTTCTGGCTCCTAATGCTGACGCATTAAAACGGACATAACTTTTGAAACAACCTAATAATAACATTGAAATATTATAATATAATTCTGATTTTTCAACTGAATAAAGATTTTATTCATTGAAGTTTAAGAAGTGAGATAAGAAAAAAAAAAACATACTTTAAGTTGATATTCTTCTTTTGTAGGTCACAAAAAAATCCAAGAAAGACATCATAGTTTTATCTTCTGAAACAGAACAAGATCCCGATGAAACTAAGAAAAAGAGAAAAAAGATGAAAGCACCCAATAAAATATTTGACGAATTCCGACCCTGGAAATCAAGTAGTGAATCCAGTGAGGAAGACGGAGAAGAAGTGGAAGATGAAGAGGAAGTTATAGAAGAAGAGCCACCATTGGAATTCAAGTCGGATCACGAATTCTCGCCAGAAAGTGATTTGAACTCGGCTGATGAATATCAACCGCCAAAAAGAGCAAGGACGGCTAGAAAAAAATATGATGAAGGTGAGATTTTTTCACTAATGTTATTCATTTTCGTCTCCCACATGCCAAGTATCGATTTTCGAGAATTGATACAGCGAGGCATTGAATTGTTCATAGGATGGGTCTTACAATTCAATCCCAACCAAAACATTATTCAAAAATATACTCTTATGCTTTCTACTTCTCCAAAAAAGAAATGAACTACCTACACAGTAGGTCGAATGGACTGACGCCTATCAGAAAACAACTACTCTACTGGCTAATACCACGAACGGCGTTGGATTATATCCGACAGGCGTCAGTGCAGGAATCTTCACAGAAAATTTCCTGCATATGCAATTGGTAATACAACTGAAAGAGTCGACCTTGCCAATTGCATGTGCAGGAAATTTTCTGTGAAGATTCCTGCACTGACGCATGTCTGATATAATCCAAGGCCGTTCGTGGTATTAGCCAGTGGAGTAGTTGTTTTCTGATAGGCGTCAGTCCATTCAACCTACTGTCTAGGTATATCCGAGACAGGCTTGAACATTTAAAGTTCATTTCTTTGGATTTGTTTACTGCCTGTCTTCAAGCACAGCCCACTGACTAATAAGAAAGTTTTTCTTCCTTATTCAGAGGAATCGGGCAAATTTCGGATATGCAGTTGGTTAGTATCGCGTCCTGTAGATGGAGTGACATTTTTTATGTTCGCTCCAACTTAAGACGAGGAATGAAATACTCTGAAAGAATTTCTATTTTCAATTATAATGATAAAGCTAATGAACATTAGCGAAAGCTCGGGCAGCTAAAAAGAGTAATATTTATTCTAATCAGACCGAATCCCCAAAAAACTACTATTCTACACCCTGTATATTATTGATCCATAAGAAGCGCCAACGAAACCTCTACAAATTTCATTAAGTATTCCCTATGGCTAAGTTCAATAGTTTTTCTTAAATGAGCATTTCTTTCGAAAAATGGTCATTTTTTCAAAGCGAAATCCATTTGACGACTGATAAAAATATACGAAAGATATCTTGTTTCAATTTTGTACATTAGAAGGTGTCCAAACAAATATTTTTTAACGAAATAAATGTATGTACCTATCACTTTTTGCTAAATGGAAAATTATTTTTTCATTGGATGCAGAATTTCACTCATAAATCGTGCAATATCAAACCAAACAAGTTAAAAGAAAGAAACATTATAAATAACTATTTTTTTCATGTTATTATATTCATTCAGAGCTTGAGTTCTAGATATTCAAATTTGTCAACTGGCAAATTACAAAACTACAAAAGGGAGAGTTTAATTAAGGTTGATAATGAAACTTTTATAAAATATGTTCAACATGTCTTCCATTTTCTTGAATGCAGAGCTGAAGTCTATGTTTGAAAGACTGTTCTACCCTCCGCAAGACAGTAATGCTGCGAAAAGCATTCGTTATTCTAAGTCGCATATTTTCGGGAGAAGTTGGTGGCTCAACGTAAACCATATTTTTTATGTATCCCCATAAGAAAAAAACTAGTTTCGTCAAATCTGGTGATCTAGCGGGCCACCGTACAGGCCCATTCCGTCCTATCCATTTATTGGGAAATACTTCATTTAGATGATCTCTCACTTCTGCCGAATAGTGAGCAGGTGCACCATCATGTTGTAACCACATTCTATTGCGGAGGTCAAGAGGAATATCATCTAACAAACCTGGTAAATCATTTCGTAAGAAATTGAGATACATTGCACCATTCATATGTCCCTCAAAAAAGTATGGACCAATTACATATTCTCCAATGATGCCTCCCCAGACATTTATCGACCACCTATGTTGATAATCCACCTGTCTCAATAAGTGAGGATTTTCTGTCGCATAATAATGGTAATTATGTCGATTTACAAATCCATTTTTATGGAATATCGATTCATCCGACCATAAAATATTATTGAAAAAATATTCGTTTCGACGAATTTTGTTCATGGCCCAATTGCAAAATCTCACTCTTTTCTCGAAATCAGCATACAGTAGTTCTTGATGTAACTGAACGTGGTATGGATGCAAGCGATGTTTCTTCAATACTCGTTGCACTGATCTCTCACTTATATCCACTATTTCCCCAATTTGTCGTTGACTCCTACTAGGATCTTCTTCAACAGCAAGAAGAACTTGCAATTCATTATCTTCATTAGTAGCTGGCTTGATGCGCTCATGTTTGGAATAATTAATAGATCCAGTTTCAACGAATCGTCCCAAGACCTTTCGGAAAGATCTTTCATCTGGATGCCTTCTATCTGGATACCGTTGAGAATAAATTCTACTTGCCAATAAACAATTCCTGTCTGATTCACCTAATATGAAAATCATATCAATCAAATCACTTTTTGATAACAACATTCTGATGAAATTATACCGACAGTTCAACTTCACGATTGACTAAAAATTTCAATATTCATTTGCAGCCAAATATTTTGTTCTGTCATTTGCCAGACTACTTGATTTCCAATAAATATTTCATTCGCTGAAAGGTTGTTTTAGACCGAAAGAATATGGCACAAATTCCGAGATTTTTGAAATTATTGTAACTATTCAAGAACGTCCATTTTGTGGTGTAATTCGCAACTTGTTTATCTAGCAACAGGTAATTTTAGGAATGGGCGATATTTTAAGGAAAGGGTATTTTTTGTATATTCTTATCAGTCGTCAAATGGATTTCGCTTTGAAAAAATGACCATTTTTCGAAAGAAATGCTCATTTAAGAAAAACTATTGAACTTAGCCATAGGGAATACTTAATGAAATTTGTAGAGGTTTCGTTGGCGCTTCTTATGGATCAATAATATACAGGGTGTTCCATTTAATATAAGGAAGATTTTGCAAATTTTCATTTACAATATTTGGCAAGCAGTTTTTCATACCCTGTATATCACAGGTCGATTTCAGATATATCGTTTGAGAGAGTTACCAATGTAGAATATTCGACCAAAAAAAAATTTCAACTGGACTTGGCACCACTTTATAATTTCAAATATTCTGAGTGATGAATATTGGAAAAAAAAACCTGTCATGCTAGATATCTCGAAAACCATCAATATTTTCGAAGTGCAGATATACATAAAGTTTATTTTATTTTCTATGAAGAAACCGAAAAAGCGATAAAAAATATAGGTTGCCATTTAAAAAGACACAGTTGGGATCCGCCCAGAAAAAATCGAACACCCTGTGTGACCGCCAATATTTTTATTTTGTCGAGCTCGAGCAATAAGGTAATATTACAGAAAATTAGATTCCTATCTGCTTCCTATATAGAGATATGGAACACCGCGCCACTGTTGCAGGACCCTGTATATATATATATATATATATATATATATATATAAATAAATAGATAAGTACTTTTTGATCGTTCCCATATTGATTTCAATTAAAGAGCCACCGGTAGACAGCTGTTTCAGCCTATTGGGCATATATATATATATATATATATATATATATATATATATATATATATATATATATATATATATATATATATATATATATATATATATATATATATATATATATATAAATAAATAGATAAGTACTTTTTGATCGTTCCCATATTGATTTCAATTAAAGAGCCACCGGTAGACAGCTGTTTCAGCCTATTGGGCATATATATATATATATATATATATATATATATATATATATATATATATATATATATATATTTTTGATTGATGCAACTAATTTTCCTTTTTTTTGAGTATTTCAATATTAAATTCTACAAAAAGGATTTGAAGCTTTATATCTTCTATAAATTATCTGCGAGCGCTTTCGACAGTTGGTAGTACTGTCAGCTTCTAGGCACCCTTCAAACTAAACTGGTCATCCCGTTGTCTGCCTCTTTATACGGTCAGAGCGTCTTAACTCAGGTTGTTTCTGGCTGTTGGCCTCATCAGCGTGGTGCAGCCAAGTGTAAATGGGCAACACTTGTTTGCCGAAATCAGCTGGTTTTTTTAAGCTAATCTGAAATGTCATTGGAAAACGAATCCACATGTTTCTAGAAATGATATAAAATCTAGAAAGGTTAATGCAGTCAAAAAACCAAAAAATCTTATACATGTTCAACCTTCTCCGTCAATTTATATGTTCAATTTATTGTTTTCAACTCATTTTTACTGCTTTGAAGAAGCTTCCCATTAGAAGCGAAAGCTTGGCAAAGTAGAACAGAGATTTGATTTTTGATTTTTTAACTGAGAGTCCCCGTTAATCCATTTTGCTGTACATTTCTCCAGTCGCTAAGATTATCCACTATATATATATATATATATATATATATATATATATATATATATATATATATATATATATATATATATATATAAATTGAAAAACTACAGAGTCATTGGCGTTCTTTTTTTTTCTTATTATTGTTATTAGCTGGGGTGTCCACTGAGACGCCACTGCACCTGATATTTAAATCTAGCTCAGGCTAAGGATATTTATGATATTTTATAATTATCGCTTTTTTTATACTTCAACGTACCATAGTTAGGTAACACTCTATATATCAACTGAAAAGCAGAAGAGACCTTGTGAAAAACACGCTGAAATAACGAAAATCACAGACATGAAATAATTAACAGAGTGAACACAAAACAGATGTGATTATACACGATACACGTTAATGATCTATCGTATGTGAAAATATTTCATATTTACTTCATGTCAAGACTTTAACTGTTTACAGATTCCAAAGAAAACGAAAAAGAAGAGGAAGATTTTCCGTGTCAGAAATGTGCCAAATCTGATAACCCGGAAGTGATATTGCTCTGTGATAAATGTGACAATGGTTGGCATTGTTCCTGTTTGCATCCACCTCTGCTCAGCATTCCAGAGGGTGAATGGTTTTGTCCACCCTGTCAACACGTGAGTATGTGGTTTTGTCTAATTAGGTTATATCAGATGGTTATAATTTTCATATTCAACTTTTTAGTTATTTAATTACGTAGTTTTGTACCTTTACATCTGAAGTATACGACTATCAAACAAGAGCAAGAGATCATCTTACTTCTGCAGAGACACAAGGATAAGCCTCTGGTAAAATGCGGTCTACAAGATTCCCTAGCATCTAATTTGTAAATCAAACGCAATACTCTCATTTGGCCAACAAAAATTTTATTTATAGATGTGGAGCAACCCCATACAGCGATATTGTATGAGATGTGAGAATAAATTACGGCATAATAAACATTCAAAAGCTGATCAATACTGAGTGTGGATGAAAGTTGCCGTATAACATAATAACCACAGTTCACTTTCTTTCTGACCTGACTCACAGCTGACTCTCAATTCATGTTACTATCAACAAAGGTACCAAGGAATTTAGTATTGTCTGAGGAAATCACATCACGGCTACTTACTCTGACTCGAAAATCGGTAATTTTCCTGACCGTTCTAGAGTAGAACTGCATTAAAACAATCTTACTGGGGTTTGCAACCAAGGAGTGTTTGCGTCACCAATCTGTAAATGCGACAGACAGCTCATTGAGTTTAACTTGGAGTTCCTCCAGGCTTTCACCATCTGCAAAAGTGTTGTGTTGTCTGCAAATAAAATTATTCGGTTAGTATTCACATGTTTTGGCATATCATTGATGAAAAGTAGGAACATCAGAGGTTCTAAAATGGATACCTGAGGGACTCCATATTCATTACTGTATGATTGTGATTGGCAGTCATCATATTTACGCACATCTTATTTTTGCTTAATATAATTGTTATTTTCAGCTACTCATTTTCAATTGGTGAAATTCATCCATATCGAATTCATTAGGATTAGCTTCGACAATTTCAGTGATGAGAGGGTCAACAGTAGTTTCCAGCAAATTCGAATACAGTTCCCCTGTTAAATTTTGATCGATAAATAGAGGTCCTACAATATACCCAATGTTTCTGCCCAAACGTTAATTTTATCTGGATATTGGGTATGTGTTTCCTGGAAAACGTGAGGGTTGGTGTCATTCCAATAACGGCAATTTTTTCTGTGTTTGTAACTCTCAACCTCGGGATCTGTATTTGTCAGAATTATCGACATTAATGCTTGATCTATTCGCGGGCAGATGGCGCTCTACGTACCCTCCTTGATATATCCACATTATTGCTTGATCTATTCGCGGGCAGATGGAGCTGTATGTAACCTCCTTGATATAATTCGAACTCACTTTACATGTATTTTTTTTATTAACATCCGCGCCTGCTGCCTTATTTGGGCTTTGTAGTTGATTTTCAGAGACTCCCTCTCCGGAATTGGAAAATATCAATACAATTGTTTCTAAACAATTACGGCTGATTGATCCCAAAGTTTAGATAAAATAAATATAGTTTAAAAAGGCTAAAAACACGCTTTTATAGCATACGAAACTAAAAAAAAAATGAAAAATATAGTTTAAAAATCTAAAAAACACGCTTTTAAAAAACTTCGAATTACTGCCACTACTGCCACCAATTTGGCTGTCTACCAAAACTTCATCACAAATAAGCTTGAGCAAGGGTTCCAAGTTGATGTTATCTACACGGACCTTGCTAAAGCCTTCGATTCAGTTTGTCATGAACTATTAATTTTAAAACTTAATAATCTTGGAATAACGGGCAGATACTTGAAATTTATTGAATCCTACCTTTCCGGTAGGTCGCAGAATGTGAGGATAGCTGACAGTGTGTCAGGAACAATTCATGTGACTTCAGGGGTTCCGCAAGGTTCGCACATTGGTCCTATATTATTTCTACTCTTTATTAATGATGTTAAATCAGTGTTTAAACACTGTAATATCTCTCTGTATGCGGACGACCTTAAGTTTTTCAAAACAGTTCAACCTACCAATGATATTGAATGTATTCAGAATGACCTAGATAGCTTTTGTACCTACTGTGATACTAATTGTCTGAAAGTTAACATTAAGAAATGTAATGTGTTGAGATTTTATAGAATAAGACAGCCTGTCATTGGAAACTACTCCATTAATGATGCAACTCTTCTTACTGTCAAAAGCTCATGCGATTTGGGAATTATTTTCGATGAAGATCTAAGCTTTATTGATCATGTCAATAATATCTGTAATAAAGCATTCAGAATGCTCGGATTCATCAAAAGGAATACCTGGCATATTACAGAATATGATGCTATAAAGGCATTATACTTATTTATTTATTTATTTATTTAACGGGTAGTCCCAATTACAATTTGTTATAAAAAAAATAATTTGTAAAATCTTAACTAAATCAAAGATAATAAATTCAATAAATACATATCACAATAATAATAATATGATATATAGTATAAAAAGAAAGCAATATAATGATGAAATAGTATAGAATATTCAACGGAAATGTTTCAGGAAATAATGCGACTCAGTTCAATTTTGATGGTATTTGTGGAGCTGCTAAAAATATCAACCTAATGATACATATTTCCATTTCTGAGCATTCGAGTGACAGGAGAGAAAAAACCATAATTTGTGGAGTGGAACGGTATTTTAAATGTTTCGGTACTGGCTCTGGTCTGTCTGTTGACATTCAAATTAATTAAAGATAAAATCTCCTCACAGTTGATGTTGCCAGTTGAAATTTTGCTTGAAAAACATACATCTAAAATAATTCTTCTATTCTTTAAAGATAATAGATTCATCTACTTATATTCATTATACTTTTCACTGGTTCGGAGTATTTTGGAATATAATAGTGTAATTTGGTGTCCTCTTTGTTCTTCTCATAAAGAGAGGCTCGAAAAAGTACGAAATCGCTTCTCTAAATATATAATTTGGAAACTTGGTCTGCCCTACTTTGGATTTACCTCGCAAATGAGGCTGACAGTATTAGATTTATTATTACTTGAGACGTAAATTTGCAATGGTTCTATTCCTTCATAAAATAATAAACTTCCACTACAATTGTTCAGCTATTTTAGATGACCTTTGCCTTTCTGTTAACTCAAGATCCTTAAGAAGTAATCGCATTTTTTCATTTGGGTTGCGATTCCACAAGACTAACTATGGCTCGATGGCAATAAGTTGTAGGCTTCAAAAAAATTTCAATACATACTTTTCAGAACTTGATCTTTTTGATTTATCATATTTAAAATTCAAAAAAATGGCAATTAGACGACTTCATCAAGAGATTGTTCATTAAACTTCTGAATAGTCGTTTATTATATCTTTTATTAATCATAACTTATTCTAGTATTCGTACATGTCTTTTTTTTTTTTAATTTGAACTTAATGTACTACTTGACAAATGAAAATGCATACCTTTATTTAATATGAAGTAATAACTTGACTCTAGGGTTTGTTTGTACATTGATGTAACATTTGGAACTTTGTTTTACAATTCTGTAATGTCATAGTCATAGATCTTTATTTGCTCCAGTTACATATAATGTACATATATAAACTCCGAGGAGTGTGGAACATGTCAGTAGTAAATAATAACTAAATAATATTAAATAATATTATCTCACGAGTAGTTTTAAGACACAAAAAAAACAATATATACAAAAATCAGGCATATGTAAATGACATTCATATAGTTAGCATACTATCATTTAAGAATTCCTGCAAGCTATAATAAGGTTTTTCTACGAGATAGCTCTCCAAACGACATTTCATTGTTGAAATTGGAAGATTTCTTAGAGTGAGTGGAAATTTATTGTAAATGTTTATAACGCTATATTTGACATTTCTCTGTATGTATGTATAGTTGCATTTCTCATTTCTAAGATCATTCTTTGTTCTGGTGTTGTATAAGAGATCCTTTTCACAGTTAATGAAAAGTTCTGATTTGTTTTCTGTTACAAATACTACTGCTTCATATATATATATATAGAGATTTATCAAAGTTAAAATTTTGCTCCTAATAAAAGCTTCTCTGCAGCTATCGTTTTTTTTTCATCTTATAGATATGCCTAATACATTTTTTTTGTAGTATGGGTATCCTAGAGATACCAACAGAGTTTCCCCAGAATATTATTCCATATTTTATTCTAGATTGAATATAAGCATGGTATGCAGAGAGGGAAGCTTCAGTTGAGACATGTTCCGACAGTATTCTCAATGCATAGCAATATTTTGCAATATTTTTTGATAAGTAGTCTATGTGATTTTTCCAGTCCAGTCTTCTATCTATCAAGAGTCCCAAAAATTTTACTTGATTGCATATGTTTATATTTTGATTATTATATTCAAAGGTATTCAACTCTGGCGATCTATTTGCGAAATGAATTATTTGAGTTTTGTCAATATTAAGTAGTAAGTCATTTGCTATGAGGAAATTGTTCAATACATCTAGCACATTTGTTATCTTTGTCATGACCAACTGAGAGTTCTTTTCTTTTACGATGACCGATATATCATCAGCATATAATACAATATCTTCATTAACTACATTTGGTATTTCATTTGTGTACAATATATATAATAATGGACCTAGGATGGATCCCTGTGACACACCTTTTTTAATCACAATTGATTCTGATTTAATTATCCCCGAGATGTCATTTTCAATCAAATGTTGGGTTCTGTTTGTCAAATAGGATTTGATTAAGTCCAAAGATGTGCCTTTGATTCCATATTTATCAAGTTTGTTGCATAAAATTTCATGACTGACACTGTCAAATGCTTTTGACAGGTCAATACACAAAGTTACAGTTCAATCATCTTTGTTGAAATGGTGTAAAATTTTTTCTATGGCTTGATATATTGCTTGTACGGTTGATTTACCTTCACGGAATCCATTTTGTTCTTTTGCTAACAACACATTATCATCTAAAAACTTGAGTAAACGTTTATTCATGAGCTTTTCAAAAATTTTACTGGGATTTGGCAATAATGATATGGGTCTGTAGTTACTTTCTTCATCTTCATAAGTTCTTCATCTTCTTCATAAGTTCAAGAAACAAGTAAAAAATTGGCTAAATAGTTATGACAGAGATATATTCCAAAAATTATTTTACTGTAAAAAGTGCAAAAATTAAAACCTGTTATAATTTATAAGTTTTAACAAATTGTTTGTCATATTCAAAAGACAATGACATATATCTCTAATAAGAATCTAGATGTGACTTTTTACCGACTGAGATATTTATCTCATGTGATACCTTGCATAAAACTGTTAACCATCTATTGGTGATATTTAGATAATTTGTAATGTGATATAATATGTATATTATGTTTCACTGAGATTTCAAACCGATCGTGTTATTCACTTGATCTGGATGCGACGCTTTTACTGACTCGACTGTGATATTTATATCATGTAATATCTTGCATGAAACTGACAACCAATCACTGTGATATTTTAAATATTGTATTATGTGCTACATGAATGTTTTTTTTGTCATTTTTTTGAATCTTTTCTAGAGGCTATATCACGCACAAGGAGCAATTTTGCGATTGTTTCTTCAGTGATGCCATTGTTTATTTATGCATCTCTCAAGCACTACTGATATATTCAATATTGTAATTTTTTGATAAATAAACATTATTATTATTATTATTATTATTATTATCTCTGTTTCCCTTTTTAAATATAGCTTTAGTAGATGCCACTTTCAGTACTTGTGGGAATATTGCTTGTGAGAAACATAAATTTATAATATAAGTCAAAGGATAGGCTATGATCTCTGCTGTTTTTTTCAATAGACACATAGAAATCTGATCTTCACCGACAGATTTTTTATTTTTTAGTTGTCTAATACCTTCTATTATTTCAAGCGGGGTGGTAGGTTCAAAGAAAAAAGCATCTTCACATTCTTCTATTTTTGTATAATCTGGGCTATCTGGTTTATTTAGGTCTGTCTGGGCAAGCTTCACTAAAATACTTATTGATTTGATTTACTATGGTTTGTGAATCTTTATATTTTTTTGCAAAACTTTCTAGGATATTGTTTTTGTGGTAGTTGGGTTTTGTTATTTTTTTGATTAATGACCATGTAGCTTTGGATTTATTTTCGGCTTTCATAATATATTCAGTGTTAGACATTTTTTTAGCAGCTGCAATAACTTTACAGAGAACGGCACAATACTTTTTGAAATACTGAGTACTTATCAGCCCTAGTGTCTTCTTTTTGTATAATGAGCGTTTTCTCGAGCAAGACTTTTTTATACCCCTTGTTATCCATGAATTGGGCCTAGTTTTATTCAACTTTTTTTCCACAAAGATCAGGTTCATTATTCTAGTGAAAATATTCGAAAAACAGTTGTATGCTATATTTACATCTGTACTCTGTGTTACACTTTCCCAATTAACCTCAGCGAGATCCTGTTTAAACTGAATAATTTTTTTTTTGAGAATATTCTTTTTTTGATCCATTTTATTTCATTTGCTTTAATTTTTTGTGTGAAAAGGGTTATCATTTGTCCATAGTGATCAGATAATGCAGTATTTAAGACCATGCTTTTTTCATAGTCATCAAAATTTACAAAAATGTTATCTAATAGAGTAGATGAAATATTTGTTACTCTGGTTGGTTCAAAAATAGTTTGTGTTATGTTGTGAGTAAGGAGTAAGTCTAAAAATACCTTAGTTTGTACGTTGTCTTCAAGCAAGTTGATATTAAAGTCACCACATAGTATAACCTTAAATGTAGTGAATTTTTCATTAACTAAATCAATTATTTCTTCCATGTTCTCAATGAAAATATCGAATGATCCTGAGCCAGTTCTGTAAACACATACAATTACAATTTTCATTTTCCTAATTACTACACTTCCACATTCCAAATGACCTTCAATACTTTTTCTGACAACACTCTCTACGCTCTCCACATCCGCATATTGTTTGTTGTGTAGATACTGACTCCTCCATGACACATCATTTTCCGGGAAAAAGCCGATTTCAATTCGTATCCCTCATTTTCAGTTTTTTTTACGTATTTCTCAGGCAAAAATATTCTATCAATCCTGTGACCGATTGTAAAACACGCTGCCTGTTCAAAAACGGAGAATTTTCATTTTTCTCAAAAAAAAATGTATTCATCAGTTATTTCGTAACTGCATCCCTGTTTTTCACTAATTTGAATTTTCATTGTAGGTCTTACTTGTTGAGAATCTACACACAAAGCTTTTAGAGTACGACAAGAAATTAACCAAAAAAGGGATTGAAGATAGACGTAAAGAACGGCTTGCTTACGTAGGTATAAGTCTGAACAATGTATTACCGTCCCGGGAGAAGGAACAACATAAAGGTAAAAGGAGGAATTCTGCAGATAATAGAGAATCGAGTTCTGCGGCCTCGGAATCCTCGGTTTCTGAATCAGAAAGTAGCAGCGATGATGAGCCTATCTATCAATTGCGGCAACGTCGACAGGCCAGGAGCTATAAGTTCAACGAGTATGATGAGCTTATCAAATCCGCTATTCAGGACGAGCTGAACGAGAAACAGGGAATAGGTAATTATGATTGAACTATACTTGCTCAAATTATAACAGATACCTCCAGGATACTTGGAAGAATAAACAATGACAAGAGTCGCAGAAGCAAGTATCATGCTTGGAAATAACCACTATCAACAATTATTTATTATAAAAAAATTACGAGTGTTGAAAATTGTCATTACTTTTTTCATAAATTGAGAAGGTCAGGGAAAAAAAGATGAAGGTCCATTATTATTACATTTTGAGATTGAGGGTTTTTTTTTGTACATTATAACACATAGAATCTTATAGCGTAGTCGTTGTAAGCAAGAAAAACGCGGGTACAAAGTTGCTGCAGTTTGAAATTTAGTTGATTTGGGGATGAAAGATGAGGATACCAGCGAATGGGAGGAAAAGAGATGAGTGTCCAAGTAAGTTGGCGGCCTAGTTCACTGTTTCGGCTATTTTTGTATAGCCTATTCTTATTTTTGGATAGGCCAATTGGTTATGTTTCAAAATTAATAATTAATTTTGCCTGAATAATTATTATTCAGGTATAACGCATATCAGAACATTTCTTTAGTTTAATGTATAGAGTAGTTTATGTAGAACAGGAGTCGGCAAGTAATGGGGAATGTTCCTCCTGACGAAAATCAAGTAGTTTTCATGAAAGAGCTCTAAAACAACGCATTTTGAACTCATCATTTCAACCTTTTTCTTTAAAAATTATTTAAATACTTGAAAAAGAGGAATAAAATAATGCATCCAACATTTAAAGGGATTCGTTTCTATTTCACCATTTGGCAACTTCAGGTATAGCCAATAAAGGACAATGAATCTGTTACCTGTATGAGACAAACAAAGATGACATATTTCAGAGACGCGCTGTTCTGTTTACTTATGTTCCGAGTTCCGAGACATTCTGTGACATATGACATTTTGTGCACCTAACCTATCTTCCTCTATATAAATAAATAACAAAACAACTGAAGTTTATGTGGCTTGTGGAGGTGGTATTGAACTATCATTTATATTTTGCTTTGATTGTTGATTTATGAAGATAAATTCGTTTAAAAATTAAAACCCAACATTTGAAACATCAATTTGAATACTTTTCGAAGTGAATTTGAAAAACTCACGAATTTAACTCAACTTAATTTTGTTCAAACTTGCATTTGCTGTAATAACCCAAATTGAGGAACATTCCCCATTTTAGGTGGGGTCCGGATACTGTACAAAAATTTTAATGAGGTCCAGAAAAAAACAACTGATAATAATTGAGGGCTACCTATGTATTATTTTGGTTTCAAATCAAATTCTGAATCATAAAACAAGGCCTAAAATTGATGTGTTCCTACGGTCTTGAGCCAGTTTTTTATAGTTTGGTTCTCGAGAGGAACAGCAGTGTCTTTAGGTGGGCGTCTGTTAATCTCGAACGATTTTTGTTTTTCAAAAAATTTATGTTTTAAGTATGTCGAGCCAAACGTAGCATTTCTTGCAATTTTCATATTTTTCTGGGACATGTTTGGTCCAAAATTATTCAGCGGATACCGTTTTATACATTTGCAAAGACACATTTCTTGCAAATCAATTATCTCTATTTGAAGTGATGGTTTTGACAATTCAAACAACTTGGTAGCCACATCTCTCCATTCTGCCGCTACATCAACTTCAAAAGGCGATTTGAGGAACGGAGATGGCTTGTCCATCTCTGCAATGTCTTGGAATCCTGTAGTAACTTCGTTTCTAAGATCGTCCAGAAATTTTACAAACACTGCAATGTTTTCTTCAGAGTTTTTTTATATTCAAGAATCGTCAGAAAATGAGTAAACTCACTAATACAGTTTATTGTATGGTTTTCAGTATAAAGGGTTTTACAAAAACCGCAACACATGTACATTTCCACTGTAATTCAAAAATCTATGCTTGGCTTTATAAAGAGAACCACTCGTGATTTCACCAACATCACTGCTATTAAATCTCTTTATTTTTCCCTGGTTAGATCTCATCTCGATTATTGTTCCACACTTTGGTCTCCTCATTATGTTACACAAAAAGTGAAACTCGAGGCCGTAAAGCACAATTTCCTGCGTCAAGATGCGTGTATACTATGATTATACAGCATTTGAATGCATTTTGAACATACTTTCTCTTGAGGTTCGCAGAAAACATAGAGATTTAATACTTCTATTCAAAATTATCAACGGACTGAGTATCAGCCCCGAGCTCCTCTCCGAAATATTTTTACATGTCCCCAGTCATTCAACTAGACAGGTGCAAACGTTTTACGTTTCTTTTCACAGGTTTAATTATTCATATAACAGCTTTATTCCCAGAACTTTTTGATTGGCTAACTCTTTAAATAACCTTCAAATCTTTAATGTATCAGTATCCCACTTCAAAAACCATATTCTTCACTTAGACATCTTTATAATTGTTGTTGTATTGGGTCTAGTGTTACTTGCCTGTAAGAATTACATTAGTTCATAATGTTATACATTTTAATTTTTCTTAAATAATCTGCTTGTTATCTTACTTCGAAATTATATTATTCTTATAATGTATGGGAAAGAAAGTTTTTGGCTTTCTACTACTCCATTTTGATACAAAAAAAATGATCAGGGAATCTTCCAAAGAAAGGAAAGAAGTAATCAATTTCAAAATAAGTAACTCTATACATGGATGTGTAGATCATGCAAAGCAGTAACTTTCAGACACAAACTGAAAGAAAGTCCTCCTGAAACAGCTACTTTCATATAAACATTGAATTACAAGAAAGAAAAAAATTCTTTCGAAGCAAATACTTCTATATGAACACTGAATTATACAGAAGATACTTTGCTCTACTCAGTTTGTATTTCAAACATTCGTTGTGGAATAAAATCAGATATCATTCACATGAGTTTCTACTTTAAACGAATGGTAACAAATTGCACTTACATGGAACACTGTTATCCTCACTGGTATACATCGATGTTTCGCCTTAAGACACTTGCCCCAAGGCTCTTCAGTACCAAATTGAATAACATTATAGAAAATACACACAATTCATTCATGAATTACTTATAATTTACTTTTAATCCACTGTATTGCATCAAGTACTACATAGCACTGTACTACTTATATCTGAATTGGGCTTGCCTGTGTATATAAATAAATAAATGAATGTAACGTGAAAAAATAATTTCAGTAATGCATCATCGAGGTAAAGATATGGCAACGATTGTTGAGGCAGAAATAGAAGCCAGAAACAAGACAGAACCTTCCAAAATAGAAGAGGATGAGCCTTCACTTGCAGCAAATGCTGAAAATTCAGTGGAAACAAAATCTGAAAAAGACATTTCCATTAAGCAACGTAGTAAAACAAGTCTCAAAGTTAGGAAAAAGGGCAGAAAAATGTGCAATTTGGATTTAAGTAGTGAAGAAGATGACGAGAAAGATGAAGATTTCAAAGGCAGCAGGTACACTAGATGTTCAATCAAATGAAAGTTGAAAAAAGAATTTGAAAAGTGTTTATGTTTCTCAGAATAATCATATCATTGTTAGTTCCAGTTCAGAAGAAGATGAAGAATTAGAAGATGAATCCGAAGACAGTGACGAGTCCATGCTTGGAGGTAGAAGAAGAAACTTGCGACCACTTCGAAGATCTACGCGTGCAAGAGTATCTCGATTTGGGGACAAGTTTGGTAAGTTTTGATATATTATGGTACGATTTTAAGATTATTGTTATATAAATTGCATACACATGCCAAGCATACAACCAATCAATATATAATTTTCAAGGACTCTGGTACAAAATCCACAGTTTTAGATATATTGCTACACAATTTCAGAATGATATAGATTCTGAAACAGAATGTGTTAGGTTAGGTTAGGTCCATGACAGGTTCTGGTCCGATGAAGCCGCTTGCAGCACCCTCCTTTGCAAGGGAGTTAGCAGCCTCATTGCCTTTCACGCCAGAATAGCAAGGAATCCAGACCAGAGACAATATGTTAAGTGTTTCTATTGAGGAGAGTCGTTTTTGTCAATTTGCTACCAATTTAGACGTTGCTCGGAATGTGGTTTTCAAATCTTCAAAGGCCGTCAGATTCAGCGGATCACGAAATTCTTGGGTCTTGGCTCTCGGCTCTCCTGGGATCTTCTATACACACGTCCCGCCACTCGTCAAGCTGACAACATTAAACTACCGATCACATCACTGACACTAATTAAAGATTCAGTAATTTATGGAGACGGTAAGATGTTCAATCACTTACCAAAACACATTGAAGAAATAAGTTCCGTAGTACATTTCAGAAAGGGAGTAAAAACTCTTCTGTTGGATAAACCCTATTGTTAGGTTTTTCCCCGTGGATTGACCAATAATTGACTACACTGAATATTCAGACTTAACTTCATTTGACTTTAAATACAACAAACACTTCAACTAAAACTTCAACTATTATTCGAATGTCTATCGCCTTACTAGATCGCTTCGCGTACCGCACTGTAACTTCCACTGTCTCGATATGCTCATGGCTAGCGTTTATATATCGTAATTGAATGCGCTAGAAAATTTTGCTGAAATTTAATCGAAATCGGCAGCATCATTCTCGCTACATCTAGAGCGACAGTGAATATCGTACGTTCGCGCTCTTAGCTACGTCACGGTTGGTTTATGGCTACCAGTGGTGGCCGGCGTTATTTTCTTTAGGGCATAATCTGCAACACTTATAGTTTACAAGAATTTCATAATGACACATTAAAATAGATACAAACTGAATAGTCCAGTCATCATAGTAAGTTCACCTCGGAATTCGAGATACCCAGCTGTAAGTCTGTAAATACTTGTATATTGACACCCTAAAAGTTGTCTCAAAACCTACATATGGTAGGGTGTAAGCAACTATTAAATTTCAAGGTCAAAGGTCACAAAAATCGGTTATTTGCGCTTTTTTTGGAAATATCTCATTTCCTATGGGTTTTTTGCTATTTGTATTTATTATCAATATTATAGAATACAAAATTCTCTACAAATTTTGTTTGAAAAAATTTTTTATACGGTGAACTGTTTTCGAGATAGAGGGCGGAGAGCACGCGGTCACAGCATCACTTCAGGTCAACCGGTGCCTCCGGTCGAAAACGCGCCATATATAGTTGATGAACTATCATAAATCAATGATTATAAATATTTGTCAATTTTTATTAACTATCATATTATATTTTATAATTTTTTTCCTAACTTATCCACTTTTTATTCAGTATTAATTTATTTAACAACACTTACCTGCCCATGTAATTGCAGAATTGTTAATGAAAATATAGGAATTATATTTGAATTTTAACCTAATTAATATTTATAACTTCTTACATGATGAAAAAAAAACAAATAAATTATGAATTAATCTTTTTATTAAAAAATATCATTGAATACATTTATTTTTATTGAAAGTAAAGAAATGGAATAAAGGGTACAAAAACTACAATTTATAATTTTAATCATCTTCCTCTTCATCGTCGTCTTCTGGCTGCTGGTAAATTTCAAACTGGTCTTCATTATCGTCTTCAACGACATTTGTCTCAAGTTCTTCCATGATTTCGGGGTCAAAGGTTCCATCTTCGTTAATGTCGCTCCGATATGGTAGAGCATTGAGACAAGCTTGCCCATTACATTGGCCACAAGCTAAAGAGCATTGCAAGCCCGCTTTCCTGCATCCGCATCGCGAACCACAACCACTCTTGCAGTTGCAGAAAATTGTATTTAGCAAATCTTCTGAAGCAGGTGGTAAAATTGTCATGATAGGATCCAGAAAATTGTTTCGCATTGCCCAACCCCATACCTGGGGTTCCAAATCATGTCCTAACCAAGTTTGAACTTGATAATATACACGGTTGAAATGTTGATGAGCAGCTGCACTTGTTGGTGGAATATTTGAAAGCTGCACAGGTTTATTAAGTTTTGTAGACTTGACGTAATGCATATAACGAAGATGATCGAGATTTTTCACAGATTTCGGAGCATTATAGACTGCCAATAAGGTTTGAGTTCCACTCTCTAATAATCTCTGGGCCGAACAATTTTCTTCCTCAAATGCTGCAGCTAGTTCATCCAAATTTGTCAGTTTCTCAAAAACTTTTAAAAATGATTTTTTTCCCTTTTTAAAAAGCGCAGAAGTTGTGTCACAGCCACTGAATGTTTTTCTCTTAATTATTTTTTAATTTTAGTAAACGGTTATCAGTATTATTGAATAGATATAGATTTAATGCATGAAGAAAATGATAAAATATAATATAATAGTTAATAAAAATTGACAAATATTTATAATCATTGATTTATCGATAGTTCATCAACTATATATGGCGCGTTTTCGACCGGAGGCACCAGTTGACCTGAAGTGATGCTGTGACCGCGCGCTCTCCGCCCTCTATCTCAAAAACGGTTCACCGTATAAAAATTTTTTTTAAACAAAATTTGTAGAGAATTTTGTATTCTACAATATTGATAACAAATACAAATAGCAAAAAACCCATAGGAAATGAGATATTTAAAAAAAAAGCGCAAAAAACCGATTTTTGTGACCTTTGACCTTGAAAGTTAATAGTTGCTTACACCCTACCATATGTAGGTTTTGAGACAACTTTTAGGGTGTCAATATACAAGTATTTACAGACTTACAGCTGGGTATCTCGAATTCCGAGATTCTTACCTAATTTAAGCTTAAATGACTGGATTAGAAAGATAATCTTTTAGAAACAACTACTTTCAACATTTTCTTATGATGTTTCACATTCCTACTGATTCAAGTATTTTCTGACAGCATTTTTCAGTGATTGTTGAACAAATCAATTTGTATGAAACTTTCTTCGGAGTTTTTTCAAAATACAAACATAAAGTAACTATTACCTCCCTGTAAATTTAGTTCAGGAGCGAGAGCTTCTCATTTCCCTAACTCCTGATACAACAACTGAACCTAAAGAAAAAAAAAAGAATTGGTGATGCAGCCAGGAAACGACTGAGTCGTCTCCTCAAAGGCGGGCTAACTTATAAAACCGCCTTGCACCAAATTCTTGAGCGGCGTACGCTGAATAAGTCTCAGGTGGGGGAACAAACCCCCCATGAGCAGGTTAGCAAACGTTTGCGCTCAAATGATGATTCACCAAAACCAGAGGCGAAAAGCTCTCCATGGTTGAATCTAAGGCATCGTCAGGTGTAGCTGACGTGCAAAAACCCTCATATGGGAAGGTTGTGTGTATCAACGTGGGAATCTTGCATCTTGACTATCCGACAACCTCATTAACAGAGCATATACTTTGTGCCTGCCCCGCTGGGGACCGAATCAGGTCTTTAGAGTTCGGCAGAGCCGTACTCTTACCATTTGACCTGAAAAACCACTCACCATACAAAGTAATCGGCATCGTTAAGAAGCTGGATTTATTTGGCCGAGTGTGAATAGGTGTGAGCCACAATAAACCTTTGCGGGTTGCGGTGGAGGGTCGAATAGACCCACTCATTTTGGACCTAACTTAACCTAACTATTAAAATTGAAGTGTTTCCCCTTTGGAGCAATAATGTACCTATGGATATCCGGGGATTTCGGGATTTACTGAAGCGCTGCAGATTAATATACAGGGGGATACCTTGTACCCGGTTGAGTACCTCCACCAAATATGAGCCCAATATACAAGGCCGCCTGTGAGGGATAAAGGATCAGATTATTAAAAAAAAATGATCATCAGAAATTCTCGAGCGCGTCAGATTAAGGTAGGGTGAGTTAATTACCTGCTAAAAAGTGTATATTCCAGTAATCTGACAATTTGAGAGTGACGTAAAGAAAGGGGAGGGCAGCAAAGTTGTAAAAAAATAACGTCATTTCGACATTCTCGAGCATAGCTAATTCTTTTTTATCTTGAAGAAAATAATTCAAGGATAACGAAAAATATATAATCTGATGATTTCCGCAAGCCCAAATAACAAAAATTCGTCGATAAAGTTTAATGCGTGCAGTTGTGTGATACCTATATTTCCCTCTCCAAGTTTCTATTCCTCTATTCTCTATTCACTTTTTCTCTATATTACTCTCTCACTCCGTCCCCACTCTGAATTCTGTTGCCATGACGCCATCACATCTGATTACAGAGACTCTTTCGTGATGAAGATGATGATTAATTAATCAATTAATTGATGGATGTAGCCGTTACTACGTGGTAGGAAATCATAATGAAGAAAAGAGAAGTAAACTTTCTATGTTTTTTACCACTTTTATTTGTAACTTACGTTACTGCAGTTTCGTCCTATAAGGACATTTTCAAACGTATACAATATATACGTTCGAAAATGTCCTTATAGGACGAAACTGCAGTAACGTTAGTTACAAATAAAAGTGGTAAAAAACATAGAAAGTTTCATTTCTCTTTTCTTCATTAATTATTCGATTGATTATAAAAAATTACATTTTATTGAGCATTTTTTAAAATTATTCTCTTATAAATACAAGTATTCTACTTAAAAAACATACACTTATATATTTGCATGTTATTTCCTGAACTTTTCAATGAATTAAGTTCAATGAAAAAAAAAATTTCAAAAAATATTGTTTTTGTCAGATTAAGCGAATCCCTCTAGATAATCGTCAGATTATGAGACAGCACGTCTAAAACATAAAGATGAACCATATATATCATAATCTGACGCGCTTGAGTATTTCAAAATGGAGAATTTTTTTTGCACATTATAATAATGGCCGCGATTTACGTACAACCACCCACATCATGCAAATGATCAGATTAACATACCAACATTATTGAAAATACATAGGACTACTACGAGATATCTTCTCTAAAAATCTCCTTTTATTAATTTACAAATCACTGGCCGAATCACTCTTTCGTTATGGTATTCTAGTATGGGGAGGAATGTACAAAAATGCTCTACAAAAACTAAATGTCATTCAAAATTATATATTAAAAATAATGTATAGGAAAACAAAACGTTATCAGACAACACTACTTTATAATGAAGACATTGGTGACATAAGATCTCTATATTTTCATAGCCTATGTATATAAGCCTACAAATACAAGCAATATCAGAACCATCCTTCACATAACTATACAACCAGAAGTACTGCAAACCATCACTTAAGAATTTCCAACTGCAACAAAAATATTGTTCATAGATGTTTAATATATATTTTACCTAAAGCATTCAACCTTCTTCCATCCAGTATAAAAGAAAAAAAAATTCAAGAAATTCAGTGTTCTATCAAAAAAATATATTTTTACTATTTTAAAAAACTCAAGTACTGTATAGTTTGGAAAGCCCCGTTGAAACTAGATGAACTTTGCATCAAGTTTGACAACTTTTATTTTTCAAAATTTGTTTTTAACATCAAAGAGGCTCTTAAAATATTATTATATTACAAAAAAAGAAATTCGGTGACGAGTTTAGTTAAAATAAATGATTTAGTACAGGTGTGCTTAAATTTTGATAAGTAGAAAAAGCAGGAGTGCGGAAAAATAGTGAAAATATAAAATACTTATTATGGGTTTGAAACTTGGTGTGTGGGTATAAAATTACAAAAGAAAATGTTTTTATTCTTTGATATTTTTGGATATTTTGAAGAATAATGTCATTTTTCGATGTTTCTTTTTTTAAATGTCAATTTTGACAGGTTAAGGAAATCACGTGACCTATTTTGTAGACGCCATTTGACATCATTTCTTAAGCAAAATCTACTGCCAAAATCAAAATTCACATAATATATATATATATATATATATATATATATATATATATATATATATATATATATATATATATATATATATATATATATATATATATATATATCATATTTATTGTATTGTTATCATTTTCAATTGTATAAATTGTATAAAAATTGTATATTGATTTTGAGAATCCTATTGTTACAGTGCTTTCGTATAATATGATAATATTAAATTAAATTAAATAAATTAAATAGTCATTGATGCTATCAATATCTGACGCGCTCGAGTATGTCCGTGCAACAGTATTTTTTTACATATTTAAAAATCTATAGTCGCTTCCCCCACCGATGAAAAGGTATATATTTATTATATAACATTTTTTCTTCTTATCATCTAAGCTTTGCAACCTAATATGTCTCAATGACGCTCGAGTAAATCCCCATTTTGCATCGTGGGCTCCCCTGCTATTATGGAAATATTTAGAAAATATATACAAATTTAAAATTTTGCAACTGAGACATTCAGTATTTTCACTGTTATTGATATTGAGTAATCTCTTCAGTTGATGACGATGAAGAAGATGACATTCCAAAAAAGAAGAAAAAGGCACGATATTCAAGCGAATCTGATTCCTCGGAATGCGACAGTTCGTGGGGGAGGAAAAAGAAGAAAGGAAGGTATGTTCTGTTCAAGGTTTGGTTGCGTAAATAAATAGCTGAAGATAATTTCAGATCTGATTTTGCCAAGAAACGAGAATACAAAAAGAAAAAAAATAGAATACTCGATGAATTGTCTGACCTGGAAATAACTAAGAAGAAAAAATCCAGAATCAAATATGGCGGATTGACTTCAAGCGACGAGGAAATGGGACGAGGTAGGAGAACTAGAGGAAAAAAAACTACCTATGTAGATACCCTTGGATCAGATAGTGAAGACGTGAGTATATTTTAAACTTCTTTAGTTCTGTTGATTCAGTTTTCAAGTATTTCTCTGATTCTCCAGAATTTTATCACCAATATTTCCAGGTAGTTATCCAAACTCTTGAAATATTGTGTATAAAATGTAAGAGCATTAGCTCTCTAAGTTTTTCCTTCAAAATACTGTCTGATTGAAGATCTATCAATTCAATTTGCAAATGAACTGGTGACTGTGAAGCTTCAAAATGAATGGATTGTACAACTAGAATCCTTCTCCGACCGTATCGCTTCGATTACTCGACTTAACAGACTCACGTCGCGCCGACGCACTCCTTTTATATCGATAAGAAAGGTTCTAGTCTATACTCGGAAGCGCGTGGAAGATTCCCATTAGAAGCAAAAGCTTGGCAAAGTAACGCAGAGTTTGATTTTAGATTTTTTGACTGACAGAACCTGTCAAATAATAGCGTACTTCCGCTTGTTGCTAAGAGATGGCGTTACTGTCTATGATTGAGTTGTTCACTAGAACTAAATAGGTACCTAACTAACATTCTCTCGCTTGTCTAGGCACGCGCTTCTTTCTTTCTTTCTAGAGAGAGAGAGAGAGAGAAATACGTTTATTGTCATAAGAAAGAGTTCTTGTTGACAAACGATTATGAACTATGTCAAAGTAGTATAAAACTAATTCCTAAAAGCCCATTTATATAAAAGCCCTAAAAGCCCATTTATATAAAAATAAAAAAAAAAAAAAAAAAAAAAAAAAATAGGGTGTCAAACACATTTTTACGAAACAAAATAAATGCTATACAATTCAAAAAATGTCCTTAAAAAAATGCTATAGTGACATACAGTAGTAAACTATAATTCATAAAAAGCGTTGTCATTGTAAAATTCATCTAAACTATAATAGGCTTTATCAATCAGAATGTGGCTTAATTTTTTCCTGAAAATATTCAAAGAATAACTCTTCAGGTATATGGGAATTTTGTTGTACATCTTTATTCCATTGTATATCAATGAGTCCTTCACCATTGTCGTTGTGGGCAGGGGAAGTCTGCTCAAGTTAGCTTGACGTGTATTATAGTGTGGCTCGTTTATACCATCACCAGCAGATATATTTTTATGAATCAGACTTACTGTTTCAAGAATGAATAGAGATATTATTGTCTGAATTCGTTGTTCAATGAATAATGGTTTGCAGTGATCTTGAAACTTTGCCCCACACACATACCGGACAGCTCGCTTCTGTAAAACGAAAACAATCTGCAGCATGCTTTTGCTGCATACTCCCCAGAAGGCAATACCATATCTTATATGAGCATCCACAAAGGCAAAGTACGCAGATCTTTCAAAGGTTCTACCCAGTTCTTTCGAAACTGACTTCCCTACAAAGCAGCCAGATGCAAGTTTTTTATTCAACTTGATAATATGAACCTCAAATTTAAGATTATTATCAATGTGAAGTCCTAAGAATTTGGAGGACAATGTTGTTATTCAAACTAAGAGGTGGGAGTTCACATTTGAAGGTGAGGAGATGGGTTTTATCAAAGTTTAAAGAAAGCTTAGTTGAGTCGCACCAGCTCTTAATTTTTTCCATGTCTACAGTGGCATCTTGAGCTAGTTTTGAAGGATCTTTTCCCTGCCACAGCAACGTTGTGTCGTCTGCAAATGAAGTGATGCTAGCAGTTAGATCCAGTAGTGTTATATCATTAATATACAATAGAAACAAGATGGGTCCTAGGGTGGAACCTTGAGGGACACCTGCTTTGATTTCTCCTACATTTGAGTCGGTTGAGAGTCTTACAATTTGCTTTCGATGCAATAAGTACGATTCAAACCATCTAATGCTTCTGTGCTCAAAACCATAATGTTTCAGCTTCCGCAGTAAGATTCTGTGATCAACGAGGTCAAATGCCTTGGAAAAGTCACAGAATACAGCTGCTGAATAGGAACCAGAATTCATATCACTATAAATCTTATGCAGAAAGTTGAAAATTGCATCATTTGTATTTTTGTTTGTTTGAAGGTGATTGACAATGTTTCATGATGAATTTCACTAGTTCGTATTTTTGTTGTTTTGAAACTCATACTGCTGTGGACTCAATATGTTATTATTATAGAGAAAGTAAATTAGCCGCCATTTTATGATTTTTTCAATAATTTTGGATAAGGTCGGAACAAGTGATATAGGTCTATAGTCTATTGGATCATCTTTGGCCCCACCTTTGAAGAGCGGAATCACTACAGAAGTTTTTAAAAAGTCAGGAAATGAGCCATTCATAAAGGAATCATTAATCAATGAGACAAGAACGTTCAAAACACAATCTGGCAGTGTCTCAAAGATTTTGACAGACATTTCATCAATACCTGATGTTCTTTTATTTCTAATTTCTCGAATAACCTCTTTTAATTCATCTAGGTCAGGGGTTTCCAAACTTTGAAGCCTTCAGACCATAATGATTTTTTCAGTTTGTTCCAAGGTCCAATTTCTGCCCTTAACTATATTTCTAGACTAGGGTAGTCGCAAAGTGCGTGACCTAAGTAAACTTACACTTTTTTTGCATTTCAATTATTATTGTGTATTGTAACACTTAACGACATCTAGTGGCGAGTAGTGGTACTATGTACTATCTTTTTCAGCTACCGCTAGGTGGCATTAGGCGTAATTAAATATTTGGAATTATCGCGTTGGTTCGAGAAAGTTCTGGTTCTAGCTAGTGTATTCCGATCACCTCGAGATGGCAGTAATAATTGTATATAAAAAGGCTAGCGGCGCAACTGCGAGTTAGTCTGCGTAGGAAAGGCGAAGGAAGCGAAACTGTCTATTGTGAAATAAAGTAACACTCGTCAATAAAAGTATTTTGATTTGACTCATTGTTTTTATGTGTGATTTGTTAGTATGGAAAAGAAGCGAAAAATCGACAGTGAATGCAGAACGTTCCAAGAAAAATGGAACTTTCAGTATTTTGTGATTGAGTCCAGTAATAAGGCCCTATGTTTAATTCGTAATGAAACCATAGCTGTTCTCAAAGACTATAACATTAAACGACACTATGAATCGAAACATCTTCAAAGTTACTCCAACTATACAGGAAGTTTGCGGAAGGAAAAATTTAAAGCTTTGAAACGCGGACTCAAATCGCAGCAATCTTTGTTTACCAAAGCGAATACTGAACAAGAGTCTGCAACTCGCGCCAGCTTTCGTGTGGCTCTTGAAATCGGAAAACGTGACAAACCATTCACCGATGCTTGATTGCAGTAGCCGAAGAAATATGCCCCGAAAAGGTAAATTTATTTAAAAGTGTCAGTTTGTCAGCAAACACCGTGGCTCGGAGGGTGCAAGACATCGCATTTGGGCATCAGAAGGGATATGTTTTTTATGCCTGATGGGGCTCCCGCCCATTTTAGTTAAGTAGCACGTCAGCATTTAACTGAAACATATGCAAATCAGTGGATAGGTCGAGGAGGACCACAGAACTGGCCCGCTCGATTCCCGGATCTCAATCCTCTCGATTTCTCTATTTGGGGCCATTTACAGCATTTGGTTTATCGTACTCCTGTTCGCGATATAGAGGACTTAAGAAACCGCATCATCGATGCGTGCGGGGTAATCAGAGAGACTCCAGGAATATTCGAGCGAATACGTGGCTCAATTATTTCTACATGTTGTGTGTTTTGTTATTAATAAATTAGTTTTGTTTATTACCCTTTAATCGTTTAATGCAGGTACTAACTACAAAATAACAATAAATCCAGTTCGCATTTATGACGATGTATCTCTGTAGTTGTTCCTAAAATAATTTTTTGCTGCAAACTGGTTTATTTTGGGCAAAAAACCCAAGAGACATTTTTTGTTTAGAATGAAACAGGCTATCAGAAATAAATTTCTAAATGGTAAACAAATAATAAGACAAAAAGTTACATTGGAAATGAATTTTAGTGGTTGCGTTTTCCACCCCTTACAACCATGAGGTAAACCAAATAAATCACTGGCTAAGTGTCTTTTTGGTAGTACAAAACGTCAGGTCAATTTCAATATTGTAACTTTTTCAGTGCTTGTGAAAAAAATTGTTATACAAATTTCATGTACCCCGTTTAAGGGGCTGTATCTTAACAAGGGATTCTCCAATGAAATTTCTTTATATGAAAGATCCTATCTGTCTTTCTATGAGGAATCAGCACCTTAAATGTTTTACGCTTATTCAGTTACACCCTGTATATTTTGAGTTTTTAATTAATTTATTGATTTCCATGACTTCCACAAATTCATTTTCCTTCTTTTACTACATGTATGTAAGATTTTGAGGTTTTCCCTACTTATTTTGTGGTTTGTTTCTTGTAGATGTTCGTACATAGAAGATTTTTTGTCTAAACGGACGTGTTCACGGAGTCTTACTTCGAAATTTCTCCTGGTCTGCCCTGTATATACTGCAGAGCATTCACTACATTCTAATCTATATATGCCAGATTTCTTCATTCTGTCACGTCTAGTTTTTGCATTGAATATGAGTATGAGTATGAAACAAAACTATAAATTAGTATTTTTATTCTCGTTTATATTTATTACAGGCGCCCAGGAAAAGAAATTCCCGGAAATTGAATAGTGATAATGACGATGATGAAGATTTCGTAGCCTTTGAAGATGAAAAAGATAGCGAAGAAGAACCAGAAGACCAGTTGGAGGATGATGAATGTGATGAACAGAAAAAACCTGAGTGTTCTGAAAGAAGGGCCTTGATTGTTCCAAAGATCTACATTAAAAAACCGCCCGTGTCGAAAGATATTGAAAGGAATAGGGAAAATAATGTCGTTAGCGAAGTAAAAGAACTATCCAATAACAAACAAAATGGCAACTATCATGAAAATGAAAAGGTATCAAAAGATGAACCGACGAATTGGAAAGATGAACAGATAATCAGTAAAAACCTTCCCGAAACTGGTAAGATAACTGTTGAGCAGATGAAATCTTCCCTCGAATCGAACTCAACTGAAAAAGTGACAACCCTTCAAAGAGTAGAGACTGCAAAAGAACAGGTACCACTCCCTCTGAAATCTAAGCGACCTTCTAATGACTGCGACGCTGAAAATCTACATATCGAGACTAACAAGAATTTGGAAAAACAAAATTCAGCTGAAAAAGTCGTAAAACAAGAACAACCGCTACAGGTGGCGCCAATAGGAACTGAAAAAGTGCCCGAAAAAGTCGTTCAGGAGAAAGAGACGCCGGAGATACAAGTTATTCCTAAGATACAGTTGAAACCAGTGATGGAAGAGAGGAAGCCAGCGATCAGATTTTCACATGGTAATTTGGACCACCAACCCATTATTAGTAATGTGAAAAACATGATAAGAAATGATGATAGTAATGACGAATTATCGGAGCCACCGATGGGGGTTGCTCTGCCTATTTTCGAAGAATTATCTTCCAGAGGCATTGAACTCACTAGGAAAAAGAAAGAAAAAGGTAGGAATAATTTTGATCACTCATTTAGACTGAATATTGTGTTGTATTGTCTTTATTATCCTAACAAACATTAAATGTTTATTAATAGGGATTAACTAAATCAACTTTATATACAAATTCAACAAAATAATGAAACATTAAACAATATAAATAATTGAATAAAAAAAAGGAGTAGAATAATCAATATGGGCAGTCAATGGGGAATGTTCCTCAATTTGGGTTATTACAGCAAATGCAAGTTTGAACAAAATAAAGTTGAGTTTAATTCATGAGTTTTTCAAATTAACTTTGAAATGTATTCAAATTGATGTTTCAAATGTTGGGTTTTAATTTTTAAAGGGATTTGTTTCTAATTCACATATTGGCAACAGCGCCTATATCAAGTTGAAATAATTTATCCGTACCTAGATATTCTACTTTGAAAAAGGAAAATCATCTTTATAAATCAACAATTAAGGCAAAATATAAATGATAGTTCAATACCACCTCCACAAGCCACATAAACAACAATTGTTTTGTTATTTATTTATATAGAGAAAGATAGGTTAGGTGCTTAAAATGTCATATGTCACAGAATGTCTCGGAACTCGGAACATCAGTAAACAGAACAGCACACCTCTGAAATATGTCATCTTTGTTTGTCTCATACAGGTAACAGATTCACTGTCCTTTATTAGCTATAACCGATGTTGCCAAATGGTGAAATATAAACGAATCCCTTTAAATGTTGAATGCATTATTTCATTCCTCTTTTTTAAGTATTTAAATAATTTTTTAAAGAAAAAGGTTGAAATGATAATTTTATTTCAATTGATTTTTTAATTTGAGAGTAGTTTCAGATTCTTTTATTTCTTCAGGGAATATTATATATTATAATTCCATCATGATGAATTGATTTCTGTCCAAAATTATATTTGAAATTACTAACTGATGATAATTTTGTTTGTCTAGTATTATGACTATGAATATCATTGATTTCTTTGAAATTTATGTTTAAAATTTTTCAATTTTCACCCTTTCATTAGCAACCCCTATTTTTTAATAGCCATTTTAGTAATTCAATCATTTTTAACCCTGATCATAGATCAGTTATTTTCGCCAGGCATCTATCGGTTTTACTTATCTATCAGTAAACAGCACGAAGTACGGGTGTGAAAGAAGCCCTTTCTCCTGTCTCTCTCACATAATAAGCCTTTTCTCACTGCCTACACAGTTTTTGGCTACTATTATTGTTGATCCATCGAGCGTAGGTACGGTTTCCGATGCCACCAAATCTGTGAATTATCCAACAGAGTTTTTGAACTCATTGGATTTGCCAGGCGTGTCACCGCATAATTTATAACTGAAGGTTGGATCGCTTCGTAATTCGAATACACCACGGCTGTGCAACGGCACGCCATTTGTTATTAAAAGATTGATAAAAAACCTTGTAGAAGCCAGCATTTTTTTAAGTAACTTCCTATATTAATTTCGATATTTTTTTACCAAACATGAACTTTTATAAATGCTGACAATCTTGAACTCTCTTGCACTAAAACGATCAAGTTTGAAATGGAGTGGAGTGATACTATGAGGATCTTCACTCCGAGTCATATGTTCATTTGCCTCATACAGGGTCTTCAAAAAATGCAGATACTTTGATCTCATGAAAAAATGAGTGGAACTCAATATTTTCAAATGGAACACCCTGTATATTTCAACATTTTTGAGCTCTACATCCAATTTTAGATTAACTTTGTTCAGATAATACTATTTCTATTTTGAACCGTTTTCGAGATAAAACAACAAAAATTTTCTTTTAACAGAGTTGTAAAGGTATTCGAAAGACCTTTAAAACAAGGTGCCACTCGACCTACTTTCCCTATCTAAATAAGGGTCGTCGGACGCACCCCTCCGATGGGGTGCGTACTACAAAAAATCTGATTAGTCTGAAAGGTGTCCCCCTTTAATTAGAAATCGACGTGTCCGAGCTTTTTTTAAAATCTCACTTTTTATATTCAAAAACGGCTCTGTTAAGTTTTCGTTGTTACACACTGTATAGATGTATATGTTCTCTGTATCTAATATAACAATATTACATTAAGTATATTGACTGTGATAACCTTGTTATTTATACATCTGTGGCCATTTATATTCTAAACCAATATCAATGATATTGCCTCATGATTTTTTTACTATTTCTGTAATGTTTACTGTAATTGACACGTTTTGCACCTGAAAAGGTTTTTTATTACAAAGAACTAATAAAGGATATCTATCTATCTATCTAATTGACAACTTTCGTACAGGTAAAGGCAAAAAATCTCTTGAAGAAGCTGTTGCTGACTTAGGTGGAAAAAAGAAATCCCAGCTGGATTCATCGCGAAGTGAAAAAAATGAAAATTGTAATATAGAAATAGCGACTCCACCTCAACCGTTTTCACAATCTGCTCCAACGCCTTCTGTCATCACGAGGATGTTGCAGACCAAGCCTGGTCAGACTACTAATTACCCTATAGGATCGATCAGACCCAAACAGTTTGCTACAATGCCAGATGATGACGACGAATCACCCAGCAGTAGGTCAAGAGATGACTCTTCTCTTGTGGACCAACCTCCAATGAACGATTCTTCTGCAGGACAATACATGCTAGGTTAGTATTACAGAGTACATTTCAGGAAATAAATCAAGAATCAATCGACTGTAAACTTTTGAATGTTCGACAGATTGTGTTTTCAAATAATTCACTTTGAATGATTGATTCGATATTGGATATTGAACATCACTGATTATATTTTTCGTTTATGTGAAATATGTATAAGTTAGCATGGGCAACATCCCTTATCCAAGATAAGGAAATCTTTAATATAGTTGATCGGATATTTATATCATTCACCTTCTAGTTCTCACAATCGTTTTATTCTGGTAGGTGATTTCAATTTAAACTTAGAAGAAAGTTTCTATACAAAAAAAAATCAAGGATATTTTCACAACCTATGGTATAAATCAAACATTAACTGAGCCTACTAGAAAGACAGTAGATACACAGTCATTAATAGATTTGGTTTTGACTAATAACGATAATATAGTTTCAAATGTTCATTTAACACCAAAAATTACTGACCACTCAATTATTTCTGTCAATTTTCTCTTTAGTCAATCTAACAAAGAAAGCTCAATAAGAAAATACATAAATCTTTGTGATAATAATTTGAGTATAATTAAGAATGAGATCATTTCTTGTAATTGGTCTTTAAACTCTATAGATGTTTATGAAGAATTTCTCGAAAAATGTTCAAATATTGTCAATAGTATTTCTACCATACAAATAAGTTGAAAAACAATATTCCTTGGTTTGACAATGAAGTTTTTATCAAAATTAAGAAACGGTATGAAGCCTATAAAATATTTGTGACTACAGTAGGAGATGAAAATTTAAAAATAATTAAATGGGAAATATTTAAAAAATTGAGAAACGATGTGGGTAATTTTTGGGAAAGAAAGTTTTTGGCTTTCTACTACTCCATCTTGATACAAAAAAAGAAGGATGAGGAAATGATCCAAAGGAAGGAAGGAAGTAACTCTATACATGGATGTGTAGGTCATATATATATATATATATATATATATATATATATATATATATATATATATATATATATATATATATATATATATATATATATATATTCAATATTAAATTCTACAAAAAGGATTTGAAGCTTTATATCTTCTATTAATTATCTGCGAGCGCTTTCGACAGTTGATGGTACTGTCATCTTCTGGCACTCCTCAAACTGAACTGGTCATCTTGTTGTCTGTCTCTTTATACGGTCAGGGCGTCTTAACTCAGGTATTTCAGGTACTTTAGGTAAATTTGCCTGTATTTGTTCTGCATCAGGTACTTTTCTTCGTGTTAGATCTTCTCTAGGAATGTGTATGGTTTTGTTTAATATATTGAATGTGAGATCTTGTTGTGTTTTGATTTGTACTTGTTCCTCGATAAGTGATTTATGACTGTTGAATCTATGTTCAAGTTTTCCCAAATGTCCATGCAGTTTCCCTTGTTGATTTGTTTTATTAGTTTTATGTTCTCTGGTGGGGGAAAATTATGTTTGTTTTGTATGGCTTGTATTGCAAGGTTTGATTTATATACTGTTGGATTTATGTATGCCTTTTTGTGCTCATTGTACCTTTGGATCAGTTTTTTCTTGGTTTGGCCGATATAGAATTTGTTGCAGTCCGAGCATTGTATACTGTATATCCCGTTTTGGTCTTTGTCTTCTTCTTTTTCATAGTTGTTTATTTTTTGTGTTATCTTCATGTTCGGCTTGTATGTGATGTTGATGTTCAGTGGTTTGAAGATGTTTGTTAGTTTTTTGGTTTGGTGTCCTACGTACGTAAATGCTGTCCATTGTTGTGTTGTTTTATCTGTTGAGGTGGCTTGATCCTCGTTCTGTATTTTTTGTTTGATTCTGTTTTCTAGTTTATCTATTGTCTTTTGGGTGTATCCGTTTTCGTTCGCTATTTGGTATATGGTTTTCCGTTCTTTGTTTCGGGCTTCATTGCTGAGTGGTATCCTTAACATTCTATATATGAATGCGTTATAGGCAGCCATTTTGTGTGATAGTGGATGGTTTGAACTTGCGGGTATGGTAGAGCTTGTTTGTGTAGGTTTCCTGTATATTGCCATTTGAAATTGTGTTTTGTTGTGGTTATATCTTATGGTTATGTCCAGGTAGTTAAGTTTTGAGTTGTGTTCTTCCTCAATGCTGAAACATAGTTTTTGATTTATTTCGTTAATTTCTTTTGTTATTTGTTCTATTCTTATTCCATTATTTTGTGATATGTACAGTCCATCGTCAACGTATCTGAACCATTCTCCTTTTTCATCATGTGTTTTTATTATTGTTAAGATTTTCTCATCTATGGTTTGCAGGTATATTTCGGATATAATGCTAGATAGTGGGGATCCCATCGCTAGTCCATCTGTTTGTTTATAAATTTTCCCTTCAGATTCAAAATAATTTTGATTAAGTATTGTATTTAGACTGTGTTCCATTTGGTTAATATAGGTTTTGTCTATGTTTTGGTGTTTTAGTTTCTCAGATATGATGTTTATACTTTCGTTGACTGGTATGTTGGAGTACATGTTTTTTATGTCGAACGAGTACAGTTTAGTGTTCGGGCTAACATTTGTCGTAGAGATTCTGTCTGTGACTTCCATTGCATTTTTGATGCTGTGGTCGTTGTTCCTGTTGATTTTGTTTTTCAGTTCGTCGGCTATGATTTTTGAAATTTTGTATGAAGGTGCTCTGGTGAAATTGATAACCAGTCTTATAGGTTTATTTTCCTTAAGTATCTTTATCTGTGCGTTGAGTTTTGGTGCTTTTGGGTTGTTGACTGTGTATCTGTTCAATGCTTTGTTGTTAAAGATCTGTTTGTTTGATTTATCCTAGAGAAGATCTAACACGAAGAAGAGTACCTGATGCAGAACAAATACAGGCAAAATTACCTAAAGTACCTGAAATACCTGAGTTAAGATGCTCTGACCGTATAAAGAGACAGACAACAAGATGACTAGTTCAGTTTGAGGAGTGCCAGAAGATGACAGTACTACCAACTGTCGAAAGCGCTCGCAGATAATTCATAGAAGATATAAAGCTTCAAATCCTTTTTGTAGAATTTAATATGGAAATACTCAAAATAAAGGAAAATTAGTTGCATCAATCAAAAAAAATATATATATATATACATATATACAGGGTGTCCCGGTTTTTGACGATAAACCTTGAGGTGGTGATAGCTGAGGTCATGACTAGCTCATAACAGGAAACAAGTTTAGGTAAAAGTGTTTTCGTTTTCGAGATATCGGAAATTTTCTTTTTTTCGAAAATCGGCGACTCTGTTTAGTATTTTCAATGTTACATCATAAAAACATGACTTATCCACAGCAAAAAAAACTATTTTGTATAGCTAAATAAAATCCGCACACGACAGTAATACCAAAAGCTTGCGATCATTGGAAATAACTGGAAAAAAATAAAATAAAATAAATTTTGAAATGAAACAAATTTTTTGGTCAACTTTGACCTATCACAGAGAAAAAAAATGTACTGTGCTTGGCTGAAAAGTATTTCAGAAAGTTGGCGCATTTAATGGAGATTCCAAAATGGTGTAATAGTTAACTTTCTATCAGACCTCCAAGAAAATATTGAAGCTAGAAGAAAAAAGGTATTAAGAATCCAAGAATAAATGGCAATATCAATTATCACAAAACATTAGCACTGGGTGAAAAACATCCACAAAATTAAAAATGATGTCTCAAAAAATAACAAAAGAAACGAGTCCAAACAGGTTTCCTTCCAAGGCCCCTTCCCCGCTGCTACCGCGTCCACGCTTCTTTGTATCATTCATGTCAGTTCGTTTTTCGCTGTTCATTGTATCGCACGTGTATTTCTGTTATCGATAAGAACTAACGATCGCTGCTCTGAACTGGATTTTGAAACTGGTTTGTGATTTGGATATTTTTAATAATGCCGGCTTATTATACTCTACTGCAATATGCGAATATGCATTTTATTTACGGCGAATGTCGCGGTAATGCAAATGCAGCAGCCCGGTTGTATCGAGAGCGGTATCCAAACGAGGAGAGATATCCGGATTACCGAGTCTTCATTAATGTGCATCGATTCTACACGGAAGGAGTAATTCCTGGAAGACAGATAAATCGCGATGCAGGAAATATCCTTGGTCCAGATGTTGAAGAAGAGGTTCTGGCTTGCGTGGAAGAGAGTCCAGATATTTCGGTACGTGCGATTGAAAGACAATTGCACAGGTACCATCCATACCACTTGCAAAGAGTGCAAACATTACTGCCACGAGATCATGCACCAAGAGTTTTGTTCTGTCAAAGAATGCTGGTGAGACACGCGGCTGATCCTGACTTTCTTAGTAAGATTCTGTGGACTGACGAGGGTACGTTTAAAAAAGACAACTTCATGAATATGCACAACTTGCATTGCTGGAGCTTGGCTAATCCACATGCCATCAGAGAAGACCGCTCACAATACCAGTTTAAAATTAATTTGTGGTGCGGAATCATTAATGGCCAAGTAGTAGGACCCATTGAAATACCTGGAGCGTTTGATGGTCAACACTATTTAGAATTATTAAGGGACGAGTTGAATAGCCTTTTAGAAGATGTTCCTCTCCCAACGAGACAAGGCATGTGACTGCAAAATGATGGCTGTCCTGCACACTACGCCCGGCCTGTAAGGGATTACCTAGAAGAAGAATTTCCTGGCAGATGGATTGGTCGACTTGGACCAATTCTCTCGCCTGCCCGGTCTCCGGATCTAAATCCTATGGATGTTTTTATTGGGGGTTACTCCAAGAAAATGTTTACTTTAAACCGATAGAAACTGTAGAAAATCTTCGTGATCGTATTAACGCCGCCGCTGAAACGTGCAATCGATTACACAAGACACCTTCAATATTTTGTTATTTTTTGAGACATCATTTTTTATTTTGTGGATGTTTTTCACCCAGTGCTAATGTTTTGTGATAATTGATATTGCCATTTATTCTTGGATTCTTAATACCTTTTTTTCTTCTAGCTTCAATATTTTCTTGGAGGTCTGATAGAAAGTTAACTATTACACCATTTTGGAATCTCCATTAAATGCGCCAACTTTCTGAAATACTTTTCAGCCAAGCACAGTACATTTTTTTTAACTGTGATAGGTCAAAGTTGCCAAAAAATTTGTTTCATTTCAAAATTTATTTTATTTTATTTTTTCCAGTTATTTCCAATGATCGCAAGCTTTTGGTATTACTGTCGTGTGCGGATATTATTTAGCAATACAAAATAGTTTTTTTTGCTGTGGATAAGTCATGTTTTTATGACGTAGCATTGAAAATACTAAACCGAGTCGCTGATTTTCGAAAAAAAAAAATTCCGATATCTCGAAAACGAAAACACTTTTACCTAAACTTTTTTCCTGTTATGAGCTAGTCATGACCTCAGCTATCACCACCTCAAGGTTTATCGTCAAGAACCGGGACACCCTGTATAAACCACGGATATTAGGTTGGATCATGAACAACTTGAACAGAATAACAAACTCCAAATCGATCAAATTGTGGGTTTCAAAGGCTACATGAAAAAACGTAAAAGCTTTGTATTTCAAAGACGACGCTAGCAAAACATCAGGTGTGCTACATTTTTGGAGAGGTAATTTTAAGCGCTATTGAAATATGCAGGAATATTCAAGGTGTCTCACTAAAAAAAAAGTTTTCCATCAATAACTATTGGTATCTCATTTGAAATAATAAGTTTTTTACACCATTGAATTCCACGTAAAAAATAGCTCTGGAAATGTTTTCATAGAAACGCGGTTTTCACCATTAAGTTTGTCATGAAATTTGATCCTCAGACACTCCATCAGTTTTCATGTATCTAGTTTGTAAACAGGAGTTTTCCTTTGAAAGTGTCCAAATTGGCCCACTCTGTACCGACATAAAAAAATCGTTGATTGAATTACGTAGCCTGTGAAATTTGAAAATTTACCTCATTTTTTGAACAGTCCACGTATGTAGTTCAAAGGAACAACTTTTTTCTGCTCTGAATAAAAACGTTAAAGAAACCTATGAATTGATCATTTCACAATTTGTATAATTCCTTTCATCTAATGTTCGTTATATATTTCAAATAATTATGTAATTTATCTTTCTACATGTTGCATTGAAATTTTTCGAATGTATAATGTTGCTGTTTTTGTAGTAATGTCTTTAAAAATATTTTATTGAACTTATGTTTGTCATACATTTAAGTCATTTCTAGATGTAACACATACCTTTTTTTTTTATTTCTACCATTCTAGTTGATTTGTATATTATTAGGATATCCTATTTAAATAAAGATCTATCTATCTCATATCTTTATAAATGATTTCAGGTGGATCTAAACATTCTATGGGGGCATCCTATAGGCCCATGTATATTAACCAATACCCTAGAGGAATATTACCACATCAGATGCGACCCCCGCCCTCCCCAGGTAAGATTTCTATATTTATATTATAACTCACGGATTCTACACTTGTGGCAACAAATCATTAAAAATGCGTCGTCTACGGGATAGAACACATATTTTTATACAGCATTCTTTTCTTCTGCAAATCTATCTATCTATCTATCAGTAGAGCTTTTGTTTGTATGATAGTACATCGATACTATTGTAATTGGTACATCGGAAAGAGATGACTTAGATTTCTTGGCCGCGGTGGTAGTGCGCCCGACTCACGATCGGAAGGCCGTGGGTTCGATTCCTGCTTCGACCAGATATTTTTCTCGAGAGAATTTATCTGGTTGAAGCTGGGATGATTCTGCAACACACGTTAAAAGGTAAGGCCTCGTTAGTCCTTAGCGGCCAACTGCGACCCACTGACGTTCAGTGTTTGTCAAATTCCTTTTTTTTTTGAAAAAAATTGAAAAAGTGCATTTCTAGATCGAATTTATCAGAAAGTTACTTGAAAAAGTTGTGTCTACAGCAATTTTATATCCGTATGCCAAATTTTATGCAACTAGGATAAAGTTAACGTTTTGCTTATTTTTGACAGATATCCCCTTTATTTTAAAAAACAAGTACGGTTAATTGTCATCAATTCATGTATATATAACAAACTCATCATGGAGTTTAACTTTTCTAATACATTTTTACTTATACCGACATTTTTAGACAGAAATTAAAAATGTGCTATAAAAATCTTAACATGACTGGTGCAAAGTTTCAATCACTTGGCTATTTTCTTAAACAAACGTCAGTACCTTCAATTTTGAAAAAGCAGACACAACTCAAAAACTGCAATAAATATTAATAAAATCACTAGAGTTGAAATTACATTCAATATTCAGTATTTACAGATTATTTATAAACACTAACTAGGACGGTAAGGATGCTTAATCACGTTGAATAACATTTTTAAGTAGGTTTTGACAAGTTATTGTTGCAATAATGTCTCTTCAGAAAAGAATAGAAATAGTTTTAATATGTGGTGAGAATACACCATACCGGCAAGTAGCTAACATTTTTAATGAACGGCATCCAGGAAAAAATGTTCAACATACTACTGTGTCAAGGATAATGTTGAAATTCAGAGAAACAGGATCCGTAGCAAATCAATTTAAGAAAAAGCACATTCCAAATAAATATGATGAGGAGGCCCAACTTAACATTTGTTTAAAAGTTATTGAACACGGGCAAACGAGCATAACCGATATTATAAAAAATACCGATATCAAGAGAGAAAGTGTTAAATTTTGGCCTTACAAGCCAACATTTATTAACACATTAAAAGAACGAGATTTTGATGTCCGTTTGAGGTTTTCATTCTGGTTTCAAGGAAAGAGAGAAGAAAATGTAAAGTTTCCGTATAAAATTTTATGGACAGATGAGGCAAAGTTCTCTTCAAATGGAACGGTAAGTTCTCAAAATTGCCGATGGTGGGCCCAAAAAAATCCCAATTTCACAGTTGAATGTGGCTATCAGTATTCCTTTGAAACTAATGTATGGTGTGGGATACTTAACGACCCAATAATTGGGCCATTTTTCTTTAGGGAAAATTTATCATCCGTTGGTTATCTCAACCTTTTAAATAATGAGGTTAGTGAAGGTTTAGATAATATGCCTTTAAATATTAAATACGACCTATGGTATCAGCTTGATGGCGCACCAAAACATCACACGGTTGCTGTAAAACAGTCCCTCCAACAAATGTTCAGAGGCAAAGTTATTGGACGTAACTGGGAACATTATTGGCCACCTAGATCACCCGACTTGACGCCTTTAGACTTTTTCTTGTGGGTTACTTGAAACAAAAAGTGTACCGAAGTAGACCATTTACTGACATACAACATCTGGAAAATACCATTCGCGAGTGCTGTGCAAGTATAAATCCCCGATTCATTAAAAATGCAGTTACAGATGTCAGTAAAAGGACCATAATTTGTATTGAACGTGGAGGACGACATACTGAAATGTAGGCTATAAATGTAACTTTTTGTACCCGTTTGTATTTTCTATATTATTATTGTTTAAAATTTATAATAATAATAATAGTTCTATCGAAATTATTTGCATTTTTTTTAGTTGCCTCTGCTTTTTCAAAATCAAAAGTTTGTTTAAGAAAATAGCCAAGTGATTGAAACTTTGCACCAGTCCTATTAAAATTTGTATAGCACATTTTTAATTTCTGTCTAAAAATGTCTGTATAAGTAAAATGATGAGTTTGTTATGTATACATGAATTGATGACAATTAACCGAACTTGTTTTTCAAAATAAAGGGGATATCTGTCAAAAATAAGCAAAACGTTACCTTTATCCTAGTTGCATAAAATTTGGCATAATATGGATATAAAATTGCCTTAGACACAACTTTTTCAAGTAACTCTTTGTTAAATTCGATCTTGAAATGCACTTTTTCAATTTTTTTCAAAAGAAAAGTTGAATTTGACAAACACTGAACGTCAGTGGGTCGCAGTTGGCCGCATAATTTTAAGTTAAATTTAAAGCACAAACAAGTGCCGAAGTTAAACTTCATTGTAACTTTTCGAAAAAAAAGTTTCCCATATGGTGCGCAATTTAATGGTGACACTGTATATATTTATCTATCTATCTATCTATCTATAGTAATTTGTTATGCGATAATGTATTTGACGTTCTATTTAATATAGGTAAGATTTTGGCCACTATTTTTATGCTATTTCAACATAGCCCAAAAACGTTTGTCAATAGGAACTTGTTTTTTCAGGACAATAAACGTATTTTTCTCTCCATGTCCAGAAAATAACTATATTCAAAATATACGTTGATTTAACGCAATTAAATGATTCAGTTTTTTATCGACCTTTTTTTGGGTAATGGTTACCTTCCACAATCTGAAAAAATATAAAAATTATAATGGAGAACTTTATACAAGTGTAGAAGGGCAAACTTTTTAGTTTACCCCGATAAGTTACTGCGTAAAAATCAAAGTATTTTTCACAAAGAAAAATCTTCTATTTATCAGTAACTTGTCGTATTTCACAATTTTGCCTATCAAAAAAATATTAAGAAATTATACTTATCTTTTACGTTTCGGAGGCCAAAATCTGCCTCCGTCTTCAGAAATGGATAAAAATTCGAATAAATATGCAGTTATTCCTTTTTTGAGGGCTTATTTCTTTACTTCTTCGACAGATGTCAAAGAAGTTTTGACATCTGTTTTGACAAAACTTCTTTGACATCTGTCGAAGAAGTAAAGAAATAAGCCCTCAAAAAAGGAATAACTGCATATTTATTCGAATTTTTATCCATTTCTGAAGACGGAGGCAGATTTTGGCCTCCGAAACGTAAAAGATAAGTATAATTTCTTAATATTTTTTTGATAGGCAAAATTGTGAAATACGACAAGTTACTGATAAATAGAAGATTTTTCTTTGTGAAAAATACTTTGATTTTTACACAGTAACTTATCGGGGTAAACTAAAAAGTTTGCCCTTCTACACTTGTATAAAGTTCTCCATTATAATTTTTATATTTTTTCAGATTGTGGAAGGTAACCATTACCCAAAAAAAGGTCGATAAGAAACTGATTTTTTCCTCCACAAAAAATGACTTTCGTTGAATATTTAAATGATTCAATTATCATTTCAGACATACCAACACGCCAGATACATATGCTGCCTCCTACTACAAGAACGTCAGCAGTAAGCAATTATCTCACCGCACCCAACACAACACCTTCTCCGACTACTTACTACGAGGGCTACCCTTCTGAACCAGTGAGTAACGAAGGAAGCATTTCCTCGACAGTTTATGAGAATTCTCAGTATTCTGAATCCTATGAGAATGAAGTTGATGCTGATCCGCCAACAACTACTGAAAATACCAGCAAATCTTATGGGGAAGAATCTGGAGGAGAGTTTGGAGGACTGGTCTCTTACTTTTCCAGTCAGCACGAGGATGACATGGAGTCCTAGTTGGATAAATGATTTCAAATGCAACTGAACTGGGGGAGATTGAACGAACTAGTGTTTGTGAACGTATTAATTGTGATGATTTTTGCCAGGCAGATCTATTTTTCGGTGAATGACAGTCAACAGATAATAAAAAATAGTTTATGTGTGTTAGTGTATTTATTTTTAAAAAATATAACATTTTTTTATTCACAAATGAACTGTCTTGTTGACGTGTTTCATATATATGGATTAGAAAAATTGAATATACTTATTGATCATTTATAAAATTATATGGAGACATTACACTGTCTTAATTTGATTCAGTAAATTAGTAATTGATGAATCTTCCAACAAATCTAAAGAAAGCTGGAGAATAATGAACGACTTGAGAGGAGCACGAAATACTGCATTGGAAAACCCTTTGAGCCCAAACCCTTATAATGGGGGAACCCAAGCGGGGATTTCGGGAATTACTAAAGCGCGGCAGATTAATATACAGGGGGATACCTTGTACCCGGTTGAGTACCTCCACCAAATATGAGCCCCGTATATAAGTCCGCCTGTGAGGGATAAAGGATCAGATTAGTAAAAAAAAATTGATCATCAGAAATTCTCGAGCGCGTCAGATTAAGGTAGGGTGAGTTAATAACACGCCAAAAAGTGTATATCCCAGTAATCTGACAATTTGAGAGTGACGTAAAGAAAGGGGATGGCAGCAAAGTTGTAAAAAAATAACGTCACTTCGACATTCTCGAGCGTAGCTATTTTTTTATTTTGAAGAAAATAATTTAAGGATAACGAAAAATATACAGGGCTTTTCATGATGAGCGTTGATTAGCCGTTTCTGGCAAACTATTCAACGGATCAACCTGAAATTTCCACAGTATGCATAAGTCAATATGACATACAAGCCTAAAAAATTTTAGACGAAGCGGCGTTGTCGCTTCTACTATAAAGTAGCGGCTTCTTTGATTTTTCAAATGGAACACCCCGTATATAATATCATATTATGATTCATTATCACTTTGTCAACAAATTCATATTATATTTCTCTGTACCTATCTATTACCGTTTAGAAGATATAAATTAATTTCAATATTTTTTTTACCAAACATGAACTTTTATAAATGCTGATAATCTTGAACTCTCTTGCACTAAAACGATCAAATTTGAAATGGAGTGGAGTGATACTATGAGGATCTTCACTCAGAGTCATATTTTCATTTACCTCATACAGGGTCTTCAAAAAATGCAGTTACTTCGATCTCATGAAAAAATTAGTGGAACTCAATTTTTTCAAATGGAACACCCTGTATATTTCAACATTTTTGAGCTCTACATCCAATTTTAGATTAACTTTGTTCAGATAATACTATTTCTATTTTGAACCGTTTTCGAGATAAACTGTTTCAAACGGAAATTGACTTGGTTTCCTTGTTCATCACTCATTTTTGTAAAACAGATTTCGTTTGATGTTTCTCAATTAGTCACAGATAATACAATGAAAAGATAATTATTAAAATACTCCTCAACCATCGAATGAAACTTCTCTTTAAACAACAGTTTTATTAACGCTGAAACACGAACTGAAAATAATAAACCCATAAATTAATGAGTTAATTTAATCGTCAGTGTATTTCAGAATATGTTCAAACACATCTCCACCTCTACTTAAACAAACATGTAATCTCTTCAAAAGATTGTCATGTGTAGCGCTTCTGATCAAGTCTGGAGTCAAACTATTGAAAGCAGTTGTAACTCTCTATTTCATATCTTCCATTGTTGTTATTGGAGTAGAGTAAACCATATTTTTAATGAAACCCCACACGAAATAATCTAATGGATTGCCTTCTGGAGTTCTAGGAGGCCAACGAAAAGGTCCATTATTACCAATCCATCTGTCTTCGAAGATTTCGGTTAAAGCTTCGCTGACTGAATGAGAATTATGGGGTGGAGCATCATCCATTTGGTACCATACACGTTCTCTTCCTGGTCTATTATTTAAAATCATTTGAATTCCATTCCCCAGTAAATCTTCATATTTTGATGCATTCAAATTATCATCATAAAACTCGATATAAAAAATTGACTCATTCTTTATGGCACAAAATACATTGAATTGCCATATTTCTTGAAAACCCCTTTGGCGGACAACATGGGGATTTTCTGGAGCCCAATAATGACTGTTGTGTCTATTGAAAACTCCATTTTTTGTGAACTTGGCCTCATCTGTCCATATGATATTGTCAAGGAAATGTTCATCCTCCTGAGTCTTGACAAGTAACCATTCAAAGAATTCCACTCTACGAGGTAAATCAGTCTCTTTCAAATGTTGGACACAGTAGAACTTATAGGGATGCCATTTATGCTTATTAAGAATTCGACGAATTGTCACGTGTGGTATACCTATCTCCCTTTCAGCCTCGTGCAGAGAAGCATTTGGAAATGCATGAAAGTATCCCAAAACTGTTATACCATTGTCATCATCATCCACCTTAGTCTTCTTACGAATGATTTTTGGACGGAAGGTTCCATTCAACCTACAGTTTTTTAGTAGTCGATTTATCACATTATTATTCGGCTTCGGAAGTTGTGGATATCTTTCATGAAATACTCGGCATATTCTACTTGCAATTCTATTGCACTCACCATAAATTATTAATAAATTCAAGAAATCTTCATTACTGTAACCTAATCTTGACATTATTCTATTATAATTGGTAGCTATCACAATCAGTCAAAACCACCAACGAAAGTCTAACGTTAAATAATTGGTTTATTTATTTTTCCAAAGCACACTATTAAAATATATTAATGTGTATTGTTGTATGTTACGAGACCAATACCTCAATGTATACAAATTGTAACTTTTTCTAAGGTAGGTACATACCAATTTCGAATTGACTGATCTGAGAGAATGAGTCAATTTTTCATATCGAGCTTTATGATGATAATTTGAATGCATCAAAATATGAAGATTTACTGAGGAATGGAATTCAAATGATTTTAATAATAGACCAGGAAGAGAACGTGTATGGTACCAAATGGATGGTGCTCCACCCCATAATTCTCATTCAGTCAGCGAAGCTTTAACCGAAATCTTCGAAGACAGATGAATTGGTAACAATGGACCTTTTCGTTGGCCTCCTAGAACACCAGATGGCAATCCATTAGATTATTTCGTGTGGGGTTTCATTAAAAATATGGTTTACTCTACTCCAATAACAACAATGGAAGATATGAAATCGAGAGTTACAACTGCTTTCAATAGTTTGACTCCAGACTTGATCAGAAGCGCTACACATGACAATCTTTTGAAGAGATTACATGTTTGTTTAAGTAGAGGTGGGGATGTGTTTGAACATATTCTGAAATACACTGACGATTACATTAACTCATTAATTTATGGGTTTATTATTTTCAGTTGTGTGAACAGCGTTAATAAAACTATTGTTTGAAGAGAAGTTTCATTCGATGGTTGAGGAGTATTTTAATAATTATCTTTTCATTGTATTATCTGTGACTAATTGAGAAACATCAAACGAAATCTGTTTTACAAAAATGAGTAAGGAAACCATGTCAATTTCCGTTTGAAACAGTTTATTTCGAAAACGGTTAAAAATAGAAATAGTATTATCTGAACAAAGTTAATCCAAAATTGGATGTAGAGCTCAAAAATGTTGAAATATACAGGGTGTTCCATTTGAAAAAATTGAGTTCCACTCATTTTTTCATGAGATTGAAGTATCTGCATTTTTTGAAGACCCTGTATGAGGCAAATGAAAATATGACTCGGAGTGAAGATCCTCATAGTATCACTCCACTCCATTTCAAATTTGATCGTTTTAGTGCAAGAGAGTTCAAGATTATCAGCATTTATAAAAGTTCATGTTTGGTAAAAAAAAAATATCGAAATTAATTTATATTTTCTAAACGGTAATAGATAGGTATAGGGAAATAGTATATGAATTTGTTGACAAAGTGATAATGAATCATAATATGATATTATATACGGGGTGTTCCATTTGAAAAATCAAAGAAGCCGCTACTTTATAGTAGAAGCGACAACGCCGCTTCGTCTAAAATATTTTAGGTGTGTAGGTCATATTGATTTATGCATACTGTGAAATTTTCAGGTTGATCCGTTAAATAGTTTGTCAGAAACGGCTAATTAACGCTCATCATGAAAAGCCCTGTATAATCTTACGATTTCCGCAAGCCAAAATAACAAAAATTCGTCGATAAAGTTTAATGCGTGCAGCTGTGTGATACCCTGATTCTTAAAAAAAACTTAATTTAAAAACGAATACTTCTCCTGGTGACGTTCTTCTTTTTCTAGGTTAGTTACTAGTGACACTTCAGAAAAAAGCGGTTGGTATTTGCCGCCGCCTACTATTTCAAATTCGTAATACACCGCCAAAAACTAATTTACGATCTAAAGAATGAAGGTAAGAAACATTTGAATTACTTAAGGAATATTGATTGCATCAGTCGTACCAACCATGCCATTAACCTTAAAAACGTAAATTACAGATATATATATATATATATATATATATATATATATATATATATATATATATATATATATATATATATATATATATATACATTTTTATTAGAAAAGTGTCAAAGAAGGAGGAATAAGGTGTAAATGTGACCTAGTAAATAGATGCTTGTTTTTAAATAGTTTATTTTGTGAAAAAGAAGGCTGAAAAGTTGGCCTTTTCAGAACTTTGAAGGGCCGTAACTTTGTAAATAAGGGAGAGCGCTGCTTTTTTCTTTCGGATTCGTAATCTACGCATCAAAATAGGTAAGTACACGCAAACATTTATTCAAAATCGCCGGGTGTCTTCAAAACGAAAATTTATCAATGTTTTTTTACGTGTATTGTAAATAAAGTATGTTATCCTCAAAATATATTGTTTTTTTTTCTTGTTTTGATCTTATATTTCCCTATATGTGTACGAGGCTCGCTGAACGACTGGGTCATTTCATATGATACCAATCGCCAGCTCGTAGTACAGACAGAAAATGTAATATCAGAAAAATTTAGCAAAGAACTGGGTACACCGCAAGGAAGTATTCTAGGCCCGCTACTATTCATCTTGTATGTCAATGATCTGCCTTTACACATAAGTACGTGAGACATTCATGTATGCAGATGATACCTCAATAGTGGTGCATGGCAAAACGCTAGAAGAAGCAAATAACAGGGCCCTTACAGTCATACATGAATTTCATGAATGGTGCTAAAGAAATCAACTTTTAATCATTAGTAGTAAGACAATATGCATTGAATTTACTGGAATGCATAAAAACCAATCAGACTACAATAAATTAATAAACAATATCACGATGAGCATGTGTGAAGATGCAAAATTTTTGGGCACATTCATCGACTCCAAAATGCACTGGAACCGGCTCATTGACTTTATCTGTGAAAAACTCAGTAGCCAGTGCTTTGCGATTAAGCAACTGAAGAGATCCTTGAACATGAAATCTCTACTGAATGTATATTATGCATTAGTTCACTCAACTCTGAACTACAACATTATGTCATGGGGAAATAGCACAGAGATGGAAAGACATTTTGTAATACAAAAAAGGATAATTCGTGTAATATTTGATCTTTCCTATAACGAATCATGCCGAGATAGTTTCATACGGAACAACATCCCTACTTTAACTAGTATATATCTCATGAAAATCTTCATGTATGTCAAAACAAACATCAATAACTTTGAGAAAGTCGGAGATATTTGAAAGTATGCCACTAGAAGTTCTAAAAATTTACGACTGGGCAGGGTAAATCACGCATTATTTTAAAAAAACTGGAATCTACAGAGGATGTTCTTATTTCAACTTGCTTCCTCACAATATCAAATGTTCGTCCGTAATAATCTTCAAAAAAGAACTGAGAAAGATTATGATCAAAGGTTGCTTCTACAATATACAAGAATTTGAAAATTATTTAAAAACTATAAATAGTAGTACATAACCAATAAATAAACCTTGTTAGCATAATTAGTGGGTAAAATTGTTTACCTGCACTCTAGTTTTGTGTAAGGTCAGTTGGTATATTGTAATTTTATCTGAACCTGTGTCTTAATTGCGATTTTCAGTTATACATAACTCACATCTGTGTATACTAAAACACAAATAGTGTATCGGTGTACACAGTGTGTTAGTATATACATGGATTTTATCTCCAGTATACTAAGTTTGTATCTGTTGTATGCAATTTAATTGTACACAATTCATATTTTATGTAATTTCCATAAGCTTACCTTGGTTTATATCCTTGTTGACATTCACAATCCATGTCTATGGAAGATGTGTTTAGTATACCGGGTGTCCCACATTTTATGTGACAGGCAATATCTGGTTTGTTGAAGAAGATACACAAAAATGTTTCATACAAAAGTTTTAGGAGTTCATGAGAGCTATATTTTGATATAATTTTAAATATACAGGGTGTTTGGTGTAGGTGCTACAGACCAAAATTCCATTTTTTAAAATAGAACGCCCTGTATATCATTACATATTCAGATGCTACGTTAAATTCTGATATCATTTCATGTTTGGTTTTTGAAATTCTGTTAAGGCGTTGTTGAGTTATTGCACTTTTCCTTAAATATAAAGTTTCAAAAAAACTTATTTACTCGTACACAAATCCAGTCTATATCTTTTATTAAATTGAACTAGACTACTACTGAATACAAACCATCTACGATACGATATCGATATCAGTTGAATATAATATTGAAATTATTGAGAATGTGACTAACTTGAGGGTGAATTGCTTTATATTGCACAATTTCATCAAGTAGCTTATGCTTGTTGATGCCATAGTAACAAATTTTGTTGAATTGTATCTACTTGTCAGTTCGATTCAGTGATTCTTTGCAAAACAGTAACTGTGTTCTTTGTGCGAAAACTCCAGTATGCCTTTCGCGTTTAGTCCAAGTGATTGCATTGATATGTTATTAATTTTTGGGGAATGTCAGAAAAACTGCCGTCAAACACAACGTCTATACCAAGAACGTTTTCCAGACAGACCCATTCCGCCACGAATGACTTTTTCGAGAGTTGTAGAAAAATTGCGAACTGGGTCATTTTCTTCTACTATAAAGCATCGTCATCATACGAGATCTGTTAGAACTGAAGATTTAGAGATCAATGTGTTGGCTTATATTATTATTCATCCACATGTTTCTATCCGTACTCTTGCAGAAGAAGTCGGTGTGAGTAAATCTAATGTACAGAGAATTTTGAAAGAAAATAAATACCACCCATTCAAAATTCAGTTGGTACAAGGTTTGAAACCCACGGACTTTGAACGACGACTTGAATTCATTGCTTGTATTCAGGTAATATTACATGAAAGTCCTAACATATTCAGTCAAATTTTGTGGAGCGATGAATCGCGATTCCACAATAATGGAGTTGTGAATCGACATAACAGTCACTATTGGTCTCAAGAAAATCCCCACTGGGCCCGCGAAAGTAATTTTCAAACTACTTGGGGTATTAATGTATGGTGTGGATTGTTCAATGGCCGCATCATAGGACCTTACTTTTTCAATGAAAATCTCAATGGATTGCGATATTTACATTTTCTAGAAAATGATTTGATCCAGTTGATGGAAGATATTCCCATAGCAGAACGACAAGGAATTTGGTGGCAACAAGATGGTGCTCCTCCTCACAATTCGCAGGTTGTTACTGAATATCTGGATAGAACCTACCCAAATAGATGGATTGGTAATAAGGGTCCAATTCGGTGACCGGCTCGTTCCCCAGATTTATCACCGCTTGATTTTTTCCTATGGGGTTATTTAAAAGATATTGTTTTCACTACTCCCCCTTTGAATGTGGATGATTTGAAAATGAAAATTCGACTAGCGTGCAGTGATATTACGCCTGATATTATAAGAGCGACTTGTTCGAGAGAAGTGATTCGACGTTTCGAAGCCTGTATAATATCTAATTTTTATGACTTATTTCTAGATACCTACCATTCTTATGAAATGATTTATCAAGTTATATTATTTACATTGTTATTAATTAAAGATTTGTTTTCGAATACACCTCTTTCAATTTCGCAATTGTTTCATATTCAAAATGATTCATGACTGAATTCCACAACTCAAAATTGAAACCATTACTTCGAACACCCAAAATTTTGACTAATTTTCATGTGATCTGATGCAGAGAGAATAATTTTATGAGATATTTTTAAAAATAATAGTCGTTCTCAAGACTTTACATTTTAAGCAATAACTCAACAACGCTGTAACTGAATTTCAAAAACCAAACATGAAATGATAGCAGAATTTAACGTAGCATCTGAATATGTAATGATATACAGGGCGTTCTATTTTAAAAAATGGAATTTTGGTCTGTAGCACCTACACCAAACACCCTGTATATTTAAAAATTATATCAAAATATAGCTCTCATGAACTCCTAAAACTTTTGTATGAAACATTTTTGTGTATCTCCTTCAACAAACCAGATATTGCCTGTCACATAAAATGTAGGACACCCGGTATATACCTTATACATTTCACATTTCATTTTATGTATTTCTGACTTACCTAATCCATGTAATAGTGGCAATGAAGGAGAAAATAAATATCTATCTATCTATCTATCTATAACTCAAAATCTATACGCGATGGAAAATTTTTGATGTTGAAGTCGCAGTCGCAGTCAGAATGCTTTGAACTCTCATCTACAGCCATCATCGTATTAGTAGGAATTTTTTTTATTTGTTGGCTAGTGATAACTTACCTTGGCCAGTTCTATTGAGACACACAATAGTCCACAAAAAAAGAGAAATAAAACAGTCTGAAACGAAAATATGTTGTACCTTTGGCCCCACCCATTTTCCAAGGATTCGACTAAAAAAATATGTACTGCATCGAGTCTGGTCTCTGATGTTTAATGGCTCAGATAAGTATCCTCTATCAATTTACTGTAACTTTTTTCATACACTGCATGATTATTGTGAAACACTTGTTTTCTACCGCATGTATGAATTAATAATCACAAATACCTACCAAAAACTAAAATTCATGAAACGACTACAACTGTATTTACATCGAGCTTGATTTTTACAAAAATCAACAGATTCGAAGATACGCTTGGGGTCGATTGAGAGAAGTTTATTCGAAAAAAGGCAAAAACGGTTCAACACGGTTTAACATAAATTGTAGCAGCGTGACGCCTGATTCTCTACATCTTATCCATGAAATGAGGTTCACCATTTTTCTCTCTTCTACGTGTCAAGATTTCACACCCGTTTTCATTGACAAGCAGTGTTTGTTCAAACTGTGCTGACCACTGACCGTCAGCGGTTACAGCAGTCCATTTGTCAGGCCACATCTCGTCTCGCCATGTTCCTTCTGATATCATCGGTTCAATGGTGAAACAGTGTCCTGGTTTCATCACTCCCACAGCTCGGTTCTCTGGAAACGATTGAAGCATGTTTTACAAGTAACATAACGAAAAAGTAGTAGATTGGTACGGAAGATTGCTAAAGACAAAAAAATGGCATTGAAATTACTTGAAAAGGTAAACAAATTCGTGCTGACAGCAGGAAAATTGAATTTGAGTAGATCCAAGGTCCAAAAACATTGATTTCAGGAGAGGAAAATGGTTTTAAACGTTTCAATCAATCAATCAATCAAATATACGTTATTGTCTGAAGAACTACATCTTGTAGACAAAGTCATAAATAATATGTAAGATACAAAAACCTACATCAAAAAAAAAACATACACAATTTAAACAAAATACAATAAACATAATCTGAAAATGTGAAATACACTGAGATATTCAGCTGGAAATAACAAGACATAGAAATAAAAGTTAAGATTCAAGTGAATCGTCAAGATACTCCTGAACTGAATAATAGGCCCTATCAACAAGTAGCACTTTAACTGCTTTTTTGAATTTGTTAAGCACAATTCGGGCTGGTAAGTGGTTAAACAGTTTGATCCCGTTGAATATAATTGAATCCCTAACAAGGGAGCTCGCAGGAATAGGCAGATCTGTGTTACTATTGTAGCTACGCCTATTATATGAGGAAGGGAGAGATGCACAAGAATAATTTTTTTTATCGAGCAAATTGATTCCAAGATAAACAGGGCAGCTACTGTTAAAATACCGTCAGCTATGAAAAGAGGCTTGCATGGATCCCTGGGAGCTGCTTTGCACATATATCGGACAACTCTTTTTTTGGGCACAAAAATCATTTGAAACAAATCTCTAGAACAGACTCCCCAGAAGGCAATTCCATATTTAATATGGGGATCTATTACAGCGAAATAAGCTGTTCTTGAATGGGAATAGCCTAGTTCTCTAGAAATCACTCTCTAGTGCATAGCAACCTGAGGCAAGCTTCTTGCTTAAGTTTATTGTGTGATTTTTAAATTTCAGTTTATCATCAATGTTCAACCCTAGAAATTTATAATTATGTACCCTGTCTAAGATTTTGTCACCAAGGCAGATCTCAGGTAAGTTGCAGTGGAAAGTAAGTATGCTAGTTTTATTGATATTAAATCATAACTTAATTCAGTCGCACCTATCTTTGATTTTGTTGATGTCAGCTGAGATGGCATCTTAAAGGGTAGGAATGTCCTTGTTGTGCCATAATAAAGTGGTGTCATCAGCAAAGAGAGTAATTGTGGCCGTTATATCTATAAAAGCCAAGTCATTTATGTAGATAAGAAACAAAATTGGGCCAAGGATCGATCCTTGTGGTACACCACATTTGATAGTTCGAGCAGAGGAACACTCGGTTGTTTTAACTACCTGTTTGCGACCTGATAAGTACGAATGAAACCAGTGGAGAGTGTTGCCTCTGAAGCCATACTGTTGCAACTTATTAAGAAGGATCTCATGGTTGACACAGTCGAAAGCTTTCGATAGATCACAGAAAATAGCAGCGACTGCTTCTTTAGCGTTATATTCAGAGTAAATCGTTTCTAACAGAGAGAACATAGCATCACTAATACCCTTATTTGAACTGAAACTACGAGGGTGGTTTCAGAAGTACCCAGCCTGACCTAGAGATGGCGGTAGTTATTGAAAAATATCACTATAAAGACCATGTTTCAAGTTTGAAGACGCTGCGTTGTTTAGTATTTGTTTGGGAGTCATCAATAGTGAACATTTTCGGTGAATTTGTGAAAATGAGCAATTCACCACTGGGTAATTTTGAGATGACCATAATCTATTTGGGCTGATGGTGTTAGTTATGTGAATGATAGTATCGATAAACTATTGGTTGGCGCGTGCGGGACTCGCATCGCCGGCTTTTAGCGTTATTTTCGCCTCCTAATTAAAATGATAAATATTGGGGATAGAGTTCCGGGAGGTGGGACTTTTTTTTAGGAAATTTCCTCCTGCTTAAATATTTTTTTTCAAAATTCGGACATCTTTAATATGTTCCAAGATATAGGCAAAAAACCAAACCCCTTTTTTGTTTTACCAAATTGTTTATAACTTTTGAAATTTTTTCGAGCCTCTCTTGAAAATTTTCAAAAAGTTGCTAGAGGTCATACCGAATCGAATGAGTCCTGGATCATAATTTCCGGTGCCCTTGGACAGAAGTTCCAAATAAATATAGTTTTAAAAAACTAAAAAACACGCTTTTAAAGAACATCAAACTAAAAAGTTATTTTTTTTTAATAAGCTTAAAACAATAACGAACGAAAAATACTATTATTATTGTGAAAAAAAGCGAGGGGCGCCTGATATACAAAAATATGGCACAAAGCGCCCACGCCTTTTTCACATTAATGCTAGTATTTTTCGTTCGTTATTGTTTTAAGCTTATTAAAAAAAATATTTTTAACTTTTTAGTTTGATGTTCTTTAAAAGCGTGTTTTTTAGATTTTCAAAACTATATTTATTTTTTACTTTTAAGTTTCATATGCTACAAAAGCGTGTTTTTTAGTTTTTTTGAACTATATTTTTCACTTTTTAGTCCGATTTATTGTCAAAAAAAATGAAAAACAAACAATAAGTACAAACACATTAACAATAGTCAATTTCACACAAAAGTTAAAACATATTGGATGGATACATATTAACAACAGTACATATAATGCATACTACATAGATGAAAATGAATCAGCCACACTTTTGAATAAAATCGTGTAAAGTATAAAATTCTCCTTGGATTAAGAACTTTTTTCAGTGTATGTTTGAAAGTTTTTATTTTTGTTTCCAATTTCATGCTTTCAGGCAATAAGTTGAATAAATATGTCCCTGCATACAGAGGTGATTTTTTGTGATGTGATCTGAGTATGGGACGTAAGTGAAAGTCATTTTTCTTTCTCGTATCGTATCTGTGGTACTCACTGTTTTTGTTTAGTTTTCCTTTATTTAAAAAGGTATACGTCAGTAATTTATACAAAGAAATAGATGTGAATGTATTTTTTTTAAAAGTTCTAGTCACTAAAGCAAATTCAAATCCAAGATCCTCACCAATCTGAATTATCAGTGGCTCGATTTGTGCCTCTATTATGTTATCAAGCTTCCACATCTTTGTCTCGACTTCCGATATCACATGCCGAACACACTTCTCCCATTTCTTCGCTGTGACTCTTTTCGAAGCCTCATCAAAAAGTACTTTGAGATCTGCAAATTTGAACGTGGTGTTATGCTGAGCTACAAAATTCTTCACATCCGCCCATATTAACTCGATGGGATTGAGCTCGCAGTGGTATGGAGGCAGGCGAAGGACAATTTTGTTTTGGCCTGCTGCCATCTCATCGACTATATATTTTTGGTATTCAAGCTTACGCTCCTCGACAATTTTTAGTAGCTCTACTCTTAGCAGTGAGTCTTCAAAGCTAATATTCTTTGATCGCAGCCAATTTTGGATTTCAACCCTCTTTGAAGACGTTGTCGGAATCTTCTCTAGCCGTCGCGAATGATGAGGTGCATTGTCCATTACAATCACAGTATTATCCTCCAGATGGGGTAGAACTTTAGAAAACCACTGTTCGAAAGATTCACCGTTCATTTCTTCGTGATAATCTCCAGTTTTCTTCGACTCGAAACACCACAGCCCTTCAGCAACAAACCCATTCTCATTGCCGATGTGACAAATAATAAGCCGTTTTCCTTTACCTACGTACAGCGCCATCTGTCCTCGAATATATCAAGAAATATCAAAGAAGTTACGTACAGCGCCATCTGCCCGCGAATAGATCAAGCAATAATTGATAGTTACATACAGCGGCATTTGCACGCGAATAGATCAAGAAATATAACGGAGGTTGCGTACAGCGCCATCTGCCCGCGAATAGATCAAGCAATAATGCCGATAATTCTGTCAATACATATCCCGAGCTTGAGAGTTACAAGCAAACAAACATATACACATACAGATGAAGCTAATATAAAGCTAATATAAACAGATTAAACAGATAAAAGACTTCAAATGTTTCAACATCTCTTTAGGATCATTTCTATTTGAATCAATATTTTTCTCATAATACACAATTTTCTTGTTTTTCAGTAAGTTAACATATTGATTTCTAACCGACTTACAGAGATGGGAGCATCGCTGGGAGATGTGTGTACAGTTAAAAGGAGACTGTTAAAAAATTTAAAAAACTTCTGAAAAAATATCTTGTATCTTTGTAAGCTCTAAAATGGGCAACATTTTCATAATTCGCCTGACAATGAATGTCTCAAAATTTTCCCACGCTGGCCCTCCCTATCTTAAAAACCGAATATATTGACATCAATACTTACTAGCGTAATGAGGTACATTTGGAGCAGTATGAAACAGTCTATGAATACCATGTCCACAATAGCTCCTTACCACAGAATATCCATTAGCCTGTGCATGTTTCTGTATAACATTTCCAATCTCTCTATACTTTTCTCCAGGTTTAACAATTCCTATTGCCTTCATCAGACATTCATGAGTCACTTTCACTAAATTTTTATGTTTTTCGCTAACGTTGCCAACGAAAAACGTCTCGTTCAAGTCTCCATGAAAATCGCGATGATATACAGTTATATCTACATTGCACAAATCGCCATCTTTCAAAGGCCTCATATCTGGAATTCCATGGCAGATGACTTCATTGACAGAAGTACAGCAAGATTTCGGGAATTCGTAATAGTTGAGGGGAGAAGGGTAGCAGTCGCGTTCAATACAAGCTTCATGTACTATACGATCTATTTCATCGGTGGTGACACCGACATCACAAACCTTGGCAGCCTCGTCAAGAACTTCACGACCCAGTTTGCAAGCTACTCTCATTCCTGAAAAATAAAAAGCAGGCAATCAGTAAAATACTTGGGAGTTTACGTTGACTACAAAATCCACTTGAACAGCCATACAAAAATGATTGAAAAGAAATACATCAATACAGGAAAACACTTTCGAAGTCTGACACTAAAACTGCAACTAAAATGAATAAAATGCATTAAATAATCTTCAAACAGCTGAAACATCTACACTAGTCTTTCTCAAAGTGGGTGATAACGCCCCCTTGTGGGCGCCGGAGGCCTATAGGGGGGCAGTAGAGGGCACAGATAAGATTGGTGGGCGTTGAAGCGGTTCAAGGGGGGGTGATGGCTAATTTAAAAATACTTTTTTGCTTTTACCACAAACTTGAACACTCATTTACGCTTAACGTTAACGTTAGACAGTAACTATTTACTGTCCAATAGTTGTCAAACTGTACAATAGATGGCGGTAAGCTTCCATGCGCAGTGAGAAGTTTCTAGTCTCCATTCTCGAAAGTACTAGGCCCGCCCGCTGCCTCATATAAAAGCGCGCGCGCCATCCAGCCAGTAACGTCATTCGACGATATTACGAAAACAAATTAATTTAGTTAGCGACTAGCTAGGTAAAGGGCTGTACGTGCAGCTCAGCCAACTGTGTCAAAACTTTTTTCACCGACTTCTAAGCAAGACGACGACGGACTCCGAGCTTCCTACAATATTTCCTTGCTTATTGCTCAAACAGTAAACCTCACACTATTGGAGAGGATTTGATTTTACCGGCAATAAAAGAAGTAATAACTACTGTGCTCCATAAACCAGCGGCATATATCTGAAAAATTCCTCCGAGCAATAGTTCCGTGCGAAGACGACTTGATGAGATGGCTGAAAACATTGAAGAGTTATTGTGCAATCATCTGAAGACTTCTAAATTCTCAATTCAGATAGATGAGTACACTTTACCAACCAATGAATCACTGTTGTTGTTATACGTGAGGTTTATTAAAAATGAGAAAATATATCAAGAACTACTATTTACCAGAAATTTACATAAGGATACAAAAGGAGAAACCATAAATAATACACTGGAAAAATTTTGTGATGTGAAAGAAATTCCACTGAAGAATATTATATCAGCTGCTACTGATGACGCTCCGGCTATGACAGGACATCACAAAGGTTTTATGTCGTACTTAAAAAATAAAATTCCAGATGTGCTCGCTATACATTGCGTCATTCATAGGCAACATTTGGTTGCAAAAAATTTGAGTGAGCGCCTCTCTCAATCACTGCAATATATCATCAAAGCAGTCAATATCCGAAACAGCTCTTTGAATGACAGATTATTTAATCAGCATTGTGATACTAATGAAGAAGATTTCAACCGATTGCTATTTCACACAGAAGTGCGTTGGTTATCAAGAGGTAACTCTCTGACTCGATTTTACAATCTATTTGACTCTGTAATAGAGTTCTTGGAAAACAAAGGCAAAGAATTGCACGACAACCTCATCACTTCAAAGAATGATATTGTGTACTTGACAGACCTGAATAAATTATTTAATGATGTCAATCTCCAACTTCAAGGTGACGACTTGAAATTGATTAAAATAAAAAAATGTCATTGCTGTTTTTGTACCCAAATTGCTCTTATACAAGAATGTAACGGGATTATTATCTACTTAAAAATATATAGTTCAAAATATTGATAATGAAATCAACTTCATGAGGAAAAAAAATATATTATTCCGTATTCATATAAAATAAACATTTTACATTCAACAATTACAACATTATTGGACATATCCCCCGGACATCATGATTTTCCGCGCCACTGGATGAATGTCAAAAATTAGGTGAGCCCATTATTTGTTTGGAATATATTCTTTCGTTTCGTATAGCCTTTTGTTATAGGATAAATTTGAGGTTGTAAGGATACAGGGAGCAGTTGACATAATTTGAGCTAGATTGTCCTCGGTTTTCGATGTGGATACCTGAAAGTAAATAATACTTCAAAATACATGTCTTACCAAGACTAAATAACTAACTCTTACGGAAATAATTTTCCTTCTAATTGAAAATAACTATATTTTTGTACCCACCTGTTAGCTGACCGTCCAGTTGTAGTTTAGTTCCATAATCCTTCAGATTGTTTTCGTTGTACCATTTAGGTTAGCTTATTAGTGGTTTTGTTGACCCAATTTCAGAAAATAAGATTCATCAACTTAGATTATTAGTCGCGATCTGTGAACCAGTTGTCATCATAGGGCTCGTAAGACAACGTTTCTCTGTTCGCTGATGGAGGGCGCGAGAGGTACCGTTTCACGATTATTTATAAAAATTCATGTCAAGACGTGTCGAAAAGGAAATTATTTTTACTGTTTTTTTGATTATTATATCAAATTGAATTCGGACTAAGTGTAGGTGAATAATTGACAGCTTGTTTAAATTAAACAATAGTGAACAAACATTATCAATTATCTTTCGCCATCTATGGGTCAGAGGGACTTAGAGGTTTTGTAATGGTAAATATACCTAAAAATTTTAGATGTCGATAGGTTTCAAATTATTGCCCTTTCTGTTTCACAACCTTTTCCGATAATTCAGTCATTTAACTTACCGACTTGGAAATGGAACGGAAGTCACGTATTTTACTCTTCACCGATTGGTTCACCCAACGCTGCTCATGACGTATAGGCATGCGCTTCAATAAGGAAACGTTTTTCAAAATAGGCTTTAACGGATATAATTTCCCACTAGACTCCAAATCTCAATTTCCGGCCTACTCAGGACGGGAAGGAGAAACAGATCGACCTCCGTGTGTGTTCAGAAAGAACCATTTTGGAAAATCTGTCTATTAGACACCTCATAGAGGATTAATTTCCATAAGGTTTCATTTCAAGTGAAAAGGTGCCTGTTAGTTTCGTACTTATAGAGTATTGCTATTGTTTGGTTGTGGCCCTTTCACCCTGTTCAGGGATCAGAGAACCCCACGTGAGTACGCCATTTTTGTCAACCTTTTCCGTCCATTTGTGCTTTTTTTGAGACGTTTTCTCATTTTCATTTTCTCCTATTATAGGGCGATCTACGTGTGATTAGTTCATAGACGATTTTGTTGAACCATTACGAGAAAAATACTGAAACCTATTTGGTGGAAACCGAAAAAGAAATACTTGTCTTCAGTATTTCTCCGGATTTTATTGTAAATGAAACCCTTCTGAACTGGAAGGTAAGTTGCTCTAATTCAGACGGAGTGTACCTAAATTGTCTTGTGTAAAATATTTGTTGTTTTCATTTGGTTTTTTTAGTATACGGTTACTAGACATTTGCCAATAAAAATATATAATATCATAGTAACGTTCTATCATAATTTATTTTATTTTTGTTATTGATTCTTCCGCTGGAAATCAGCGCATTAATTTTTACTTTCGATAATTTCAGTACATTCTTGCCATGTTTTCATATATATTAGTAAACTTTTGGTTTTTTATTGAAGGTAAAGAAAATAAAATATTACTTTTCATATCGATCACTGTTTTACGGTGTTGTCCCATTAATTTAAAGTCATTAAGGATGCTACTTTTGTATTATGTACTTAGGATGATTTCAATAGAAATCAATGAGAATTTTTTTTTTCTTTAAAGGGTTTTTTTTTGGGGTACCGTTTTCCCGTAGGAAGAATTCACGCCAGATCAACAACCACTCTGGAACATTTTGACTACCTGTCTTGGCGGATTCTTTAGATTCAAGATTGTTGTTTGGACTTGGGGGCGGAGAAGACGCGCAAGTACCTGAAACAATAAAAAAAAATTGACTATATTTTTTTATATATTACTTACATTATCATGATTAAGAACTTACTGTTAATTGTGTAAAGCGGAAATTAAGTCGTGTTTTGATCCAGATAATTATTTTTTTCGTGATACTGCGTCTGCGCTCTGGGCCCACAGCAAATGACTCCGGAACCCTTGTAAAATATTCTTGAAGGTGACTTATCTGCGGCTTCACTTCCTGCTCTTTGTGTATTTAAGTTTGATTTATACGTAGCTGGCTCTATTTTTTTTATTGAGAAGTTTAAGGTAAATAGTAAGGAAACTTAGAAAGTTATCAACTCCGTTTGGCTTTAAGTATTGATTTGAATAAAACACATCGATTAAATCCATGGATGCTAAAAGTTTTTTTAACCTGTGCTGATTTTGTTTTTTTTTTCCTCGCAAAGTAATTGAATTTTAAATACCCAAGTATTAAGATTATACTGTACAATTTATTTTCACGTTATCAATATACTGATCTATTGGAATGGTGGCTGGTCAATTTTATTTTCTTTTCTCTTGGTAAGTTGGAGAATTGGTAAAGATATTAGTGAAATCTGTTGGCATTTCAACTTACCTGGCGCCCAAATAAAAAAAAAATATAATATACAACATCTGTAAACTCACTCCCGTCTCCTCTGTAGTGAACCGGTATGCCTTGACTGTCATCGTGACAGCCCACCAATCGCAACTTCAAGTATTGAGGTTACAAGAATAATATAGGTAGACGTGAGTTTCGCAATTTCCCTAATTTGTCAGCAGTATTCTTCAACAACGAGGACAATGACAACAAAATTCAGCTGCCCAAAATTTCACTGTGGTAATTAATGGTGCAGAGCCTCCATACACATAATCAAACTCATCTCAAACGATTTTTACATAACAAATGCACGTTCAAAATGGCTGAAACTTTGGTGAATAACTGTCAACATACGGAATTACATACAAGTTTCCACGCAAATTAACTAAAACTAAGACCTAATATTTCAATTTAAATCTTAGTTGCCATAGAAATGATATTACAGTTTGAACTTGTGAAAGATTTAAGTGTACTATTGTCAACAATATTCACCTTACAGTTTTTCGAATTATTTTGTGTCATGGCTGCAAGATTGAGCGTAAGAGAGAAAATTGAAATTATATGCCTTTCGGGAGATGACGTTAGAAGTGCTAGAGAGGTTTGTAGAGTATTTAATGAAAGACATCCGGATCGTCCTCGTATTAGCTGCGGTACAGTAAATAAAATAAATAAAATATTCAATGAAACTGGTGCAGTATCAAAAATGATGTTGAAAAGTAATCCTGTACAAAGACGAAACAGGAATGACAGGAATGATGAAATCATTTTAGATTATTTCGGAAATAATCCTAATGCCAGTATAAGGAATGCCACTTTAGATTTGAATATTACACGAGAAACTATTCGGAGATGTCTCAAAGCGAAGAATATTAAACCTTTCAAGCCAAAATTTTTACACACACTTCAAGAAGGCGACGAAGCAAGATGCCTGGAATATTGTTTATGGGCCCAAGGGGAATATTTAAACAATAGAAATTTCCTAAAAAATATTTTATATACCGACGAAGCCACTTTCACTACAAATGGAGTAGTGTCATCACAGAATTATCGCTATTGGGCAGCAGATAATCCTAACTGGGTAATAAACTGTAATAGCCAGTATTCCCAAAAAATCAACGTCTGGTGTGGGATATTGAACGAACGAATTATTGGTCCTTTCTATTTTGGGGAAAACATTAATGCGCAGAGGTTTCTAGAATTTTTAAACACAGAGTTTTGGGATGTATTCACGAGCTGCCAATCAATGAACGATCAAATTTAATTGTCCAGTTAGATAGGTGTTCAGTTTATTATGCCAGAGCTGTGAGGCAATGGCTTAACGAACATGTTCCAAACCGATGGATTGGCCGTGGTAGTCCGTTTATAGAGTGGCCACCCAGATCTCCAGACCTCACAGTTTTGGACTTGTTTCTCTAGGGACTTCTCACACAAAAGGTTTACAAAAACCGCTCAAGAGATAGAAAAGAACTTTGTGCAAGAATTCGACAGGTATGTGCAGATATTAGCCCTCAAGAACTAAGGAACGTAATCAGAAATATTCGTAAGCGCTACGACACATATATCGAAATACGAGGTGGATTAGTAGAGGCTACTAGAATATGAGTTAGAATTAATTGTTGCACTGAATCGAAACATTTCAATAATTAGTTATTAGTTACGTTTATTAAAATTTTTTGCTTCATTGTTAGTTGAATTGTGTGAATGTAATTCCGTTATTTTCATTAAAAGTATTTACGCTATTTGTTTTTTTTTCATCTGGCGGCACTTTATTATTGAAATCATATAAAAAATATTATCATGGCTATATCTGTTGATATAGGGTGATTTTTGTAACTGTTAGCTGTGTGAGTTTTCGAATTTTTGAGTTATCATAACTTTGTTAATAATGAATATTTTTTCATGAAATTTTGGTCACACCTATTTAGAGGCACTCTGAATCCAGTGGCGTAGTAATTTTTTTCAATAAAAAAATCGCTAATAAAAAATCCCGATTTTCGACTAAGAAAAAATATCGTAGTATACCCTGAAACTTTAATAAACATTTCAAATTTTGTCCCAAGGTAGACCTTTTAGTACTTGACATTAAAAAAAAATTATTAAAATCGATTTACAACTTCAAATTTTAGGGGGGGTGTTTCCATTAAAAATGGGTCACACTGTAGGAGTGCTGTTATCTTCATGTTGTGATCGGAAACTAGCAGACCACCCTAGTAATATTCAACACTGATTATTCATAATCTTACATAATCATACATACCCTCAATTTCCTCGTCATCTAAAATTTTAATTACTCCAGAACCTTTAACAGCTTGTTCACTCAGTGGAAATCCTTGGGGATGATCAGCATAATCAGGTCTTCCAATACCTAATGGTACAGTCCTTTTTGGGGTTTGCGGAAATGGGCGTAGCTTCCCTGTAAAGTTAAACTGGGGCCAAGGATCATAAACTTGTCCATCTTTCACGTCATCACCCTCTGAAAATTGAAACATGCAACACTGCATAAGTTAACAATCCTGGTCATGAATGAGAGATAATATGTATGATAAAATGAATATTTTTATTCAAATTGGGATCCTGAAACTGATGAAGATAAGGTGACAACAAACGATTGAAGAATTCTACATTTTGAATAATTTGAAATATTGATTGTTCACAATTAATTTGAAACTAATTTGTTTTGTAATCAGGGGTGTATTCATGATCCGAAGCATTTATAGATAGTAGAAATAAAAATCATCACCATCATCATCAATCATCTGCTGCCAATTCACATCTTTGACGACCACAATGGAAGATTCCAAATTAATTCAAGTCAAAATACAGGGTGTTCCTTAAACACATGCTAATATTTAAGGAGGTAATTGTTAGACCCATTTTAAGAAAAAAACTTCCTATGGACGTATGTCCTAAACGCCTTAACTTTTGAGATACAGGGTGGCAAAGTTTTCAAAAATAATCAGTTTTTTAATAATAACTGAGATAATTTTGTAGACATCTTTGGCATATTTGGTACATATGTTCCATGCCTCAAGGCGCATTTTCTGATGTACACAAATTTGTATTTTTTCAAACAGTGGCATCCCTACGGGTTTCGCATTGAATATTTTTTGGGGAAAAAGTACTACGCCAATGCTTTCTTTTCAAAATAAAATAATTTTTAAAATCCTCATTCATTTTTGAGAAAATTTGATCTCCTGGTATTTCTTTGTCCGACGCATGATTTTCACTCAAAAAAATAAAAATCGACAGAAAGCAAATTAAGAAATTAGATCAAATCTAAAATGAATGAGAATCTGAAAATTGCTTCATAACGCATTACCAATTCCCTAATAATATTTGAAAACATAATCTGCAAAAAAATAAATTTTTCACAAAAACGAGTTTTATTTTATTTTGTGACAGTAAGTCTAAACGAATAGCACAAATTTGTTAATTAGTAATGATACCAAAGCTGATTATAAAAATTGTTGGAAGTGGCCACCTGCACTTAGTATGCATGCTTCCGCCCTTCTACGCATGGAATTACGCACCCGTTCAAATATTCCCGGCGTATTTCGTATAGTTTCACACGAGGCAACTATTCGCTCTCTTAAATCTTCTAAAGTATTAACAGGAGTTTTATACACAAGAGTTTTAAGGTGACCCCATAAAAAAAATCTAAACTGTTGAGATCGGGGGATCTTGCTGGCCATTGCTGAGATCCTCCGCGACCTATCCAACGATTTAAATGTATTTAAATGGTTTCGGACAATTACACTGAAATGAGCAGGGGCGCCATCGTGCATGTACCATATTCGATTCCTTAACGCAAGTGGCACATCTTCCAATAACCCAGGTAAGTCTTCTTCGAGAAAGTGTAAATAAGGACGACTATCAAGGCGTCCTGGTAGAAAAAATGGGCCTATTAGATGATCACCTATAATTCCTGCCCATACATTAACCGAAAATTGGTGTTGGAAATGGGTTTCGGTTATTGCATGGGGATTTTCTTCAGCCCACACATGATTGTTATGGAAATTTTGAATGGCATTCCGAGAAAAATTTGCTTCGTCTGTGAACAAAATTTGTATCTCAAACTGCGGATTTAGTGCAATACTTTGTAGATACCACTGACTGAAGTTCACACGCTGTGGAAAATCTCTGGGGAGTAATGCCTGCACTCTTGAAATATGGTACGGGTATAACAAAAAATCAACCAAAATACGCCAAACAATTTGATGACAAATATCCAGAGTTCTAGCGATCTTCCTCGTACTCGTCTCAGGATGTTCCTCAATTTCTTGCAGCACCGCTTCCTCAATTTCTTGCAGCACCGCTTCCTCAATTTCAGGAGTTCTTACTACACGAGGTCTACTTTCCGGAGTCCCTTTCTTGAAACTACCAGTTTCCCCAAGTCGACGATGAATATTTGAAAATGTTCGGCTATCTGGTAAGGCACGATTAGGATATCCTTCCTGATAAATGCGCCTGGCTTCTGTTGCATTACCATCGGCAAGGCCATATACGTAATGCATTTGCGCCATTTCCGCATTCGTATAATTTACCATATTTACTGATATTCAGAAAAACAGCAGACTACCAAAATAACTTCAATAACACTTCAAAATCAGTCAAAACGCGCTGTGACAGTTTTCAACACCAACACCTTACTTTAAACCAACATCACTATTAGCTACTGACGTTTGTACATACAGAGAATTCGTTTTTTATTGCTATGGTGGGTACGCTGTTTTTTCTGCTTTTAATCTTTAAAAGAAATCACATATCGACAAACTCCATATTTCCAAGAGGTGCAGTAAATAAATTCTGCTACACGTCATTTATTCCAGGATAACTAAATTTATGTTTTCAAAAATTATTAAGCGGTGCTGCGTTATGACGTAATTTTAATTGAGAACAGTGCATCTGACAACAAACAAATACCTTTTAGATCCTCAATTATTTTGCAACAAATCTGATCTCTTAGTTTGCTTTCAGTCGATGCACGATACCGCATCAGATTTTTAAGGAATTTATCCTTAAGCAAAGCGATTTTTAATTTTTTGAGCGAAAACCATGCGTCGGACAAAGAAAACCCAGCAAATCAAATGTGCTCAAAAATGTATGGAGATTTTAAAAATAATTTTTAATGCAAGATAAAGCAGTGGCGTAGTATTTTTTTCGCCAAAAATATACATTTCAAAACTCGTATGTACGCCACTGGCAGAGAAAATTAAGAAAATTGTACATCAGAAAATGCGCCTTGAGGCATGGAACATATGTACCAAATATGCCAAAGATGTCTACAAAATTATCTCAGTTATTATTAAAAAACTGATTATTTTTGAAAACTTTGCCACCCTGTATCTCAAAAGTTAATGCGTTTAGGACAAACGTCCATAGGACGTTTTTTTCTTAAAATGGGTCTAAGAATTACCTCCTTAAATATTAGCATGTGTTTAAGGAAACCCTGTATACTTTATTGTCCAAAGATTTGCATCTTATTGACAAAATCTAAGAAATACAATGTAGATATAGTAAAAGTTCTAAATGTATAAATGTAAATATAAAAAAACTTCTAAAAATGTATAGATAAAACGCCACCATGTATAAAGTGATAGTACAAAGAATAAACTGATAATTTATTGTTGAAAGGATTTGCTAAAATACTCTTCCAAACTATAATAGGGTCTATCAACAAGTAGGTTCTTCACCGCCTTTTTGAAATGAATGTTGCTTAGATTTGCAGATCTCATTCTTAACGGTAAATTATTAAACAACTTACCACCATTATAGTATATGGAATCTTTGATTAAATTCGAAGTTGGGATGGGAAGTCTAAAGGTATAATTGCTATTACGAGTAGCATAAAGAGTACAAGCAAAGTTGAACTTCGATTTATGTTTATAAATAAGGCATACCGCCTCTAGGATAAAAAGTGCGGTGACTGTTAACATTTTATTGGCACTGAACAAATTCCTGCACGATTCTCTGGGTTTGACTTCACAGAGACATCTTAGAGCCCTCTTCTGTAATATCAATACAGAAGAGAGAAGGGATGAGTTGTATGCTTCTCAAAAAGGTATTCTATAACGTAGTCGAGATTCAATAAGTGCATGGTAAATGGTTTTTGCGACATGGAAACCCAACTCATTTGAAACCACCCTAACTGCATAACATCCGGAGGAGATCTTACTCTTGACTTGTTTAAGGTGTTTATCAAATTTCTGACTATTATTAATGAATACACCAAGAAACTTTGTGTTTAATTTATTTTTTAATATGGCAGCGTCTATTGAAATTTCATCAAGCGAACATTTAAATGATATTATATTCATTTTGGATGCATTGAGAGACAGTAAATTTGCATCGCACCAACTCATCACCTTCTTCAAGTCGGATGATATTATTTTATTTAGCTCCATTGAGTTTTTTTCTTTCCACAATATTGTAGTATCATCCGCGAATAGAGTGAAACTACCAGATACGTTAATCATAGATATGTCATTCATATATAGCAGAAACAGAATAGGGCCTAACACAGAACCCTGTGGTACACCAGATTCAATGGCCCTGTTCTCCGAGAGTTCCATTGTCCTCACCATTTGACTCCAACCTGAAAGGTACGATTTGAACCAAGTGTTCGTTACACCTCTACATCCATATTTTTGGAGTTTTTTAAATAAAATTTTATGATTGACGCAATCAAAACGCCTTTGAAATATCGCAAAAAATTGCGGCGGCTACTTTACCAACATTCAATTCAGAGTAAATTTCATATAAAAAAGAGTCAATAGCATTATTTGTAACTTTTTTCGCTTGATACCCGAACTGGTTTTTGCTTATAATACAGTGCAGTTTTAAGAATTCATCTAAACATACTTTGCCTGATTTCTCAATAATTTTTGCTGAAGTCGGTATTAAGGAAATAAGACGCAGATTGGAGGGATTATCTAAATCACCACCTTTGTGTAGAGTGGAATGACAACGGAAGTCTTCAGGAAAGAAGGAAATGAGCCAGTTCTGAATTTTTTCAAGTTTCAACTCAAAAAGTCCGACTTTTATCTCAAAATTATATTTTCCCAAATTTCACGTAGGCAATTCTGACTGGAATCTCAGAATTTTATAATTCTGACTTTAAAGTGTCACTATTTTCCGGTTTTGAAGGCCGTGGAGAAATTCCAAAGATCCACGGCCTTTAAACCCGAAAAATAGTGACAATGAAAACCTCAGCAGGGTTTTGTTTGACACTAGGCTATAATATATAATATGATGCTTAGATGAACTCAAAGTGCAATATTTTTTTGGGTTTAAAAATTCCTTTTTTTATATTATGTGAATTAGTCTCAGTAGCAGCTTGCTGAGTTTAATAAATGACAAAGTTCTTGGAAAGAAGGTATAATACATAGGTTTAATCTATTTTTAATGCTCAATTCAAAAACTGATTGAAAAGCATCATATCCTGAAGTAGATATCAGTGATCCGGCATTAGGATTTGAAATTCGAGTGCATGTTCTAATTGGGAAGAGTAACAAAAATATTTTCAACTCTCTGTAAAGAGACGCCAGTTTCCTAACTACATCTAGGGGTTCTAGAATCTTTGGTTTCTGGATTCAGTATACTACCATGTATCATTAAATCATTATTTCCTAAGCTAAGTGTGTTTAGATAAACAACTTTGGAACAAGATATCTATAGCAGGATAAAGTATAATTGTGATATACCCGACCTACTTACTCGCCAAGGTGTGGATGATTTTGTGAGATTTCCAGTCACTCTTGAAACATTCTTGTGAACAGAAGAATGATCCTTGTATTCCCAATTTGATACAGGTAGGGCATTGTAACTTTGCTGGTTTAGAGCATCCAGTGGATTCGCAAACACCCAAACTTGACATTTTTTTTAATGGATTAAATTTGGAAATAATAGGTTAACGTGAAATCTTCTTATTTATTAATCGACTGAAGTTAGCGACGGGCGCCAGAGCCCAAATCTAGCGTCCACCCCCTACCACAGTAGAAAGGGCCTTAGCTTTCTACTGTACCCCTATCAGTGAGACCGATTTACACCACACATATAACGGACTGGTATTATGAAGATGGCCAAATGATTTTCACTGAACAGTTTTACAAAAATGCAAATATTGTTTCGCTATAAATAGCTTCTTCTGGTGTGTCTATATTAACTATACACAATGTCAAAATCTGTTATAAATACCCGTTTTCAGAAAATAATAATAATCCGTATTTAGATAAACACCATTTTGGCACTGATGCCGATATTTTGCAGTACTTCATATCCGATATTTTGGAAAATTGGAAAACTGAATTGTTGCGCTACTTCATAGCGTCAACATTTCACACGATGTCAAAATTCGCCGTTAGTATAGGCACGCCCGAAGAAGCTATTGTATAGCGAAACACATGTTGCGTTTATGTGGAACTGTTTACAGTACATCAGTGCCTCTGAGATGTGCGAACGATAAAGAGAGATGGTAACTGTCCACAAATTTGCATCAGGGAATACAATATGGAAAACAATGGCTTGCATGATATCTAAATGGGAACGGAAACTCCTATTCTTCCTTTTGTGCAGATGGAAAATAGTTGAGAGGGTATTGAGTGATATATAATTGTTAATGGTGGTGTCTGGAATTTGGATCTAGACTAGTCTAGGTTCTGAACCATCTTTTTACCATCTTCATCGTCTGAAACGTCATCCCATGATTATATAGGCGCTTTAAGAGCAGTGCCGGTGCGAAAGTAGCGAGACACGTTGGATTTGAATCGCTGAAGATTATATTCATTTGGAAAAACGTTCTCAGGAAGTTTATTCCACATGAACGGAGTTTTCCAAATGAAAGAGCTCCCAAAGAGTGGAGTTCGAGCTGTACTTAGTTGAATCACTAAAAGGGGAGCAGCCACAGTACGTCGCGTATTTCTAATATGTACCGCTCTTAGTGGAATTAAATGTGCAAAGTCACTTGAATACTTCCCGTGAAAGTATTTATGAAACAAAGATGAATCTTCAACCTTCGGTGATTTTTTGAACACTCTCGAATTTAAAAAATCACCGAAAGATTTCTTATTGGCTAAAGCTTATTATACATTACAAGAATATTTCGATAATTGAGTTTTTTGTGGATATCTGTGTGTAAATAATCTTAAAATACTTTAAATTTTTCATTTTTACACTTCTACGTTTCTATGTCTTTAATTTTTATTTATACATATGTCTATGTATATTTATATTTTATAAGCATACCTATGCTTATGAAATAAGCATACCTATGTGTATGATTATGTGTATATAATGTCCATTTACATGTTCGTTTGTTTATATATTCATTATGCACTAACAGTTCAAATTGTGTATCAACTTTTGTTTTTTTTTTATCATGTCAACTTTGGATAATCATTTTATTAAGTATAATTTGACACGTTCCATACCATGTAGTCGATCTATGAATGAATACATTTCTTTTTTTCAACCTTTCCCCGATGTTCCAAACTACCAAGGTTGCAAGTGACGTTTCTACCATTTGAAATGAGGAAAGATAGAACAGCGTTGAATTTTTTCCTCAATTCTCACTGGTTTTGACGCAAACGGCAAAAATCTCAGATATTATTAATTCATTGCCCGTATATATAACAATATCATATGAAGTACCCATGTATCCCTGCCAGAAAATATTAAAATCTTCGGTATCTTTGTGTTTCGTGAGTTTTATCAGATGAACTTAAATATATTATATCAACTTTTTTCGCCATCGGTAACGATGCCAACAATAGAATCACTTGATTTCAACCAATCAAAGTTTCAGTACCTCAATGAATTGGAAAACGACAATTGTTGGGCATCATATCAAAATAATGGGATTGATCTTTCCCGCCAATTAGAAATTTGTATTTGAACCAATCAGAACTCTTTCCGATCGTCGTATCATCGGATGACGGTTGTGTGGAAATCCAGCCTTATCCTTTCAAAACAAAATCAAAACGGAAGATGATGGAATGACATAATTTGAAATTATTCATCGAAACAGAAGTGAATGTGAATTCAAGTTGCATTGCACTGAAGTTTATAAGTCACATTCACAATTAGGAATGTGTCTAAAGCTGACAGAATGTAGGTACTGAAACCAAATTTGGAGACGTTCCTTTATTTTTCCTAAGAAATAAATCGGTGAACGCCCAAACATGGATCGTCTTTCACCACTGGAAAATATTTTTAGTGTTATTGGTAGTTTACCACAAGGCCACGACAAACCAGTGAAACATGCAATATATAATGCAGTTGCCCTTTTTGTATTATTTTTGTGCTGTGGAGCTGGGTATGCTGTCTACATGATTCTGGAACCATTCATCAAACCTCTGATTTGGGCAGTTTTAGTTGGGTCTGCACTCCATCCTCTGAAAAGATCACTACGATATAGATTTCAAACGTGGTTCGAAACTCTAGAATCTACAAATACTCCTATGGTATTCGGTATTGTTCTACTTCCCATTAATATTGTTGATAGTATATCAGAGATTCTTTGTGAAAATATGTGGAAGAGGTTGAAAGTTATATTTGTATCTGTAAGTGTACTTATAATTATGAATGTAATGTATCACTACACTCCAAAATGTATTATATCAATAATTTGGCAGTTGATTTTAAACACGAACAGTTGTCTGAAGTTCTTCCTAGATAGCTCATCATTAGTGACAGTAGTTACAATTGTCTTGGGATATTCTATTATATTATTTTTATTTTGGAAACCTGAAAATAACCTCAAGTTTCATTACACTTCCATCCTAGTCTGGCTCATGTGCTCTTCTTGCATTGCACAACAATTTGGATCTCTCCAAGTTCAAGTATTTGTATTCTTACAAGTTATTATCTTCGGTGGATTTGTTTCAGAAGTTTATACTATTTATAAGACAAAGATCGACGCAGGATCGTCAATATCAATAACTGAATCTCTTTCAATTGCATTTTATGCCAATCATAAAAGTTGTCATGAAAGTTTAAATGAAAATGAGGATGTTACTGAACAAGAGGAATTTAACCCGACTACGGAAAAAATGGAAAGTTCATCTAGTGGCAGTTTAGTCGAAAGTGAATTGTATGAAAGTACTTTCTACTTGTTTTCTGTATTATGGGCTTGTATTATTATGCTATTGTGGAAAAATCCAATGCTTTTTTTGCTGTTGCCGTTGCCAATAATATTTTATATTACAAAACTTGCCGGAACGTACATTGGGCTTTGGGAATATATAGAAAAGAAATATCAGATTATTTTTGAAGTGGTGAGTATTTGGTGCTGGGAAAGACACGATGCTTTAGTACCTGTGCCAATAAGAGGACTGTATCACGTTGTAGATAAAATGAACGTTATGACAAAAATTGTCATAAGGAACAGTATGGATACTGTAGCCAGTATGGTTGTCATATCGGGACTGATAATTTTCCTAATATGTGCTTCTGTTTTCATCTCATTGCAGATATATGCTGAAGGTATCATGCTAGTTCAAATGATGGGTAACGTGTTCAACCAAACCGTCGTTCACAACCCCGAGTTGAGACAACTACTACCTCCTGCTTGGGATGATACAATGGATTCAATTCTAGACAATGCCTACCAGTATGGAAGAGAGGGTCTTTCGAAAGTTGTGAATGGAATGATGACTGGGGTTGACTCGGCAAAATCAGAAAGATTAGAAAAACAAGTTCTAGAGTTGTGGGACAGGATATACCAAAATTGGATGTCGACAAATGATAGTAACGGTCCTAAAGTAACCGAAGATGCTGTACAAAAGTCCTGGGAAGACTTCCTCAAGGACATCCAAAAGACCCCAGAAATGTTTCATTTGGATAGCTTAGCGGAGTTTGTGAGACAAAACTTTGGAACTTTAATGTCTTTACTTGAATCTGTCTGGGGCATTGTCAAAGGCAATTTAACATTGATTCTAGGTTCCTTCAGCACGTTTCTATCTGTTATATTTGGTGGCGGCTCTGCCCTACTGAACTTCTTACTGAACGTGGTGGTTTTTTTAACGACGCTGTTCTACCTTTTGAACAGTAGCGGGGATCTTTATAAACCGGTTGAAATATTAACGAATTTCTCTTCGAAGGGGGGAGGTTGTGGCCGTGCTTTAGAGGAAGCAGTTAATGGTGTATTTTCTGCCTCTTTCAAAATGGCAGCATTTTACGGAATGTGGACTTGGTTTATACACAACCTTTTTGGGGTTAGGATTGTATACATTCCTACAGCATTCGCTACAATTTTAGGAGGGGTGCCGTTCCTTGGTACTTATTGGGCGTGTATACCAGCAGTTCTGGATCTTTGGCTGGCTAAGGACGCAAAAGTTTTGGCGATAACCTTTGCAATATTTCAGTTCCTCCCAACCTCTGTAGTTGATGCAACTATATATAAAGAAATCAAAGGAGGAGGACACCCATATTTAACAGGTTTAGCCATTGCAGGAGGAATTTTTTGTCTTGGAGTTGAGGGCGCTATCATGGGTCCTATGATTCTATGTGGTCTTTATGTAGCTATTAATTTATCATCGTCTCTTTTAAAAGATTCTCACGAATCAGTTCATTCTAAAGCACGGAACTGAAATGAGAATTACTTATCAACTAAACTTTCAATCTTAAATAATTGATAATAGATCTAATATGCTTTGGCTTATTGACAAATGTAATTATTAATATTGAGTAGGGTATTCCTTGAATTATTTTTCCTCGATAAATGTGTTCTTGAAAGGGCAAATAACTAGCTTTGTTCAAAATGTCCCCGCATTCTATTTGAATGTGATTTTTTTAAATGTCTGAATATCTGAGAAGTTAAATGAAAGTCTTCAAGTCTAATGAATATCTGCAACAAAATTTATTTTAGGAGCTGTAGCACTTATAAAATAGATAGTTTTTATTTTCTAAAGTGATTCAAAAAAAGCTAGGTTTACAGAAACTGTAGCAATGTTTCCTTTTCATTTGTTGTTATTTCTGTGTTTTGTTCTTGTTTACACTGATGTTACCTTATAATGTATAGTATTAACAAAGTCAATTCCAATGGCATAAAAACAAAATTGTTACTGAACGTCGGCAGTTTCTTTGTATGGCATGGGCGGCGTGGTATAATTTTTTAGTCCAATCATTATTTTTATGTGGGAGTTTTTGTATGGTGTTACCCAGTAAATTAATCAGTCTTTTATTTAGCTGTTCAGATTGACTTTGAATAGACTATAACATCCTTTATATGTAGTACTCGAGGAACCTTTTTAGTTGAGTTGAAACTAGTTGGTTGATGTTTGTACAATACTCCTCAAATGTAATTTTAACCATTACAGTACTGTTCTTCCATTTCAAAATGTTTAAATTGCCTTTATTTGACTCTAGATCCTGTGATCCTGATGAGTACTACATATCTTGAATATTTTTTTCCAAAACATTTTTAATTTTTCGATACTACTTATACTGTGATATACTGCTTGTTATAATAGGGTTCTCGTTTAATACCCTACAATTTCTTACAACTAGTCAAGATATGGAAAAAAGAATAGATATTTTTGTTTTCTCTGTAGTTTATTTTTTTATTTTAGTTTACCTTTTCTGTTCACTTATAACCTTGCTCTAATGCTTGTGGAATAGAATTAAAACACACTGAATTATCTGCATTTCTCTTTTATATCTAAATAGTTTTATCGAAAGTAATACAAATTATGAAACAAAAAAAAACTAATCGGCGCTCCGGGGCGACTTGATTAATTCCAGTGGCGCCTTTGCTTTTTCAGCTGCAGGAAAACCCGGAAAAACCTGCAGCACCACTTCATCTGAAGATCTTGATCTGTCAATGTCATGGAATAAAATGTAGGGTGTCTTCAGAGGCTCCAATAAATTCAAGATATTGCCAGAAAATTTGGTGACACGACTATCGTCAAACTGAAACCATTCCAATTCGTCTTTGACCACTACGCAATAATGACCAGATTCAATGCCAGAACCACAATGAACAATGACTGCATGAAGATTATAATAGCGGTCTGCTAGTGTTGAAGTGTTCATCTATTTCAAACCTTCATAATAGTTTGGTGCTTCCGTCAGAGGTTGAGGCATGTTTGAAGATCATCAGTGTCATTATTAGATTGACTAGTGCCTCAGCTATACTTGTTTTCTTATAATAGTCAGTTACTTTGACGCATGTTTGGCAATACAGTTGATCATCCCCTGTTGAAAGTTCCATTTTCAGATGATTTAACAATAAGCTTTGCACGGACTGGTTATTAGTCATATTAGGAAACGCTAGTTGAAGTTCCAACAAAAGATTCACAAACGTTAATGTTAAATGTTAGAACTAAATTATTACCGGGATTATTTTTATTGTCTATGCATAGCCAGTATAAATAATTGAAAAGTAAGATGATTCCATAAAATTTGACCCCCGTAACAAGATAGCTTCTGCATATCGATAGGATGTACGAGCGAATAGGTGAATCAGTTCGTTAAATACTTTGAAACATCGGTAAACTGATCCACATTTCGCAGGTCTATTATATTTGCGTCCTTAAAATGTCATAACTAGTCATTCGGTTTCTTCATTATCAAGCGTCCTTATCTGCATAGGCGTAGTGTGTTCTGTTTCTTGTGAAGGTGACTTTTGTTTTGTATTTATTAAATATATTTTATTATATTTATTAAATAGACTGTTATATTTATTAACTTTAAAATATACGATAGAGTTGGCCAATAGGTACTTGTTTTTCAAAATACATTATCATAGATTTTCATCACATTCACACTTTATTGTGAGATAATTAGTTGACCTAGTCATTAAACACAGGTATAAATGTTCGTTAAACTCAGGTATAAGTGTCACTAATTAGTTCCTAGAATATTATTAGTTTCTGGGTAGATAGTAATATTTCAAAAAGTATATATGAATTACAATGTATGTAGAATTCAGTTTGTTAGTGAACACGCTTGAAAAAGCTACTGAGCAGCGAAACACCTGTTGCGGATTTGTTAATCTGTTCTAATGAAAATCTCTCTTTCAAAATACATCAACTTTAAAATAGTTTTTGAGGTAAGTAAACAACTGATGATAAATAGCTGAATAATATGATTGAATTTTATTATTTTTATAGTATTAAGATGGATGCCGTAGCAGGTCCAAGTAATGTACAAAGAAAGCGGAAGTTCATGTCGTTAGAAGAAAAACAGATTGTCTGTAGAGTGTACGAAAATTTAAAAAATACACTTTCTTCAGTGGAAGCTGTAGCCCAGTGTTCATTTTTAACGGGAATATCTGTGCCGACAATTGAACGCATTGTACGTGAAAAAAAGGTGACTGGGATTGTGCAAGCTCCAAAAGTACATTGTCGTGCTAGAAAAAAAATTGAATTGGACGAGAACCAGAAAAATTGTGTACGCTACGAAATCACAGATAATGCCAGTCGTTTGTTTCATGTTGTCTCGGAAATTTTGGTTTTTTGCAATGTTTTTTATTTTTTTAAAATATGTATCTATTATGTCTGATGGTTTATTTTAAAATAGTAATATTATCAACACGAAAAAAACCTACTTTTTGGTGAGTAATTTAATTGAGAACACATTATTTTTTGTGAAATTGAAACGATAATAATCGTACGAGTTTAGTGGAAAGTATGTTTATAAAATTCATTGTTACAGAGCCCCGAAGAAGAATTTAATTTAATTCGAAACGTCGGTAGGAAAAACAAATTGTTTTTTTACAAAAAATTGATTCTGTTAGTCAAACTAGTTCTGCTATCGTTTCATTGGGGGAACCGAGCATCCTATATACTGTTTCCAAAAGTTGAGATTCCCGAAATTATCATAGTGATGTTGAATAACTATTCCTAAAAAAATCACTCAATTTCTGTAGACATGCGGGTGGTGAATTAAAAAAATATTATCTGCAAAATAGGTTTTTCTGGAATAACTTGGCAGTGCCGCAATGGGAATTCGAAAACAAAAATTCCTTAGATTCATATACTGGCTGATCCATTCAAAAAAATATAACCTTGCTGGATGGCCACGCTCTGTTGAATCACCCAGTATGCGAGAAAATAATTTTTAGAGATAGTACTTATCGATATGACTGCGGAAAAAATGGAACAATTTGAAAAATTGTTTTCCTTGAGAGCAATGGACCGAGGAAATCTTGTTGAATCACCTTTGTATATTTTTCTGTTTTGTTTTGTGACTTGTAGATTTCCTTCTTTTTTTACTAGCCTGATAAGTTTTATACACGTGGGTATTGTATTTTTTTCCTTTATTCTTTCTTAACTGACAATCCGAAAAATTGCAGTGAAAGTTGTCATAGCACCACACCATTAAAAATATATAAAAATACATAATACATACACCTACTTAAAAAAATTAAACAACTTAAAAACGATTACATACATTCATATAATCTCTGATAGATGAATGAATTCCATTATTATTATTATTATTTTTGAAGCAACTATCAATTCCTCTTTTGGTGTCAATGCGAGTTATGTAAAGTATGTTATCTAGCTTTGTGACTGTGAATACATCTCACAAGTACATGTGTTATTGCTAGTTTACAAGAAATTGTTGTAGCACAGCTAATGTAGTAATGAAGCAGCTTATAATAGTTTTATCAGAATAAAATGTAAAGCGATTAGTCAACATAAACGGTCATTAACAGAATACACACACAAAGACAAGGAACGACTACTACTACCACAGAACTATTTATAGTTCTGTGACAATTACACTGCTTATACATTTTTGACATCTATAACACAGAACAGCCTTTTAAGAAAAGATCATAGAGTATGTGCAGAATTGTATTCAATTCAACACAAATGTGATGAAATAATTAAAAGAACAATCATTTCAGTATTTATTTTTCATTCAGCACAAAATACAGCAACATGCGTGCAAGATGATATTTTAAATCTCTCATCATAATTAAGCGACAGCATAATAAATAGAACATTTGATAATTTTTTGAATATAAAAATATATAGTTTCAGTACCAATACCCGTGGAGTGATTGACAATATCGAAATGTTATTTAAAAACAGTGAATTGTACATAATTGACATTATTTAAAACTTTGTATTGAAACGTACATTGATAAAATTGTGAATCAGTAATGAAAAATCATATATTATCTGAGATATCAAACATAACTCAAAAAACAGTGACAAAAACAATTTTACACGAGATATGAACTTATTCATTCGACAATACAACTGTTTGGATGGTTGAACACACTTCTACATATAAACTTGCGAAAAATTATTTCACTTCCGTTTTGTAGAGAGTAACATTGTTTTCTGGTAATTTGTAATCCGAATCCACTTGAATCTCGAATGTAACTGAGCCTGATTTTTTAAGGGATCCTCCTTCATAGAATATGTTCCTGGCCCATGCTCGGCATTCTATACTGACCAAGACATTTGCTGGAAAAGAAAATAAATTACGACTCAGAGGCGGATTATTCATTTACGATGATAAATAACATTATGGAAAATATACAATAAGAGACAAAATGTGTTCGAAGAAAGTGCGCCTAGTGGACTTAAAAGTCGCCGAATTGAAGCAAGAATTGGAGGAGAGGAAGCTAGATTGTTCTGGAGAGAACTCAGTACTCCAGAAGAGACTTTGTGATAACTAGACTGAATCGGAAGAAGATCCCGAAACATATTTATTCGAAGATTCTGGGGTTGATTTGAGTTCAATAATGAGCAAACTCGATGAGAATACCAAATTGCTGAAAGACGAACTTCAACAAAATTCGAAGTGTCTGGAGAAGAAGCTTCTGGAAAATTCGAAAGGTTTGGAAGACAAACTTTTAGGAAAATGCGGAGGGCTTGAAGAAAGAACTTTGTTGTGTGGCGAGTCTACTTGAAAAAAGGATAGGAACCATCGAGACAGAGACAGACAAAATCAGGAAGCAAATAAACATGGAAGTACAGGAAATCAAAGGCGGTGTTCAGGCAGAAATCAACAAGGTGAAGGCAACAATTAGCAATTTGCAAAACGAAATCGTTAATTCTGCTCACACCACAGAAACTGTTACCGAAAACTCAATTCCGGAACTGAGTTTTAACATGAAATAACTTCAAAAGGCAATGAAATATGTCAAAGTCAGTTCTGAACCAGGAAAGCTCTCCATGAAACCGCCCCAGTTCGACGGAAAAACTCCTTGGGCAAATTACCGCTCTCGCTGCGGCGAGAGCGAGTAGATGGAATGCAGGAGAAAAGGCGGTAGCATTAACATTGACGTTGCGTGGAGAAGCAACGCATATTTTTCAAACCCTCACGTCCCAGGAACAGGAAGACTATGACCAACTTATAAAGCATCTTGAGCTGCGGTATGGATAGGCCCACCTAGAGCACGTTTACCATTCACAGCTGAAGAACCGCTGTCAGAAATCAAGAGAATCCCTACAGGAATTTGAAGCCGACATAGCTCGATTGGTTCGTCTGGCATATCCTGCTACACCGGAAAATGTAATGGAGCGGTTAGCAGTTCAGGCATTCTTGGACGGACTTCGCGACCAAAAAACGAGGCAGGTCTTGACACTAGCTCGTTCCAAACATCTCGTGGATGCACTGGCAAGCGCTCTGGAGTTTGAGGCTGTAAAACAATCCAGCAAGAGCCATAGCAAAGTTAAAACTATCGAGGAAGATGGACAGGTGCCTGCCGATATTAAGGCCAACATTAGAAAGATGATAAAAGAAGTGTCGCCTGAGAGAAAACAAATAAGTTACTGCAACCGTGGGAAAATTGGGCATGGCCTTCTGCGCGGTTAGTTGTTGTTTTTCCATTGGGTATCTGCCACATGAACTTACCAAGTCGTAGGTTCAATCTAAAGATAAAAAACATCAAATAAACTCACGAGTTATATTGACTATTTCTACGGCAACGATAGGACTCAGATAGTTCTTCACATGTTTGTAGGGGTAATAATATCCTGCAAATCCCCTAGGATAATAGTTGAATTCTTTTGCATTTTCTTTATCAAAGTCATCGATCCCATTACAGGTGACCCATATTTGTTTTCTGTCATCGTGAGATTTGGTCTGAAAAAAAAATTGAAGTCAGATTTACCCATTTGAGAAATTATTACTTGCTTGTAATTATAAATTTCTTTAAGATGAAGATTTGAAAAAAAAAACACATCGGTGGATTGCCGATTGATCTTAATAATAATGTAAGAGCAGTTCAATTCTAATTCTGATCCCAAAAGTTGAACGGAAAGTCACATCGGCATCAAAATAACAAGCAGCATGTATTCAATTGTTAAACAAACGTCCTAAAGTTAAGGAATGGTGTGAATGATGCGACTTTTACGCCTCCAAGTAAACCTCCTTTTACAGAGTAACAGCGAATTTATTCGAAATATTCACAGGAGCTCACGTAGCAACACGCGCGCCATCTCTCATGTTCAGGCAACTGCTCTTCTCAAAAGCTGTGTACATGCGATCTGTTTGCAACTGTTGAAGTTGCTCTTATGGCCTGTCTCAAGGTGGTGTTTATATTGGGCTGAGGTTGTTTGTTTATCACAGAGTGAGAGTTTGTGTTCTTCTAACCTGAGTGATATTCGCCTGTTTGTTTGGACGGCGTATTCTCCGCTATAATCGCCACAAGCAATATCAAAATAACTATGAGCTGATTTCGTATTTTGAATTGTTTGTAGTTCTCGTAGGATTATATTTTGTTTTTATGCTGTGTCGGTTCAGAATTTTTCTAATTGTATGTTTAGCTCCTGTGGCGTGAGGTAGGATAGCTTCAATTTCTTTTGTGTTTGTTTGTACATTGTTTTCCTTTTTTATTCGGTGTTTCATGTGAATCATACGATTTTTGCATCCTTTTCATCTATTCTGCTGAAGAACTTTTCGTATGTTTCTTATTCATTCTTTCGTTTTCGTCTGTTGACGGACATAAGGATGTTATTTATAGAGATGTATAACTAAGTTGGCAAAGCTTTTCGAATGGCGGCCATTTTGTCAGCTGAGAGTGATTTATATGTTTAATTTGGATTGACATTTCAACATGAAAAGACTGACGCCTCAACAATGCTTCTAAATTGTGCAAATTTATTTTGAAAATCATAGTTCTGTTCGAAATACGTATCGTGCAGTACGTCCATTTTTCGGTCAACATAATCGTCCATCAGAGCGATTAATTCGATTAAATATGAAACGTTTTCGCACCACGATTACTGTAAATGATAATACACATCCACAGAGACGTCGTACAGTCCTCTCAGAGTCTCAGAGCGGTGTCTGTTCGAAAGTAACGATTCACATTGGATTTGAATCGCTGGAGATTGAATCCATTTGGAAAAACATTCTCAGGAAGTTTATTCTACATAAACGCAGTTCTCCAGATGAAAAATTACTTGAACAGTGAAGTTCGAGGTGTACTGAGTTGAACCTCAAAACGATGGGCAGCCACAGTTCCACGCGTATTTTTGATGTGCACCGCTCTTGGTGGAATCAAATGAGCTATAGTATAACAATTTTCAATTGAAAGTAACTCATATACAAATTGGACTGAGAGCTAACGGCAACATTGTTAAATGTTGGAATTAAATTCTTACCGGGGTCATTTTTATTATCTATGCATCGCCATTGTAAATAATTGAAAAGTAAGATGATTCCATAAAATTTGCCCCTCGTAACAAGATAACTTCTGCATATCGATAGGATGTACGAGCGAATAGGTGAACCAGTTCGTTAAATACTTTGAAACATCGGTAAACTGATCAACACTACGCAGGTCTATTATATTTGCGTCCTTAAAATGCCATAAATAATCATTCGGTTTCTTCATTATCAAGCGTCCTTATCTGCATAGACGTAGTGTGTTCTGTTTCTTGTGAAGGTGACTTTGTTTTGTATTTATTGAATATATTTTATAATATTTATTAAATAGACTGTTATATTTATTAACTTTGAACTATAAGATAGAGTTGGCCGATACTTGTTTTTCAAAATACATTATCATAGATTTTCATCACATTCACACTTTATTGTGAGATAATTAGTTGACCTAGTCATTAAACACAGGTATAATAATGTTCGTTAAACTCAGGTATAACTGTCATTAATTAGTTCCTAGAATATTATTAGTTTCTAGGTAGATAGTAATATTTCAAAAAGTATATAAAAATCACAATGTATGTAGAATTCAGTTTGTTAGTGAACACGCTTGAAAAAGCTACTGTGCAGCGAAACATGTGTTGCGGATTTGTTAATCTGTCCTAGTGAAAATCTTACAATGAAGTGTTTTTCAAAATACATCAACTTCAAAATAGTTTTTGAGGTAAGTAAACAACTGACGAATAGCTGAATAATATGATTGAATTTTATTATTTTTATAGTATTGAGATGGATGTCGTAGCAGGTCCAAGTAATGTACAAAGAAAGCGGAAGTTTATGAAGAAAAACAGATTGTCTGTAGAGTGTACGAAAATTAAAAAAATACACTCCGTACAGTGGAAGCTATGGCCCAGTGTTCATTTTCAACGGGAATATCCGTGTCGACAATTGAACGCATTTTACGTGAAAAATTATATATGCCAAACGATCCCGTAAATCTGTCTTAATAGAAAGAGAAGATATAGTATCATGGCGACGGAGATATCTTCGCTCTATTAGAGAAATGCGTTCTGCTCACAAAAAGATTTATTATCTGAACGAAACGTGGGTGAATGCTGGTCACACAGTATCTAAGATCTGGCAAGATACTACTGTAACTAGTTATCGTCAAGCATTTGTGGATGGTTTATCAACGGGGTTACGCGGACTAACGGGTGAAGGGCAACGACTAATTGTCGCCCATATAGGTAGCGAGAGTGACTCTTTAGACGATAGTGCACTAATTTTTTTATGAAAAAAACGGGGGATTATCACGAAGACATAGACGCCCAACGCTTTGAAGGATGGTTTCAATCCCTTCTTTCACGAGTCGAGCCAAATTCGGTAATAGTAATGGATAACGCTTCTTATCACAGCCGATTAGTAGAACAGCTGCCAACTATGACCACCAGAAAAGCAGACATGCAGAGTTGGTTAGGACAAAAAGGAATTTCATTTTCCGAGGACATGGTTAAGGCCGAGCTTAATAGTGTCATTAAACAGCATCGTGACAGATATCGCCAGCATGTGGTGGCTACAATAGCTCGTGCTGAAGGCATCTCCATTTTGAGACTTCCTCCTTACCATTGCGAGTTGAACCCGATAGAATTAATCTGGGCTCAAATTAAGGGTTACGTAGCTCGTGAAAACGTGACATATAAAATTTCTGATGTCCAACGTTTATTAGAACTCGCAATGGAACGGATACGGAAAGAAGATTGGGCTAATGCTGTAGCCCATATGATTAAGGAAGAAGAGAAAATGTGGAGATTGGACGGGATGGTAGACACTGTTTTCGACCAAATAATAATAGATTTAAGTGTGACTGGGGATTCTTCTTCGGACGAGTCAATGGATTCTGAAACTTCATAAGCATAACATAGGTAATTATTTCTTTGCTTTGTAGTTCTCTTTCTATATAAAAGGAACATAACAATTATTTTGTAAAATTTTCTGTTTTTTTGAAGTACTGTATTAGGCATAATAAGAAAATGTAATCAGTTTTACCATTGACACCAGGTAGCGGCACCTACTATAACAATTTTTACGTAATTATCTATGTGTTTAAATGAATAAAAATATTATTTTGGTACGCCTCTGCAGAGTTGGTAAGAGAATTATCCGTTGGTCACTTCAAGTGCGACGTTGCTAATGAATCACCTTCAATTGAAAATTGTTATATTATAGAACGATCGTTACCGATATATAAGGCCCTTTTCTCGTCTAGATAGGGCAGTTGAATTCAGAAAGTGAATCGAGCGGTTAAACAAGGAATTCAAATAGTAGAAATAAATTAAGAGGTAAGTATTGTAAATGAATTAGTTTGTGATACTGAAATATTGTTAGGAATACATTTGCTTGAGAGTAAATTCTTCAATTTGTTACAGTATCTATAGATTCTTCGATGTTCCAGGCTCACGAGATGCACGTAATGTTCGCGTCTCCAATCAGACGGATGGCTCTTTTCTGGATGGAATCCAGCAACTTCAGGGTATGTTTGGGGACAGAGTTCCATACATGAGAACAATACTACAATGAGGGTCTAATTTGAGCTTTATAAAGCATCAATAGTTGCTAAGGTGTGTACAGTTTTCTGGTTCGGAACAGTGTTCCAAGCTTATGAGTAGCTGTTTTTCCAATTCTAGCGACATGTTTGTGCCAGGTCCGGAATATAAATACTCAAAGATGTTGGGAACTTCAGGAGAAAAATTAAATAAAAATACTCACAGCATTATCGATATGATATTTTAGATCATCTGGCATAGATTCGACCGAGGAATTGTAGAATTCCGGTTCCCAATCGAAAATCTGAAAAATAATTAATGAGTATGAGTATCAAAATCTGTAAAGTAGGATTAGATATAATTTTTGATCTTTCATTTCATATTCATAAGACGTTCTCAAGCAAATATTGATTAACGAGGCCACAGATAGGAAGAACACTTCACCAGCTGACCAGAAGATATAGCAGGGCCGAAAAAAACAGCATCGCACTCTTTCCAACTCCAGCAATAAGAGTGAGAAATCTGATCGTGTCACTGGATACACTACAAAATAGGTTATAAGAACCTTTTAACATTTCTCATTCTCATATTATTTTTACAATCATTATAATTTGTTCCTAATGACTTGATTGTTACTCTTTATACAGGGTGAGTCAACAAGGATTCCTCGGTCCATTGTTATCAGAGCATAGAGAAGTGAAAAGTTTCGTGAAACCATGGACCACATTATCTAAACATCGAAGGGACCAAGTAATCCTAACCCGTTTACGGTTAGGCCTCACACGACTAACTCACGAGTATTTGCTTCAAAACAAAAATGAACCAACATGCGAATCATGCCTCGTGAATCTGACTGAGGAGCATCTCCTCACTGATTGCTTGTCCGCTCTTTAACCAGCAGAGGAATGATCATGGAATACAATTATCTTTGAAGGATACACTAGGCCCTAATTGTGCATTTGATAAACTATTTTCTTTTCTGAACTCTATTCAAATAACAAGTAAACTATAATTAAAAATGTTACCTCAACTGTAACGCTAATAAACAATTTGGAGATTATTCACAAACTCAATTCAATAAACCGTATCAATATTTCATAACCATATTTACCTATTATCGATTTATGTATAGCTTTTTTACGGTGCACAATGAAACATATTGAAAGATTGTAGATAACATTCGAACATCAATTTCCACCCCTGTGATGGGGTGGGAACCCGACCATGAAGATCCATGCCAACGATATCCTTTACAACCCTCGAATGTGGGTCAATGATTTTTAACAGGTTCAGAGGAAAACCTCTTTGAAGTCGAATTTTGGCTGTTCAACATTTTTTTATGTTGTGGATATATTTCTACAAATGATAAACTATGGATAAACAATAGCCCAGGACACTTAGACTTTTTTCGTAATCGGTCGGTTTACAAACTAGACTTATTTCTTCAAAGGTTATATTTAAACAAAACAACCTCTAAGAAAATACATCAAATCAAAGTAGGGCGTTTTTGAAACAAAAATACAAGCGTTAAGTAATTTCAAGTAATTCAACCTCAAAACATAATAATAACATTAAATTCAGGCCAGACTTTTCAACTCATGGCTGGACAGAGAGCAACCGATTCCGGATTGGTTTGTCGAGGGGCGGGCCGTTCTCATCCCCAATAGTGGAGATTTGTCGATTCCTAATAATGACAGACCGATAACGTGCTTGAACTCGTGTTGTAAGTCATTTACAAACATCGGATACACACGAATACTCACCGCAGTTGACCGAGTGTTCGAACGGATATATTAGCAGAGAGGGTCCAAGAGAGGAGTCACTGGAGGTAAAGAGAACCTGCTCATCGATAGAGGTGTTACGCAGGACTCTATACAATATAAGCGTAACCTCTCTATGTTCTGGATCGATTACCGCAAGGCATTTGATACAACATCGCATGATCTCATCTTGCATTTTCTCAGATGCCTTGCGGTACCCGATAAAATAGTGAGGATGTATTGAACAACTGATACCACTCTGGTGAACTCGCTTCACCATAACATCTGGTCAAGCCAGAGGGCAAACAGGGTGGGTCACTTTCAGAAGGGGTGTATTTCAGGGCGATTCCCCCAGTACCCTTTTATTTTGCATCTCACTATTGCCATTATCCGTTGCGCTCAGAAATACTCGAGGGTATAACTGTGGCACGCCCGGAAACCGGAGGCACAAGGTCACCCATTTGTTTTATATGGATAATCTTAAACTTTACGCCTCTGGAGAGAAGGATCTCCATCAGTTCTTGAGGATGGTGGATTGTATGAAATTCGGGATAGACAAATATGCAACGGTCCATCTCAAAAGAGGACGATGCGGGGACTACGGAAAGGATGTGCAGCTCGTAGATGGAAGCATCCTACACCATTTGGATGCCGGAGAGACGTATACTTACCTCGGGGTGGAACAACGCCATTCACAAGAGGTAACAGCAGTGAAGAACTCTCTCCGCGGCAAGTATCAGCACAAATTTCGACAAATCTGGTCATTGGAACTGTCGGGGAAGAACAAAGTTGCTGCAACAAATATGCTTGCCGTTCCAATCTTACTCTACTCGTTTAGAGTAGTGAAGTGGACTCGGGAAGAGCTGTATAAACTCAACGTAAAGACCCGAAAAATGATGCATCTCCATAGGAGTTTGCATGCCTAATCGTCCGTTCCACAGTTGTACTTCCCCAACAACAGGGAGGCCATGGACTTTTGGTTTTGGAGTATCTACTTGACAGAATGGTACTGGATGTAGCCTGCAAAGTCGTCAGGACTTTGCAGGCTACACTTCATGGTCCGCGACCATGAGAGCATTTGGAGCATTTTTCTTTATGGCAGCTGCCCGAGCAGCTGATGAACTCGGTTTAGTTTTCGACACTGAACGAGATGATCACAACTCTGTCACCAAGTTGGAAATCGTTCAGCAAAAAGCTCATATAAAAGCCGCTGAGATCACCTCACTTCTGCGGAAACACAGGGATAAGCCAACGCATGGGGTCTTCTTCAATAAAATTGAAAACCTTGGCTTATCAAAGCGCCTTATTTTCGCTTTCCTCAGGTTGAGTGGGCTGAAGTCGGAAACTGAGGGGTTCATCATGGCTCACCAGGATGTCTTCAACACCTTAGTCTACCGCAGTCGCGTGATGCAAGCCATTTGGGTCAACGTACCGTACAATTTCACTATGCCGCCACCGCCGATATCTACTAGTGAGCGCGCAGTCCCTTTGATAAAAACCGTCTCTGAGTTCAGACGGTACAGTCGTCAACAGGCCACTTTCGGCTCTTACTTAAAAAAATAAAGTCAAGATTGTTTACAACACATTTTTTGACTTTTTTTATTTATCAAAGGCGCCGACTCGAGTATTTTTGAGAATGTTCGAGTACAAGGCTAGAACCATAAAAGCGACGATCCCGCCTCGACACTCAGTCAAGGCCGTTCTACTACCCATCATTCTGTATGCCTCTTCTGCCTGGGGCCAGTGCGCAGCGACATACAGACGCAGTATCCAGACGTTAATGAACGCATGCTTACGAGCTGCCGTAAACGCCCAAGATAAATGCCAGATTCATCTACCGGGACCTGGACTTCAACATCCACTACGTAGACGCGTACATGAGAGAACACGCCGAGAATGTATTCGAAAGAATACGAACACTGGCCAGTCTAGCGCTGTGTGACCTACATGAAGCGCTACATGAACAGATTACCAACACACACTCCGGTAAGGTTAAGGGGACTCCCATGCAAACATTACACACAGTGAAATCACGACAAACCAAAATTAACCTGAGTGAAAGCATCTAAAGGCTAACTTTCGACCGCAGGAGGTCACATGTCAATTTTGCTGAAGTGCCAAGCAGCAAGTTGAGGACCACTCGGGAATGAGTGGGGGTGGAAGGACGATATTTTAGCCTCTGCACACAGTAACCGTGTGGGGAAGATTTTATCTCAGGACCCTCAATCCTGGACTAGGAGCATAAGGGGACACTCAGTCGACGATTAACGTACGGAGCGATAAGTATCTACCTGCTAGAACCGAAGTGTTTATTGTTCAACTGCTGTATTCTGATTGTATTCAGTTTTGCATAATTCTTCTTTGCACCAACTCTTCTACGTAGTGACTATCGTGCATTATTTTGACCCCACCACCCTAACATGTAACATTCATAAAGAGGACTGGAACGTTGGCGAAAGGCGTTAAACGTGTTACAATAATATCTTCTAACGAAACCGAATGTTCAAAAGCAGAACGCGCAGAATATATTGCAATTACCGATCCAGACGATGATGCAACGACGTCAAGTTCCACGGTTTCAAAGACGTAAAAAAGGAAGTATAATGGATCATATATCAGTTTCGGATTTGTTGATTCCAACGGCTCACCTCTCTGCATGCTGTGTAGTAAACTGCTCCCTAATAGTTCCATGGCTCCTGCCAAGTTGGGCCGACATTTAGAAACTGTACACCCGAGTCTAAAGACGAGAATTACGACTTTTCGTGCGTACTCTGTATGGAGTACAGGTGTGGAGAAATAGGGTGCATGATAGCAGGGTAAAGATACAGTTGAGCGCAGCACAGAGGCCCTTCCTGGCCCTTACAGAACGACGCCAACGGCTGCGCTCAGAAGGCAAGATATCAAGAATGGAGAGTGAATGGGACAAGGAAGACTGGTTGCTGGGGGAGATGGAGGACGGAGGAATGATTGAAGTATATGTAGATGCCGGAGCGAAGGTGGAGGTTAAAAGAATGAGAATAGGCTGGGCATATAAAGGGGTGAGGATGAATGGAACACTGGAAATGATAGGATCACTGGACAAAGCATCGTGAACGAGGCAGAGCTGATTGCGATCAAGCGACTGATCAGCATGTGGAGGATGGATGAGAGCGTGAAAGTAATTAGTGACTCTGCTATGGCTGTAGAACGAGTGAAAGCAGGAAAAGTGAGGAGTAAAAGAGCAGCAATGATTCAGCAGATGATTGAGAAGAGGAGTGCTAGAGGAGTACCTACATGGAAGAGGGGACATGATGGAAGTAATGTAGGAAATGCAAAAGTTCTCGAGGAAGCTACCAAGGGTATGGACAAAGCACATGTGGAACGTAAGAAAATCGCATAGTGAGATTGAAGAGGGAAAAGGGATAAGGGTGAGTATGAGGAGAGAATGGCAAAGGGAATGGGAGACAGGTACGACTGGGCGACTGTTCTACAGATTTTGTAGAACAGTCGGATATGACTCATTGGATCTATCGCGGAAGGCTGCTCACGGGACATCGGAACTTTCCGGGATACCTGGATCCGGAGGTTCCCTGCCCCTGTGACTATGGGGAGCCTGAAACGGCAGAGCACGTGATTGATAGATGCATGTATGGAGACAGGATTGGTTAGCGACTGTGGAGGGAAAGGAAGGAAATGACGGAAAGGATGAATGTTGAAATGATTTTGAGAGATATAAATGGGAAAAAGATTGAATGGATACGATTCATGAATGATTGGGAACTGCTGGCTTACAGTCGCAGAAAGGCGATGCTGATTATGGGGAGGGGTTATGGTCTCCTCAGTCATGGCAAGATATGAAACTTTTTTTTCGTAAATACCTCCAAGGGGTGCGCTAATAATGTTGTTCACTTAGATTCAAATGGGTTGGGCATACTAAATGTAGGGGGAGAGTATGTCATATCATGATTGTTTCTCTTTTAAAAGAACCAGAATTGTCAATTTGAGTTTATTTGATATATTATTGTGTGATGATTGTTCTGTGTGTATTGGGAAATGAAGAAAATGGGTTTTCTACCCCGCTGATTCGTCCCTCCCCGTATGGCCGACGCTATGCGCCGGTGGTACGGGGGGAGTTCGGAGGAGTAGGGGTTCCCTTGGCAGTGGTGGTCCTAGATAGAGGGAATATGCCTGTTGTAAGGCCTATGGGCTAGGACAGCAAAGCCAAGGACATTATTCATATCTTTTATGGCGGAGATCTTGAAAAAATTGAACGAGTTAAATTTGTCATTGGAAGATAAACAGACAAAAGTGTTCCAGGCCTGTAACAAAAAAAAACTGCCTTAAAAAAAAATTAGATTTTCGGATTATTTGCGTTGGTAAGAGAGAAATAGAAAGCTTTACGTCACTCAGTGAGTCTGTTAGTGTCACTTCGATGCAGGTATTTTTTGAGAAGTATTTTCCCAACTTGCAAAGGCCGAAAGTAGGTATGCCACACGATATATATGAATCTCTTTTAGAAATGTCATCAGACACATTATGTCACAAGTTATAGTGAAAAATAGAGATCTGGAATAATATCTAAAAAAATGTACCAAAACTAGTTTTTAAAATCGCAAAAGTTATAAACAAATTACGATGTGAAAAAAGGTATTTAGGTTGTTGAAAATAGTTCAGAAACTAAAAAGAATCATGAACTTTGAAAGAAGTTCTTTAACGAGGAGGAAGTTTTCAAAAAAACGCCACCTTCTGAAACTCTATCTCTATTATTTATAATTTTAATTTAACGCCTGATACCTGATAATGTTCCTACTTACCCTATTTAACTTCAGGAAAACACATGGGGATGATGAGTGGTATCCATAATGCCTATCTGGATTACACTGTCCCAACTGTTGAATAGGAACAACGCAAACTTCATCTGACTTTGGAAGCTTCCCAAAGTCACAATTAACAAAATTTTCTCCAGTCTGATTGGTTTTGTAAGCTGAAAAGACATTATTTGAACATGTTATTGAAATAATTTTCGGAAGATTGTAATAAAGAATGCACCGTTAGTAATATGCCTTAGACTGTTCATTTATCTAACGGGCAGCACCCATTATACAAACAAGTTGTTACGAAGGTGTACATAATTACTTATGATTAAGATCAGTATTAACACTAAATCTAAAAAATTAAACCTAAAAAAAAAGTTAAAACTAGAAACAAAGACAAATAATAAGTGAAAACTAAGATTAAACCCAAGTACTATAACTGAGTACAATGTGATACACATATACCTACTAGCTTGGCTGAATACAGTAGCTTTATCAAAAGTGATAACAGTGTTGATAAAGCTACTGTGTAGCGAAACATGTCTGATATATTTTTCAAATAAAGTTTGTGGACATCAAATCGTGAGGTGTAGTTTATGAAATTACTATGGATTTTCATCAAGTAACGTACGAATCAATCAGAAAAATACAACAATGTATTCAGCCAAGCTAGTGTAGAGATACGCAACATATGGAAACCCATAATCAAAAGACATGAACTCGGGTAAATCTACACGTCAAATTTCCTTCGAAATGAATATTGGCCATACAAGTGCGTGGAGACATCTAAAAAAGCGGTTTAAAATGTTATAAAATACACATATCTCAAAAATTGCATCCCGAAGGCGACTAGAATTTCGTAATTGGCTAATAGCAGGGGAGCTATAGATTTTTAAATATGTAAAAAAATACTGTTGCATGGACATACTCGAGCGCGTCAGATATTGATAGCATCAATGTCCTACGTATTTTTATTAATGTTCGTATGTTAATCTGATCGTTTGCATGATGTAGGTGGTTGTACGTAAGGGTTAAAAGTGAAAAGAAAAAACATTTAATCGAGCGCGTCAGATTTTCTAAGAGGGTGTTAAGTGCAACAAAAAAAAGCTCTCATTCAATAATCTGACGATTTTGATCTGACGCAAACTCGCGGCCATTATTATAATGTGCAAAAAAAATTCGCCATTTTGAAATTCTCAAGAGCGTCAAATTGAGATATATATGGTTCATCTTTATGTTTCAGACGTGTTGTCTCATAATCTGACGATTATCTAGAGAGATTCGCTTAATCTGACAAAAACAATATTGAAAAAAAAAATTTATTCATTTAACTTAATTGAATATCTCAGGAAATGACATGCAAATAAATGAGTGTATGTTTTTCAAGTAGAACACTTGTATTTATAAGAAAATAATAAAAAAAAAGCTCAAAAAAATTTAATCTTTCAGAATTAATTGATTAATTAATGAAGAAAAGAGAAATGACACTTTCCATGTTTTTTACCATTTTTTATTGTGTTAACGTTACTGCAGTTTCGTCCTATAAGGACATTTTCAAACTTATATATTGTATAAGTTTGAAAATGTCCTTATATATTGTATGAATTTGAAAATGTCCTTATAGGACGAAACGTTAGTTACAAATAAAAGTGGTAAAAAACATAGAAAATTCAATTTCTTTTTTCTTCATTGTGGTTTCCTACCACGTAGTAACGACTACATCCATCAATTAATTGATTGATCATCATCTTCATCATGAACGAGTCTCTGTGATCATGTGGCGTCATGGCAACAGAATTCAGAGTGGGGAGGGAGTGAGAGAGTGATAGATAGAGAAAAAGTGAATAGATAATAGAGGAATAGAAACTCGGAGAGGGAAATATAGGTATCACACAGCTGCACGCATTGAACTTTATCGACGAATTTTTGTTATTTCGGCTTGCGGAAATCGTCAGATTATATAATTTTCGTTATCCTTGAATTGTTTCCTTCAAAATAAAAAAAAAATAACTACACTCGAGAATGTCGAAATGACGTTATTTTTTTACAACTTTGCTGCCCTCCCCTTTCTTTACGTCACTCTCAAATTGTCAGATTACTGGAATATACACTTTTTAGCAGGTAATTAACTCACCCTACCTTAATCTGACGCGCTCGAGAATTTCTGATGATCAATTTTTTTTTTACTAATCTGATACTCTATCCCTCACAGGCGGTCTTATGTATGGGGCTCATATTTGGTGGAGGTACTTAACCGAGTACAAGGTATCCCCCTGTAAATTAATCTGCCGCGCTTTCGTAAATTCCGAAATCCCCGCTTGGGCTTCCCTTTTATAATAAGAAGACCTGATTTTCCTATTTTCCTGGAAAATGTAATTTGGACAGAAGAGAGCACTTTTACGAATTGTGGGATATTGAACCGAAATAACGGAGCATAAACAACCCCAGGAAGTTCCGAGAAATTCGACCTCAAGTGCGATTTAATATTAACGTGTGAGCAGGAATTTACTAAGATAGAATTTTGGGTTCCCATTCATTTGACGGAATTCTAAGTGGAGAAACCTATCACCAGTTTTTGATGTCGATTTTCGACGACTATTTGAATGATCTACCTTTGGCTTTGGCTTTATGGTCAGAGGGAATATCAAAATATTGAGGACCTTCAACACAGCATTGTTAGAGAGTTAGGAAGATTGAGGAGGAGGGAAATTAATCGTGCAGTGTATAATTTTCGAAGAAGGGCACAGTTGTGTTATCATAAATAAGGCCAGTATTTTGAGCATTTGCTGTGATTTACTTTTGTCTTTACATTTTAGTTAATTTTTATTATTTGTTCGAAGATATATTTTCATTGAAAAGGATACACTGTCTAAATTTACTTTATACACATCATCTCATTTATCAAATTTTGATTGTTAATTCTGTCTCCGTATTTTTCCTCGGCTTTTCAAATGAACCAAACTTGGCGAGATTGTAATTCAATAACTTGAACATAGTTCGATGTGGTTGTCGTCTTTCGGAATACAAGTTTAAATACATTTTCGATGTCCTAACGCTGTTTCTATCGTATTTGTAATAAATTTGTATCATATCTCTTTTTCCTTCATTCGTGAAAGCCATTTTTCGCCAAAAATTCAATGACTTGTACAACAACAAAATGTCATTGAGTGTAACAAATTGAAAGTCAAATTTAGAAACATCAAAGTCAAAGCCTATTTATGAATACGAATTGATTTTTTTAATATCTCCAATTTTTTGAAAAAGAATGATAACTTATGATACATCATTGAGAAGATAAAATCTGTTCCTATTCAAAATAGAAAGAATCCAATGTAGTGCACATAAAAAAATGAAGTTGATGATGGTGACCGGAAGACGAAACGTCGGATAGCAAATCTGAAAACACCATTATGTAGCAGGGAAAAAGTGTTGATGTGGAAGTGCAATTTATTTTTGAATATTTTTGAACCATTTTCCGAAATTTCTGTTTTTTTCCGAATATCTCCGGATATACTCGGAATTTCAAAACATTCTCAAAAGCATATTGTCAGTAGGTAGAGGGTGGGTTGTTTTTAAATTGTTAGATAGAAAATATATTCGAATGATTGATAAACGGAATGAAAATAAAAGAACTTACGCTTCAAAAACTCGTCCATCAATTTCACCCATTTAGTAATAGTGGAAGGATCGGTGATATTATACCAAATAAGCGAACCTTCTTCAGTTTTTGGGGAAATGGGTTTAAAACCAAGACCAGGGTTCATTCCAATCAAACTGTCATCTAATTTCCATCTTGGTTCCTTTTCGCTCAATGTGAAGAAGAGGCCCTGCATACATATCGCAAACAGAGCTATCAGCACAATGTAGAAAATCATGTAAAATCCAAGTAACTGACCTGAAATGAAAAAACGAAAGTTTTTACCGGTATTTTGGACACACATAGGTATTGAATTATGTCTATGAGGAAATGGAAACTACATCGGGGTTGACTAGAGATTTTGCCCTTTCCACACCTGTATGATGTTCTGCATTACGATTATTCATTTTACGCTGTTCAAAAACATAAAAAAGAAACAAAGTTTGTCTGAGATAACATCGATCAAATGTCCGCTATGGCTTCTCTGGGTGGAGTGCATCCGAAAAATCCAATTTTCCATAACTCTGGCGCATAAATCAGGCTGAATTCGACTGATGGGATATGTTATGTTGGTTTTGACGACCGCTGTGGTTTATGTCTTATTCGCATACATCTACGACTTGAGAAAACCCCTGGATCTATATCTAACAATCAGTCCAGAAATTTAGACCGTAAGGTCTCCATTGGGATCTCCTGATCACAAACTCATTTCAGTGTTGAGTGAATTACCGATAAATGTTGGGGAACAATTTAAGCCGCGCTAAGTTTGGCATTACAGATCTGCTCAGTGGAAGAATTTTCAAGACCATTTTTGAAATTTCCCCTGGCTAGATGTTTGTTTCAATTCTAAAAATCCATCTATTTGTGCTTCTGAAATCACGCAATAATATATTCAATCATCCATGGTTGTATATATTCCTTGATGAAATGAAACGACCTTCTAACGGCAAACCTTGGTTCAACAAAAATTGCGAGCTAAGCTGTCGCTTCCAAGAGTCTCGCCTACTGTAACGAAGTAACTAATTTCATCAGTGGTACGTCAGGTAGAAACAGCTTTTTTATTTTGTGTTTATATTGTTGCTCCGTTATTTATTTGACCCCGACTGAATGAATACCTTCCCCGAACAAATTGCCACTCTATCGCGATATAAATCTCAGGTCGCCAATGCGATTTGCCACTCTATAGCGATAGAAAACTGTACTATGCCAGGTCGCCAATGAGATTTGAAAATCAAATGTTATTTGTTAATACACCTTACCACCGATGGAGGGCACAACTCACTCATCACCGAACACCGCGTAGAACTTTATTTCAAATAATCTCGAGAGCATCTACCGTAGTCGTCCACGTTAGTCAGGGAAGCTATAGATTACGCTGTAGACGACCCCTCCCGATATAGAAGGCCCCGACACTCTGTCGAATGAGGCCCCCTATGTCCTCCGTTAACAGATGAATGATATCTTCATCCATCTCACCCCAGCCAGGTAGGGGTATACCGCGAAGGGCGGTATGGATGTCTGAGGACTTTCATGCCACCATCAAACATCAGTCATGTCCCGTTTGTCTTTCTGGCAAACATCAGTTCAAAGGGGAAGAGAGCCAGGCTTCAACCTGGATAAAATCAAGATGGATAACGTCGACGTAGTCGTCCAGGCGTGAAGTAATTACCCTTATGAGTTTATTACTTGACTGCTTGGGCCTGAGTCCATCAGAGCTGCCCGGAGCGGTAGTTCGGACGCCATCTGGCCCCCCACCAGGGGTCAAGGAGCTTCTCGAGCGCCCGTCACGGAAAGCATCCCCCGAAGATACTCCTATAAACACCACCTCCTCTACGCAGCCAGATTCTAAAAAAGTAGATACGATCAAGAATCGGCTAACAAAAAACGCCGCCTTCCAGAGGAGTTTCCTCCTCTTCCTTTCAAGCCAGCTGCTCCGATTATTAAAAACACCGGCAAGAAGCCTAAAAGAGTAGCCAAGAAGACAAAGCTTCGAGATGAAGCTAGAAACAGTGCTTCTGAGTCGGAACTTTCGACAACAGAATCCTCCGTAGACGGAGAACATGACATGTCAGTCGACGAAATCGAAAATAAATTCGAAAATTCCATTTCTACCATATAGGGTTGCCCAAGACAGTCACCACAAAATCTTGATCTTGATCAGGTTGGAAATCCCATTGATTTGGGAAATGTCTTCCCTCTCCCTCCGCGTTCTGAAGCGCCCCAAAGCGCCAAGAAAATACGCGTTCCCCCGATTGCCGTTCGCCAGAAGGACAAGTGGGTTCAATTTACCAAACTTGCCACCTTTCATAAGGTCAATTATTCAAAAGCGGTGAACCTGGCCCACGGCATCAAGGTTCAGCCTTCCACGATAGAGGACTATAGAAACATGTCCAAACTCCTGGTGAGGGAAAAAATTCCTCATCACACGTACACCTTACCTGAAGACAGGCAACTCAGAGCTGTCTTCAGAGGAGTCCCAGAACATCTGGAGACCGCGGACATCGAGGATGCCTTGGTGGAGAAGGGTTTCCAGCCAACATTCGTCTCCAGGATGATGCGCGGAAATCGCCCACTTCCTCTGGTTTTGGATCAAGTGAGCCAAAACCAGAAACACATTTACGACGAACGGGAACTCTTTAACGTCAAAGTTAAGGTCGAGCCCCAACACCAGAGGACACTGGTAGGGCAGTGTCACCGATGTCAGCGGTTCGGACATAGCCAGAGGAACTGCTTAGCCATCCCCATCTGTGTTAAGTGCGCCGGCAGACACCTTTCAGGTGAATGTAAGAAACCCAGAGCAGAACCTCTGAAATGCAACAACTGCAAGGGGATGCATACTGCGAACTACCGAGGTTGTTCTGAGATCCCCAAGGTTCGCAGGAAGACCAAATGCCCCCCAAAATGCATCCATACCTGGAAGGCGTCCTGCTGGAGCATCTAGCACACGCCCGGGATGAGTTATGCAGGAGCGGCAACACTTCCGCTAAGCCGACTGAAGCGCCCAATAGTCCTTGTTCGTCGAAGGTTAGTGACATCTGTTCCGCTCTGGACCAGATGAAGAAACTGTTCATCCAGTTCCCCGTACTCGAAAAGATGTTTACGGTGAACACCAGCGTGATAACTGGAACCTGTTAATGGCTGGACAACTAACATTGCCTAGTTCTCTTAAGGTTGTTATTTTGGAATGCCAATAGCATTTCAAATAAAAAACTCGATTATGAAAATTTCTTAATTGCGCAGAACATCGATGTCGCACTTGTGCAGGAAAGCCACCTGCACAATGAACCTTTTGGCATTCCAAATTACGGTTTCTATCATAGAGAACGAGTTGGACGTGCTGGAGGAGGAGTTGGCATTTTTGTCAAACGTAATCTTTCTCGCGTACAATTTGGCATTGATCCGGATCAGTTACACGGCACGGAAGCCGTGGGCGTTGAACTTAATGCTGATATTTTAGCGGAAAAAGTTCTTGGTTCCAAATATGTTTATTTATTTTATCGCGTGTTTTAAATATCTGTTTAAAAAAATCTGTACGCCGAACGCAACTTTGTTAGAAATCGAAAAAACCGCGAAAAATCTAGTTTTTTCTCCAATTTTGCGATAATAACCATATAAAGGACTAGTTTTTGAAATCCGGTAGTTCTTATTTTTTGCAGACTCGTTTGTGATGTTGGCCTAATGAATAATCCATTTTTTTTTCGTTTCAGTTGTTGACTGGCCGGCTGCCCATAACGTGAGTGCCGTTTGAACTCAAAATCTACAGCATGTCTGATCCCAGTCCCAGCCTGGGTTTCTGTTTTATATGTAAGGATAGTTCAAGTGGAGGTCAAGTACGCCTAGTGAAGGAAAGAGGCGTAAAAACCCTTCTTGCGTCGAGTATTTCCCTTAAGAACATAGAAAATCAGCGTTTATTGAGGGGCGTAAATGAGACATATGTGCACACGGCTTGTCAGATAAAATACAACAATCCGAAGTTGATCAAAGCAGCTGTTAGCAGTGAAAAATCAAATATTACGCCATCAAGGGCCACGCGATCAGTCTCTGAGCAGTTCAATTTCAGAGAACACTGTTGTCTATGTGGAGACAAAATGACTGAAGAGTTCCTTGTGGCAGAAAGGAAGAAGAAGCCAGGAAACGGAAAGCAGCTGAGAAACGTAGTGATGAATGGGCTCTTAAAATAAAAGAGCGTATATCTGAGAACACAGATTTGGTAGCCCTTGATGCCAGATATCATCGGTTTTGCCAAACAAAGCTCTACCAGGCACCACCAACAGGAAAGTCCAGGGGAAATCGTCAGCATCCCACAGTTGATAAGGCCATGGAAAAGATTTATTCATTTCTGGAAGAGAACGCTGAGGAGTGTTAGTTCCCTCTAGATGAACTCATGGATCAGATAGAAGGAGAACGACCTCAACTACGAAAAGTCAAGACTCGCTTGTTTACAAAGTATGAGGAGGACATTTTGATCGTTGAGAGACCCTTCAAACACACCAATGTTTGTTTTAAAAACACAGGTCATAAAATTCTCACCAGTATATGGTATGACAGTAGAGCTCAGATCATCAAGCAGAAAGACTACGCGTGGTGAAGCAGCTGCTGAAGTCGTACGAGAGGATATACGGTCGCAAGTGATTTATTTTCAATATTACTCAATTTCCTACAAATAAATGTATTAACTTTTGTTGTACTTCTCTTTTTTACTTCATTATTCGTAGCTTAATAAATAATAGACGAAATCACATATGCAATTGTTTTATTTCAAACCTGACTTTAATTTTTAAAATATGTGTTCCATTACATAAATAAGAATTTATCAATTCTTCGACATTTGTCTCCTTCCTCTTTGAGTTGTTTATTTCAATGTCTTCCTATAGTATAACAATTTTCAATTGAAGGTAGCTTATTTACAAATTGAACTGAGAGCTAACGGCAACAATGAAATGTTAGAACTAAATTCTTACCGGGGTCAATTTTATTGTCTATGCATCGCCATTGTAAATAATTGAAAAGTAAAATGATTCCATAAAATTTGTCCCCCGTAACAAGATAGCTTCTGCATATCGATAGGATGTACGAGCGAATAGGTGAACCAGTTCGTTAAATACTTTGAAACATCGGTAAACTGATCAACACTTCGCAGGTCTATTATATTTGCACCCTTAAAATGCCATAACTAGTCATTCGATTTCTTCATTATCAAACGTCCTTATCTGCATTGGCGTAGTGTGTTCTGTTTCTTGTGAAGGTGACTTTGTTTTGTATTTATCAAATATATTTTATTATATTTATTGAATAGACTGTTATATTTATTATCTTTAAAATTTAAGATAGAGTTGGCCGATAGGTAGGTACTTGTTTTTCAAAATACATTATCATACGATTTTCATCACATTCACACTTTATTGTGAGATAATTAGTTGACCTAATCATTAAACACAGGTATGTTCCTAAAATATTATTAGTTTCTAGGTAGATATTTCAAAAAGTATATATAAATCACAATGTATGTAGAATTCAGTTTGTTAGTGAACACGCTTGAAAAAGCTACTGTGCGGCGAAACACGTGTTGCGGATTTGTTAATCTGTTCTAGTGAAAATTTCACAATGAAGTGTTTTTCAAAATACATCAACTTTAAAATAGTTTTTGAGGTGAGTAAACAACTGACAAATAACTGAATAATATGATTGAATTTTATTATTTTTTTAGTATTAAGATGGATGCCGTAGCAGGTCCAAGTAATGTACAAAGAAAGCGGAAGTCTATGTCGTTAGAAGAAAAACAGATTGTCTGTAGAGTGTACGAAAATTCAAAAAATACACTTCCTTCAGTGGAAGCTGTAGCCCAGTGTTCATTTTTAACGGGAATAGCCGTGTCGACAATTGAACACATTGTAGGTGAAAAAAAGGTGACTGGGATTGTGCAAGCTCCAAAAGTACATTGTCGTGGTAGAAAAAAAACTGAATTGGACGAGTACCAAAAAAATTTTGTACGCTATACCATTCATTCTTTCTTTTTTGAGAATAAATCGCCAACCCTCGAATCCATTAGGACAAAGGTAATGGATAATGATCTTATTCCAAAAATGAGCAAAGAGATGTTAAGGAAAATAATAAAAGAACATTTAGAATTTATATATGCCGAGCGATCCCGTAAATCTGTCTTAATAGAAAGAGAAGATATAGTCTCATGGCGACGGAGATATCTTCGCTCTATTAGAGAAATGCGTTCTGCTCACGAAAAGATTTATTATCTGGACGAAACATGGGTGAATGCTGGTTACACAGTGTCTAAGATCTGGCAAGATACTACTGTAACTAGTTATCGTCAAGCATTTGTGGACGGTGTATTAACAGGGTTACGCGGACCAACGGGTAAAGGGCAACGACTAATTGTCGCCCATATAGGTAGCTAGAGTGGCTTTTTAGAAGATAATGCACTAATTTTTTTATCCCAAAAAACAGGGGTTTATAACGAAGACATAGACGCCCAACGCTTTGCAAGATGGTTTGAATCCCTTCTTTCGCGAGTCGAGCCAAATTCGGTAATAGTAATGGATAACGCTTCTTATCACAGCCGATTCGTAGAACAGCTGTCAACTATGACCATCAGAAAAGCAGACATGCAGAGTTGGTTAGGACAAAATGGAATTCCATTTTCCGAGGACATGGTTAAGGCCGAGCTTTTGAGTGTCATTAAACAGCATCGTGACAGATCTCGCCAGCACGTGGTGGATACAATAGCTCGTGCTGAAGGCATCACCGTTTTGAGACTTCCTCCTTACCATTGCGTGTTAAACCCGATAGAATTAATCGGGGTCAAATTAAGGGTTACGTAGCTCGTGAAAACGTGACATATAAAATTTCTGACGTCCAACGTTTATTAGGACTCGCAATGGAACGGATACGGAAAGAAGATTGGGCTAATGCTGTAGCCCATGTGATCAAGGAAGAAGAGAATATGCGGAGATTGAACGGGATAGTAGAGACTGTTTTCGACCAAATAATAATAGATTTAAGTGTGACTGGGGATTCCTCTTCAAAAGAGTCAATGGATTCTGAAACTTCATAAGCATAACATAGGTAATTATTTCTTTGCTTTGTAGTTCTCTTTCTATATAAAAGGAACATAATAATTATTTTGTAAATTTTTCTGTTTTTTTGAAGTACTGTATTAGGCAGAATAAGAAAATGTAATCAGTTTTACCATTGACACCAGGGAGCGCCACCTACTATAACAATTTTTACACACAATTACCTGTGTGTTTAAATAAATAAAAATATTATTTTGTTACGCCTCTGCATAGTTGGTAAGAGGATTATCCATTGGTCACTTCAAGTGCGACGTTGCTAATGAATCACCTTCAATTGAAAATTGTTGTAGTATAGTTCATTCTTCACCCTTAAACATAATCGTTCACACTTCTCATTTTATTCTTTAACATACCATCATAAGAAGCTTTGATGGTATAGTCAGGGTCAAAATTAAATTAATCAGAAAGACAGAATTGCAAAAAATTGCGAAGTTCGAAAAAAATGATAACTTTGAAAGGCTTAATCTCGTAAACTATTGGGTCTGCAGAGAAGTTCTAGTATCATATTGTAGCAAATTTAGTCTTATTTAAAAACTTACCAAGCTATTTTTTTCAAAAACTAGTCCTTCAGGGTTTTGATCGCCAAAAATTGAAAAAACCTGTTTTTTTTTAGATTTTTGAAAAACTTGCGTTCGGTGCTCACAAACTTGGATTATTCATTAGGACAACATCATAAACAAGTCCGCAAAAAATCAAACTACCGGATTTGACGCATGCTGTGATGTATAAAGTTACTGGAGTAAAAGAAGCAAATTGGTTATTCAAACCAGAAATATTTTTCCCTCCATATTAATGGTTCCAAAACTGAAAAAAGAACAATTGGTATACCTTTTTCATAATTTGTGTTTTAAAACGAGTTTCAGAGAGATGTTTCGAATGTACCTACGTAATTATTTCTATAAATAATTCGTGAAACAGCTCGTCGAAATCTCACATCAGTTGACTACCCATACTTTAGGAAACCGATATGTCATCAAATGTATGTATATTAATTATAACAGGTCAGCTAAAAACTGTTTTTAATCTGAGAATACGTACTTATACTTGGCAAGTTTCACATGTGAAGGTCGAGTAAACAACAAGGTGTAAATATGATCAACATCAATATTTTGGCTAGATAAATTTTGCGTGCTAGGCGATTTTCTGCTATCGAAAAGAATGGATCAAAAAATGTGCGTTGAATTTTTTATGAAAATGGAATTGAGTTGTCAAAAAACACTTGAAATGTTGACAGTGGCAAACAGTGATTATACTCTGAGTCAAAAAAATGTTTACAGGTGGTGCAGCTTCTCACAGAGTAGGTGTGAATAACGATGCTCACTCTGAATGCCACAGCACTTTATCAACCGATAAAAATGATGAGAAAGTGAAGAAAATTGTTATGGGGAATGTTCAAACTATTGCTTATAACTTATCTATAGTTTATCGACAGATCATTTTTGAAATATTCGAGAGCAAAATGTATTAACCAACATGTGGGAATGAATAAAATAAGAGAAATTCCCAGCTCGATTGCAAAATGGCTTGGAAAAGACACGTATAAGAGCTACACAAGTCGCTGTTTCAGGAGAAGCTCTGTAACTCTTCCGGTCAATGCAGGAGATAACATTACATCCATTACATCCAATCTGATAAAATTGTGGAATCAACATGGAAATTTATGTTGGAAGTAATTATTCAAACTTCACTATCAATTATTATTCCAACAAATGAAATTGTTTATGATGAATAATCAATTGATAATTGACTCTGTTGAAAATAAATCCTTCTAATTTCATGTTTATATTGTGAATTATTTTGGCAGTGAAAAAAATATTTTTTTACGGTGAAAGAAAGTAAATATTTACGCATTTACGCATGGAGATGCCGAAATATCAAGTTTTTTTTGACAGTTGTATAAAGTAGCTATTTATGATATGAGTGTTAAAAGTAAGGTTTTCTTTTGTGGGTGAAAAAGTTTCACGAACAAAATAAAACCTACTTTCAACACAAATATCATACAAAGGTTTTTGTATAACTGTCCTGTTTTCATAATAAAATAGATAAATTTAATATTTCTATGAAAAACACTTTTTGACGACGTCTCTTGTCAGTTAACTATTTTCATGCTATCGCATTTGCTGTGAAGTGGCCGTGTCAGGTGACGCCGAATGACCTGGTTACCAACAAACAGTATTGTTCACAGCCCGTGAAAGTCACATTTGAACTTCTTGCTGGTGTTTAATACCTTGCATAATGAAGAATAATAGTGAGGAATTGTGTATTCTTGACGATATTGAAGAGGCTGCAAAAAGAGTTTCAATTGAATTGTTACCAAAAAAATCGGCTCAGCAGTACGACATCGCATATTCTAATTTTCTTAGTTAAATAAATATCTACCAATGCTGAGTTTCTGAACCTCCCGGAACCAAAGGAATATATAGGTCGCTGTTTCAGAAGGTCTTCTGCTTCTTTGCTAGCAGAATCAGGAGCAAATATAACGGAATATGAGAAGCATAGAGGCTGGAAGTCTACAACAGTAGCTGAGGGTTACGTCGATTAATCTATTTCCTATAAAAAAGCTATTGCTGAAAAAATAATCCCTACAGCTAGCTCCAGCGTTACAGCATCGCCCTCTTCACTTCAATAATTAAATGATATCTAATGCCCATGAAATTGTCAACTCAGATAGTTCAAATATATTACAAGGCTCTTCAACATCGCAAGGTAATAATATCAGCAGTTGTTCTAATTGTACTTTTCATATTAATGTTCATAAATAATAATAATAATGTAATTATTGTATATAATACATTTGTAACAGAATTTAATTATATCTATATCTATTGTTCATAATAAAACTTCCTTGAAAATTGAATAATTATGTTTTGTTTTTTGCTATTTGGTCGAAAAAATCGTGTTTGACACTAGTGTCAAAAATATTTTTAACACGCTACTTTGTAAACATCATGTTTTAATATCCTTGACAATCATTAAAAATGTTACTTTTAATGACAGTTGTACAAAAAAGTGTTTTTGTATATGTCAATGTTCATATAAAAGTATTTGTTTCGGAAACAAAATCTTTCATTTGAAAAAGACCGGTGATGACGTCATAAAATGAAAGTAGATCTTCCTGTGAATTTAATTATAATTTAAAAAAACAGTACACCTTAATGAAAAAATTACATGTTTCGAATTTTTTCTGATGATGATTATAGTTTATTCATTCAATTTACAATGGATTGATGTGTATGGACGCACTGTATACACACAAATCATTTGCCTAACAGATTGATCTTGGGTACTTTGAATGTAACCATCCCTTAAACAGTTTATCTCCACTAAAAACACTGTGTAGGTAATGTAGGTATACAAAATTTAAAGGGTTGAAGAAAAATATGTTTCAAAGTTAACATCCTTTTTTTTTCTATTTGTTATCCGAACCTTCAGATTTAACATTAAACTCACTGCGAAGAAGCATTTTCATGAAGTATCTACAATACAAGACTTAGATAAGATTATGTTTGTTTTTCTGACAAGAATCCAGGATCGATAGTCCGGTCAATTTAGACATTCGAAGCTACCCAAATTCCCACCAAGCTGAAAATCAGTAAGATTGCTTGAAATATGATTAAAAATAGAATTTGAAAGTTCCCTATATTTCCCCTGCATTGAAAAAATTTTATTCAAGGTCAAAGGCCAAAAAAGGAGTTTTTTGCGATTTTCAGCAAAACGGTAAGTTTTATCATAAAAATACTTCAGACAAAAATTGTAGGTAATGAAATTATCTACAAAAAATGTACTAATACTTTTTTTCTACGATTCAAAAACTTGTAAAAGTTGTAATCGTCATAATATGCACACGTCACTTATGAGATGGTGTACTCAGCGCGTTTTTTTTAAACGTGGTTTCCCCATTAGGCCTATTCCACGGGTCAGTTGTGATCCTGTTTAATTTGAAACTATTGCAAAATAATGAATATTAGCTGAGATTAAAAATATAAAAGCAATTTAAGTTAAAAAAAATACCTACTGAAATTAAATCGTCCGAGTCGTAACTTTCAAATTCTTCTTCTTGTTCTTCTTCTTGATCTTCTTGTTCTTTGTTCGTATTGTTCTTCTTCTTCATCATCTTCATCCTTAGTACATGTAAACTACGTTAATAGCGATGTATCGCATGTCGCCTTGTTGGAATCAAACGGATCATCCACTGTTGGTGATTCAATATTAGAGCACGACCGGCCTTGACAATGACAAAACAGTCCGGCTTTTTTGCAACCACATTTAGAACTGCACCCCTTTTTGCAGTTGCAAAAAATTGTTGACTGTCATATTTTCATCAAATAAAATATCAATTGATGTAGATGTTGCTAAAGTTCGACGACGTTGTTCTGCAGCTTTGGTATTTCTCGTGCAATCATTATAGCCATCAAATACGACAGTAACTCTGGAACCAAAATGTCGACGTACCTACGTAACGAATTTATCTAAGATAACGTTAAATGTTTCTTCGCTATCCCACACGCGATGTAATAAGTATCCTCTGTCAATAATTTATGTCGCATTTGTGTTGTTAATATCAAAATCTACCTTTTCGAAACAATCGTAAATGGCAGACTTCTGTGTTTTACGCATCCCTATGTCATCAAACAACGATAAAGGGTAGGGGGATAATTCATATACAATGACCGATACAAAAATATTTTAACATTATATTACAACTACGGAGATGTATATACGTGGCGTACTCGTGCATATTATGACGATTACAACTTTTACAACTTTTTGAATCGTTATATCTCAAAAACGGTGGCTCGTAGGAAAAAAGTATTGATACATTTTTTGTAGATTATATTATGATCTACAATTTTTATCAGAAGTATTTTTGTGACAAAACTCACCGTTTTGGTGAAAATCGCGAAAAACTCATTTTTTTGACCTTGAATGAAATTGTTTCCATACAGGGGAAAGATGGGGAACTTTAAAATTTCATTTTTAATTATATTTTAAACCAATCTTACTGATTTTCAGCTTGGTGGGAATTTAGGTAGCTTAACTCTTATTTTTTGGTCTAATTTAACCGGACTACGAATGATTAGGTAAATTTGAGGCAGTGCTTCCCAAAGTGTGCGTCGCGGCGAAATATTCAATTTAACAATTCGGCAATTTTCTTGGAATTTCCAATCCTCGAATTTTTGCGCCAACAATCGTTAATGCTGACGAAATTCCAGGAATTTAGCATCTAATTTTTCAAGGAAGTCAAAAATTTAGATGTATTAAGGACGCCGCGAAAAAATTCTGATAAATTCAGGAGCCGAAAAAAATTGGAAACCTCTGGTTTGAGCATAACACCATCGGAACTAGATTACTTAAATTAATTCCCATCGTGATACAAATAGATTGTGAATGAACGAATGAGAATCGATAATTATTTTACGTGGAAGCTTCGATCTGCCGGCATGAGTATTTTGTTATAAATCTATAAAATATTGACACATTAAGCGTGAAGCAAACTTTCAACTCGGCTTGATAATAGTAATTTACAATCTCACCCCAGTTTTTTGGAGTCCGGCCAAAGCATTGGCCAGATGGTTTATCATAAATAGCTTTCTGAATATTTTCCCATTTGCTTCTATTCTCTGGTCGATAGAACTGAAATTCCACAACACCATTATCACTTTCTTTGCCGTCAAATGCCATTTTCACTACTTTTTCTGCTGAATGTCACTTTAGCTAATCAAAATTAAACGACGCTCGAAGCCGTATTTCAGTTTTCTGGAATGAGTATTTGCTTCGTCGATATAAATGAAATGAGTGTAAAAATATACTTATCCTCTATTTCGTTTCGGATTGAACTAACTAGGTGGCAAATGAGTTCGTCGGTTTTGTAGGGAAACGGGTGTGTGTATTTGCGTAGTCCTGTATTTCAGTACACAACCAGGTTTCCTGAAGCGGACGATACGATGGTTTGCCGAACAATTTCAATAAGATCAGAGCTATTGGTCAGCGGCGTACCTTACAGGTGTGATTTGCATGCCGAGGGAAGTTTTGTGTTGACTTGACAGCTGTGTCGTATGTAACTTCTCATCCTGGGAGGTGTAAATCGAATTACAACTTCTCAACAATATTTTTTTCCGTTAGATTGGATGACTACATTGTACCCTTCCCAAATAATAATGATTAAATGGAACATAATGTCATGTAGGAGCTAGACAATACGCATCTCGTATCCAAGGCGATAAACAGGCCTACCACGCCCGTCGTGTGGTGAATAGCCGCCTAAATAATAATAATGATAATAGTAAATATTTATTATTCAGTTAAAAAGCATAAGTGTATGCATACATCCAAGCAGTAACTCACAAAAAGTTATAATCAGTAAACAGGGTGTTTCAAATTCGATCCTCACCATTGGGATCTCGGAAACCATGAGAGATACGAAGATGGCTAAATTGGGGCAACGTTGCGCGTTTACCTGACTAACAATATGCCGTTGAGAAAGTTCTGAAATTCCGAGTATATCGGGAGATATCCGGAAAAAACAGAAATTTAGGAAAATTATTTTTATTTTTTGCAGGCTTTATTTTTCAGAAAATTCCAAAATAAATTGCACTTTCACATTGCCAATTTTTCCCTTCTACATAATGGTATTTTCAGATTTGCTATCCGACGATTCGCCTTCCGGCCACCATCATTAACTTTATTTTTTCTTATGGGCGCTACATTGGATTCTTTCTTTTTTGAATAGAGCCAGATTTTACTTTTTCAATGATGTATCATAAGAATAGAATAGAATAGAATAGAATAGAATAGAATAGAATAGAATAGAATAGAATAGAATAGAATAGAATAGAATAGAAAAGAATAGAATAGAATAGAATAGAATAGAATAGAATAGAATAGAATAGAATAGAATAGAATAGAATAGAATAGAATAGAATAGAATAGAATAGAATAGAATAGAATAGAATAGAATAGAATAGAATAGAATAGAATAGAATAGAATAGAATAGAATAGAATAGAATAGAATAGAATAGAATAGAATAGAATAGAATAGAATAGAATAGAATAGAATAGAATAGAATAGAATAGAATAGAAGTTTATTTAACCACATTACACTTTACATGTTTGTAGCAAGGCATGACAAATTTGTTGCTTACGCACAGCAAAAGTAATTTCAGATCGGATGAGTATAAAATATAATTTAAGATAAAAAGTAGAGCAACATAAAGATTATCATTAAAAACATGAAAGAACAACATGATATAAGCATATTTACGGTAGTCAGATGAGTATGTTGCTTGTATGTTGAGACTTAGGAGCGATTTTTAAAATACCCCAGGTAATCAGAGACAGAGTAAAAGCAGCCCTCCAATAGTAGTTGTTTAATGGATTGTTTGAATTTATTCATACTAAGATCTTTCAGCTTGACTGGTAAACAGTTATATAAGTTGTAATCCAAAGAATTTTTTTTTGTGATTTAGCTAGGCGATATCGATTTGTACAGATCTTTTCAGCGTTTCTCGTACGATACTGATGAATATTAGAACGTTTAGGTAAGGTACTCGCAATTCTGTGGATTTCTAGCAAAACATGAAAAATGGATAACGTTGGTACAGGCATGATACCTAGTTTTTTGAAAATTGGCTGATACGGTTCCCGAAAACCTACATCTGCCAATATTCGAATGGCTCGCTTTTGTAACCTAAAGATATTGAGAGAACCAGGTGAGTTTCCCCAAAGAACAATCCCATAACCAATGTAAGAATGAAAAAGCGAATAATAAGTAATTTTTAATATATCAAAGCTGGTAATATTTTGAAGTTGTCGTAGAACATAAATAGTGCTGGATAACTTGCTCCTAAGCTGATTTGTATGTTGATGCCAAGATAAAGTATTGTCAAGTGTTATGCCAAGCACTTTCACGCTATCATTTGAGGGGCCTACGGTGGAGAATTGAAGACGTTGTGTCTTATTGGTATTTAATTTCAAATTATTTGTTAGAAACCAAGTATTAGCTTTATTTTCAATGTCTTCCGATATTTCTGTTAGTTTGTTGATACTATTTCCACTCTAGATTAAGGTGGTATCATCAGCATAAAGAATTGTTTTATTTGGCGCCATAAAATTGCAGAAATCATTTACGTAGATGATAAAAAGTAAGGACCCAAGGATAGATCCTTGAGGGACTCCATGTACTATAGGTTTGAAGCTAGAAATGGTATTATTGCAAGAAACAGCTTGATATCTATTTGTGAGGTACTATTTGATAAGTGTTAACGAAACTCTTTTCACCACATAATATTGTAATTTTTCAAGTAACATCGTGTGTGACACGCAGTCAAAAGCCTTAGATAAATCAAAAAGTGTAATGGCAGTATGCAATCCATCTTCAAGGCCATCAATGACATATCCAACTATATCTAAAACAGCTTGCGAGGTGGATCTTTCTTTGCGGAAACCATATTGGGGATTTGAGAAAAAATTATTTGTTTCAAAATAGGAATATAGGCGTCTTTTTAAAATTATTTCAACAATTTTACTAAAAATTGAGATAATGTAAATAGGACGGAAATCATCCAAGGAAGAAATATCTCCTCTTTTAAATATTGGGATCACTTTGGAGAACTTAAAAGAATCCGGAAATATGCCTGTTTCAAAAATCAGATTTACTAACATGGTTAACGGGTCTAGTATGATGTCGAGTGTTTCCTTGATAATAGAACTATTTAAATCTTGGGCATCTAGGCAGTTTGAATCTATTAGAGATTTTACCGCTTCTGTGATTTCAAGTTATTATTCTTTTCAGAAAAATTGGTGATATTGAAAAAAAATATTTCTTATCGTAATAGGCTTTGACTTTGATGTTTCTAAATTTGACTTTCAATTTGTTACACTCGTGTTATTGTACAAGTCATTGTATTTTTGGTGAAAAATAGCTTTCACGAATGAAGAAAAAAGAGATATGATACAAATTTATTACAAATACGATAGAAACAGTGTTAGGACATCGGAAATGTATTTAAACTTGTATCCCGATAGACGACAACCACATCGAACTATGTTCAAGTTATTGGATCAAAATCTCACAGAGTTTGGTTTATTTGAAAAGCCGAGGAAAAAATACGGAGGCAGAATGGACCAGGAAACTAAAGAAAATTTGATAAATGAGGTATGTACGAGGTAAGTTAGACAATGAACATGAACACCCTCTTCTAGATGAAATCATGACATCATATAATTTATTAATACTGTAACAGTTTTTATAACTAAGTTCTATGCAAATTAGGCACAAAAAGATCTCCGAATCTTGTGGCATAGGTACTGATGATCTTTTCTGTAGAAAAATTTGTCTTTATTTTTTTCTTTTCACTTTCTACAAAGGATGTTGACATGTGGCACTCAATACAGTTTATAGTCGATTGTCAATTCGGTAAAATTAGAACAAAAAATAGCAATGAAGATACAAAAATTTGCGCCCAGCTCAAAGTCACAAAAACGAGGTTTTTGTCACCTTTGACTTTCATAAGAACTACTGTTTCTGAGATATAACACGATTCAATAAATGGAAAGAGTTGTAATCATCATAATATGCACACGTGGTTTTCCCGGTAGACCTACATTGCACAGACCTGTTGTGATTCTGTTTGATTTGAAACGGTTGAATAATAAAAGATTTTGGCAGGGGTTAAAAATGATAAAAGTGGTGTAAATTGAAAAATAGGAAAATGTATTCGTTTGATTTATGATTCTCTAGTACCTACTTCTGCTTCCCCTTCTTCTTGTCCTTCTCTTTGTTCTTCTTCTTGATCCTGGGTGCGAGTAAATCGCCTAAGTAGTGATACATCAAATGTCTCCTAGTTGGTATCAAACGTATCCTCAACTGTTGATGATTCAACATTGGAGCACGACCGGTCTTGACAATTTGTACATGCTAGAGAACAAAACAGTCCAAGTTTTTTGTTATTGAATTGCACCAGAAAGATCATACACTTTGAAGTCAAATAGTGTACCATGGTATGACAACTTGGTTAAAATACATTGTGACAAAAGAGATTGGGCTTACAAGATGTTCAAAAATAATAGAACGGAAAAAAATTGGAACCACTATTAGTTTCTTCGAAATAAATGTGTGAATTTACTGAAACTCGAAAAAAACACTATTATGATAAAATTGATCAAAATAGGTCAAATCCGAGGATTATGTGGAAAACACTCAAACAGCTTGTAAGTCCAAAAACTAATAGCAATATGTTTACTGATGGTATTTATTTCAAAATAAATGGTCAGTCAATCATTCATAAAAATAATCTAGATATTGCAGAATCATTTAACAATTATTTTATTGATAGCGTACAAGAAATCGTGAACACTATTGATCAATCTGATTCACTTCATGAGAACAATGTTATATCGATTAACAACTCCTTCGAGAAATTCAAAGTGTTGGAGTTAGCAGATGTCTAAATTGATCAACGGAGTGGAAATGAAATACAGCAGTGAAATACTCTGTACTGGTATAGCAAATAATGTGGAACAATAACAAATTGAGAAATAAACAATATTCTAATTAGAACACCTAATACGTGCCAGGACAGCTCTTTTCGATGTATGCCGATCTTATGTTATTAAAACATTATGTAACATTGAGATAGGGAAGGATTACGACGAGGATCATGTAATTGAAACAAGGTAGATCAATTTGAGTTATTCTGAATAGAGGAAGTTTTTCTACGAAGTCGTTTCATTCCGTTCCTTATAAATGAACCTGAAGTGAGTTTATTACATGGCGATCCTGCCAGGATGATTCCAGGATTACCACGTATGTTATTAACGGGTAGATACTGAGAAATAGAGACGAGTTGCATTTGACATCTTCCAACATGGGATCCACAGAGAGTAAAGAAGAAGTAATCATAAGCCAAGCCGGGAACAGTGGTGGAGTTTCAGCTAGCAATGGGTTCTCCGTTTCCGAAGTACTAGGCATAGTAGCTTTCGCCTGTTTCATTTTGGCACTCGGCGCATTTCTAATAAAGAGGTGCCAGAAATCATTAGAAAAGAAGATAAGAAGAGAGATAACGAGGAGTCAGGAGTTGGTATAGGCGTAAGGAGTGAGAAGAAAACGAATTTCATGGGTGGTTCACGCATTCCAAAGTGAAAACCAACAACAAGTAGAGTGGAAATTGGATGACACATGGAAAGACATTTTAAGGTCGTATTTATTTAGTATAAGTTTGTGTATCAATATATCGATTTATTTTCGTCTTTAGCGTAGCAAATGAGCATCATAGACTTATTTAGATACTCGTTTGAAGAACTCAAAGTTTTTAATAGGAATTTAAATAAAGATAGCAAAGAGAGGCGAGTCGATCTAAAAGCTATAAATCGCAAGTTTGAAGAATTAAATAGGATTGAATCAGAGTTAAATGAAGTGAAAAATAAATTCAATGCGGGCCCTAAAGATGCAGATATAATTCAAAAAGTTAAGTTATATGTTGAATCTTCAAACAAATTATTAGTCGATATTCGAAATACCTTAGAGACTAGATTAGCTAATATTACAGAAATTACTAGAAGTTTTACAATAATGGGTGAAAAATTTGATCTCAGAATAGCGTCAAGCTTATTGCCTATAACCGACAATTTGGAGGAATCTGTAAAACAGTTAATAGATGCCATTGAATTATACGATAGTCTTTTAGACGATAATGGAAAAATAACACTAACAAACTATGTCCTTAAAACTAGATTGTCACAAAGTGCAAAGATGAGATTAGAGTCGTCATATCCGTCTAATACTGATTTAATTAAAGACATCAAAACACACTTGTTGACAAAGCATTCTGCCGCAAGTTTATCAGTTGAATTACATAACGCAAAACAAAAACATAAATCAGTGAATGAATTTGGTAAATCAATCGAGGAATTACTGGTCGATTTGACAATAGCGCAAGCCGATGGAAATGTCGAGGCAATGAAAATTCTTAAAGTTGCGAACGAAAAACTGGCAATTCATGCTTTCGCGAACGGACTGCGAAGTCACGATCTGGGAACTGTCATAAAAGCTAGGAACTATAGCGCTTTGAAAGATGCTATAACGGGAGCTGTAGATGAGGAATGTACGGGAGGTGCAACCTCTTCTTCGCAGGTGTTTCACATGCGAGGGAACTCAAAACTTAATAATTTCAACCGTACGAGTCGAGGATTTCAGCAGAATTATAGGGGAAGACCAAATTTCAGTACCGGACAATTCAATAACTCACAATCGAATAAGATCAGAGGAAGTAGTTTGCATAGTAAAAATAATTTTAGGGGTCGAAACCAGGGACATTTTCGCGGAAATTTTAGAGGGCGTTGGAATAATCACAACAACCAAACTTTCAGTCCATCTCGAAGAGGGTTTTTTATGGAAAACGCTCAGGATGCTGAATTAAACAACCCTTCCCCGCAAGCTAATCAGTTTTTTCGGTCGAGTCAGTGAGAATGTAGGTGATTATAAGGTTTTAAGTATGAATGGTCTTAATTATGTATGTATGAAAAACGGAAAAAGTGAGTTGAAATTTTTATTGGATACGGGTGCTTCGGTAAGCGTAATTTTTACATCATGTATAAATAAAAATCAGTTTGTTGATACGACAAATAGAATCAAAATAAACGGCATAGCGGGTTTTGTCTTCACGCAAGGCTCGGCTAATATTACATTAGAACTATCTGACGTTAAGATAGGTCACGAATTTCATGTGGTGAATGACTTTGGTAGTGATATGAATGGTGTTATTGGGTCAGATTTCTTTGTCAAGCACTCTGCAATATTAAACTACGAATTATGCACATTCTCTATATATATAAACAATCGGAAACTGTCGATTCCACTGCAATCCAAGTATGAAAATTATATAACGATTCCACCAAGGTGCGAAATTATTAAATATTTGCAAGTACATAACTCAGATGATTGTATTATCATACCAGAAGAAATTTCAGAAGGTGTTTATACTGCGGGAATTATCGCAAAGCCTCACAACCACATTATACCTGTTAAAATTCTGAATATTACGGATAAAGAGGTACACTTGAAAAATTTTAGGCCCAAAACTGAAAATATTTCAGAATTTGATGTTCATACTTTTGGAAACACACACTTTTCAGTTGAGCGTATAGATAAGTTACTCAACTCCATAAATACCAAAGGTCTTAATAAGCAGGAAAAAATAGCTATTGATAAAATCTGTGCAAAATATGCGGACGTATTTCGCTTTGAAAATGACCCACTGACGGTGACAAATGTCTGTAAACAGACCATACATTTAAAAAAGGATGCCATTCCGGTATACGTAAAACCATACCGGTTACCGCATTCGCAGAAAGCGGAAATAAATAAACAAATTGACAACATGCTGTCAGAAGGAATTATAGAGGAAACAAGGTCCGAATGGTCGGCACCATTGTTAATAGTACCGAAAAAAGAGGATAGTAAGGGTAATAAACAATGGAGGATAGTTATCGATTACCGTCTGTTGAATAAACGCATTGAGGATGACAAATTTCCATTACCTTGCATAGATGAAATTTTAGACTCACTCTCCGGAGCGATGTACTTCTCACATCTTGACTTATCTCAGGGCTATTATCAGGTTGAATTGGATGCAACATCTAGAGCTTACACAAGTTTCACAACCGATAAAGGTCAGTATCAAATGACGAGATTACCGATGGGGTTGAAACTGAGTCCAAGTGCTTTCTCTCGAGCGATGACCATAGCAATGTCAGGGTTAAATTATGAGAGATGTTTCATTTATTTGGACGATTTGATAGTTTTCGGGAATAATTTGGAAGTTCATAATCGGAATTTGGTAAAAACTTTGCAGCGATTGAGACAGGTCAATTTAAAACTAAATCCTTACAAATGCGAATTCTTGAAAAAACAGATATTGTATCTGGGTCACGTGATTTCATCTGAAGGAATATCTCCAGATTTTGAAAAAATACGTGTTATACAGCAATTTCCGGTTCCAAAAGACTCGAATGAAACTAAACGGTTTGTAGCATTTGCGAACTATTATAGGAAGTTCATTCAGAATTTCGCGGATATCGCAGCACCGCTTAACAGATTGTCAAAAAAGGGTGTAGTATTCGCTTGGAGCGAAAAATGTCAAAAAGCATTCGAAACGCTAAAGCAGGCGCTGGTACAACCACCAATTCTCGCATATCCTGATTTTTCGGAATCAAACGTTTTTAAATTACGTACCGATGCCTCAAATTTGGCTATCGGAGCAGTTCTGTCAAATTCAGATGATAAGCCGGTGGCGTTCGCCAGCAGATCGCTGAATAAAGCTGAAGTCAACTATTGTGTGATAGAGAAAGAATTACTTGCTATTTGTTGGAGTGTGAAAAAATTTCGTCCTTATCTTTACGGGAAAAAGTTCATTATCCTTACAGACCATAAACCATTATTATATCTTTTCGGTATGACGAATCCTTCAAGTAGACTAACGAAATTTAGGTTAACACTAGAAGAATATGATTTTACAATAAGTTATGTTAAAGGAAAAGATAATGTAACGGCTGATGCATTAAGTCGTATAAAAATTGACTCCGACGAACTGAAAGAAATGTCAGTTAATTCCTGTCAAGTCATGAATGTCGTGACAAGGGCACAAACGAAGAAATTGGGCAACAATTCACGGGAAAAGTCCAATATCTCTTTCGATAACAGGCCTGATCATCCTGGTGTCGTAGAATTATTGAAACCACCTAAAGAATTTGTTCAGTTGTATCCTTTGTCGAAAGTTGAGTTTCAAAGAAAAAAACGTTCTGAGTGTAAAATAAAAGGGAATATATTATATGATGAAAAGGCAAATACTATTTATATGAATCAGGATGAATCTCGATCAGCGACTGCATTCGGTGCATCGTTGAGAGACCTGAAGGAAATTTGCCAAGAATATGGAATTCCAGAATTAGTTATAGTAAAAGAAGATAGATGCGCATCGTTATTAAAAAACATTTTGGAAATTCCCAATGAAATTCGAAAGGCAGGTATAAAAATAAATATAATAAAAGCTCAGCAACACATAACTAGGAAGGAAACCCAGCAATTAATTTTGAACGATTACCACATGTTACCAACGGGAGGGCATGCTGGAATTAATCGCATGTATAACAATATTAGAAAACTTTACTTTTGGTCTGGTCTCCGAAAGGATATCGAAAATTTTGTAAAACGTTGTGATGACTGTCAGAGATATAAGTACTCAAGACCGCATCGGCAACCAATGAAAATAACCACAACGGCTACCTCAGCGTTTCAGAAAGTTTTTCTTGACTTGGTGGGCCCTTTAGACCAAGACAGGGAAAATAACCGATACATTTTGACGTTGCAATGTGAGTTAACAAAATTCGTAGAAGGGTATCCATTAGAAAATAAAGAGGCAGTAACAGTCGCGAAATCATTCGTAGAAAATTTTATTTTACGATTTGGTATTCCAGAACAAGTTGTGACAGACAGAGGCACTGAATTTCTAGCGTCGACCTTCAAAGAGTCGTGCAAACTGCTAAAAATCGAACAGCTGAATTCAACGGCGTATCATCACGAAACCATTGGAGCATTGGAAAACACACATAAAAATCTAGGTGATTATTTACGCATACATGCATCAGAGCATCCAGACACCTGGAGCTCATGGATACCATATTGGTGTTTTGCATATAATAATACAGTGCATACGGAAACTCGGTATAGTCCATACGAATTGGTTTTCGGCAAAATGAGTCGAGTACCATCGAGCATTGCTACACAAGTCGACCCTGTATATAATTTCGATGATTACCCAATTCAGTTAAAATTTAGATTGCAAACAGCTTGGAATGACGCGAGAAATAATTTAATGGTATCAAAATCGTTACGAAAACAAAAACTAGATATTAAAATTAATCCTGTTAATGTTAGGATAGGTGATAAGATATTAGTAAGGAACACATCTTCAAATAAGTATGATCCTATCTTCAAAGGTCCTTATATTATAGTAGAAGATAAAGATCCAAATGTTGTAGTTAGAATAGATAATAAGCTGGTAGAAATACACAAAAATAGGACAAAATTGTTTATTGAATGAAAAAAAAATATTGTTTAAAATTTTTTTTTTCGTCATCGGGGGGAGATGTACTGGTATAGCAAATAATGTGGAACAATAACAAATTGAGAAATAAACAATATTCTAATTAGAACACCTAATACGTGCCAGGACAGCTCTTTTCGATGTATGCCGATCTTATGTTATTAAAACATTATGTAACATTGAGATAGGGAAGGATTACGACGAGGATCATGTAATTGAAACAAGGTAGATCAATTTGAGTTATTCTGAATAGAGGAAGTTTTTCTACGAAGTCGTTTCATTCCGTTCCTTATAAATGAACCTGAAGTGAGTTTATTACAACTCAATTGCAAACTCATTAAAAAAATGTTCGGTGTTATAGGACATGCATTGTTGCATGTTATAAATACATCTGCACTAGCAGATTCCCGAAGGAGCTCAAGACCAGTGTCCTTGTGCCAATTCAGAAAGTTTCTAACACAAATAAATCCTGGGAATTTAGACCAATCAACACTTTGCCTTGTGTTGAAAAAATATTAGAACTCGCGGTTTATAATCAACTCATTGAGTATCTAGAAAATAATGATATTTTACTAAAATATCAGTCAGGTTTCAGACAATTGATCGCCACATATTACTAAATAAATTGCAAAGTATTGGTATCAGGGAAACTGTTCTGTTATGGCTGACTGATTATTTATCACAACGCAAACAGGTAACCAAAATAAAAGATTCAGTGTCATCATCCCGCGATGTCATTTTCGGAGTACCTCAGGGGAGTGTTTTGGGACCTATATTATTTTTAATCTACCTGAATGATATAGATACCATCCATGGTTGTGATTTCATGAACCTTTTTGCAGACGACACCCTGTTATCAATTTCAGGAGATAATATAGAAACAGTAGCTGATCAAATGAATAATGAACTAAGAAATGTTTTCAAGTACATGAATAGCAATGAATTAAAACTCAACACCTCCAAGACAAAATATATGATCTTATCAACTGGTTATAAGCTATCACTCATCAACAATCTCAACATAAAATTACAAATTGCAGGTGATGTAATAGAGTTCGTAGGTGAATTCAGATACTTAGGTTTCATGGTGGATAATCGTTTATCTCTTCATGCTCATTTTGATTATATATATATGGAAAAATTACTAAAAAAAATATTTTTTCTCAAGAATTTCATCTCAGCTTTCGATGTACTCAAAAATTATGTTATATAATTGTATAATCCAACCCCATTTTGATTATTGTGCTTAGTCTGTTATACTCATTTGACCAAAATAAGGTATCGGCTTTACAAAAGTTACAAAATCGTGGCATGAGGATCATTTCACAGGTGAATACGTATTCTAGTATATCAAACATGTTAAGTACATTGCAGTGACTGTCTTTTCCCAGAGACTGTACGAGTTAGCAATAATATTCATTTTCAAACTAACACATAACTTGCTTCCAACTTATTTTGAAGAATTCTGTATATATGAATCTCAAATCCATAACCACTTAACAAGAGCGAGTAGCTCCCAAAAATTCAACCTTCCCCGAACTAATTTGACTATTACGATGAAGTCTTCATTTTATAAAGGTTTGAATGAGTATAACAAACTCCCACTTTCGTTGAAAGATTCAATAAATGTTTTCCAATCAAAAAAAAAACTCATGAACTATATAAAATATTATACTTGATTTTCTTTTTTCTGTTTGGTAATAGGTATATTTATTATGTATATCCTTATGTTGAAACCATTTTGGAATCATTGAAAAATAGTTTATATTTTTCTTCTTCTATCATATCATCATTTTTGTTATTTATGTCATTTATTTATATATTCTTAAAATAATGTATGTATATTAGGATGTCCTAAAGAAATCAATAAATATTATTATTATATGATGGAATTGGTCGATACTTGATGAAAATCCATAACTAACGTATTCAAAAAACGCAAAAGTTTTTTGTAACCACATTTAGCACTACACACCTTTTTACAGTTGCAAAAAATTGTGTTGAGCAGTTGAGAGTAAATTCTGAACTAGTTCTGATGTATTGTAGACCAACTTTCAACCCCAGTTGATAACCCTAGTTGATAACCAAGCCACACTGGAACTTGTTAATATACTCGTAAAAGATGTTGATGAACAGCCGCTGAGGTTGACGAAAAACAAGCTAATTGTTTCTAATTTCGAGTATTTTCAACAAAACATGCATATCTAAGCACGTAGTTTTTTTAGGAGCTGCATACATAGGGAGAGGAAAGCGAATTCCGTTGGTGATAACTTCTTGTGGGGTTGAATTAGGGGAGACCGGGGCAAGATGAAGTTTGGGGCAGCACGGGAAGTAAGCTTGTGTGCGTGAATAGTAATCGTGTTAGGAGCGGCGACAGCGCCATTTGCACGAACTTCACTCTCCGCTAGTGTGTCCAAGCAGAGCGAACAGGTTAGAACTCGTTTTTGCGTTGCAACACGAAAAAAGTTATATTGCAAGAGTTTTTACGCGATATTTGATTCGAAAACTGATGTACAGACATGTAAGTACCTGTGTTAATGTATTATTTCAATCCCGAGCTTATTATAGTAGTCCAAAACATTAAATTCAAACCAGATTTTTTCGCCGGTAAAGTTTAAGGTTAGAATTGCATCATCTTTTTTACCTATGTGTGGATCGGGGCAAAATGATCGGGGCATAATGGGATACTATCCCGTTTTGCCCCGCCCTTGTGATTAAAATAACATTTTCTATGTACTAATAATCAAGTGACCGAAAAAGGTAAAAAACAAATAAAGAAACCTGGAAAAAAGACTGCAAAGAAGATTAAAAAGACAACTGACAAGGAAAACCTGCCGAAAAAGCGTCAAACCAAAAGGTGCAAAAAAGAAACTGAATCGGAAGATAGTTCATCCCAAGAAGGGGATGATGACTGTGCTTGCATCTAATGTGGGTACTTATACTCAGATTCAACCGAAGGTTGGGTCATCTGCAGCGTGTGCCACGGTTGGGCGCATAATTCATGTGCCAGAGTAGATGAGGAAGATGAAGAGGCACACATTTGTGAACGCTGTCTACCCGATTAAAAAGCGTACTCGTTTTGCCCCACAGCGTTTCCCATCTTACCTCAGTTATGGGGCAAAACGGGAAATTTGCCGAGTTTATTTTTTCTTTATTTGCCAAAAAAAGTTCTGTGATTTTGCAGGCTACAACGTTTAATTATAAGAGAGAAATGTATAATGCTTACCTCTTTTGTTAAAGAATGTTATTAAAGAGTTTAATTTTCCTTGTATAACGAGTTTTGTCTTAGCTATCTTATCTTGCCCCAGTCTCCCCTACCGTCGCCAAATTAAGTTGGATGACTCTGACTACTTGAACTCAACACAGATAAAAGTTATTCGTACCTTAAAGGTGCGTATTCACCAAAAAAGCGAGCACGAGCGAACTAGAGTGAACGAGCATTCTGCATCAATAATCGTTTGTGAGTTCGGGATAGCGAGCGAGCGAACGTACCTATGCTTGTTCGCGTTCAGAAAAGATCGAGAAGAAGGCGGTACATCAAAGAAAATACTTGTTCGCGTTCGTTTAGTGTAGGTGTGTATTCATCAAAAAAGCGAGCACGAGCAAACATACACGAATGTTCGCTCATGCTCGCTTTTTTGGTGAATACGCGCCTTAATATGCGTTTTATTCAACTAAAAAGCTGGCCACAAAATGAGCTTTTGATTACAACATTACAAATGCTTTATAGAAAAGCTATGACACTGTCGAAGACAGTACACAAAAAATATTCATATTGCAAAAACGGTGTCTCAGAAAAATATTCAACCTTTCTCGGAGAGAAAGAAAGTTGTAAAAAATATTCGTATAGAAAAAAATACAAGTTTTATACTTGCTAATGGGGTCAAACCCGAAACCCGTCGTGTAAATAAAATCAACTAGTGGTAATTAGGCAAAAGTGTTTTCATTCATTTCATTAAAGAAATATCAGCAATCTTCTAATGTATGCAGGATAAACAAAGTAGTACAGGGTTGGCTCGTGGAATTCATAAACACAGTAGTGTCATGACCGGATATGTATGCTAGTTAGGTACACACAAACCACTTACTCTGGAGTAAATGGTTTGTGTGTAAAATATTACTAGTGAGTAGAGGAGGGCGAGAAGAAGGGTAAAAGCGGATATTCCCGGTAAGGTGTTAATACCGGTCACCAAACCACAGTAAGAAAACTAAAAACCACTTTACTGTGACCAAACTATCTTACAAAATACTTTGTTCACGCGCACTCACACACGCATAAAGGGTGGCGTGATTGTTCCGAGGCACCGTTCAGTTCCGACCGCGCGTCACCGAAAACAAGACGTTTGTTTGTTTCGCACCACTTTCTCATTAGTCCAGGAGCAATCGGCTAATGAGTACTGAATATCACTGCACCTCAAAAGATAGAAAACTTTTCACATATAGTCAGTGGGCATACTAAAAGACTAGCTGTTTTCTGATAAGTGTCAGTCCATTATCATACGGTGTAGGGAATTGAGATTAGCCTGAACGAATTGTTCCTTTAGATCAGGGGTCTCCAAACTGTGAAGCCTTCGGGCCATAATGATTTTTTCAGTTTGTTCCAAGGGCCAATTTCTTCTATATTTCTAGACTATATTTCTATATTGCTATATTTCTAGACTAGGATAGACGCAAAGTGCGTGACCTAAGCAAACTTATGCTTTTTTTGCATTTCAATTATTATTGTGTATTGTAACACTTAATGACATCTAGTGGCGAGTAGTGGTACTATGTACTATCTTTTTTAGCTACCCGCTAGGTGGCATTGGGCGTAATTAAATATTTGGAATTACCGCGTTGATTCGAGAAAGTTCTGGTTCTAGCTAGTGTATTCCGATCACCTGCTCGAGATGGCAGTAATAATTGCATATAAAAAGGTCAGCGGCGCAACTGCGAGTTAGTCTGCGTAGGAAAGGCGAAGGAATCGAAACTGTCTATTGTGAAATAAAGTAACACCCATCAATAAAAATATTTTGATTTGACTTATTGTTTTTATGTGTGATTTGTTAGTATGCAAAAGAAGCGAAAAATCGACAGTGCATGCAGAACGTTTCAAAAAAAATGGAACTTTCAGTATTTTGTGATTGAGTCCAGTAATAAGGCGCTATGTTCAATTTGTAATGAAACCATAGCTGTTCTCAAAGACTATAACATTAAACGACACTTTGAATCGAAACATCTTCAAAGTTACTCCAAGTATACAGGAAGTTTGCGGTAGGAAAAATTTGAAGCTTTGAAACGCGGACTCAAATCGCAGTAATCTTTGTTTACCAAAGCGAATACTGAACAAGAGTCTGCAACTCGCGCCAGCTTTCGTGTGGCTCTTGAAATCGGAAAACGTGGCAAACCATTCTCCGATGGAGAAATGATAAAAGAATGCTTGATTGCAGTAGCCGAAGAAATATGCCCCGAAAAGGTAAATTTATTTAAAAGTGTCAGTTTGTCAGCAAACACCGTGGCTCGGAGGGGGCAAGACATTGCAAAAAATATATCATCTCAACTGTCTGACAAAAATGGACATCATGAGTGGTTTTCTCTAGCATTGGATGAGTCAACGGATGTGTCAGATGCTGCTCAGGTGTTGATTTTTATTCGCGGAGTAGATAAAAGCTATGAATTGTATGAAGAACTTCTTGATATTGATAGTATTCACTGCACGACAACTGGGGCAGATATTTTTAAGGGAGTTGAAAATGCCATTAATAAAAAAATCCTTCGATGGAGAAATTTGAAATCTATAACAACTGATGGAGGCAAAAATATGTATGGTGAAAATAAAGGAGTGGTTGCACTTGTGTCAAAGGCTGTAGAAAATGATGGTGGTTCAAAACTATTAGTCTTATATTGTATCATTCATCAACAGTCCTTGTGCGAAAAATGTTTGGATATGTCTGAAGTTCTAAAACCAGTCATATCAGTAGTTAACTTCATCAGATCCACTGGGGTGAATCACCGACAGATTGGAGAAAATTATTTAGTATATCATACTGCCGTACGCTGGCTTAGTTGCCAGCGGCAACTAAGCCAGCTGCTTTTTTAAACTTCGAGCAGAGATCGAATTTTTTTTTAAATGAGAAGCCCTTTTGCCAATTTAAAAAATAGTGAATGGATGTGGAAGTTAGCCTTCTATGTCGTTTTGACAAATGATATGAACGAACTGAATTTGAAATTGCAAGGAGAAAATCAGCTTCTCCCTGATTTATACATCAATATCAAATCCTTCAGGCAAAAAATAATACTATTTCAATCGCAATTACGTAAAAAATGTTTCACACATTTTGAAACATGTGAAATATTCAGCCACACTACAGAGACTGAATTTCCCGTCAATTTTGCAATCGATACTTTGAGTGTTTTGAAGATAAATTTTGATACTCGTTTTTCAGATTTTGATGTCATTGCGAATGAAATTAACCTTTTTCAAAATCCTTTTGATTCTGACATTGAAACCCTGGCTCCGGAAGAACAAATATCAAAATTCATCTTTGTTGGAATTTTATAAGAGTCTACCACTGGAACAATTTGATAATTTGCATAAATTTGCTTGTGGGTTGTTTTCTGTTTTTGGTACTACTTACTTGTGTGAGAAAACGTTTTCCAAGATGAAGTACACAAAGAATGTTTACAGATCTCAATTAACCGATGAGCATCTTAAATCTCTTTTGATAATTGGTACAAAATTGATCCACAACTACAAAGTATTGTCGGTGGAAAATCACAATTACATAAATCTCATTAGTGTTTTTGTTTTACTGTGATTCATTTCAATTATTTGGTAGTTATTATTATGCTTAAACTTAGATACTTAAGTTTTCTTTGTCATCATTTCTATCGTTAAGTTTAACCTTGCAAGTAAATAAAACCGAGTAACTATCATTCTGTTTTCTTCTTCAATTCATCACAGCAATAGTAACAACAATTAGGTAATCATTGGCTGTCGCGGGCCGGATTGATGACACTGGCGGGCCGGATTTGTCCCGCGGGCCGTAGTTTGGAGACCCCTGCTTTAGCTGATTTGAATTATAGCCAGTCTTCAAGTATGCCCACTGACTATATGTGAAAAGATGTGCTTTTTCTGTTAACGAAAAGATGATTGACCTTAATGTCTATGACGCTCTCATACGCGAAACTTCTTCGGACTTTGGTGGAAATGTTTTCGCATGGAAGTTTCAAAATCTTCGAAATACAAATTCAAGAATTAGAGAAAAAATTAAACTGAGGAATCACCAAAACCATATATAGGAAAAAAACTGTGGCTGTTGATGAAAACTACAAACTTGTAATTAGAAGAACAGTAGGTACATTCTAAGATAGACTTTCGACAAAATAATGAGAGCTTTGGAAGGTATGTCTTCAATGATAGGCAGAAATGGTGGAAAACCTTGAAGGGATTTAATTCAAACTGGAAAAAACGAAAAAAAAATCGCTGTTAATCGAAAATGAGATTCATTTGTTGGAGGAGACAGACTGTATCTAAGACAGATAAAAGAGTTTCGACGAGAGGATAGAAAGATTCATCATCTGGAAGAAACTTGGCTCATCGAAAGATACACCGTTGTAAAAATTTCGCAAGAAATATTTTGAGCAAATGTTAGACCTCATTCCACCTAACTCTGTGATTGTGATGGAAAAGTCATTATTCCAGAAAAGTTTTCTGCGCCTGCTCCAAATCAGGTGGCCCGGGAGTTATCAAAATACCCAGAATGGAAAGGCAATGACCATAGCAGTGGTTGCCACTGACACTGAAGAAATAAATATGTTCAACACTGTGGGAAATAGTACAAATTTATAGCAAAAATATCTGGAACCGCACAACTCAAACAAAATTTAAATATTCAAACATTTTTATTTACAAAATATACCTCAATAAAATATAGCCCATACTTATAAAAACAAATCTTGCAAAAATTGTTTTCTATCATCCAGGATATCAGTTTCTTTCTTCTCTTCTTCAACAGTGCTGGCATGTTCAAATGCTTTGCTGTTAGTACCCTTTTTCTTCAAATTCTGAGCAAAGAATGTACTCTTCTTCTTGGCAAGTTGTATTTCAGCTCTCAATTTTTGTCGCCTTGCTGCCTTTTCATATGCTAACCTAAAAAATGTATTACGAAATTACAGATACCCAATAGAAATATTCTAAAAACAAATTCAAAGATCACAGACTTAGGCAAAGCAAATGAGTTCTAAAAAATTCTACATGTCTCACTAAGGCTACAGCTGAATTTTACGAAAATCTATCAGGTCCCTCCGCAAGGATTATCAAAATATTGTGAAAACTAGAATGATTACATCGTTTCTGAAACACTTGCGCAGTTCTTAGCTGACCAGAGAGTAGTATAGCAGCGGACGTTCTCGACCAATTCATACACATACAGCTGCCGGACTGAGTCATGGCCGGTGAGAAGCCCCTCCCTTAAGATGTCATACACCAACCCAAACTTCACGCAAATACGATTTTTCCCACCGGTCATGACTCAGTCCGGTAACTGTACACGTGACTATTATTGAGATAATACAACTTCGTTCAACATTCTTTGAAAATCGACTCCGAATAATCATATACTGCACTCCGAATAACTTAAAGGCTGCTTCTTCGCCAATCTATCGATTCGGCGATATGGATGTCTTTATACATGCTTTCGCTACCCCGCAGAAGGGTTCTGGGCCGATCATAGCCTTGAAAGCGCCTTCACGGCCTCCTCATTGCCCTTGTGTCTCTCATTTTCGGGTACCCAAGCTAGAGTGACCCAATTTTGCGTACTTAGGCTGAGCGCCTTAACTGCCGCCTGGCTGTCGGAGAAAATGGCAATGGTTTTGTTTGTGACCTTCTGCCTGTTTATTTCCCCTATACAGTGTTCGATTGCCGCTACTTCTGCCTGGAACACAGTTGCTTTATGTCCGAGGCTGAGTGCGATTCTCGTCTATGCTCTGCCTCCGTATATACCGGCTCCCACTCCTTCTTGGGTCTTTTGAGCCATCTGTATACCAAGATTCTTCCGCTTTTGCCGGTGGGCCGTTTTGCCAGTCCTCTCTCTTTGGTATGATGATTTTGAAATATTTTTGAAAGTTGTACTGCGGAACTGTGTTATCCACGGGCATTATTGGATCTGCCTTCAGTTTCTGTACAGTTTCAAGTATTCTGCACCGTGTGACTGGCAGATTGGGGTTTGCCCCTGCATTAGCCTGTGTGTCACCAGCCGAGCTTCTCTTTGTATGTAGATGTGCAATGGTGGGAGTCCGAGTAGGACCTCAAGTGCTGCAGTTGGGGTCGTTCTCATGACTCCCGCGACTCTCCAGGAATTACTTTCTGCGACCTCAGCGAAGCATTTGATTATTTCTAACGACATTCTACATACCAAGCAAGAACACTACCATTTTAATCCTTCAAGTCTAACTTTTATTGAACCCTACCTGAATAACAGAATTCATACAGTCTAATAACAATACATTTTCTGAAGCATGTATTGTAATTGTGGGGGTGCCACGGGACTCGCTAATAGGGCCTCCCCTTTTCATTATATATTTTAATGAATTACCAGCCAATCTTCCTTCTAGAAGTTATGTGTTGTGCACTGACGATACAACCTTTGCTTATAGGAATAAGAATTTAAACATTTTAGCTTAATATGCACGAAACGCATTTGAGGGCATCACAGTGGTTTACTGGGAATCAATTATGTGTTGATGCAAATGAGATAATGCATATTTTCTCATTGTCAGCTAATTGATAATCAGCAGGCTGTAGAATTTTCTGGTTTATTTTCAGATTGAAAATTACCATGGGCCTGACCGATATCTCAGCCAGCGAATAAACACATGACTCACCACGAAAAGTCTAGTTGAGTAACGAAACCACTAGAGAAATCTAGAGCGATCGTTACCGATATAAAAGGCCGGCTTCTCGTCCAGAGAGGAAGTCTGAATTCAAAAAGCGAATCGAGCGGTTAAACAAAGAATTCAAATAGTGAAGATAAATTAAGAGTTAGTTACTACCTCTGACCGCACTGTTCCAAACTTTTTGGCCTTCAAAGAATACTAAATGGCCTTATTTCTCGAGCAGAGGTCAAGGGCTACTTCAAGATGAACTAAATCATGACACTACCCACTTTATATATTTTTCGATGCTTAATAAGAATTCTTGATAGACAACAAATATGAAATGCAGGTCTCAAAGCTCCTGAATTTATGTCATTAAGGAAAATCTGATATTATGAAAGCTATTATTAAGCATCTTGGTTTCATAAAATAAGCTCCCTTTATATCTGAAAAGGTTATCGTATAATAATTTGAAAACATAAATTCAATATATAGGAAAGTTATTGCTCAATCTATGATATTTTTAATGCTGAAATGGGTTGTTACTCAACATAATTTGTTTATCTTCATTTACATATTATTACTGGAGTTTTTTTCCAACACCAAACCGTTATTTTAACACGTGTTTCGATCACCAAGTGATCATCTTCAAGAGGAAGATAAACCATTTACATAATTTGACTATAATTTGTTTATGAAGTTCTGTATGTTGGTTGTGTTTGATTGATTTTAGCTGTAATTTGTATGTTATTTTGAATGTGATTCACTATTTAGCCACATTTTCTTTATGATTAGAAACACAAATGCTATCAATTTAAGTTTTTCCTGAATAAATTTCACAATCTGTAACATTCACGAAGAAATATTGTGATTCCCATTCAAACAGATTTCAATTTTCAACTCGTGCACACACCAATTGAAAAAAAGGATCAGAACAAGCATCCTAAGCTTAAACTTAGCGCTTACCTTTCATGAAGATGTGTCCATTTGAAACGGGAGAGATATTTCATGCTCCAAATATGATCATACTGCTTAGATTTTTTTCTGTTGCTCACTTGAGTGTTATTGAGAAGAGCAACCACTTTTTTTGCAACAGATTTCCTTTCGAATTCCACCCAACCTTCTGTGAATTTACTGACTTTTTTTCTCTTACTTTTTTCTTTCTTTGTATCCTTCATATCTGGAATGAGTAGAAAATTATAATAGAGGCCGTTAACAATGATAAATAATAATAATAATACTAATAGTGACAAAATAGTGAGCTGCATTGAACAACTGATACCACTTTGGTGAACTCGCTTCACCATAACATCTGGTCAAGCAAGAGTCCAAACAGAGTGGGTCACTTTCAAAAGGGGTGTATTGTGACACCCCTGGGAACCGGAGGCACAAGGTCACCCATTTGTTTTATATAGATGATCTTGAACTTTATGCCTCTGGTGAGAAGGATCTCCGTCAATCCTTGAGCGTGGTGGAAGAGTAAACGCATGCTATCGGTGTGAAATTCGGGATAGAGAAATGTTCAATGGTCCATCTCAAAAGAGGACGATGGGGAGACTACGGAAAGGATGTGCAGCTCGTAGATGGAAGCATCCTACACCAATTGGATGCCGGAACGACGTATACTTACTTCGGGGTGGAGCAACGCCACTCACAAAAGGTAACAGCAGTGAAGAACTCTCTCTGACCTGAGAGTGCTGTATCACCATCCACGGCACTCTTACGGTATTGACGAGACACCGGTGTAGTCCTACGCTCCAGGGGATATTGAATCCATTGTGGGGAACGAGAAGTGCCGAATTTATTGGAACTATTTGTTCCCCACCCTCAGGCTGATACAAACTAATAAGCCTGATTTAGTCCTTCTCGACCACCAGAGCAAGACGATATTTGTCGTGGAGTTTTCAACTCCTGGCGAGACGAATATCGTCCGAAAAGAGGAGAAACAGATAAAATATCGAGATTTTCTCTTCAAATTCCGCAGACTCTATCCAGACCACTCTGTCAAGATGGTTGTTCTGATTATTGGAGTCCTTGGTGGAATGATGTCCTCTCTACTCTCGAATCTTAAAATCATACCGGCTTGCGGCACTAAGGCAGATCAGTCATTAATATGTGAAATGGGAATCAAATCCCTTCAAAATAAAAATTTCATAAGATAAAATGAAAATTACCCTTATCTGCCAACTGTAAATATATTCTTCCTACTGTACCAAATTTACTAAATACTTCTTTTATCAAAGATACATTCATATAAGGAGGTATCGATGATAAATAGATAATGCCCTTTTTTGGGTTTTTTTTCAACTTCACTGGGCTAGTAGAGGGTTCTGACGTACTATTCTCCTGAGTCATGTTTCCTGCAAATAAAACAATTAGTATCGATATCATCATCTATATTCGAAAGAAATCTCAGTTGTCATGTAAATTAGGTAGAAGTTCAACCTGCAACTCCAAAGCTTTGGAATTGTTCTTATTCAACTGAATATGCACATACCTTGACACGTTTCAATCATCCTCAGAACTTGAATATCAAAATTTACCTAAAAATTATGTTAAAAAATATACTTACTAAATAATTCTGCAATAGTTAGAAGCGTATTCCGAACAATAACATACAACTGAAAAGGGCCTGAGTACAACAAAAAAAACACAAAACTTAAGAATTCCACCTGGGAATATATGAAGTTATTATCCTTTTGTATCTTTTCTATCTCCTATAAATCACATACTACATACAAGAAATGTCAACGTGCCTATTTGTTATTGTTATTCTAGCCTGTTATGGTCATAGGTTAGAGTTTTTATTTATTCTTCTTCTTTATATTATAATTTTGTGTTTAATGTTCTCATATCCCAAAAGATGGCGCTACAGTAACCATCTATCTTCCAGTTGCGTAATATACTTTAAAGTAATTTTGTCTTATTGGGAGTGCAGAAGTCTTGTTTTTCCACATTACTGCGATTCTCATGTATTCAGTGTTCCATTGATACAAAAGCCGTGTTGTTTTTTCTATTTCCATATCTTCTTAGCTTACAGGTCGAATTAGTATGAAGATAACAAGGGTCATACTCTTCTCATTTTGGAGCAGCGGCGAAGCTATATATGGTGTCACTACCCGGGGAGTAGGCAGATTGAGACCTCAGTATATTACTTTCTCGAAAATAGCTACCGAATTCTCCGGAATCAACTTTTCTCTAATTACTTCTTATTCGCAACTCGGATAGCTACAGCAAAAGGATGCCAGAGAAAATTGTACTTTTTGAAGATTCGCATATGAAAACGTAGACATAAATAAACACAATTTATTATTAATAAAATGATTTAGTTAGATGAAGATTTTCAATATTATTGAAACACTATATAATATTTTAATCGGTAATGACAGAATTTTTCGATTTCCGATATGATTTTTGTCAAACAGTATATATTTTATTTCAATGTGATTTACCATAAACATCATCTTTCCTACTCATTGACAAGTGGCGCCAATCATGAATTTTGTGAGCGTTTTCCACGTGAAACATTTTATTCAATGACCAATGAGATCAAATATTTCCTACCCGCCGCCAAGTTTATTTCTTCATATATCTGCACGAACTTGGCTGGTTTTGTCGTGCAGTGTATAAATTAAAATTGCGTTAATCTTGTAATGGTTTGGAAATTATGGTAGTAGAATAATCAGTGTAGTTAGGGAGCTATTGAAATAAACTTTAACTTTGAAGATATCCAAGTATTTAACTTTTATGTTATGGTATTACAGAAGTCGCCATTTTGAGCTTCGATACTTATTAGGAATGATTTGACCAGATATTTAAGTATTTATTATTTTTGTAATACACTTTACGATAGATAAAATGTCTCATCAGGTGAATACAACAAACTGGCTGATACAAGGATCCAACGGTAAACTTTATTCACTTCCTACGGAATATTGGAAATATTTTTTAAATTTTATGTTGTTTTGGTAATAAATGAGTTTTTATTTTAAGGCCAGCCACAAATGATCAAGTTGGTTCAACCTACCGGCAAAACATTGGGTGGAATAATGACTTCAGCAATGACTGGACAACCAGTCAAAATTTTCAAATCCTCTTCATCAACAAATGAAGGTGAATCACCACAGGTGAGTTTTTTTGATAATTATGGTGCCAATCTTGTATTGGTGAATATTTGAAGTTTGAAAAAATGTGCATGGATACTATAATTGACGACAAATGGATTTTTAAGGAATCATTTGACATCAATTGAAGCCTCTCTGTCATAAAGCGGCACAGCGCTAATTTCACCATATATCAAGGATTGTTTTTGAATGTAATAAAATATACATAATCTTTATATCCCTCTGTATGGCTATATGCTTTTATATAATCATTAAAGTTGGGGTGGATTCATGCAAGACAACTTTACTTAAGTATAACTAACCTATCTCGTATCAAGTTAAGAAGTTGAACCGATAACTAATGGGAACATTCATGCAACATATTTAGTTGCTCAACTTATCAAGTTCGCTAACTTTTAACTATCGCTAATGATATTGAAGCAGTTTGGAAATGAAAGATAAACATTTGATCCAACCAAATTATTTGAAAACTTTATGGGAATAGACGACCATGCCCTAATAGATTTGGTGAAGCAGAATAAATTCTTTTTTATAAAAGGTGAAATGCTAACTTGGCAATAAAATGGCATCTCAAAGTAGCCATAAAGATATAGAGAGGTAGGGATATGCCAACAATGTTTGTGAATGACAGTTACTACTTTTGTTGTGAAATAAGTTTAATTACTTATTGCGAGTATATGTATCAGTGTGAACGCCTGAAGAAGTTATTGTATAGCGAAACACGTGTTGGTTTTCAATAAAACTTTATGTAATTCAATTTAATGTATTCATTTATTTATTCATTACATGGGATAACCCAATTTAGAAATAGCTACTATTAAGGCTACTAGCTAAGGAAAAGAGCCAGTGACTGCTGTTTGAATGAAAAGTTTAACCGAATGAAAAGGGAACTCAACATAAAAATATCTTCTGAAAAGAAAATATATCACTATAACCTAATGAACAATTCTCATAACAAATCAAAGACCTTGTGGAATCTGGTAAAAATGTGGAATCCAGCTAGAATGAAAAGGATAACCTAACTTATAACAGGAAAAAAATGTCCGACAAACAGGAAGTTGCAAATCTGTTTGGAGAGATTATTTTTCAACCTCAGTGGAAAGAAAAATAAACTCTCTCAACTTGCCTCAAAATAATTGTACCAAAAATGAGATGAGCTCTTCACAGAGCATGTTTATCAAACCTATTACCGATTGTGATATCAAGCACATTATCCTGGGTCTAAAAAAGAAATACTCTGCAGGGATCGATGAGATTCCAGCTTTACTACTGAAAGACTGTGTCGAAGAAATCACAAGTGAATTGGCTACTCTTGTGATTACTCAGTGTTTAAAAAAGGAGACACACATTGTATAGAAAACTATAGAATGATATGTATTCTCAACTGCTTTTCAGAAGTTATAGAAACAGCTGTGTATAATCAATTGATAAATTACCTTGAGCATAGAAAAATATTAACCTCTTGTCAGCAATGTTTCTGACCCAACTACTCCATTGAGACCTCATCAACAGATATGATTCATATGATGCACTATTTGGAACCTTTGGTGAAGTAATGAATATTACTGTAGTTTTTTCCCAACACCAAACCGTTATTTTTAACACCTCGACACGTGTTTGGATCACCAAGTGATCATCTTCAAAGACCAGACCAAAGACCATCTTAAAACCAGTTTTAATCTGGTTTTAACTCAAAACCAGTTTTAATCTTCTTCTCTGAAGATTAAAACCAGTTTTAATCTGGTTTTAACATAAAACCAGTTTTAATCTTCTTCTCTGAAGATTAAAACCAGTTTTAATCTTCCTCTTTGAAGATGATCACTTGGTAATCGAAACACGTGTCGAGGTGTTAAAAATAATGATTTGGTGTTTTGAAAAAACTCCAGTAATATTCAGATATGATTCAGTATATCTATGAAAATATCAATAAAAATTAATATGTATTAGAATTGAGGTTAAATTTTTTTATTAATCCCAAGAAACATCATATGTTCATAGTAGAAACAATGTAACATACAAATTGAAAAAATAAACCATCTAAGAATAATACATACAACAAATGAAAAAAAAAAAAACCTAAGAATAATACATACAACAAATGAAAAAAAAAAAAAACAAAAAAAAAGTGAAACTACCAAAACTATCAATCTATTTCAAGATATATTCTTTTTAGTTCTGTTTTGAATTTCGTTTAATTCAATTTTTTATATTGTTAGGTATTTTATTACATAAATTAACTCCATCATGAAGAATACATTTTTGACCAAATTTACTTTTGGTAAAGTAATAAATTTGTGTTGGTTGATCTTCCCTGTATGAAGCCATGCTGTTGATCCTTGATTATATTTTTGCACATCCAAGACACATCCAACAGAACATTGAAGCCCAAAACTTTTGTTGGTCTGTCAAAAAATGGTCAATAATAATTCTTTCATTCAAACCTGTTGGAGTAAGGGACACCATTATACAGTGTGTAAAAGCCAAATGGAATAAATTCATTATTTCGGTTACAGTACTTATTTTAACCCGAAACACGTCAAATTTAAATTATAATTTGACATACGTCAACGGAAAAATGCTACCCCTACCTTCAACCCCGTCGAATGACAGGTACAACCCCCAATTTTTTAAATGGAAAGTATAGGCTTGTGATATATCGTTTGAAAGGTCTCTTCATTCTCTATTCAAAAATGTTATCGCTTTCAAGTTTATTGCAACAATTAAGATAAAATAAATTAAAATCATGTGGTTACCAAAATTCGATAAAATACACTCAAAACTTATTGCAATATACTCAAAACTTATTTCATGTTGAGGTATTGATAATAAGAAAGTTAGCAAAAACTATAGCAATGTTATTTTTAGATGGTATCCTTTAAAAAACTGTAAATAATTTGGCAACATTAGTTTGAAACGCCTTGTCAATTTGTTTTGTATCTTACAACATTAGTTGTCAGTATATTATTTTAAGTTTAAAGTTCGTTAACTTCAAGTCTGACAAATGGTTAGACTAACGGAAATGCATAAAATAACAGTTTTACAAATGATTGGTTACGTAGATAAAACCCGAACACAACAGGAAGTAGCTTGCCTATTTCATGAGAAATTTCCTAATTTACCGCCCATATCTCAAGGAACAATGAGCAAAATAGGCAGTTTCACAAGCTCGGTCATGTGGGGCAGATAAAAAAGCAGCTGCCAATGCAATGAGTGATGAACTCAAATTATTTGTGATGCTTGAGTTTGAGGAAAACCAACATACATCGAGTAGACAGGCACCCATCATATCTTTGGTCCCTTTTTCATTGAGGGCAACTTGAATGGCAATAATTATTTGGCACTACTTAAGAATTATGTCGTTCCAAGTTTAGCAAATTTATATCCTGATCCAGGAAACCCTTAGGTTCCATAAATACGATATGGTTTCATCAGCATTGAGCACTAGCTTATTACCAAGTTAATGTCCGGCATTACCTCGATACAACATTTCCCAATCGGTGGATAGGGAGGCGAGGATTGATTGAATGGCCAGCTCGATCACCTGATCTTTCATCATTAGATTTTTATGGGGATATGTAAAGAGCAATGTGTACAAAACTAAACCTTCAGATTTGAATGACTTGAAAGAAAGAATAACGCTTGCGATTAGGTCGGTCACGCCTGATATGTTAAATAATGTAAGAAAACAGTTTTATTTGAGATTAGGAAGTTGCCAAGACCTTCGTTGTGAACATTTTGAACATCTACTTCGTTAACATCCATTGTTCTTTTTCGTGTTCTACATTTCATCAAGTTTTGCATTACATTTTAGTTTTAGAACGTATTTTATCGAATTTCGGTAACCACATGATTTTACGTATTCTAAAAACACTTTATTGTGTGATTTTCACACAATAAAGTGCAAATCACACAATAAAGTGTTTTTAGAATACGTCAGTTATGGATTTTTATCAAGTATCGGCCGATTCCATCATATATCTTAAGAAAGCCCCTGGGCTTTTTGGCCATTTGGTTTTTTAAACTAATTCTACGATGTGCTTTAACGACACAAAACATGTGGTTTTTCAATCAATGTATAAAAAATAGAGTGTACTCCAAATTTACCGCCCTGAAGACCAACAATAGAAGTAGAGCAGCCCAAGAAGGAATCAATTATGGAAAAAAACAAATGGATGAAGGTAGAAAGAAAATTCCTATATTGTAAGAGAGATATATTCAATGTTTATTTGAAAGTAATACATTATGAATTATTATTTAGATTGCATTATATAGTATTCCAAACTTTGGACACAGATGCTCGTGAAAAAGTTAATGACATAAAAAAAAAAAGCGTTTTTGTAAAACTGTCTAGTGAAAATCACACAATAAAGTGTTTTTAGAATACGTTAGTTATAAATTTTCATCGGTATCTGCCGATTTCATCATATATCACATGGTTTTAATTTACTATATCTTAATTGTTGCAATAAACTTGAAAGCGATAACATTTTTAAATAGATAATGAAGATACCTTTCAAACGATATATCACAAACCTGTACTTCCCATTTAGAAAATTGGGGGTCGTACCTGTCATTCGAAGGGGGTTGAAGATAGGGGTGACATTTTTACGTTGAAGAATGTCAAATTATAATTTACATTTGACATGTTTCTGGATTGTTTTAAATATGTGTAGTACCCGAAATATAGTATTTCAATTGAAGGGGTTATATTTTTAGGAGTGATTAATTTTTGGGAAAGAAAGTTTTTGGCTTTCTACTACTCCATCTTGATACAAAAAAAGTGGGAATCTTCCAAAGAAAGGAAGGAAGTAATCAATTTCAAAATGAGTAACTCTATACATGGATGTGTAGATCATGCAAAGAAGTAACTTTCAGACACAAACTGAAAGAAAGTCCTCCTGAAACAGCTACTTTCATATAAACATTGAATTATACGAAAGTAAAAAATTCTTTCGAAACAAATACTTCTATATGAACACTGAATTATACAGAAGATACTTTTCTCTACTCAGTTCGTATTTCAAACATTCGTTGTGGAATAAAAATCAGATATCATTCATATGAGTTCTACTTTAAATGAATGGTAACAAATTGCACTTACATGGAACACTGTCACCCTCACTGGTATACATCGATGTTTCGCCTTAAGACACTTGCCCTAAGGCTCTTCAGTACCAAATTGGATAACATTATAGAAAATACACACACTTCATTCATGAATTACGATTTTTAATGTCACGGAATAAGCTTGATCTGCTTATGTCATCGATGACATCGTAATGACATTCATGACCTTCATTTGGAAGATTCCCTCATCCTTTTTTTTGTATCAAGATGGAGTAGTAGAAAGCCAAAAACTTTCTTTCCCAAAAATTATAACCCCTTCAATTCCCATAAGATTCCTCTTGGCTGGGATTAAATAAAATAGGTGAATGAATGTCATTACGATGTCATCGATGACATAAGCAGATCAAGCTTATTCCGTGACATTAAAAATCGTAATTCATGAATGAATTGTGTGTATTTTCTATAATGTTATCCAATTTGGTACTGACGAGCCTTAGGGCAAGTGTCTTACGGCGAAACATCGATGTATACCAGTGAGGATGACAGTGTTCCATGTGAGTGCAATTTGTTACCATTCATTTAAAGTAGAACTCATGTGAATGACATCTGATTTTTATTCCACAACGAATGTTTGAAATAAAAACTGAGTAGAGAAAAGTATCTTCTGTATAATTCAGTGTTCATATAGAAGTATTTGTTTCGAAAGAATTTTTTAATTTCGAATAATTCAATGTTTATATGAAAGTAGCTGTTTCAGGAGGACTTTTTTTCAGTTTGCATGATCTACACATCCATGTATAGAGTTACTTATTTTCAAATTGATTACTTCCTTCCTTTCTTTGGAAGATTCCCTCATCCTTTTTTTTGTATCAAGATGGAGTAGTAGAAAGCCAAAAACTTTCCCAAAAAAAGAATTTATTCCATTTGGCTTTTACACACTGTATACCCCAGTACATCACAAATATCAAAGTTTTCAAATAGAATATTTAGGAAAACAGACTTATCAAGTAATATAGTTCTGACCTCTTTTTATAGTTTTTGAAAATTGTGTTTTTTTGTTATAGATATTTACCACAGGAAAGTCACCAAATCAAGTTTTGAGGACTATAGGAACCCCAAGGGTGGTAACAAGTAAGTTTTTTAACAATTTTCCATTCAATATAACTATTAGGTTGTTTCAAAAGTTTTTGTCAGATTTTATGAGTCTATTTTAAACTGTAATATCTCGGTGAATGCTTATTCATCTGAATTGAACTAAGCGCCATTTGAATTAGTGCACTTTTGCCAACTTAACACAAGTCGATTAAGTCCGTCAGCATAAAATTGGGTGCTTGGGATTCGATGCAGTAGACGAAGGCCGTTTTTGCCTGGTCCTGATTGGCCAATGTTTTATCAAAGTGCTTGAAAAGATAGAAGTTGGTTGGCGAGAGGTCTGTGTAGTATAGTGGCTGAGGTAGAACTTCAACGCTCAATAAATTCAATTTTTGGACGGTGATTTGTGAAACGTGCGGACGTACGTTGTCGTGGAGCAGAATAGGACCCCTTCCATTGACCAGTGTCGGCTGCTGCTGACGCAATTTTTGGTACATTTGATCTAAAAAAGACTAATGTTTTCAAAATTTTAATTTATTGTACAATGGGGAATGTTCCTCAATTTGGTTTATTACAGCAAATGCAAGTTTGAACAGGATAAAGTTGAGTTCAATTCATGAGTTTTTCAGATTAACTTCGAAAAGTATTCAAATTGATGTTTCAAATGTTGGGTTTTAATTTTTGAAGGGATTTGTTTCTAATTCACATATTGGCAACAGCGTCTATATCAATTTGAAATAATTTATACGTACCTAGATATTCTACTTTAAAAAAGGAAAATTATCTTTAAATCAACAAATAAGGCAAAATATAAATTATAGTTCAATACCACTGTAGCAATTAAATTTTCGCTACTTTACTTTGTTAATTTTAGAAGTTTTTCTGTAGAGACCTATGGTGGTATAGTTGCTTGGCTACCATCAATTCGGACAATTCTCTTAGATCAGATGTCCAACTTTCGGGGCGACCCGAGTTCGTTCGTTTGTTTTCGTGTTGGCGTGGTCCTAGATGGCTAACGATGCCAAGAGGCAGTGTAGACACCTCGGTTTCTGACCGAATGTAGCTGAACGCGTTGGGATTTTTACCCATTCAGTCTGGGTGAGTGGCGTGGAACATGTCAACAATGGCAGTTTGCACCATCTTCACGAGTAGGGAGATGGGAATGGGAAGAATTCTCTGACTGGAAGTTAGTCACTCCGAGTCACTCAGTCGGTGAGGAGGTGAGTTGATTGATGGTGGAGAGCAGCGGTCGTTACGGAAGAAGGGCAGAATTTGTCTGGTTTTGGCTTCCTTCTTCCAAAGTTTTATTTAGACCCACAAGACTCCATCGGACGATCACCCTGACTCCCTTCCCGAATAGGGTTACGCCGTTGAGATCAAGTCCATAGCCTCCCCACGACTTTTGGTAAATAAAAAATAACCTTCTCCAAGAGAAAGTTTTTAGAGAGGACAGATTTTTTGTTGGAAGAATAGTTTTTATGGAAGGATCGTTCTTGGGAAAATAGTTTTTTCGTTATTTCGGAGGAATTTAAATTGAAGGAGAGACAATTTTTTGAGGAACCGTTTTTGGAACGGATTATTTTGGGAAGAAAGACAAACCATCATCGGGATACGCTTCGTATGATTTTTGATGAAACCCTTTTGAATTGTGGAAGTTTTGGACCCCGCTGAAAATTCATCCAGGAGAATTCCACCGTTGACTCCTACCACGGCTCCAGTGAACAGGTTTTATTAATATTAAGAACCATTTAATTTGTAAAATCTGATTTTGATACTCAGGTATAACTATGTATCTCAACCATATGTAAAACCATCACAGTACTGTGTGGCTAAAAATGGAACACAATCCACCTGATAATTGAGTATAATTTGAGTATCCACTAATAGAAACATAATTTTTAATTTCTTTTGAAAAACTGTTCCTGAACCAGTGAAGAGCCAAATTTTAATAAAATTGTATGTGTTTATGTTTCATTTATTTGTCGATTCACACTCATCAACGAACATCTTATGGTCAAGTCTCTAATAGTTCTGGGTATACCATCTAAGTAGTCATTATTTGTTTGCTCAACTTTCCAAGTAAGTACTCTTTGACTAGATATTATAAAAAGTTGTAGTGGCGCCCCTCTCATTTTCCTTTGACCTTTAAATTACTGAAATTTTGCTCGAACCCATAGTGCCTACCGACGAAGAGCTGCCGTCTGCATTGTACCATTTAGATAAATTTTTGAAAATTTCCCTTTTGAGTGAAAGTTTGCTACACCACCTCCACAAGCCACATAAACAACAGGTGTTTTGTTATTTATTTATATAGAGGAAGATAGGTTAGGTGCACAAAATGTCATATGTTACAGAATGTCTCGGAACTCGGAACATAAGTAAACAGAACAGCACGCCTCTGAAATATGTCATCTTTGTCTCGTACAGGTAACAAATTCATTGTCCTTTATTAGCTATAACCGATGTTACCAAATAGTGAAATAAAAACGAATTCCTTTAAATGTTGAGTGCATTATTTCATTCCTCTTTTTTAAGTATTTAAATAATTTTTTAAAGAAAAAGGTTGAATTGATAAGTTTAAAATGCGTTGTTTTAGAACTCTTTTATGGAAACTACTTGATTTTCGTTAGGAGGAACATTCCCCTTCAGCTTCCTTCAGCTTCTCAAGCTTCTGGTAATGTTCGAGATGATGATAATTCCAATTCTCTTGTAAATTACCTTTATTATGCGATCAAATCTAAGTATATGGTAATTTTAAAGTTGCATTCCTCCAAATCCTGCTCTGAAAATTATATAAAAAATCCCCATTTGAATAAAGGGAATAATACCGTTAGGTTTTTCCCCGTGGGTTGACCGATAATTGACTACACTGAACAATAATCAAACTTAACTTTATTTCACTTCGAATACAACAAACACTTCAACTAAAACTTCAACTAAAACTTCAACTAAAACTTCAACTATTATTCGAATATCTATCGCCTCTTCTATCGCCAGTCTCTTCTTTCATTGGATGTTGAACGAGATCGACAGTCCCGCCACTACCTGCAAATTATTTTGTCAACAACTACTGAAAAATAATGTACCGACGCCTATGTCGAGGCGGGAATTCCTTTTCTGTGCTGTTCCAATTAGTATTGGAAATACTATACCAGGGTAAAAACGATTATATTGAGGAGCTCACTTTCAATGTGACAAGAATTTTTTTTTGTACTCTTGCCATTTGCACTTGATATTTGCATTGGGTCACCTTATAACAAATGTTTTTCGTTTCAGAAACCATTCCAATACATGTCAACAAGATGCCCGCCATAAAAACCATTAAGCTGACTCCTTCGCAAATGGTAACATTAGTTTTGTTTGTTACTTTTTTTTTACTAACTACTATTTTTCAGCAAAATATAAAATTTGCCACGACAGGGACCACGAAATTTCAAATTTCTCCACAAACTGCTACAGTACCTATATTCACATCCCAATCTACACAACCCGCTAAAAATTTATCTCCACCGATTCTCACAAAACGGAAAAGGCAAGACAGTATTGAGCTAGACTATGCACTGGAATCGTGAGTAATATTTTTTGAAGTGATTCCACAGTAATGATAACTGATTATGAGAGAGATTTACAGAATAGTTGCATTTTGTCCAGTCCAGTCAGTTTATATACAATAAAGCAACAAAACTTTTGGGCCTTGGTCCCTCGACGATTATGAAGAAAATATTTCCCAGACAATCTCTACAACTATTGACTTAGTTTTGACACAAAAAAAATGTAATTCAAAAATTAACCTCTCAACAGTAAAGAGTAGAACCAAAACCTCTGGTATAGAATAAATTCAACACATTGTTTCCTTACCTCAGTAATTCAGTGTTTGTGTTGGACTCTGGTCTCTAACCTTATTCATATTTGACGATTACGAAAGTATAGGATCTTGTGAAAGTGGGCAGAACTATTGATCTGAGATATGATTATTATAAATGAAGCGTTGTTTGTCAGATTTCTTAATACTAAGGTGATTTGCATGATGTGATAGAATGAAAACCGAAAAATGGCAAGTCAAATCGAAAGGGAAGCTGGGAAATCAATATCATAATAACTTAAATCTGTTTAATGTGTCACTTCAGGTCTTTAAAAATCAATTGCGAAGGCTATATAATTTTCAAAGCTCTTCTTTACTTTACTATTTTCTTTGTAAGTACCAGATTTGCTTCATCTTTTACGATTATAGTCACTAGACATAAGACATAAGGATATTTGTGACAAGTCATAGATAGTTGGTACAAATTAGTGTGCAAACAGAGATAACAATATAAAAGCAGCATTAAATATAAATTTTGAAAATGATTTACCAAATTGTTAACAAATAAAGAACCGAATTATATAAAAAAAAGATTCCTAAATATATAAATAGTGATGTACAAAAATTAGGGCTATTTAGTCTGAATATGTACTTTGCATGAAATGAGGTATAACGTACCCTTTAGTTTTCCTTTTGAAAAAATTAAAATTCAATTCAGTCACATTAAATGGGAGTTTGTTGAATAATTTAACGCCCAGAGAATTTCGTAATGACATTTCTAGTCTAAATATTGACTGTCTGAGTTGTCCCGCATTTCTAGTTTCATAATTATGATGATCTTGATTGTTTTTTTAGAGTAGTATTTTGTTTTTATGTACTTCTAACAGTGAGTAGAAAATCAACATACAGGGCAAATACATTATTTCCAATATTCTAAATAGTGGTTGACAGTGGAGCTCCAGCTATAATTTTGATGGCTTTTTTCTGCATGTGAAAAGCTCTGATCACGTAAGTAAATCTACCCCAAAGGAGTATCCCATATGAAAGGGAACAGTGAAAAAGGAAATAATACGAAATGAGAAATGTTACATGGCTCAACTGGCGAAGTAGAAGTTTCAGTTTGTTGGATGTAAACCAGTATTCTGCTTTATCTTCGGTTTCTTTGGCACTTACAAGTAAATTTGATTGTAGCATTGTGGTGTCGTTAACAAAGCAGAGTACTGTACTGGGTAAAAGGTAATAGAATATATCATTATATAGATTACAAAAAGGGATGGACCCAAGGTGGATCCCTGAGGCATTCCATTATTCATAGGCCTTTCATCTGATAAATTACCATTTATGTATACTGCCTGCTTTCCAGATGAGACATAAGACTGGAAGAATTTCAAATCTGATCCTCTGATACTATAAAATTCAAGTTTCACTGGTAGTAAATGATGATTTAGACGGTCAAAAGCTTTGCTCAGATCCCACAGTGTTCGAATCGTATGGTCTCCATTTTCCACGTTTCTAACCACCTGTTAATGACTTAAAGTACTGCGTCGGTGGTGGATCTATATCTGATGAATCCAAATTGATGTTCATGTAGAATATTGTGTTCATTCAGAAATAGCATTAGTCGCTCTTTCACGATAATTTCTACAATTTTTCCCAAAAAAGGTATAATTGTACGGAAGCGCATAAGGGCCACATATTTTTATTATTTGTTTCTTGGAAATTACGACTTTGAATCTCGAAATTTTGACTTTAATCTTGAAATTTCGACTTTAATCTCGAAATTTCGACTTTAATCTCGTAATTTCAAAATTACGATTTCAAACTCGAAATTTCGACTTTAATTTCGAAATTTCGATAATAGTCTTGAAATGTCGACTTGAAGTCGTAATTTCGAAATTACGAGATTAAAGTCGAAATTTCGAGATTAAAGTCGAAATTTCGACTCGAAAAAAGTTAGGGCAGTTTGAAATAAATAATGGCAGTGTACGCAGCGCCCTCTAGATTTTACATGAAAATTAATACGAAATTATGATTTCCCACGTCAAAAAACCCGGGTACCGAATTTCGTGCAAATAACTTATTTTTTGCAAGAGTTATTTTCAAAAAGCGAACAAAAAAATTAAATTTCAACACCCCGTATCTCCGAAACGAAGCATTTTCGGACACACGTTCACATAGACTTTTTTTCTGAAAATTGTCTCAGGAATACGTCACTTGAATATTTTAACGTACTTATGTTACACCTTGTATAAGCTTATATACTTAGCTTATATAAAGCATATAGAGCTTAGAAGTAGTTTTGTAAATAGAAGGACCAATTCCACATTTGCAAACCACCTTTTAGCCAGAAGGACATGAGTTCAATCATGAATACGAAGAGAAGAGTTTGAAACTCAATCTTCTAGAATGTTTAAGAATCAATAGATTAAAAAATTTGGGTAATTTGCTGAATGATCAAGTAGAATTGAATAACTCTCTGTTACTAAATATTTTTTCAAAGGTGGAAGCTGGGACACAAGCTGAGGTAATTTATTTCATTACAAACTCAGGTACTTGAAATGTAAGTATTTGAAATTCAAAATTAGGTAATATATAGTTAGTAAAGATAGGCCTGAAGAAGCCATTGTATGGTGAAACACGTGTTGCGTTTTTGTAAAACTGTTTAGTGAAAATCTCACAATTATTGACTTGAGACAACATGCGTTTCCTAACTATTTTTCTTCATTATCAATAATGATGAAACTCAATGGGGTATAAGGTTGATATTTTCTCAACCACAAGATAGTATTCATTCGGCTTATTTTTTGAATAGTGCAAGTAGTGTTTTGTGATTTGATTGCTCTTGAATATATTTTTGTGGATGGTTGGAGTACAGTTTGACTACCTATATAATTTCTTTCACCTTGCATGATTTTTTTTTTCAGGAAAAGAGGCAGGAAATCTGAAAAAGTTGGTAAAGGTCTGAGACATTTTTCTATGAAGGTCTGTGAAAAAGTCAAACAAAAAGGTGTTACGACATACAATGAAGTCGCAGACGAGTTAGTAGGGGAATTTACTAATTCCGTTAGTATTAATAGTTTGGCTGACCAATACGACCAAAAGAATATCAGAAGGAGAGTGTATGACGCTTTGAATGTTCTTATGGCCATGAATATAATATCGAAAGAAAAGAAAGAAATAAAATGGATTGGGTTACCAACGAACTCTCTACAAGAATGCCACCAACTTGAAAAAGAAATGCAGGCTAAGATTACCACTATAAGAGAAAAAGAGAAACAATTAGATGACTTGATATTGAATCAAATTGCATTCAAGAATTTGGCACAAAGGAATAAAGAAGCTGAAAGATTACATGGAATACCACCGCCGAATTCGTATATTCAGCTGCCTTTCATTGTGGTCAACACAAACAAAAAGACTATAATCAATTGTAGTATATCTAATGATAAGTAAGTATTTTACCTGGGAAACGAAATTTTCCATTAGGCCTCTTGATAACCTGTACTATTTTTTAAAAAAGCAACACGTCTTCTTGAATCTATTGGAGTTTTTGTTGACAGATTGCTCTTTCAGATGAATGACAAAAGTCACAATTTGAACTCGTAAACATTATAGTTCTGGTATTGGACATGCCAATACAAGGTGAAGTGATAAAAAAGTAAACAATACAGTTTACTGTGATATTTTCACTGTGAGAAGTTCACAAAACTGTAACAAACGAAGATCGACAAGCTACCTTCTATCGTAGATCACCCATATTTGGAATAATGCAATCGAGAAACATAAGGTCTTTGACGGTTAATAATAATAATAATAAATATACTTTATTGTCTGAAGATACAATAATCTTATCGACAAAGTGTAGACATTCATAAAACTTGATATATCATGGTTCACATGATATTGTCAATAAAATACAGGCTGATTCACGGTGGATGGCACATTAGACGTTTCTAGTGAACCAGACAACGGATCACTTTGAAAATTTAATGGAGGGCATATTCGGACATTCTCTAGCCAACTAAATGCGTTGTTGTCGCTTCTATTAGAAAGCAGTAGCAACTTTGATTTTTCACAAAATTCTACTCTCTGTTGAGGATCTTGAGGCTTCATTGCTTGAATTTTGGTGAATTTATAATCATGCATTTTATGTCTTCGCAAGATTCTTTGAACCGATGAATATTTTATACCCAAATCTTCTTCAGCACTTCTTATCGATGACTCGGGAAATGCGTGAAAATATGCTAAGACATTAATCTGGTTGTCTTCGAAAGTTACGGGTCGAGGCAAATTTCTTGGTGCTTTTAAAGTTGATCCAAATGCATTGAAATTGTTCTGAATTCGTATAAATTTCTTGAGGTTCATTGGCGGTAGATTCGGATACATTTCATTGAACTTTCTACATGTTCTGCTGATAATTTTGTCACACTGTCCAAAAATAATAAACAAATTCATAAGAACTTCGTTTGAATAGTTTTGTTCCATCGTTTTGAAGGTATTTGCAACTTCTGAAGTGATGAAAATGTCGATATTATTAGGAGAATGTCACAACGCTACTGTCAAATAGTAATCATGGCCTGCTTACCAAATACCGAATGGAAATACCATTCTGAAGGGACATTTTCACAAATAAATGTTCATAAGTCCGAAACTTGACTAGTTAGGTATAGGTATGATATACATAGAAAGAAAGCAAATTTCAGCAGCTTTCCGAATTTTCAATAATATACAGGGTGTTCCATTTAAAATAATCAAATTTCAGCAACTATCTCAAGCAAACGAAAAAACTGTATTTTTTTACCACCCTGTATTGAAGTAACGGAGATTAGGCTGACGTGTGGGAAGTGTCCAAGTATCACCTAACTCCAAACCAAATTTCGATATCATAGTACTTCTTAACTAAAAGATATCGGCATTTTTAGAAGTCATGATTTTCGAAGAAAAAAATTGAAATTAATTTTCATTTCGAAAACGGTAACAGATAGGTATAGGGAAATATCAAAAAAAGTTGTCGGGCAATTGTTGGAGATTCCAAAAATAATATTATATACAGAGTGTTCCATTTGAAAAACCAAAGTTGCTACTGCTTTCTAATAGAAGCGGCAACACCGCATTGTCGAAAATATTTTAGTTGGCTAGAGAATGTCCGAATATGCCCTCCATTAAATTTTCAAAGTGATCCGTTGTCTGGTTCACCAGAAACGTCTAATGTGCCATCCACCGTGCATCAGCCTGTATAGGACTTTCAATTAATTTAAGTTTCAATTGGTTATAACTAAGTATTAAAATAAATTAATTAAATAACACATATAACATACTGAGCTGATGTTAGACGTCAGTGAACACTGTCTCAAAAAATTCCGTAATACTATATAAAGTCAGATCCAGAAGAGAAGTTTTCAATTTTTTTCTGAACACAGCATATGTTTCAGAATGTGTAATTTCTGTTGGCAGATGATTGAATATTTTGGCAGCGTTATATATGCACGAATTTTTTATTAAATTTGTTTTTGGGATTGGAAGTTTTATGTCATTTCACTGGCGGGTGATTGTGTATTTTATTTTCGTTCTTTATTGTTTTAAGTTTATTTAAAAAAAAGTATTTTTAATTTTTTAGTTCGATGTTCTTCAAAAGTCTTTTTTAGTTTTTAAAACTATATTTACTTTTTAGTTTCGTATGTTATAGATAGATAGATAGATATATTTATTCGCGTATACAATAAAAACATGTCTACATTTGTCATTAAACACAAAACAAAACAAATGCTATAAAAAAAAACAAAAAAATATATATATAAAAAAAATTAAATAAATAAAAAAATCAATACTCACACACACATGCACTTCCATGAAGCAAAAATTCTTCCACAGAATAGAAACAATGATAAACTAAATATTTGCGCATTTGATTTTTAAATGTTTTTAAAGTAATGAAATTTTTATGTTTTTGTGGAAGGGCGTTAAACATTTTAAAACCTAAATACAAATAAGAATTATGAGATTTGGTTAGTCTGAAGAGTGAAAGACGCAGATCACTACCACCTCTGGTAGTTCATAAGAGCTATATTTTGATATAATTTTCAAATATACAGGGTGTTTGGTGTAGGTGCTACAGACCAAAATTCCATTTTTTTAAATAGAACGCCCTGTATATCATTACATATTCAAATGCTACGTTAAATTCTGATATCATTTCATGTTTGGTTTTTGAAATTCGGTTACGGCGTTGTTGAGTTATTGCTTAAAATGTTAAGTCTTGAGAACGACTATTATTTTAAAAAATATCTCATACAATTATTCTCTCTGCATCAGATCACATGAAAATTAGTCAAAATTTTGGGTGTTCGAAGTAATGGTTTCAATTTTGAGTTGTGGAATTCAGTCAGGAATCATTTTGAATGTGAAACAATTGCGAAATTGAAAGAGGTGTATTCGAAAACAAATATTTAATTAATAACAATATAAATAATATAACTTGATAAATCATTTCATAAGAATGGTAGGTACCTAGAAATAAGTCATAAAAATTGTTCAAAGTGATGCCCATTAGATATTATACAGGTTTCGAAACGTCGAATCACTTCTCTCGTACAAGTCGCTCTTATAATATCAGGCGTAATATCACCGCACGCTAGTCGAATTTTCATTTTCAGATCATCCACATTCAAAGGGGGAGTAGTGAAAACAATATCTTTTAAATAACCCCATAGGAAAAAATCAAGCGGTGATAAATCTGGGGAACGAGCCGGCCACCGAATTGCACCCTTATTACCAATCCATCTATTTGGGTACGTTCTATCCAGATATTCAGTAACAACCTGTGAATTGTGAGGAGGAGCACCATCTTGTTGCTACCAAATTCCTTGTTGTTCTGCTATGGGAATATCTTCCATCAACTGGATCAAATCATTTTCTAGAAAATGTAAATATCGCAATCCATTGAGATTTTCATTGAAAAAGTAAGGTCCTATGATGCGGCCATTGAATAATCCACACCATACATTAATACCCCAAGTAGTTTGAAAATTACTTTCGCGGACCCAGTGGGGATTTTCTTGAGACCAATAGTGACTGTTATGTCGATTCACAACTCCATTATTGTGGAATCACGATTCATCGCTCCACAAAATTTGACTGAATATGTTAGGACTTTCATGTAATATTACCTGAATACAAGCAATGAATTCAAGTCGTCGTTCAAAGTCCGTGGGTTTCAAACCTTGTACCAACTGAATTTTGAATGGGTGGTATTTATTTTCTTTTAGAATTCTCTGTACATTAGATTTACTCACACCGACTTCTTCTGCAAGAGTACGGATAGAAACATGTGGATGAATAGTAATATAAGCCAACACATTGATCTCTAAATCTTCAGTTCAAACAGATTTCGTATGATGACGATGCTTTATAGTAGAAGGAAATGACCCAGTTCGCAATTTTTCTACAACTCTCGAAAAAGTCATTCGTGGCGGAATGGGTCTGTCTGGAAAACGTTCTTGGTATAGACGTTGTGCTTGAAGGCGGTTTTTCTGACATTCCCCAAAAATTAATAACATATCAATGCAATCACTTGGACTAAACGCGAAAGGCATACTGGAGTTTTCGCACAAAGAACACAGTTACTGTTTTGCAAAGAATCACTGAATCGAACTGACAAGTAGATACAATTCAACAAAATTTGTTACTATGGCATCAACAAGCATAAGCTACTTGATGAAATTGTGCAATATAAAGCAATTCACCCTCAAGTTAGTCACATTCTCAAGAATTTCAATATTATATTCAACTGATATCGATAGCGTGTCGTAGAGGTGAGAATAATGCTTTGTATTCAGTAGTAGTCTAGTTCAATTTAATAAAAGATATAGACTGGATTCATGTACGAGCAAATAAGTTTTTTTGAAACTTTATATTTAAGGAAAAGTGCAATAACTCAACAACGCCGTAACCGAATTTCAAAAACCAAACATGAAATGATATCAGAATTTAACGTAGCATCTGAATATGTAATGATATACAGGGCGTTCTATTTTAAAAAATGGAATTTTGGTCTGTAGCACCTACACCAAACACCCTGTATATTTAAAAATTATATCAAAATATAGCTCTCATGAACTCCTAAAACTTTTGTATGAAACATTTTTGTGTATCTCCTTCAACAAACCAGATATTGTCTGTCACATAAAATGTGGGACACCCTGTACATGGTAGTTTGAGGTTACCTCATTCGCCAAAATTTGGCTCCCAACATAAACGAGGCACTCCAATATATAACAACAAGGCAGCGGCATGATGTTAAATTTTTTAAAAAGGGGCTTACAATGAGCGTCATACTCACTAGAAGAAATTATTCTAATGCCTTTTTTTGTGCTATGAATATTTGATTGGCATGAGTCGCACTTCCCCAAATAATCAAACCATAAGTCATTATACCGTGGAACATAGCAAAGTACGCTATTTTTAAATAATCAAAAGACAGCTGATATTTCAATTGACGCAACGCATAAGAAGCTTTGGCCAGACGTTTTGCTAGATCCTGAATGTGAAATGAAAAATTTAGTTTAGGGTCTTTATGAAGGCCCAAGAGTTTAACCCTATCTTCAGATTTTTCCGCATGGTTCAAACTGAGATGCTGCGTTTTACTTTCATTTAAGAAAAGGAAATTACATCGAAACCAAACTTTAGCATTCTGTTCTGAACAATTAAGGGTCTGTAAAGCACTGCTTTCATTCAAATTTTTCACAACGAGTGTGGAGTCATCTGCATAAAAAATGGAAGACACATCAGAGTTAATACTTATACATAAATCATTGAAATATATAATAAATAGCAAGGGTCCTAAAACGGAGCCCCGTGGGACACCAAACATAACTGGGTACTCAGCAGATCTCCGACCGGAGACACAAAATACTTTCGTTCCTCCAAATATGACGAAAAAAGCTTGAAAGCCACGCCTCTAACCCCATATCTTTCCAATTTTAATAGCAAGAAATCATGTCGTATCGTATCAAATGCCCTTGACAGGTCGTAAAACCTCGCCTCACAAAACTGACGACTCTCAAAGGCATCCACAACAACTTCATAAAATTCACATAGAGCCAATACAGTAGACCGGTTAGGTCTACAGCCAAATTGCGCATTACACAGTAGCCTATTTGACTCGAAAAATTGGAGTAACCTTTCCTTAAGAATTAGTTCAAATATTTTACCAATTAGCGGAATGATAGAAATTGGTAGATAATTATCAGGAAGGTTAATATCACCCTTTTTATGCAAAGGGGTCACCTTAGATATTTTGAAAGCGTCGGGAAATATTCCCTGACACATACACTCATTGAAAAGGTTAGCCAAAGGTGCTGCGATGTCCTTAATTATTAGTTTTATAGCAGTGGCATGCAATCCATCAATGTCAGCAGCTTTTGAATTTTTCAAGTTGGTGAAAATTCTCAGAATTTACATATAATCAGTGGGATGCAACCAAAAGGTTGAAGTATTGAGAGGAATTTTCATAATTAAAATTTCAAGATGAGTGTGATTGAAGTTTGTTATAGTTTTCATCAAATTATCTACATAGTCATTAAAAAAGCTGGCAAAATCGTCAGGTAATATGTTATTTTTGTTGACATTATTGTTTTTTCCGCGCTGTTTATTAATTATTTGCCAGGAAGCCCTCTGTCTATTATAAAAGTGTGTTTGTTAGTCTTTTTAAACTATATTTATGTTTTCATGAGTTTGCTCTCAAAAGAATAGATGTGTTTCAATGCAATGTTGTATGAATATCTGAGCTCTATGAAATTTTATTTTCGCAGATTTTATTTTGTTAATTCAATCAATTCGATAATAATAATGTCAAGTACTAAAAGGTCTACCTGGGGACAAAATTTGAAATGTTTATTAAAGTTTCAGGGCATACTACGATATTTTTTCTTAGTCGAAAATCGGAATTTTTTATTAGCAATTTTTTTATTGAAAAAATCACTGCGCCACTGGATTCAGAGTGCCTCTAAACAGGTGTGACCAAAATTTCATGAAAAAAATATTCATTTTTAACAAAGTTATGACAACTCAATAATTCGAAAACTCACACAGTCACAAAAAACACCCTATATCAACAGATATAGCCATGAGAATAGTTTTTTATGATTTCAACAATAAAGTGCCGTCAGATGAAAAAAAAAACAAATAGCGTAAATATTTTTAATGAAAATAACGGAATTACATTCAAATTTTCACGAAAATTAACTAAAACTAAGACCTAATATTTCAATTTAAATCTTAGTTGCCATGGAAATGATATAACAGTTTGACACTTGTGAAAGATTTAAGTGTACTATTGTCAACAATATTCACCTTACATTTCTTCGAATTATTTTGTGTCATGGCTGCAAGATTGAGCGTAAGAGAGAAAATTGAAATTGTACGCCTTTCGGGAGATGACGTTAGAAGTGCTAGAGAGGTTTGTAGAGTATTTAATGAGAGACATCCAGATCGTCCTCGTATTAGCTGTGGTACGGTAAATAAAATAAATAAAATATTCTGGTGCAGTATCAAAAATGATGTTAAAAAGTAATCCTGTACAAAAACGAAACAGGAATGACAGGAATGATCAAATCATTTTAGATTATTTCGGAAATAATCCTAATGCCAGTATAAGGAATGCCACTTTAGATTTGAATATTCCACGAGAAACTATTCGGAGATGTCTCAAAGCGAAGAATATTAAACCTTTCAAGCCAAAATTTTTACACACACTTCAAGAAGGCGACGAAGCAAGACGCCTGGAATATTGTTTATGGGCCCAAGGGGAATATTTAAACAATAGAAATTTCCTAAAAAATATTTTATATACCGACGAAGCTACTTTCACCACAAATGGAGTAGTGTCATCACAGAATTGTCACTATTGGGCAGCGGATAATCCTAACTGGGTAATGAACTGTAAAAGCCAGTATTCCCAAAAAATCAACGTCTGGTGTGGGATATTGAACGAAAGAATTATTGCTACTTACTTTTTTGAGGAAAACATTAATGTGCAGAGGTTTCGAGAATTTTTAAACACAGAGTTTTGGGATGCTATTCACGAGCTGCCAATCAATGAACGATCAAATTTAATTGTCCAGTTAGATGGGTGTTCAGTTCATTATGCCAGAGCTGTGAGGCAATGGTTTAACGAACATTTTCCAAACCGATGGATAGGCCGTGGTAGTCCGTTTATGGAGTGGCCACCCAGATCTCCAGACCTCACAGTTTTGGACTTTTTTCTCTGGGGACTCACACAAAAGGTTTACAAAAACCGCTCAAGAGATAGAAATGAACTTTGTGCAAGAATTCGACAGGTATGTGCAGATATTAGCCCTCAGGAACTAAGGAACGTAATCAGAAACATTCGTAAGCGCTACGACACATGTATCGAAATACGTGGTGGATTAGTAGAGGCTACTAGAATATGAGTTAGAATTAATTGTTGCACTGAATCGAAACATTTCAATAATTAGTTATTATTTACGTTTATTAAAATTTTTTGCTTCATTGTTAGTTGAATTGTGTGAATGTAATTCCGTTATTTTCATTAAAAATTTTACGCTATTTGTTTTTTTTTTTCATCTGGCGGCACTTTATTTTTGAAATCATAAAAAAGATATTCTATATCTGTTGATATAGGGTGTTTTTTGTAACTGTTAGCTGTGTGAGTTTTCGAATTTTTGAGTTGTCATAACTTTGTTAATAATGAATATTTTATACATGAAATTTTGGTCACACCTATTTAGAGGCACTCTGAATCCAGTGGCGTAGTGATTTTTTTCAATAAAAAAATCGCTAATAAATAATCCCGATTTTCGACTAAGAAAAAATATCGTAGTATGCCCTGAAACTTTAATAAACATTTCAAATTTTGTCCCAAGGTAGACAGACCTTTTAGTACTTGACATTAAAAAAAATATTAAAATCGATTTACAACTTCAAATTTTAGGGGGGTGTTTCCATTAAAAATGGGTCACACTGTATATCTGGTTAGTTTGTTTTACTGCTATAAAGGTCAACAAGAAGACAATCCAAACGCAGTTTCCGCCAAAGTTTGAAGATATATCATGATGTTTGTCATAATATGGTTGATTGAAGGCTAATGGAATTTCCAACTTATCATTCATAAGAACCCCACATCGTTTTTGATTAACTTTTTTCTTACAGGATGGAATATCTTTTCCAATTTAATGACAAGTTTGAAATTAATGATGACGTAGAAATTTTGAAATCAATAGGAATGCTATCAGGTGAGTATCAATTATTTTTTATTGATTAATCAATATATGAGATACTTTAGTTTTTCGTTGTTTTCTAAAAGTCTGATTCCGATTCTTTCAATATTTTTTTTCATTTTAGAATTCATTGTAAGGTTCCTGATAATGGGAATGTTTTAATTCCCGACTGTATCAATGTTAGATGTAATTTTCGAACATCTGAACATGATAATGAAGCTATAACTCAAATTTAACTTGGCAAATATTGTTGTTTCCTGCATCTTTCATGCAATAGGTCTTACCTTACAAATTTCTCAGTTGTAGGAGTTGCAACCACCTAACCAGCAATAATAATAATAATATCAATCTCTATTTCATAGAAGTATTTTACACGTTACAAGACATAAAATATAAATATGGAACCATGTCACAATGAAGATTTGTGCCTTAGCTTACGTATTCTTTTAGGAAATATGTATATGTATAACTGTATAAGCATTTGCTTCCGTTTGGTAATTTATTACTTTGAAGGAGACAAAATAGAAATTGATGAATAAATAAATATTTCTTAAGAAAAATAAAAATCCACCTTATTTTTTTAACAGTCATATGTTACATATACATACATATCATCTTGATAAGTTTTCACAATTATTTTACGGTGACACAAGGGAAAATATCCACTTCTCAGTAAAATTTCAAAATAGTTAATTATGGAATATTTTTTATTGAAGTATTTTTTATGATAGCTTCATTATTTTCAGGTCTGGAGACTGGAAATTGTACCCCCGAAAATCTTGAGAAAATGAAAAATCTAATACCGGGATCTTTATGGCCATACCTTGAGAGTAAGTAGTAGTTTTGTACATTTTTCATCTTTTGAGTTATGAAAAAAATAAAGTGTACACGGCAGAATAAGAAGGACTCGCTGTTTGTTTATAGTCGTGTAAAAGAAGTCATTTTCCAATCATCAACAGAAAATAAGTCATCGAAATTCTAACTTTTTACCTCACACACATCCATTTCTCTCGAAAGATTTCGTTTTATAGTTGCTATGAATTTGTATCTTTCACAATCAACTGAATAATAAATAAATTCATCAAATTAAGAGAAAAAATAAATTGGACGGTTTCACAATGGCTTTTGCAAGTCCTTTGCGGCCTGCTAAATGAGTAATTATATTATGTTTTCGTGTTTTTGTTTTACTTGGTGGCATCTTATACTTACCTGAATCTTCATTCTGTTTCATGTTCACTGTATTCCAGATTATTCTTGATATTACTTAGTTCATCTTCAACAGTTTCCGCAAAAAGTTGATGTGTGGGCAGGAATACTGGGTGACCACATTATAGGTCCCCGTTATTCATTGAGGAAAATCTGACTGGTGCCCTCTATTTGAAAATGCTGGAAAAAGTGATACATCCACTGATTTGTGGCAACTGTCGAAAAAAATTCAGACGAATTTAACGTGGAAATTATTCTGCAACAAGATGGAGTTCCTCCTCATTTTGCAGGTGCTTTGAGGACTTATTTGAATACTGTTTCTGCAGGACGATAGATCGGGCGCCCAGGATCTGAATGGCCTACAAGATCACCAGATCTAACTCCTTTACATTTCTTCCTATTAGGTCACCTAAATTCTAAAGTAGAGGTTCTCAAACTCATTTTTTCTTCCGCCCACTTCGAGAATTAATTATTTTCTAGCGCCCCCAAATTTTTTTACTTTACTACATCTTAAGAATCACAGTCTTTATTTTAATAATTAAATTACGTGTGTCGTGGGAAAATAAAACTTTCTGATGAATTTGATGATTTTTAACGAGTTTGTTATTGTCAGGCTCGATTTTACTCAAAAACAGCCATAAGTCACCGCGTTCGGTAATTTGCAACCGATTTCTCTTTTTGGTTAGCAACGTTGCTACAGCACTAAATCCACGTTCATACAAATACAATGATGGGATGGGACCACAATCCAGGGTACAATTGCGCGATTGTCTTTTGTAGCCAAAATTCTTGGTATCCATTTTTCAATTTTATTTTTATTTCCTCGGTCGTTATCAGTTCTATGAGTTCTTCCTGCTGGGGTGATCCTGCTGTGTTGACATTTGAAAAAGGATCCAACATCCAGTCCGGTATTTCCAATTTTAAAATGTCCTGGAATCGTTCTGCAAAATCAATGTGGAGGTTCTCCAAATGTTGGCAGTAAACAAGCAAGTCGTCGTTGTTGAAGGATACTGCTGACGAATTAGGGAAATTGCGGAACTCACGCCTGCCGATATTATTCTTGTAAAAGAGAAATTTGGCTACAAAAGCAGCAATGACATTTTTTGTTTTATTCAAATTCAAGTCGTCACCTTGAAGTTGGAGATTGACATCATCAAATAATTTATATCGGTCTGTCAAGTACGCAATATCATTCTTTGAAGTGATGAGGTTGTCGTGCAATTCTTTGTCTTTGTTTTCCAAGAACTCTAGTACAGAGTCAAAGAGATTGTAAAATTGAGTCAGACAGTTACCTCTTGATAACCAAGGCACTTCTGTGTGAAATAGCAATCGATTGAAATCTTCATGATTAGCAACACAAAGCTGATTGACTGCTTTGATGATTATTGCAGTGATTGAGACAGGCGCTCATTCAAATTTTTCGCAACCAAATGTTGCCTAGGAATGACACAATGTACAGCGAGTAAATCTGGAATTTTATTTTTTAAATACACTTATGAAGCCTTTGTGACGTCCTGTCATAGCAGGAGCGCCATCCGTAGCAGCTGATATAATATTCTTCTATAATATGTGGTTTCTCCTTTTGGATCCGTCTCTAAATTTCTGGCAAATAATAGTTCTTGATATATTTTCTCATTTTTAATAAACCTCACGTATAACAACAACAATGATTCATTGGTTGGTGAAGTGGACTCATCTAACTGAATTGAGAATTTATAAGTCTTCAATGTTTTCAGCCATCTCATCAATTCGTCTTTGCACGGAACTATTGCTCAAAGGAATTTTTCGGATATCTGCCGCTGATTTATGGAACACAGTAGTTATTACTTTCATTGCCGGTAAAATTGAATCCTCTCCAATAGTGTGAGGTTTACTTGCTTGAGCAATTTGCAAGGAAATATTGTTGGAAGCTCGGAGTCCGACGTCGTCTTGCTAAGAAGCCGTTTTGATACAGTTAGCTGAGCTGAGTGTTTCTTTTCCAGTTCTTGAAAATAAGTCACACTTTTGCCTTTTTTTATCTGAATGAATCTTATTCAAATGATCTTGAAGCCTTGAGGGTTTCATCGCTTCATTCGAAAATGTTTTTTGACAAAGAAGGCACACAGGCGAAGATGGATTTGTGAGATTTTTAATAAATCCATATTTTATATATTCCGCGATATACTGTCGTTTCTTCTTTCGTGCTTCCGACATAATTTTGTCTTAAAAAATGCCGAAGTAAAGAATCGAGTATTAAAAACTTGCTAATGACACCACTCACAGTATTCACCACCGCACGTACAGCACTTTACCTAGCTAGTCGCTAACTAAATTCACTTGTTTTCGTAATATCGTCGAATGACATTACTGGCTGGAGGGCGCGTGCGCTTTTATATGAGGCAACGGGCGGGCCTAGTACTTTCGAGAATGGAGACTAGAAACTTCTCGCTTCACATTTAAGCTTACTGCTATCTATTGTACAGTTTAACAACTATCGGACAGGAAATAGTTACTGTCTAGTCCCCTAGATGGCGTTACACGAGGAAACGCGCGTGAAGCGTAAAGGAGCGGTAAAGTTTGGGTTAAAAGCAAAAAAAAACATTTTAAAATTAGCCATCGCCCCCCTAAACTGCTTTAACGCCCGCCAATATTCTCTGTGCCCTTTACTGCCCCCCTATAGGCCTCCAGCCCCCACAACGGGACGTTATCGCCCACTTTGAGAAAGACTATTCTGAAGTCTACTAGACTCATTGTCACTCTTTTCAGGAGTTGCGTGCACGAATTACGGAAGTGTGTGCAAGAATTAGTCGCGATACTTTACAAAGCGTCAGGACTGAAACTAAAAATATACTCTATTTTTGCAAGGGGGTCAACGGGGAACATCCAGTAAGAGATAAAATATTCATACAAAAATGTACACTGTAGAAAAATAAAAAATTGACGTGTCTCGACCATTTTCTTAACAAGAGTCAAGTAACGATTTAGATAGGGGGGTAACACTTATGGTACGCACTGTATTGGTGCCAAATGGTGCAACACGACTAATTAAAGGTAAATTTATGATCGAGCTTTTCAACGAAAATACTGAGGATATCGTCATAAATGGAAACTTTAAAATCACCATATTTCATTATACAGGGTGTAACGGATTAAGTGTAAAACATTTAAGGAGATGATTCCTCATCGAAAAAAAGATAGGATCTTTTATATAAAGAAACTTCATTGGAGCATCCCTTGTTAAGATACAGCCCCTTAAAGGGGGTACATAAAATTTGTATAACAATTTTTTTCACAAGCACTGAAAAAGTTACAATATTGAAATTAACCTGAAGTTTTGTATTACCAAAAAGACACTTATCCAGAAATTCATTTGGTTAACCCTAGGTTGTAAGGGGTGGAAAACGCAACCTCTAAAATTTATTTCCAATGTAACTTTTAGTCTTATTATTTGTTTACCATTTAAAATTTATTTTCGATAGCCTGTTTCATTCTAAACAAAAAATGTCTCCTACATCGTCATAAATGCGAACTGGATTTATTGTTATTTTGTAGTTAGTACCTGCATTGAACGATTAAAGGGTAATAAACAAAACTAATTTATTAATAACAAAAAACAAATAGAAATCATAGTAAATGTTCAATATGTTTACCTTCAGACATTACCCATGCGTCTAGACGTCGGCGCATTGACCCACGTATTCGCCCAAATATTCCTGGAATCTCTCTGATTACCCTTGTAAGGGTTCAATCTCGGGGTTTTTGGAAAGGGGTTGCTGCTGATCCAATGAGACACAGGATAAGGTGCGAAACAATCTATTTTCAGTTCGAGGGGGAGACAGAGTACTTATTTGGTTGTTGACTTAGTTCTAAAATAATTACAAATGTTTCAATAAAATAATTTAAAGTAGTTAATAAAAACTTCACACACGTGTTACATCATTTATAGTAATAAAAATCATTACCCACCTAAAATAATTACAGGCACGGGACTCGACGGTGAATCTTGTCCTTAAGGACCACAGTAAGGTAATTTAGAACGAAGTTCACTTTAAAGAGCAAACAAGAAGAATCTTCGAACAATCGAGCAAATATGGCGCATCAAAAACCGTTTTCACTCAGGTCGCTAGAGACAAAAAAGAATCTCGATAGTCGTTCATAAAAAACCTGACCCTGGAAATACTTTGCCAATGCAAAAAACTCGTCAAAATGAAATATTGGTTGCCTATCCCGGAGGGCATGAGGGCCATCGCTACTTATGATTAAGGACGGTAGAAAACTGTAAACAACTGGAATCGGCCTTCACTGCGGCGGATAAGTTACCGAGAAAATTCACCAGATGGCGCAACGATACTAGTTAAAATGGAAATAAATGAAATAGATGTGATTTGTCACACCCTGCACGCAATGATGATGCGGTTTCTTAAGTCCTCTACATCGTGAACAGGAGTATGATAAACCAAATGCTGTAAATGGCCCCAAATAGAGAAATCGAGAGGATTGGGATCCGGGGATCGAGCGGGCCAGTTGTGTTGTCCTCCTCGACCTATCCATTGATTTGCATATGTTTCAGTTGAACATGGTTAGTTTCGACAATAGCGTGAGGGTTTTCATTAGCCCATATGTGGTAATTATGAAAATTAATAATCTTGTCCCGAGAAAAACTACGTTCGTCTGTGAATTCTATCGTCTTTAGAAAGTCACAATTTCCTCTAATCATTTCCAGCATCCAATTGCAAAATTCAAGACGTTTCGGAAAGTTTCGCGGTAACAGTGCCTGTACTCGTTGCAGATGGTGAAGGTATAAAAGTTGTTCCTTTAAAATTCGAAATACCGTCATATGATCAACATCTAGCTGGAAAGCAATCTTTCTAGTACTGGTAGTAGGTTGTTCCTCAATCAAATTAAGTACTGCTTCCTCAAGCTGTGGTGTTCGTACTTCTCGATGGCGACCACAATCCTGCGTTCTTTTGTCGAATGAACCATATTCTCGTAATCGTTGATGAAGTCGAGCAAATATTCTATGTGAAGGATGCTGCCGTTGAGGATACATTTCAGCATATCTTCTAGAAGCTTCTAACCCATTCCCCTGCGACAGACAGTGAACGTAATGCATATCAGCCATTTCCTCATTTGTGTATGCCATTTCAATAACAAGTGAATTATTAAAGTAACAAATTGAAAACAGAACAACAACACACAATTAGTATTAATTCAATTTCGAAAATTCACAAACTGACTGCGAATACGTGGCTCAATGCGCCGACGTCTAGACGCATGCGTAATGCCTGAAGGTCGACATATTGAATAACTATGATTTCTACATGTTGTGTGTTTTGTTATTAATAAATTAGTTTTGTTTATTACCCTTTAATCGTTTATTGCAGGTACTAACTACAAAATAACAATAAATCCAGTTCGCGTTTATGACGATGTATCTCTGCAGTTGTTCGTAAAATAATTTTTTGCTGTGAACTGGTTCATTTGGGGCAAAAAACCCAAGAGACATTTTTTGTTTAGAATGAAACAGGCTATCGGAAATAAATTTTTAAATGGTAAACAAATAATAAGACAAAAAGTTACACATTGTTAAGATACAGCCCTCTTTAAGGGGCTGTATCAATGCTCCAATGAAATTTCTGTATATGAAAGATCATATCTTTTTTTCGATGAGGAATCACCTCCTTAAATGTTTTACACTTATTCAGTTACACCCTGTATAATTTTTTATAATAAATTATTCCACATTGAAATCAATGGAGTGTTCCTTCATTTTATGTTTTCAGAAATAGCAACTGGGAAACCGCATTCCCTGGACTTCATTCTCACAGCTGCCACCATGGGTTCCAACTCACTTTCAATGCTCAATGTGGAGGAATTCGTAGAAACAACTTTAGATGAAGAGAATTCCCGCCAGTCGTCTAGCTGCGACCCACTTTCTCCAAGTGCCCAAGATTTTTCAGATGAAGAAGTCGAGTCGGATCTCTCCAGTGACAATGAGCTGAACTAGTATCCTGAGAGAGTTCGAGTTTGTGATTTCTATCAAATCATTCTTGAAATATGAACGTTTGACACCTATGATTATATGTACATAATATCTACGCAATATCTACGTTTGACGATGGATGTATTGAAAGATAGCCCAAAGGAAATGGGTTGAGTTGTTTATAAATAGGCTTCCTAGTTAACAGTGCTCAAAGACGAAATCTCATGAAATGAACAGTGTTTTCTGTTTCTATAAAGTGTTGTATTAGCAGATTCAGCTTTAAGTTATCTATTGTCCAGGGCAGAAATTTGAATCCACCCTTATTTCAGTATCAAATCTGAACAACATTTATAACATTTGGAAATTTTGATTAAATCTTGTTATTACTGATAAAATCTGAATCGAAATCATTGTAGTTAATTACATTATTCCCACTCGAATTGCAAAGGCTGCTTCATGAAAGTTTGGAACACGGTTCCGAACCGGAAAACTGTACACACCTCAGCAACTTTTGATGCTTCATAAAGTTCAGATCAGAGTATTTTTCTCACGTACGGAGCTCCGCCCCCAAACATACCCTGAAGCGGCTGAATTCCATTCAGAAAAGAGCCATTGAAACCGCCGGATTGAAGACGCGAACATCACTTGATAGTTTGGAACATCGAAGGAAGGTTGGAGATTTGTCTCTCTTCTATAGATACTTTCACAGGAGGTGTTCAGATGACTTGGCACATTTGATTCCACCAAGAGCGGTACATATCAGAAGTACGCGACGGACTGTGGTTGCTCACCGTTTTGAGGTTCAACTCAGTACACCTCGAACTTCACTGTTCAAGAACTCTTTCATCTGGAGAACGGCGTTTATGTGGATGAACTTCATGAGGAGAACGTTTCAAAAAATGGATTTAATCTTCAGGGATTCAAATGCAATGTGAATTGCTACTTTGGCACAGGCATCGCTCTGAGAGCGCCTCAAGGATTTTCCTGTAGTGCTTGTGTTGTGTCCTTAAAAAATACTTGATTTCATAAGTGAAGACATTTCCTCATTCACGAACGACGGTGTTCAAACAGCAGGTTAAATGAAGGATTCTTGCGGCCATCACATTTTTTTCCAGGAATTGTTTTAATTTCGCTTATCAAAAAAAAATCGTACATACAATGGTTGGGTGGGTGATAATCGTTAAGTAACAAATAGAATCAATGAAATAAGAAAGATTAGCTAAAGAAATAACAATTATAGTAAGCAAAAATAAACTGAATTTGCAATGAAATAAAATACAAGCAATAAATTGAAAATGGGGAATGTTCCTCCTGACGAAAATCAAGTAGTTCTAGTAGCTCTAAAGCAACGCATTTTAAACTTATCATTTCAACCTTTTTCTTTAAAAAAAATTTAAATACTTAAAAAAGAGGAATGAAATAATGCATTCAACATTTAAAGGGATTCGTTTCTATTTCACCATTTGGCAACATCGGTTATAGCTAATAAAGGACAATGAATCTGTTACCTGTATGAGACAAACAAAGATGACATATTTCAAAGGTGTTCTGTTCACTTATGTTCCGAGACATTCTGTGACATATTATGACATTTTGTGCACCTAACCTATCTTCCTCTATATAAATAAATAACAAAACAACTGTTGTTTATGTGGCTTGTGGAGGTGGTATTGAACTATAATTTATATTTTGCCTCAATTGAAAAATACTTGATTTCATAAGTGAAGACATTTCCTCATTCACGAACGACGGTGTTCAAACAGCAGGTTAGATGAAGGATTCTTGCGGCCGGCCTATTTTTTTCCAGGAATTGTTGATTTATAAAGATAATTTTCGTTTTTTTAGTAGAATATATAGGCGCGTATAAATTATTTCAACTTGATATAGGCGCTGTTGCCAATATGTGAATTAGAAACAAATCCCTTTAAAAATTGAAACCCAACATTTGAAACATCAATTTGAATACTTTTAGAAGTGAATTTGAAAAACTCATGAATCAAACTCAACTTTATTTTGTTCAAACTTGCATTTGCTGTAATAACCCAAATTGAGGAACATTCCCCAATGAACAATTTAAAAGAAATAAAAATTGTAATTGAAAGATTTCAAGCCAAGTTACTTCCTGACGTTTCGATTGTTAGTATCCACAATCGTCTTCGGGTGATGAATATAAAATTATTTGAAATCCCTAAAAGAATCAATGAAATTAAAAAGATAGATAGATAGATAGATAGATCTTTATTTAAATAGGATATCCTAATAATATACAAATCAACTAGAATGGTAGAAATAAAAAAAAGGTATGTGTTACATCTAGAAATGACTTAAATGTATGACAAACATAAGTTCAATAAAATATTTTTATAGACATTACTACAAAAACAGCAACATTATACATTCGAAAAATTTCAATGCAACATGTAGAAAGATAAATTACATAATTATTTGAAATATATAACGAACATTAGATGAAAGGAATTATACAAATTACAGCTACAGGTAAAAAAGACATAATACATATCATATTTGTTCATTTAAAACAAATTTCTTTAGTTCATTTTTGAACATGTTCAGAGATGGGCTATTTTTAATTGCATTAGGTAATTTGTTGAACCGATCAAAACCCTTGAAAAACAATGAGTTCATAGTATTTTTGTTTTTTGTTCTGTTAATATATAAGTTATTATTATTTCGAGTGAAGTGGTGGTGAATATCGTGATGAAAGACAATATACTGATTGAAATAAGATGGTCCTAAATTGTTCAATATTTTGTATACGAAGATCATTGTGAAGTATAGCAGTCTTTGGGAAATGGATTGCCAATTTAAAACATTGAGCATAATAGTGATAGGAGTATCTCTACGGCACTTCAAAATGATTCTCATACCACGATTCTGAAGTTTTTGGAGTTGAGACAATTTATTCTGATTGAATAGATATAGGATAGAGGAACAATAGTTGAAGTGTGGCTGAACAATTGACTTGTAAACTGTGATAATTGACTCCGTTGAAAGATTATTGGCAATTCTAGAAAAAAAGAATAATTTCTTTGAAATTTTTTTATGAATATACTCAAAATATTCATCAAACGATAGAGTTATCTATCTGGAATCCCAGATATTTAGTTGAATTCACTATTTCAATTTTGTCATCATCAATGTTGAGATTAATAGTTTTAGAGTCTATTTGGCTGTATTTAAACTTGGTGGTGATTATCATCTCTTTAGTTTTCATCACATTCAGGTTGAGTTTATTAATTTTTAAATATTTGTTGACACTTGCTAGAGTATTATTCATTTTTTGTATAGCCATCGTAAGGTTCACATCGCTACATGCCAATAGAGTATCATCAGCAAAAAAGTTCATAAATTCACAGTCAACAAACAATGGCATGTCGTTTAAATATAGTATGAATAGAAGGGGTCCCAGAACACTACCCTGGGGAACTCCAACGTAATTGTCAATTTCACAAGAGAACATGTCTTTAACTCTTGGAATCGCAGTCCGCGTTTGGTGGCCTGGTTTTCGTGAGGCTGCTATGGATAGTGTTTCCGAATCTAAAGCAGGTTTTGATGTTGTACTTGGAACCAAAAATGATCTTCAAAGGAATGGCTACTCCAAAGCGATGGTAGAACAGACTTTGGCTAAAAGACAGCAGGAGCCTAGCAAGGAAGAGAAGCCGTCACAACCAGTGCTTGCACTTACCAGCGCTGTTACGCCAGCAACGCAAAGTACGGAAATCGCATTTAGAAAATGCCAAAATTAGGTACTTTTTAGGTACCGAAGTCAAAAACTAGGTGCTTCGTAAGTTACACCGTAACTCAATACTCAAAGTTGCGTTGCTAGCAACGCAATGAAAATAATAATGAAATAATGAATGTTAAGGGAACACTATTAGGTGCTAATTAAGTGGTAAACGGTGAAGATCGTAAAATTTTCTAATTAATAAACAAAAGCTTCCAATTTCGCTAAACAACAGATCTACGAATCAGGTCTCTTGAAAACGAGGACAAATGCTCTATCAGGTATAAACTAAGCGTGGTAATAAAGTGCTAATTAGGTGCTTGCAAGAAATTAAGTTGAAAACGACCGCGAATAAGTGAAAAAAAAATCGAGATACCTGATTTGAGATAAAAAATTAACAAAATATGCAATAAAGTCTTGAGATACTCATAAACTAAAACATAGACAATCAAAATAAAGTGCTAATCAAGTGCTCACTAGATAAATAATAGTAAACCTAGTTTCTATAATGCCTATGGGGCATTATGGAAAACCACTGACTGATGGACTAAGTTGTTACAGTACGTTTCTTGATGAGTAAGGGAATGAGAATAAAGTGCTAATTAGGTGTTCATTAGATATTTATAGTAAATCTAGATTCCATAATTTACCTGGGGTATATATTTTTTCCGTTAACCAACTATCGCACCCCTACAAACGATAACCCTCAGAAATCGAAACGTGTGCGAGCTAAGAACTAACGAGGTTTTATCTTTTAACGTTTGATTCCTAACGCGGGTTGGACGATAGCAAGTAAAAATTGAGCGTTCAGCCTGGGGCTTGAACCATCAAATCACAGATCGGCCGATTGACTGAGTGAACTTCTAGAACAAATCTAGATTCCGGTCGGCTACCTACCGATCGGAAACTAGATTTACTATAAATATCTATTGAGCACTTTATTCTCATTCCCTTACTTATCAAGGAACGTACTGTAACAACTTAGACCATTAGTCATAGTGGTTTTCCATAATGCCTATGGGGCATTATGGGTTTACTATTATTTATCTAGTGAGCACTTAATTAACAATTTATTTTGATTGTCTTTGTATTAGTTTACGAGTATCTCAAAACTTTATTGCATATTGTTAATTTTTTTTCTCAAATCTCGAATTTTTTTTCACTTATTCGCGGTCGTTTTCATCTTAATTTCTTGCAAGCACCTAATTAGCACTTTATTACCACGCTTAGTTTATACCTGATAGAGCATTCGTCTTCGTTTTAGAGAGACCTGATTCATGTTTAGCGAAATTGGAAGCTTTTGTTTATTAATTAGAAAAGTTTACGATCCTCACCGTTTAGCACTTAATTAGCACCTAATAGTGTTTCCTTAACATTCATTATTTTATCATTATTTTCATTACGTTGCTAGCATCACATCAACTTTGAGTATTGACTTGCGGTGTAAGTTACAGAGCACCTAATTTTTGACTTCGGTACCTAAAAAGTACCTAATTTTGGCATTTTCTAAATGCGATTTCCGTTCTTTGCGTTGCTGGCGTAACAGAGCTGGGAAGTCCAAGCACTGGTTGTGACGGCTTCTCTTCCTTGCTAGGCCCCTGCTGTCTTTTAGCCAAAGTCTGTTCTACCATCGCTTTGGAGTAGCCATTCCTTTGAACATCATTTTTGGTTCCAAGTACAACATCAGAACCTGCTTTAGATTCGGAAACACTATCCGTAGCAGCCTCACGAAAACCAGGCCACCAAACGCGGACTGCGATTCCAAGAATTGCATTTACTGGATACCCTGTGAGTGCGGAAAATCCTATAACGGTGAAACTAAGAGGCCATTGAATGTTCGCATTGCCGAGCACAAGAAACACACACAGCGAAGGGAAACCAGCAAATCAGGAATAGCAGAGCATGTTTGAACCCATCAACGTAACATCGAGTGGTCCCAAGCTGGCATCACACGCAGAGAGGAACATTGGTTTAGGAGGAAATTCAAAGAAGCCGCATACATGTTGTCCAATAACGTATTCAGCCAAGGTAGTGAAGAGATACTCAACATATAGAAACCCATCATCAAGCGAAAAATGACCAACTCCCGTCAAACGGTCATCTCCCACGAAACTAGTGAAGCGGAAAAAGGAAAGCAGAGAAAGTGAAAGTACTTGAATGACCCATAAATGGTAATCTCTCGGAGGAATCAGTCCAGTCATCACCCAAAGATGGTTGTGGATACTAACAATCGAAACATCGTGAAGTAACTTGGCTTGGAATCTCCCTAACTTTTTATTTTTTTTTTCAATTGTTCTATTTTTACTTGTATTTCATTTCACTATTATTCCATTTCAGGTTTTTTTGTTTAATATAATTGTTATTTTCAGCTATTCATTTTTATTTCTTTCTTTTTTTTAGTTTTTTCGGGGATTTCAAATCATTTTATATAATATCAGACAATGGAAGTCCGAACTAATGAAATTTATCATGAAACATTGTGAATCACCTTCAAACAAACATTATTAGTGTTTTCATTGGTTTAGTTTATTCATTGAATGAGAATGTATTAATTGAATTTGATTTTTATTGAAGCACAATATTCTCTTATATATTTTCAAACACATTTCAATGTGTTCACTCCAGTACAGATTCAAGTCGAGATGGTATCACTCCAGTACAGACTCAAGTCGAGATGGTTCTTCCACAGGTGCTTTTTCGGATTCATCGTCTACAGGAATATTCCAGTCTTGAACAGAACCACTACCCATCACCATGAAAACGGTAGCAGTGACTAAAAGAACTGCAGATGAAACGCCAAATACTAAACGCCACCATCCAGCAAACTGAAATATTGAACAAAAAGCTCATGTACAAATAGTAATTATATGCAATTCAGAGGTTATGATTTCTACATGTTGTGTGTTTTGTTATTAATAAATTAGTTTTGTTTATTACCCTTTAATTGTTCAATGCAGGTACTAACTACAAAATAACAATAAATCCAGTTCGCATTTATGACGATGTATCTCTGTAGTTGTTCGTAAAATAATTTTTTGCTGCGAACTGGTTTATTTTGGGCAAAAAACCCAAGACATTTTTTGTTTAGAATGAAACAGGCTATCGGAAATAAATTTTTATATGGTAAACAAATAATAAGACAAAAAGTTACATTGGAAATAAATTTTAGTGGTTGCGTTTTCCTCCCCTTACAACCATGAGGTAAACCAAATAAATCACTGGCTAAGTGTCTTTTTGGTAGTACAAAACGTCAGGTTAATTTCAATATTGTAACTTTCTCAGTGCTTGTGAAAAAAATTGTTGTACAAATTTCATGTACCCACTTTAAGGGGCTGTATCTTAACAAGGGATGCTCCCATGAAGTTTCTTTATATGAAAGATCCTATCTTTTTTCGATGAGGAATGACCTCCTTAAATGTTTTACACTTATTCAGTTACACCCTGTATATACTAGTATAGACTCATAGACTTGACTGAGTATAGAGTATAGACTATATACTACTATAGTATACTATTAGATTGTCGGGGAGCTAGCCCATGGCCTCATTCACTACGATCTTTCCTGATCTACTGTGATGCTCCTTGGTTGTTAGAGCTCATTATCTAGCTTGATCTCTTTGATGAGACTCCATAGCCTTGACACTGACCCCTTCATATAGCTGGCATCCTCTGGTTTCTCTTCCCCGCATCTTGCTTGTCTCAGCCTTGCTATCGCTTCGTATTCACAGAGCACATACAGTGAGGTTTCTTCCTCTTCTTGACAGAACCTGCATTGGGTTTCTTCTGTCAGAACTCATATGTTTCCTGAGTCGGCAATGTCCCGTTAGTAGACCCACCACTATCCTTACAACCTTAAGGTTGTGGTTTAGTAGGTCTTCCTTGAATCTAGGCAATGGTTTCTTTATGAACTCTTTCGCTTGCCTCATTTCTGGGAGATTATTCTACCAATCACAGTTCATTTATGTCCGAGGCTGAGTGCGATTCTCGTCTTTGCTCTGCCTCCATATATACCGGCTCCCAGCCCTTCCTGGGTCTTTGAGCCATCTGTGAACCAAGTTTCTTCCGCTTTTACTGGTGGGCCGTTTTACCAGTCCTCTCTACTGGGTATGACGATTTTGAAATCTTTTTGAAAGTTGTACTGCGGGCATTCCTAGTATTGGATATGCCTTCAGTTCATTGTATAGTGTACTATACTAGTATAGACACGTCAGAAGAAACTATTGTGTAGCAGAACACGTGTTGCGTTTTTGTGGAAGTGTGTAATGAAAATCCCACAATAAATACTTTATGGATTACATAAACTAGCGGTCAATTCCATGCATATAACATTTTCTATCTTGTTTAAATGGAAAACGTTGTATTTTCATTTTATGTAACCTTTTATTTAACCTGTTACATTATGTAACTAAAGCAAATAAATTAGGATTTAATTGTTTTGTTAATGTTATTGTACAATTTTTATTGGAGAGCTATGGAAATATTCTTACCGAGCCGTGGAGTCCTTCAGCAACAACGTAATTCGCTGCCAATAATCCTGCAGCTCCCACAGTTTGACAAAGACCGAATACCGTTCCTGCAAATTCGAATATCATGTTGAATATTGAAAAATAAACACTCATAATAATATAAGAGTTTTTTTAATACATTCAACTTAAACAGAAATCAAAAGTGAAAACTATCGAGGAAGGATACATACGCTTGAAAACATAAATATTTCGGGATACAATTTCAAAATAATAGTCTCTCCCAACTACCTACACACTAGGCTCTGGTAAACTTTAGGAAAACAACTACTTCCCCGGTTAATACCACGCCTGATATTGAATTATATCCGACAAGACATATATGCACGAGGTTAGCCTTGCAGATGTTTTTCATTCATCTAACAGCTGAAATTATTCAAGTAGATCACCTGCAGACCGTGGTTTCGAGGTATTACCTTTCGTCAGTGCAGGAAAGATTCGACTCAAACAGCAAAATGCTTGGGACTCGATTAATGTAGGAAACATTTGTCTAAGAGAAAGATTGTAATGTTTTAAAATAATTTATCTGTCTACGCCTATGTTTAGTAGTAACTAGTAACAGCTTCGTCTCGTGAAAAAAGCCCCAAGCGGGAAAGAAACAACCCATGTATAGTATTTCCAATACCAATTGGAACAGCACAGATCAAAAAGCGGACAAATTAATTTGCAGGTAGTGGTTCCACTAGTTAATTACCGAAAAATCAATTAGGATAATCATCATTTAACAAACAAAGTCCACATCGGACCAAAAAACTTTAGGTATATAAACAGCTAGCCCTTGTCTTTAGATTCAGTATCAATTTGCTTCTTCTGAAGATGCTAACATTGTTAGCGAAACGCGCGTCGAGTGCAAAAATATCAGTTTGGTGTTAGGGTAAATGATCTTTAGAAAAAGTTTTCAAAAATCGGTTTGCAAAACCATTCACTACCTCACCTAACCCCACGAACACACGGCACTGATAAAGAAATATTGTGAAACGGACAAAAAATTAGTATTCAGCCAGTCCAGCTAGCCGAGCCTTTATTCCTCAACTACATTTGATAGCACGTTTACTAATTATCTGGGCGACTAGAGGCTACAGGCAAGAAATGTTTATGACTGTACTTTTATTTTTATTGCCGTTCCAATTGGGAATGGATAGACTATATCAAAACTCTAACAGAAATCAAAAGTGAGAAGGGATACTGAGATCATACGTATGAGAAAATAAATATTTCGAAATATTAATCTCTCCCAACTACCTACATAGTGGGTCTGGGTAAACTTCTGTCGGCTAATACCATGCTGGATATTCAATCATATCCTCACAGAGGTTAGCCTCATAGATGTTTTCCGTTCATCCAGCAGCAGGAACATGCTGAAATTATTCAAGTAGATCATTTGCAGACACGCGTTTTGAGGTATTACTTCTCGTCAATACTATTTTGAACAATTTATCCGTTGATTTTGTTTCCACTGATATTATTTGTTGTTGATTTCCTCATTAAAATGAACGACAGCGAATTTTCTATTTTTTTTTTAAATAAAACGTTCAACATTTAATTTCTCAAAAACGAATGAACCAATTTCGAAAAAAATTACAGTAGTAATAGAGAGACAAAAGACCTTTCAAATGATGTATCACTCGACCCCACAGGCCATTGAAAAAAATTGGGGGCTAGTTGCTGACCGCAGGGGGGTGAAGTTTCGGGTATAATTTCCATATCAGAATTAGTCCCCCTAGAAATAAAAATTGACGCGTTCTTTGAAATGTTCGATTATTTCTGACTCAGAGGGGGGTATATTTTTCGATGGAACGCTCTATGCATTCTACACTTACCTGCAAAATTGGGGGCGATATCTGCTGCACTAGCAAAGGCACCAGCAGGTGTAGCTCCAGTCATTGCCAATGCGGCGGTATACAAAGCAGCAGGAGCCGCAGGATCACAACCAGTATATCCCAAAACGAACATCAGAGCGGCAGGAGGGAAATGAGCTGAAAATGAAAGTTGTAGTAGTTTGGTAAAATGTATGAATTGGTTGGATCACTATGACTGAGGCAATCATTCATCCCATCAAACTCGATTAACGTGTCTAAATAAGAGACGGATGTGTAGTCGAAGTAACCGATATAGTAATTCTCAAAGCTTCGGCGAACTCAAAGGCCAAAAAAACCAATACAAAGGAATAATGCCGCTACATCCACGTGGACTGAATTAGCGGTTCGTATTGGATAATTTCTACTAACCGAGTGACGAATAGAATTTTGGGATGAGTATCGCCTTTGTGTCGTCTATGTTCAGTTCAGGAACTGATCGCGATTTGAGTTATTTTTGTTATTTGTTTAAAATGTGGCATCCTTGGACAACTACTAATAATAATGACGAGTGTGATAACAACGCAGACTTTTTCCTGTGTAGTGATTCCAATAGCGATGGTGAACAATGCGAAAAAGAGATACCAGTGAATAAGATTCGGATGCATTTGGATATTGAAACACAGAGAGTATGTTTCAATGTATATAAGAATCTACATCTCAAGTTTGGTTTCGAGGGAAACAAACTATTACAAGAAACATCAGATTTGACCGAAATTCCTTTGTAAACTGTACGTGAAATAGTCAAAAACAAACCTTATGAACGCAAGACGCGATGTGATACGGGATTACGAAAACCTTTAGATGTTCATCTAATAAAATCATTAAAAAAAACAATATGCGACTGTTACAAAAGCAATGAGATTCCTACAATTGAAATCATAAGGAAGAAATTGAATACTTCCGGCCATAACGTGAGCTGTTGTGACAAAACTCTTCAGAATTGGATAAAGAAACTAGGATTTAGATTTAAAATGATAAACAAACGTCAAATAGTTATGGAAAGCAGAAGAATAGTGGAATTGCGTAACAAATACTCAGAACAAATAACTAAATATAGACAAGAACAACGGCAAATTTTCTATTTGGACTGATGGTTGGAGAATGTGTACGCCTAACATACCTGAAAACAAAGGATCGCGACTAATCATTGTGCATTGCGGAGGAAGTAAAGCAAGGGTTTCGATTTCTTTGAAATTATGTTATATATATATATATATATATATATATATATATATATATATATATATATATATATATATATATATATATATATATATATTGATTACTTCCTTCCTTTCTTTGGAAGATTCTCTCATCCCTTTTTTTTGTATCAGATGGAGTAGTAGAAAGCCAAAAACTTTCTTTCCCAAAAAATTAATCACTCCTAAAAATATAACCCCTTCAATTCTAATTTTCCTTTATTTTGAGTATTTCAATATTAAATTCTACAAAAAGGATTTGAAGCATTATATCTTCTATTAATTATCTGCGGGCGCTTTCGACAGTTGGTAGTACTGTCAGATTCTGGCACTTCTCAAACTGAACTGGTCATCCTGTTGTCTGTCTCTTTTTACGTTCAGAGCGTCTTAACTCAGGTATTTCAGGCACTTTAGGTAAATTTGCCTGTATTTGTTCTGCATCAGGTACTCTTCTTCGTGTTAGATCTTCTCTAGGAATGTGTATGGTTTTGTTTAATATATTGAATGTGAGATCTTGTTGTGTTTTGATTTGTACTTGTTCCTCGATAAGTGATTTATGACTGTTGAATAAAGTATGTTCAAGTTTTCCCAAATGTCCATGCGGTTTCCCTTGTTGATTTGTTTTATTAGTTTTATGTTCTCTGGTGGGGGGAAATTATGTTTGTTTTGTATGGCGTGTGTTGCAAGGTTCGATTTATATACTGTTGGATTTATGTATGCCTTTTTGTGCTCATTGTACCTTTGGATCAGTTTTTTCTTGGTTTGGCCGATATAGAATTTGTTGCAGTCCGAGCATTGTATACTGAATATTCCGTTTTGGTCTTTGTCTTCTTCTTTTTCATAGTTGTTTATTTTTTGTGTTATCTTCGTGTTCGGCTTGTATGTGATGTTGATGTTCAGTGGTTTGAAGATGTTTGTTAGTTTTTTGGTTTGGTGTCCTACGTACGTAAATGCTGTCCATCGTTGTGTTGTTTTGTCTGTTGGGGTGGCTTGATCCTTGTTCTGTATTTTTTGTTTTATTCTGTTTTCTAGTTTATCTATTGTCTTTTGGGTGTATCCGTTTTCGTTCGCTATTTGGTATATGATTTTCCGTTCTTTGTTTCGGGCTTCATTGCTGAGTGGTATCCTTAACACTCTATATATGAATGCTTTATAGCAAATCAAAACACAACAAGATCTCCCATTCAATATATTAAATAAAACCATACACATTCCTAGAGAAGATCTCTTCTCTTAGAGGGGAACTGCTGGAAGGTAGAGGGCACTATATCGTTTACTTGAACTATACCGGGTCTGATAAATTTACTAATTATTACCATATATAGAACCTCACATAAAAATAATGGATTTTGAATAAAAATTATACCACGCCGCACATGCAATACAAAGAAGCTGTAACTATTTAGTTTTTATGCCATTCGAATTGACTTCGTATACAACGTGACTCACGGTCGGTGGTAGGTTAGATGGTTCTTGAAAACGCAATTCAAATTCAAATTTTCTGAAAATTTCACATCTTACATTTCTTTACCCGTTTTATCGATCTAAAACAGAGGTTTTCAAATTTATTTTGTCTACCGCTCATTTCGACAATTAATTACTTTCCAGCGCCCCCCAAATTTTTGTACTTTACTAAATCTTGAGAATCACAATCGCAGTCTATATTTTAATAATTCAATTATGTGTGTCATGTGAAAATAAGACTTTCTGATGAGGGTAATGTGTAACACCATTTTGTAATATTAAGAAAACTTTTATTCATGTTATTAAAACAAACATTTTAATTTGAATTTTAAAACTAATCTAATGTGAAAGATGAATTTAATGATTTTTAACAAGTTTGTTATATCAGGCTCGAACTTACTCAAAAACAGCCGTAAGTCACCGCGTTCGGTATACTGCAACCGATTTCTCTTTTTAGTTAGCAACGTTGCCACACCACTCAATCAACGTTCACATAAATACTATGATGGGAATGCTTCCAAAAATCGTTGAACGATGGACCACAATCCAGGGTACAATTGCGTGATTGGGTTTTGTAACCAAAATTCTTGGTATCCATTTTTAAATTTTATTTTTATTTCCTCGTTCGTTATCAGTCCTATGAGTTCTTCTTCCAGCTGGGGTGATCCTGCTGTGTTGACATTTGAAAAAGGATCCAACACCCAGTCCGGTATTTCCAATTTTAAAATGTCCTGGAATCGTTCTGCAAAATCAATGCGGAGGTTCTCCAAATGTTGGCAGTAAACAAGCAAGTCGTCGTTGCGAAACTCACGCCTGCCGATATTATTCTTGTAAACGAGAAATTTGGCTACAAAAGCAGCAATGACATTTTTTGTTTTAATCAAATTCAAGTTGTCACCTTGAAGTTGGAGATTGACATCATCAAATAATTTATATCGGTCTGTCAAGTACGCAATATCATTCTTTGCAGTATAATCATAGTATACACGCATCTTGAAGGCAATATATCGCAGAAAATTGTGCTGTACAGCCTCGAGTTTCACTTTTTGTGTGACGTAATGAGGGGACCAAACTGTGGAACAATAATTGAGATGAGTTCTAACCAGTGAAAATTAAAGAGATTTAATAGCAGTTGGTAAAATCACGAGTGGTTCTCTTTTAATGCCAAGCACCTTCATAGATTTTTAAATTACATCCAAAATGTGTGATTTATAGCTAAGTGTGGAGTCTAGGATCATACTTAGATCTTTGATTTCAATGGCAGAATGTGCCACCTTTATAAAAGTGGTAAAAACATAGAAATTTTCATTTCTCTTTTCATCAATCTATATCGTTTTGTAGACACAATGTATCAATTTCACTTTTAATTATTTTAAAACATTTTAAATCGTCGGCAAATAGCAAAGCTTCGCTTTCATGGAAACAGCTGATTAGATCGTTGATAAAAAGGTGGAACACCCGATGTAACTGCCATGCTATGAGAAAAGTAATGATTAACTCTAATAATTTGCGTTCTTTCCGTAAGATAGCTTTCGAGCCACTGCAATATTTGCCCATCAACACCATATAAACAGAGTTTATGGATCAATTTAGTCATAATGATCTCCTGTGGACGCTTGCTCGGTTATCAAAACGCGCGTCGAGAAACCGTAAGTTTGTTCTGGCGTTGAACAAGTTTTTTCAATAGTTATACGTAACTATTATCCTCAATGGCGAACATCGATGTTTCGGAATAAAACACTTGTCTTATTAATTTCACTAGTTCGGACTTCCATTGTCTATTATATAAAATGCTTTGAAATCCCTGAAAGAAATAAAAAAGAAGAATTGAAAATGAATGGCTGAAAATAACAATTATATTAACCAAAATAAACCTGAAATGAAATAATAGTGAAATAAAATACAAGTAAAAATAGAACAATTGAATAAATTGAAATAAAGAAATGAAAAAAGAAAATAAAAATAATAAGTGGAGAGATTCCGAGTCACGTTAGTTCACGACGTTTCGATTGTTATAGTCTATTTCAAAAGAGTGTAGAGTAATAAAATCTCATTAAGTATTCAAAAGCGCTACAGGGTGATCCGTCAATAAATTCTGTCACTTCCCTAGTCCGCATTGCAAAATTATGTCGTTTCATAAAGAGCAGGTAGGTATCACCCTGTTTTAAGGGATTTGTCCATTGTTATCGACGGATAAATACTGAGCCAGAGGCGCGCTAGTGGGATAATTGCCAAAAGAATATGCATTCATAAAAATTATATTAAAGGAAATAAAAATTTAATACAGCAGAACAGTGTTATTAAAAAAATATAAAATGTAACAATAAAATATATACGAACCGAAATCGGGAAATACTCACAAACACACACGAACGAACTTTACGTATTGAAACACTTGTGGGGACTTTAAATCAATTTATTCACAAAAACGACAAGAACTTTACTGGATACGTTATTACAATTTGACACTTGAACAATACTAAAACTGTGAACTTCCCTTAACGTTTAACAACACTCTATTTATACCCTAATTGAATGTTCTAGAGATTACTAGGTACAATTTTCGAGAACCTTCCGAGAAAATAATTATTCAGACTACCCTTAATTCTAAACCCTAACCTAAGCAAAAGTGTCACTGTCACTGATACACTGGTCTCTGTCCAGATTGCTTATCCCGCTACAGTATATTTACAATTCAATTAAATTATTCTACATCAGTATAGTCTTCATCCGAAGAACTGTCATCATCCCCTGGTGTTATAATTATAGGGTCAACCACCTGATCGACCAAGTTGTCCAGTTCCCACATTTTATCTTCCTCTTTTAAAACATGCTGGATTGCTTTTTGCCAGTTTTCTGATGTGATTTCCATAATGGCTTGATCAAACAATACCTTGACATCTTTCATTTTAAATGTGGTATTGTGCCTTGCAACATATCCTTTAACTTGTGCCCATATAAGTTCTATAGGATTTAATTCGCAATGATATGGCGGTAGGCGCAGCACAGTTACTTTATACTTTTCTGCTACATCTTCTACGGCATATTTCATGAAGCGAGATTTATGTTGTTTTACTATGGCTAGTAGTTCCTTCTTTACTGAATTCGTCTCAAACTGAATACCTTTTTTTGACAGCCAGTTAATAATTTCTTGCTTTCTCCAAGCTGAAGTTGGTACCTTCTCTAAGCGCCTTGAATGGTAGCTTGCATTATCCATAACCACGACCGAATCAGCTGAAAGAAATTTTAACATTTCCCCGAAGTAGTCTTCGAAGACATCCGAATTCATGTCCTCATGATAATCTCCCGTCCGGCACGACTCAAAGCTTAACAAACCTTCTTTTAAAAATCCGTCTTCGCTTCCAATGTGAGCAATTATAAGCCTCTTCCCTTTTCCCGAAGGCACTTTAATACCCGTCGAAAGGCCTTCTATGAAAGCTTGGCGAGAACTTGTTATATTTTTATCTTGCCACATTTTTTTGACTATATAACCTTCGTTTATCCACGTCTCATCAAGATAAAAACCTTTCTTTTGCTCTCTGCGGTACTGCTTTATAGTTGTCAAATATTTTCGTCTCCAGCAAACAATTTCATCACTTTCCAGTAATAGTGCCTTTCGATTGTGCTTTTCCCAGGCAAAATTCATACTTTTTAAAGTTTTCCATAAAAGTTTTCTGGATATCAAAGGAATATCGTTATCTTGGCTTATCTCGATAAATATTTTTTCAAGAGTGGGTATTTCCTTTTTAAAATAAAACGAATGAACTTTTCTTCGAATGTCACATTTGGTGTCTTCATCTAAGATTTTTATTGGTCTTCCTGATTTTCTCTTGCATGGACTTACCTGGCCTGATATCTTTCTTTCTCGCAATAATTTAAAAATCGTGGACTGTCCAATTCCAGTCATTCGGGCACATCGCTCAACACTTTCTTGCACAGACAAACTAGGGTGATCGTGTTTTATGCAATCATATACATTTAAAATTATAACTTTTTCGCAAACAGATAGCGGAGAATTTTTTACACTTCTTTTTTTTGGAGTAAATGTCCCCATTTTATAACTTTTTCACTATTTCTATATCACAATATCACTGTACGTTTAATTGGTGTAGTAACAATTACTATTATAACTCGAATGTTTAAGACACCATTACAATATATTTAAACCCTTTTTCTTAATTACCTGGGTTTAATAGGTATTGCATGATTGGTGGGCAGGGTCAAAAAGGGATTATTATAATGACATGGCACCTCGGAACTAAGTGTTAACCCTTTTTTGAGAAATCATGCTCAAGTATATGAACCCAAATTGCATATTAAATAAGTTTACAAGAATCACTAAAATTAATCTTAATCTTTTTTTAAGAAATTTTACTTACCTAAATACATGTAGGTACTTAGTTTTAGACCAAATTACTTCCCAAAAATGGCCTTTTATTATTATCTATGTCTGTAATTTTTAATTTACTTTAATTATTAAGTTTAATAATCCTAAGATTTGCCTACGCCCATGGACGACAACGAAATTCAGGCAAATTTTATGACACTTCATGATTTATTACTCTACACTCTTTTGAAATAGACTATAGTATCTACAATCGTCTTCGGGTGATGATTTCGAAGTCGTTGTGACATAACTTGGTTTGAAATTTTTTGGGAAAGAAAGTTTTTGGCTTTCTACTACTCCATCTGATACAAAAAAAATGGATGAGAGAATCTTCCAAAGAAAGGAAGGATTAATCAATTTGAAAATAAGTAACTCTATACATGGATGTGTAGATCATGCAAAGAAGTAACTTTCAGACACAAACTGAAAGAAAATCCTCCTGAAACAGCTACTTTCATATAAACATTGAATTACACGAAAGAAAAAATTCTTTCGAAACAAATACCTCTATATGAACACTGAATTATACAGAAGATACTTTTCTCTATTCAGTTTGTATATCAAACATTCGTGGAGGAATAAGAATCAGATATCATTCACATGAGTTCTACTTTGAATGAATGGTAATAAATTGTACTCACATGGAACACTGTCACCCTAACTGGTATACACGTGTTTCGCCTTAAGACACTTGCCCTAAGGCTCTTCAGTACCAAATTGGATAACATTATAGAAAATACACACACTTCATTCATGAATTACGATTTTGAATGTCACGGAATAAGCTTGATCTGCTTATGTCATCGATGACATCGTAATGACATTCATTCACCTATTTGATTTAATCAAATAATATTTTAATTTTCATTATTTTTTCATTTTTTGTTGATAATATTTTTAATTTTACAATTTTTTCAGCTTTTATTAATATTTCTATTTTTATTTGTTTGGTTGTTGTATGTCATTTCTTTGTAATTTCAGTTTTTTTAAGGAAATTGTTATTTTCGGTTATTCTTTTTTATTTTTTCAGGGTTTTCAAATCAGTTTTTTTTTATATTAGACAATGGAAGTCCGAACTGATGAAATACATCACGAAACATTGTCAACCACCTTCAAAAAATTTCATAGGCATTAAAATTTAATGCTTAAAGTGAAGAGGACGATGCTGTAACGCTGGAGCTAGCTATTGGGATTATTCTTTCAGCCATAGCCTTTTTATAAGAAATGGATTGATCGATGTAACGCTCAGCTACTGTTGTAGACTTCCATACTCTGTGATTTTTGATATCCATTATATTTGCTCTTGATTCTACTAGCAAAGAAGCAGAAGACCTGGTGAAACAGTGACCTGTATATTCCTTTGGTTCCGGGAGGTTCAGAAACTCAGCAATGGTAAAGGACATTTTCCCAAACGTGTTTATACCAACTGGGTTGGCACTGCATTTATAATTTGAGTATTTCAGAAAAAAACGTTGGTGATTGATAACAGAAGACCGCAATGCAACGTATTTATTAAGATAGTCAATGTTTTTTCCAACTATGCAAAAAGAGCGACCTATTTTCGTTTTTGTATTAAGAATTTGAACAATCAATGATTTATCCATTAATGTAATGTCTTCTATTAATAAATGGAACAGCTCTTCACGGCGGCAGGCTCCATATATTCCGAAAATAGTAGCAACTTTCATCATCAAATATTTTTCATCTGGCGCCTCATTTATACACCTCTCGACTTGTTCAAATGTAAGAGTTTTCGATTTTTTAGGCCTATAACTTTCATTTTTCCGCTTTGAGAATACTATTAATTTGAAATATTTGCTTCTATTAACACCATTTTCAACTAGCGCACTCGACTTTATCATTGAAGACTAGCTCCACAAAGTTGACGAGTTCCATATTTTTAATTTCTCTTCTAGATAGGCTAAGAAGATGGTTTCGCTGAAATTTACTTCGATGTTTTCAAGTCTGCACCAGCCAAGAAAATTAGAATATGCGATGTCGTACTGCTGAGCCGATTTGTTTGGTAACCATTCTATTAAAGCTCTTTTCACAGCCTCTTCAATATCGTCAGGAACACACAATTCCTCACTATTGTTCTTCATTATGCAATACATTAAACACCAGCAAGAACTTCAAATGTGACTATAAATAAAACGCGTGAGATGTAAACAATAATGTTTGTTGGTAACCATGTGATTCGGCGTCACATGACACGGCCACTTCACAGCAAATGCGATAATATGAAAATAGTTAACTGACAGATGTCAAAATGTGTTTTTATGGAAGTATTGAATTTATCTATTTTATTATGAAAACAGGATAGTTGTACAAAAAACTTTGTATGATATTCGTGTTAAAAGTAAGTTTTATTTTGTTCGTGAAATTGCTCAACTCGCTACGCTCGTTTCGCAAACTTTTTCACTCACAAAATAAAACCTTACTTTTAACACACATATCATAAATAGCTAATAAATATAGCTTTTAAACCATCAACATCTATGTCGGTTGGTTTTTTTTACCCAATCAGGTTTTTCTTAGAAACTCCTGAATTTTAGGAAAATATCAGATCTCCTATCTTTCAGAATATATTCTGAACTCAATAGGTTTGATAAAAAATATTTATATCTCACTTTCAGAAGCCCATTAGAATGCCAAATCACATCGAATCGAAGTTTAATATTTCCTCCAAAAATCAATCCACTGTAATTGAATGCTGAACTACACTACCAAGGATCTGGAAATCATCAAAAGTCTGTCCCATTTTCAAGAAAGGAGATAGACGAGATATTTCAAATTACCGGCCTATCTCTATTATTTGTAACTTTGCAAAGGTTTTTGAGATTCTGCTGGAGCGAGTTATATATCGGCATGTTAGTTGCAATGTAAGTATAAACCAACACGGTTTTATGAAAAATCGTTCAACGATCACCAATCTTTTGACTGTAACCCAACATATTGCTGAATCTATTGACAATAGAGCCCAAACTGATATTATTTACACAGACTTTTCTAAGGCCTTCGACAGGCTTGACCATGGCATTCTACTGAACAAACTAGTAGCCTTTGGATTATCTCGCACTCTTTCAGTCTTATCTGCGAGATCGAAAACAATATGTTCAGCTCAATGGTTTCAAATCTACCGAATATAGTGCTTCTTTCAGTGTTCCACAAGGTTCAAATCTAGGACCGTTGCTCGTCAATATATTCATTAATGATATTGCAGATGTTATAGATGTGTATTTCCTTTTATATGCCGATGATCTGAATCTATACTGCCTCGTTGAGAACATAGATGATTGTGTGAACCTCTCAGCAAACGTAGGACGGGTTGTTACGGATTAATTGCACGTAACAGTAGTGATTTCAAAGAAACTTCGACCTTAAAACCTTTATTCTATGCTTTCATAAGATAAAAGTTAGAATACGCGTCAGTTGTGTGGAGCCCCTTTTATCAATATCACATTAATAGAATAGAAGCAATTCAACGACGATTTTTAAAACTGCTAAGCCTAAAAACCGATGGCATTTATCCTTCAATAGGAACAAACCACTCTGAATTGCTACAAAAGCATAACTTTTGCAGTCTCGAAAAAAGGCGTGAATATTATAGTGTTGCACTAACGTATAAAATTATCAAAAGCATAGTTGACTGCCCAAAATTACTGGAAAAGTTTAATATTTGCATTCCTAGAATCTGTACCAGACGAATGTTCAGGAGAATTATCCGATCCATACCATGTGTAAAGTGACAAATTCTGTTAGCGATAATTTAAATATACTTAGTTGCAAATTGTCAAATATGAAATCCCACTTCCTAAAATAATTGTTTTGTCACCTATAATAAATATAAAATGTGTAGTCTTTATAGTCACTTGGTTGTGATGTATTTATTATACTCTGTTATTTTCTGCTCTGTAATTGGGTTATGTCCTGTAGAGTATTGTATTACAAATAAATAAATAAATAAATATATATTTGATGACTCGCACTTATACTCTTATAAACATTGAGTAGAAATTATACAAAAGTGTTTTCATTCTTTTCATTAAAGTGATCATGAATTTCCAAAAATAAACAAATCATCAATCACGCAAGTTATATTATCATATATCATCACGTTAATAAAAGTGACGAGAAATGCATTTATTTTGTTTGAAGAACTAATGACTTATATTGCTTTTGTGGTTAATATATATATATCGCTGACTGTTGAAGAATATGTTGATATGGAGCGGTATGATAATAGATACGAGGTCTGTTCAAAAAATAAGGTGGATTTTCATTTTTCTCAAAAAATATTCATTTAACGAAAACTCAAAACGAAAACGGAATTTAACGAAAACTCAATGCTTTTTGAAGAAGTGCTAGAACCTGAACTAGTTTCAACAATAACCGAACTAAAAAATAAAAAATCGAGTGGCCTAGACGATATAACAATGAAAGTTCTGAAATATGTCATTCCATCTATCTATCTATCTGAAATTCTATTGAATCTTATGAATCACTGTATAATGGAAGGCGTGTTTCCGAGTGTCTTCAAAACAGCCAAAGTTATTCCTATTCATAAAAAGGGTTCACATGAAGATATAGATAACTATCGCCATATATCATAACTGAGTATTCCATTTAAACTTTTTGAAAAAATTGTAGCAAATAGAATTATTGCGTTTCTCGAAAAATACAAGATTCTAACCGATCATCAACATGGTTTTAGAAAAGCTAGATCAGTTGAGACTGCTATTGCTAGAAAATTCGAGTTTATTTACAATGAAATCGATAAGGGGAAGTACGTAGTTTCAATATTATTTGACTTGGCTAAGGCGTTTGATTCAGTAAATAGTGACATAATGGTTAGTAAGTTATATAACATTGGCATTAGAGGGTTCCTTCTGGAATGGATAAAATATTTTATGGAAGATAGGAAAATGCTAGTGACTATGAATAATGCAGTATCTGATATTCAAGATACTATCCTTGGGGTACCACAGGGGTTCATTTTAGGCCCACTTGTTTTCTCTATCTATATAAATGATTTTCCGAAGTATATAAAACAAGGTTTCATTATTTTATTCGCAGATGACACTACCATAACAGTTTCCGGAAATACTGCGGAGGAGCTAGAAAACAACATTAATTCAGTCATGGATGACATGATTTCTTGGTGTGATAGAAATCAACTGAAACTGAACGAAAGTAAAACAGTACATTTAAGCTTCGCGTTAAGGAAAACAGTGAAACTCAACAGCATCCAACTCTAGGAAACAGCCAAACTCCTTGGTATGTTTATAGATAAAACCTTCTCTTGGGAGCCCCATATCAATTATGTCTGCGAAAAATTGAATCAAGCGTTATTTGCAATACGACAGATCAAAGACGTAGGTACTTAGTTTTGATGCTATCAGGACTGTTTACTATTTATTGGCGTACTCACATATGATTCAAAATGTATTAATGTGGGGTTCTTCTGTGGGGGCAAAACGTGTTTTTATTGTTCAAAAAAGAATAATCAGAACTATCTTTAACTTTGCACCCAAGGATAGCTGTAGACCTGCTTTCTGCAAAAACAAGATGCTAACGTTACCTTGTATCTATATATATATATATATATATATATATATATATATATATATATATATATATATATATATATATATATATATAAAAGCTCTGCCCCTTGTGAAAAATAATGTACCCAATCTAAGAGATGAATCAATAGTTCATAACTATGCAACACGAAATAGACATTTATTAAATATCCCAAAACATAAAACATCGACATTCAAGGAATTACTTGCATATAATGGCATAACATTATTTCAATACGTTGCCTCAAGATATTAAAGATTTGCATATTATACCATTTAAAAAACAAATAAAGGAGCTATTAACTAATAAGGGATATTATAGCGTAGAAGAATTCTTAGAACGGGATACACTGTTATCATGATTATTGCTTTCACTGCATCTCTTTCATCCTAGATAAATTTATTTTATGTATATTTATGTATGTATATACATATATGTGTGTTTGTGGTATTTTTTATATATGTATATAGTTAAGTACCTGTTTCAAGTGTCCGATCTATGTTATACTATGGACCGTTATTATTATTTTATATAATTTTCATATTTTTATTTATGACATGTCTTATATCATGTGTATGATCGAAAAGACGAATAAAGTTATTATCATTATCAATTATTCATCAATTCCTATTTTGTCCCTTTCATAGTAGTTCCCCTCAGATTTAATTCCCTTGTGGCAGCGTTTTCATGGGTCTCTTCAATCATGGGAACAGAAAAAAATTGCAGAGGGCCAAATCTGGTGAAAACAGTGGCTGAGGCATAATTACTGTGATGTTTTTAGAACAAGCAATGACGAGTGAGCAGGTGCATTATCGTGAAGCGATAACAATACCGGACGTTTTCTTCGTATTACTTCTCGCCACCTAAAATATCTTTTTTTTCATTTGAAAAAAATATAAGTTGCATCAACAGCAACAATACATTAACATTTTATGAAGTTAATACCATTTACAAGATTGAGGCTAGAAACTGTGTGACTGGATGAAATTGAAGATGCGTACGCCAGACTCAGGTATTTTCTTCTCATGTGCAACGATGGTTCACCCGATCACAGTATAGACTTTCAGAGGGTGTACAACTGTATACCACAAATAGTGGTATGCAAAAAAGAATATATTCATGTTTAGAACAAAACGGCAATGTCTTTGAACATCTGTTGAAATGAACCACAATATTATTTGAATTCAAAGAAATTAAGTTGAATTCTAAAATTAAAGTAAAATCTAACCTTAAAAAATATAAACAAAATAAAATTACTGTATTCGATATCAATAAACAAAGATATAATATTCATCCCTCTGCTAGTTTTTCATTTCAATCCATCCATTTTCATGTTGAGTTACCTTTTACCAACGACAGAGTTAATATTAGCTCATTTGTTTTCAAAGCTTTCTTGGTTTGGTATTGCTTCAAATGATTTACATTTCAAATATTTCTCAAAATCGGATATATTTCAGGTATAGGACATTCTTCATGAATTTGATATCTTTTTTTTTGGTAGTATCCAAAAATAATAGAATAGTGTATGGTTTCCATTTGAAAAAATCGTGTTTCCTCATTTTTCTCGGTTGTTATGTTTTAGGTGGAAATTTCGACCACCCTGTTCGATGGTTATGGTGTGATTCTGTGAAATTTCACATTTTCAACTGTTACTATTTATGAATTATGCTTTTTTCGGATTGGTGCTGTAACTGTCAAATTTTTCAGAAAATATTTATCTCGAAAACTAACAAATTTGTGTATAGGCATTGTTATACAAAGTGGGCCTAAAATGTGCTGAGAAATTCAAAAATGTAATAAAATACAGGGTGTTCTATTTGAAATAAGGAAGTTGCCCTCAACTTCCGGTATAACGGAAAGAGACCGGAAGTTGAAAATATTTTAGTTGGGAAGGCCATTTTGTAAAACCTACTCCCACAAAATTTCAAGTTTTTATTTTGAATCGTTTTCCATATATTACTAACGAACGCTCGTCGTGAAAGACCCTGTAGACTCCATTCTGTCCAAAAAACTACAAAAGCAAGCCATGGACCAGGTCTCCCCAAATTCAAGATGCGATAACGTCAGTTATAGGACGTTGTATATTTGGGTGAACACATCAATAATATTGCCGGTTTTTTGAAGGGAGAATAGTCTAAGTGAATATATTAAAAACAATAAAGACAAAACTTCGGTGTCGGATAGATCAGGAGTATATAAGCTGACTTGTGGCTCTTGCCCAAAACTGTATATATTGGCCAAACAGGGAGAACGTTTTCCCAAAGAATTAAAGAACATATAAGTAGTTTTGGGAATGTAAAGATCAATTCCACATTTGCAAACCACCTTTTAGCAGAAGGACATGAGTTCAATCATGAATACGAAGAGAAGAGTTTGAAACTCAATCTTCTAGAATGTTTAGAAATCAGTAGATTCAAGAATTCGGGTAATTTACTGAATGATCAATTAGAATTGGATAACTCCCCGTTACTTAATATTTTTTCAAATGTGAAAACTGGGATATAAGCTCGGGTAATTCAATTCATTACAAACTCAGGTACTGGAAATGTAGATACTTTAAATTGTGAAATTAGGTATATCAGGCTTTTAATATAGTTAGTAAAGACACGCCCGAAGAAGCAATTGTATGGCGAAACACGTGTTGCGTTTTTGTAAAGCTGTTTTGCGAACATTTTATAATAAAGTAATTTTTGAATAGGATTTTCATCAAGTATCGGCCAATTCCATAATATATCAGAATTCTTTGTAATTGTGTTGATCTTGAATGTATTTTTTCAACTGTTGTGGTATTTGTTATCATATTTCGCAATGCTTTTAGTTCTTTTGAATATTGAAAATGCACTATTTTCATTTTTTATCATTACTAAAGCAAATATTAATTCCTTGAGCTAAACGCCATTTAAAGATTCACAATAACGATATATCTAAATGTTCTTAAAAATATTCTGCGAAGGACACGCCGCAAATGATTATTCTGTTTATTATTGGACATATTTTTTGAATATCGTTGGACGTGCTTTATTGAGAAATGAAAATCTCATCAATGTCTTTATGCTGAATCGAGTCTGGTCGTAGGCGTAAACATCCTGTTGAAACGATAACAAACAATGAGGCGTAATAATTTCTGATGGAGATAATTGAAAACAATCAGAGGTGGATGTTACGATACAACAATTTCAAATTTCACTTCTATGACTTACCTACCCATTCAAGATCCCTGAAATTTGTGTCATGGTTTGAATTACCTATATTTGTTAGAAAATAATACCTCTTATAGGCCAAATGGACGGTGAATTTGGTTTGATCTTCACAGTAGGTAGCTTTTTCGTAGTGAATAACATGTTATTCATTAAAAAACTACTCTGATAACGAAACAAGTCGTGGTATAAATAATAGTTTGAAAAATTAAAAAAAAAATGCTTTATAATGAGGAGGTGTACCATCCTGCTGAAAAACTATTTTGTATTCGAATAAATTTATATGCTCCTCAGTTGCCCTATTGATGCACGGTATTATTCGATTCTCCAACATATCCAAATTTTTATCACTAGTCAAATTATCATCGTTAAAAAAAAGTCCTATGATGTGGTCAGCTAAAATTCCTGCCCAAACATTCAGTTTTTGAGGTCGTTGGGTATGAACTTGACGGTATAAATGAGGATTCGTATCACTTCAATGTCGACAATTTTGGCGATTCACCTCTCCATTTAAACTAAACGTACATTCATCCGAAAAATTAATTTTATACAAGAAATTCTGATGCAAGATGATCCGTTCAGTCAGACTTTTACAAATCTTGATACGTCTATCGAAATCTTCTTCGTTCAATTCATAAACTAGTCAAATCTTATATGGATGAAATTTGTACTTATGAAAGATCCTGAAAATTTGTTCCACTGATTCCTGATTCTCGTGATAACTTAGTAAGAGATTTCGAATTTTCCATTAGTTCAACGTGCCCTGAAACTGCAGTACAAATAGCTTCATCGTTTACAACTCCTAAACGGTTATGATTTTTATTGTTAACAGATCTAGTGTCAACAAATTTGTTCATCGATAATTCCGAAACGTATTTGTGGATGATTATCATTGAACATACAGACAGCAGCTCTATCACTATTTCCATTCAGGTAGTAAAAACTTACTATTTCAATCCGTTCTCGAAGCGTATAAACCATTGCTTCTCAAGAATTCACAAAAACAGAAACACCAACTGTAACTTCACCTGGTAGGTAATCTTTATTTTAGAATGAGACAAACACAAAATGAAGAGAATATCGAATTGAAACTTAACTATGCAAAATAAGATTTTTTGAAGTATACTTCAGAAAAACACACATGAAACCTAAGTAACAGATTGTACCATTCAGGGTGGCTCGTTTAAAATGAAATGCACTGTATATACCACACACATTCAATCGCTCAAATCTGTCCAACGACGGCTTATGAAATATGGCATTTACAAACTAGACAATGTCTGCCCAAGACAAAGAGTAGATGATAATATATTGTTGAAGGGTTTCCATTTTCAATCTTTTGAAGTCAACTCACCAAAATTACTATCCCAACTAATTTAATATTGTGTTCAAGTTCAATAGTGATAATAAGTTCTATGGCCTAATGTAAGTATGGAATCAGAATAAATCTGAATTTAAGGGGTTATATTTTTAGGAGTGATTAATTTTTTGGGAAAGAAAGTTTTTGGCTTTCTACTACTCCATCTGATACAAAAAAAAGGGATGAGAGAATCTTCCAAAGAAAGGAAATAAGTAATCAATTTGAAACTCTATACTTCTTTGGAAGATTCTCTCATCCCTTTTTTTTGTATCATATGGAGTAGTAGAAAGCCAAAAACTTTCTTTCCCAAAAAAGAATAAATCTATTTACAAAAAAAAAATTTTTAGTCAAAAAGCGTGGGTACTTTGAATTATATTTTTTTATTATGGATCCAACCTGACAAACAGCTCCCAACCAAGTTTTTATAACAATGGATATTTAGCACCCCACCCTTTTTTACGACAAAATTAATTTTTACACGCTTTATATTAGCTTCACCTGTATGTATGTATGTACGCTTGTTTGTATGTATGTTTGTTTGTAACTCTCAAGCTCGGGATCTGTATTGACAGAATTATCGGCATTAGTGCTTGATCTATTCGCGAGCAGATGGCGCTGTATGGAACCTACTTGATATTTCTTGATCTATTCGCGGGCAGATGGCGCTGTACGTAACATCCTTGATTGGTTGTTCAAAAGAAAATCAAAATAATAAATACAGTTTAATGAACTAAAAAACACGCTCTTAAAGAACATCGAACTGAAAAGTTAAAAATATATTTTTTTAAAATGAGCTTGAAACAATAACGATCGAAAAATACTAGTATTATTTTGAAAAAAGCGACTGGCGCTTGATGTAAGTACAAAAAATATGGCACAAAGCACCTACGCTTTTTTCACAATAATATTAGTATTATTCATTCGTTATTATTTTAAACTTATGAAAAAAAATATTTTAAATTTTTTAGTTCGATGTTTTTTGAAAGAATGTTTTTTATTTTTTTAAACCATATTCATTTTGCGAATAGATTTATTCTGGGAAAGAAAGTTTTTGGCTTTCTACTTCTCCATCTTGACATCTTGATACAAAAAAGTGTGGGAATCTTCCGAATACAGAAAGGAAGTAATCAATTTTAAAAGTAGTAACTCTATACATAGATAATAATAATAATAAACGTATTTTTATTGTTATTAGAGAATAGTACCTACGTAATTGGTTCATACATAGAATGTTGCTGAAGTCTAGCTCAAAGCTATTCCACTTAACCAACAGAGGAACAGAGCCCAAAAGGAAAAAAATAAAGAGAAATAGGGAGAAGTTAAGAATGGAAGCAGTCAGTTAAGGGAATTGCACAAAAGAATGATAGATGGAGAAGTGAGTGATGAGATTTACAGAAGGGAAAAAAGAGAATATACAAATAGATTAAAGAAGTTGAAAACAGGATATTACGCAAATCAAATAGAAACAGCTGAAAACAAACAGAAAGCTACATGGGATATTGTAAATAGTTTCAGAGGGAAAACCAAAATTGACAATAAAAGGGAGATTCATCTTGAAGCAAATGGTATCCGGATCAATGATGGAACAGAAGTTGCCAATAATTTTGCTTGCCAGTTTGCCGGAGCAGCCACGGCAGCTCTGTTAAGACATGTAGGTCAGAACATGTCACTACCACATACGGTCTCGGAATTTAACGAAAACTCAATGTTTTTTGAAGAACTGCTATTACCTAAAGTAGTTTCAACAATAACCGAACTAAAAAATAAAAAATCGAGTGGCCTAGACGATATAACAAGTTCTAAAATATGTCATTCCATCTATATCTGATATTCTATTGAATCTTATGAATCACTCTATAACGGAAGGCGTATTTCCGAGTGTCTTCAAAACAGCCAAAGTTATTTCTATTCATAAAAAGGGTTATGAAGATATAGATAAATATCGCCTAATATCATAACTGAGTATTCCATTTAAACTTATTGAAAAAATAGTAGCAAATAGAATTATTGCGTTTCTCGAAAAATACAAGATTCTCACCGATCATCAACATGGTTTTAGAAAAGCTAGATCAGTTGAGACTGCTATTGCTAGAAAATTCGAGTTTATTCACAATGAAATCGATAAGGGGAAGTACGTAGTTTCAATATTATTTGACTTGGCTAAAGCGTTTGATTCATTAAATAGTGACATAATGGTTAGTTAGTTATATAACATTGGCATTAGAGGGTTCCTTCTGGAATGGATAAAATCTTTTATGGAAGATAGGAAAATGGTAGTGACTATGAATAATGCAGTATATGATATTCAAGATATTATTCTTGGGGTACCACAGGGTCCATTTTAGGTCCACTGCTTTTCTCTATCTATATAAATGATCTTCCGAAGTATATAGAACAAGGTTCAATTATCTTATTCGTAGATGACACTACCTTAACAGTTTCCGGAAATACTGCGAAAATATGAAGTAATTAATATGTCTGGCTGTATGAATAAGTAAATGATGCTTTAATTTATATTTGAACTTATTTATATTATACAGGGTGTAACTAAATGAGTGTAAAACAATCAAGGAGGTGATTCCTCATCGAAAAAAGATAGGATCTTTCATATACATAAATTTCATAGGAGCATCCCTTGTTAAGATACATTCCCTTGAAGGGGGTACATAAAATTTGTATAACAATTTTTTTCACAAACACTAGAAAAGTTATTATATTGAAATTAACCTGACGTTTTGTACTACCAAGAAGACACTTAGCCAGAAATTTATTTGGTTTACCCCATGGTTGTAAGGGGTGGAAAACGCAACCCCTAAAATTTATTTTCAATGTAACTTTTTGTCTTTGTTTACTATTTAAAAATGTATTTTCGATAGCCTGTTTCATTCTAAACATAAAATGGCTCTTGGTTTTTTTGCCCAAAATGAACCAGTTCGCAGCAAAAAATTATTTTCAGGATCAACTACAGAGATACATCGTCATAAATGCGAAAATACGAAACTAATCTATCTAGTAGGTCTCTATTAGCGATAGTGACAATTAAATTGGTATTACGCTGTCAGTTTGTGAATTTTCGAAATTGAATCAATACTAATTGTGTGTTTTTATTCTGTTCTTAATTTGTTACTTTAATAATTCACTTGTTATTAAAATGGCATACACAAATGAGAAAATGGCTGATATGCATTACGTGAGAAAATGGCATTACGTTTACGGTCTGTCGCAGGGGAATGGGTTAGAAGCTTCTAGAAGATATGCTGAAATGTATCCTCAATGGCAGCATCCTTCACATAGAATATTTGCTTGACTTCATCAACGATTACGAGAATATTGTTCATTCGACAAAAGAACGCAGGATTGTGGTCGCCATCGAGAAGTACGAACACCACAGTTTGAGGAAGCAGTAATTAATTTGATTGAAGAACAACCTACTACCAATTTTGCAATTGGATGCTGGAAATGATTACAAGAAATTGTGACTTTCTGAAAACGATAGAATTCACAGACGAATGTAGTTTTTTTCGAGACAAGATTATTAATTTTCATAATTACCACATATGGGCTGATGAAAACCCTCACGCTATTGTCGAAACTAACCATCAAGAACAGTTTTGGTTTATCGTACTCCTGTTTGCGATGTAGAGGACTTAAGAAACCAGGAATATTTGAGCAAATACGTGGCTCAATGCGCCGACGTCTAGACGCATGCGTAATGTCTGAAGGTAGACATATTGAACATTTACTATGTTTGATTTCTACATGTTGTGTGTTTTGTTATTAATAAATTAGTTTCGTTTATTATCCTCTAATCGTTTAATGCAGGTACTAACTACAAAATAACAATAAATCCAGTTCGCATTTATGACGATGTATCTCTGTAGTAGTTCGTAAAATAATTTTTAGCTGCGAACTGGTTTATTTTGGGCAAAAAACCCAAAAGACATTTTTTGTTTAGAATGAAACAGGCTATCGGAAATAAATTTTTAAATGGTAAACAAATAATAAGACAAAAAGTTATATTGGAAATAAATTTTAGGGGTTGCGTTTTCCACCCCTTACAATCATGGGGTAAACCAAATAAATTACTGGCTAAGTGTCTTTTTGATAGTACGAAACGTCAGGTTAATTTCAATATTGTATTTATTTCAGTGCTTGTGAAAAAAATTGTTATACAAATTGTATGTACCCCTTTTAAAGGGTTGTATCTTAACAAGGGATGCTCCAATGAAGTTTCTTTATATGAGAGATCCTATCTTTTTTTCGATGAGGAATCACTTCCTTAAATGTTTTACACTTATTCAGTTACACCCTGTATATTGGATTCTTGGTTTTTTCCAATAAATCGTTGATATACAGGAAAAAGAAGGTTGAAGGCAGTATAGATCCCTGAGGAACACCAGCGTTGAAGTATTCGAGAAATATCCATCGACGGCCAATTTGTTTTTGAGGAAGATCCTCATGCCACACACGGTCAATGGCCTTAGAAATATCAAGCGCAACAGCTCTTATATAAAGATGGATAAGGAGCAAGCAAGAAAATTTACCAAAAATCAATCTTTCTTGAAAAAAAAAATACACTTTTCAGTGTAAAGAGTATAATGATTTTGAGAAAATGTACCAAAAAGGTCAACAAACTCTGATTTCCTCGATGGAAACAATTCTTCATTCAAAATATGATCGCCCTTGTTGTTTTGAATGATCAATTCAAAAATTTTCCCAAGAAAAATTCTGGAACTTCAAATACTCAAATATGATTTGGCAATGCTGGTTGTCCGTTCCCCACCACATCGCTACTGGGTTCTGACATTTTATCCGCTACGAAATAGAATAAGAATAATTCTTCAGTCCTTTTTCTGGAGCCGCTTAGTTTTTACGGCTTGTGCTCCAGAACAACGATTCTTTTTTTTTTTTTGAGGTGAGTGTCAATTCATCTATTTTATTCCACGATATTCTTAAATTATTAGTGTATCAATATTTTTTAATGCCAGTATATGGAAATTCATGTCTCAGTTTTCAGTGGCATTTATGAAGTAGATAATTTAAATATTGAAAATATGTAATTATAATACACTTTTTACATTGATAATGAAAAAATTAAACAAAAAAATTCAAGTATAGTGTAGACAAAATAACTTTTGTCTAATTTCTATTAAAATTTTTATTTGTTACGAAATGTTTCGGCTTATTAAACCATTCTCAAGTAAACTGACGCAGTTTGACAAAAAAAAACCTTAAATATACAAGACTATAGTCAGTGAAAGTAGCTATTTTGTGAGACTTTTTCTTCCAATTTGTGTCTGAAAGTTACTTCTTTGCATGATCTACACATCCATGTATAGAGGTACTTCTTTTGAAATATATTTTATTTATTTATTCAACGGCAAAGCCAATTTACAAAAATATATTTAAAAAAGTATTTTCGAATGCTCATGTCTGATGTCTACATTACAATTTACAATTTTACAAAACATTTAGCGCAAAGTGTGAAATACAAAATATAATTAAATCCTTATGTCTAGTGACTATATTACTAAAAAATGAAACATTTCTGGTACTTACAAGGAATAAATATAGTTTGAAAAACTAAAAAACACGCTTTTAAAGAACATCGAACTGAAAAGTTAAAAATATTTTTTAAGTAAGGTTGAAACAATAACGAACGAAAAATACTAATATTTATTTATTTATTTATTTACGGCAATGCCTATTTTTTACAAAATAATTAGCAAGTTCACACATATGTATTTAACAGTAATATAAGCTAGGTTTAAGGAAAAATATATAAAATAAAAGAAGAATTGAAAAATTTTAAATCTACATTTATGTATTTGCAATTCTCAAAATTCTACCTACAGATTCATTCTGACCATAGTTGGTGCGACAAAAGGGTACTTTGAAGATTTCCGAATTTCTGGTTCTCCTTGGATTCACATTTAAAGTTATAAGTTCGACAAGTTCCGTGGAATTGATGCTATCATTGATTATTTTATGAATTAGTGTAAGGTCTGCTTTAATCTTCTATGATCCAGAGTATTCAAGTTAAGAATGTCCAATATAATTTTATAGTCATATTCACCAATATGATATCCCAGTTTATATGCAGAGTACCTTAAAAACTTATTTTGAACACTTTCAAGCATATCAATATCCACATATTGATATGCACCAAATTGCGGAATTGTATTCGATTATTGATCTAACAATTGAACACTATATGATTTTTATTGAAGTGAAAGATAATTCATTTGCAGATCTAAGAATGAAATTTGCATATTTGCAATATGCGGTTTAAATGACATTTTTGGGTCGAGAGTGATTCCTAAATCTCTGATTGTGTTTGTTGTTTTCAGTACTGATTGATTGATTTTGTATGGCCAGTTAATGGGATTTTTGTTTCGGAAAAAAAAATAATTTTTGACATTTGTCTATATTTAATTACAGTAGATTTATATCACGCCAGCGAACAAAGTTAGATAAATCATACTGCAATAATTTTGTATCAGTTGAGTCAGGAATAACTTTAAACATCTTCAGGTCATCAGCAAACGAAAGAAATTCATTATAAAGAATAACATCTTTCAAGTCAATTACAAATAGGTTGAAAAGCAATGGCCCTAAATGAGAACCCTGTGGTACACCCGATGAAACTGTGATTGAGGAAGATACTGAGTTACCATATTTTACAAATTATACTCTGCAGGCTAGATAATTTTCAATCCATTTCAGAATGTTTTCTTGAATACCCAAAGCGTTTAGTTTATGCAACAACAAATTGTGGTTTACTCGGTCAAATGCCTTTGCAAAATCTGTGTAAATAGAATTCACCTGGTGTCTATTTTCGAAGGCGTTTATTATACAGGGTTGATAGATCTACCACTACTGAATCCATGTTGTTGATTAATGATTATATGTCTACAATCCCATGTTAGTTTTTTTGTAATTAGGCTGTCTAACAATTTGGGTAATTCTGATTGATTACAGACTGCTCGATAATTTTTTATATCATTATGTGATCCACTTTTATACATGGGTTTCAAAAAACTGTTTTCCAATAATCTGGAAAGATCGACGATTTCAAGGAAATATTGATTATCATGTGAAATGGTTTGACCAGGGTAAAAATAGATTTTTTGATTAGGAATAGCGGAATTCCATCAGGACCTGTAGACAATTTCCCAGGTAATGACATGACTAGATTGATTATTTCTTTAATATCAACGCTATAACTACATATATCAACCGTCTTACTGAATTTATATTCTTGAATTTGGTTAACTGTTTCATCACTGTAGACTGATGAGAAATATTCTGCAAAAAGATTCACAATATCATCACTATTTTCACTGACTGAGTCATCATAATACATTTTAGATGGTAAAGATTGTGATTTTTTCATTATTAATATAATTCCAGAAACTTCTAGGATTATTGTTGATGTTATTCTCTATTTTATTTATGTATGCTCGATGGCAAGTGTTTCTCAAAGTTTTGCACTTATCTCTCAAATTGTTGAAAAAGCGACGCGCTTGATACCTATACAAAAATATTGCACAAAGCGTCCACGCTTTTTTCACAATAATACTAATATTTTTCGTTCGTTATTGTCAGTCGGTAGCCAAGCGGTTCGGCGTGGGTGCTTTGTTCACTCACTCGAATTGACTGCCGTGTTGGTCGGTGGTTCAAGCCCTAGTCTGAACGATCGATCTTCACTTGCTACCGTCCAACCCGTGTTAGGAATCACACGTTAAAAGGTAAGACCTCGTTAATCCTTAGCTCGCACAAGTTTCGACTTCTGAGGGTTGTCGTTCGTAGGGGTGCGACAGCTGGTTAACGGAAAAACAGATTTTAAACAGATTTTAAACAGATTTTAACCTTATTTAAAGACATATTTTCAACTTTTCAGTACAATTTTCAAGTTTCACTTGAAAATGGCCTTATAAGCCGAAAGCGGTCGTAACGAATAAATAAACATAGTAGAAACTAGACAAAAGTATTTTCTTTATTCTATATTCAACATGAATTTCTACAAAGTAAATGAGTCATCAATCGAACGAGCTTTTCAATTGATTTTTAAAGACCTGAAGTGACACATTGAACAGATCGAAGTTATTATGATATTAATTTCCCAGCTTCAGAATACGAGGAATCGGACTGTTCAAAGCATAATTGGTATGGAAAAAATTTATATAAAAATGTCAGGATTTCTCGTATCTTTTTGTTTAACATGAAAAGTTATTAGTTGAAATAGTTCTGGGCAGTTTATCTGACTATTTATTAATTTGAAGAGGAAACTCAAGTTCATAGAAATTCTCCTATCTTCCAATGATTTTATATTCAACTTGATTGAGAGTTGACTGTACTCATATTCATTTCGTTGAATACCAAAGTGAAAAGCATAATTCTTCAACAATTTCTTTTGAACATTATCAATCAAATCGATATTCACATTATAGTATTAACCGAACAATATTCAAGAATGGATCTTACGAAAGCACAATATAAAATCTTTTTTGTTTTAATTGACAAATCATTGATTGCTTCTTTCCACATTTTTTTGTATCAAGATGGAGAACTAGAAATCCAAAAACATTCTTCACCAATATAGTCAATGTTATTTAAATAGGTTAATTAAACCTATACCTGAAATAACAAAAATATCTGAATCATCAATACCTTATTTGAGAAACCAAAACAATATTCATTTGACTTTCATAACATATCAAAATTATTGAGTATTGATCCAAAAACACAAAATACAAATGGAATCTAGACTAGTTGTCAAAAGTCACAAATTCAAAAAAGGAGAGTTGCAGGAGTTCTAGTTGGTCACTGAGGTTTTTGAAATTGGGGTTTTTATTCAATTAATCAATTTCCAACGCTCTCATCCTCCGTCCTTTACTGTATGTTTGGACTAGTCAGTCCTACTGTGAATTCCTTTGATTTAAAGTCGATATAAACCAGGAATCAAACGTTTGAAGTCGTTATATTAATTTTTTTTCAACTTTTTAAAATTATTGTCAATGTCAAAATCGTCTTTTTCATAAACAAACCAAACAAAGTGAAAAAAAACTAGAAGTAATATATTTTTTGGGGAATTTAAACGTTTGAGACTTAATTTTAAACAAAAAAGTAAAGAAGCATATCAAAATTATTTAGAAAATGCTCAAAATCAGACTTTATTTGGACATTTGTTCATCGGAAAAATAATACATCTAGAATTCCAAATATCATGAAATTTATCAAGAAGTTTATGATAATCCTGAAACTATAGTAAATGCGTTCAGTAACTTTTTTAAAACTGCATACCAATCTAATGAAATCAACGAAGAGATTGTGGATCTTAGTCCCAGTCACAATATAAGTGGTCCAACGAAAAATATGCACCTTGCTTTTCTTCTTTTTTTGTAACTTAACGCAAAAATGCTCGGACAGGTCAGTTTTGCTTTTGAGGGGGACACATTTCAGATGTATTTTTCTACCTGTGCCTTCAACCCCCTAGCGAGGGTTAGTAACAACCCTAAAATTTTAAATGGAAAGTGGGGTCGAGTGATATTTCATTTGAAAGGGCACAAAATTATCTTTCCAATGATACCTAATTTGTTGTATTTCACTCAAACATGTAGGTATTATGAAGAAAAACAACTACAACCCAGTACTTTGAAATGTGTAATTGACTTAGTAGAATCCTACTTCAGCAAGTGCTGAAAATGTGACCCATTTGCTTCCATACAATAATACAGATTTTGTTCAAATCTATTCCTAACATTCTGTAGCATATCAGGTGTTATACTTCTGCACTCTGCTGTAATTCGTTGGCGAAGATCTTCTATGGACTCGGGCTGCGTAGCAAAACATTTATTTTTCAAGTGTCCCCAAAGGAAAAAGTCTAAAGGCGATAAATCAGGTGACCTGGTAGGTCATTCGATGGGACCTCTTCTTCCAATTCACCGTCCAGGAAACCGGTCATCTAAAAACTCTCTTACCGGGGCAACATAGTGAGGAGGTGCTCCATCTGGAAATGAAGCCAATCAATTATGATTTTGGTCATTTTCAATTATTTCTGTTATGAGAGGATCAATTGTATCTTCAAGCATGTTCAGGTAGACCTCACCAGTTAAATTCCCAGGAATAAAAAGTGGCCGTACGATATGACTACCTAATATTCCACACCAAACATTGATTTTTTGAGGGTACTGGGTATGGACCTCTCGGAGTAAGTGTGGGTTAATGTCATCCCAGTAACGGCAATTATGCCTATTCACAGCTCCATTAAAAAAAAGTACTCTCATCGGAAAAGCACGTGTTGAATGATAGATGCGGATCATCAATTAGTAGCTAGCTCAGTTGTTCACAAAAAGCAGCCTTCCATCAGGATCATCTTCATTGAGTTCCTGTACTAATTTAATTCTGTACGGATGAAATTTATAGGCTTTTAATATCCGTATTATGGACGAACGGGAGACACCTGAGGCTGCAGCAAGCTGACAGGTACTTTGAGTATGATCCAATTCAATATGTCTCAAAACAGCGACTTCCACTACTTCATTTCTGATCGGTTTCCGTGGCTGGTGTTTCACATTACAGACAGATCCGGTATTGACAACAGTAAAGTTGAAATAATTTCAAAAGCAACCGAACTGAATCAATGAACGTTTACCTAAATTCTTTTTGTACATTTATCTGCTGTTTTTAGTTGAACCAAAAAACGCACGAGAGAAATAGAGGAATGTAGTAGTGATAAAAATGCCGTTTTTCCGCATTTTCATTAACATCAAAAATATCGAGTAAATGTTCTTGCTTTTTTTATAACTATTCAAGTAAATATAACAAATTAGGTATCATTGGAAAGAGAATTTTGTGCCGTTTCAAATGATATATCACTCGACCCCACTTTCCATTTAAAATTTTAGGGTTGTTAGTCACCCTCGCTAGGGGGTTGAAGGCACAGGTAGGAAATTACATCTTAAGTGTGTCCCCCTCAAAAGCAAAATTGACCTGTCCGAGTATGTTTGCGTTAAGTTACAAAAAAAGTAGAAAAGCAAGGTGCATACTTTTCGTTGGACCACTCGATATCTGTAGATATATCTTCTGAACCTATAAGTGAACGTGAAATCTTTGAGGCAGCAAAAAAATTAAAAAATAAATTCACAACTGGACCAGATAACATTCCCTCATTTCTATTCAAAGACTGTATAGGGGTCTGAGTGCGTCCCCTGAAAACTTTATTCAACTCTATACTAAGATCTTCTATATCTCCCGATATTTGGAAAGTGGCTGAGGTGTGTCTTGCACACAAATCAGATGCCAAGAATCTGATTGAAATTAAAGGCCAATATCTCTCTTGAATATTGGAGCCAAATTATTCGAGATAATTTTGTACAACCGCATCTACTTGTCAACGAGACATACAGGCTGATTCACGGTGGATGGCACATTATACGTTTCTGGTGAACCAGACAACGGATCACTTTGAAAATTCAATGGAGGGCATATTCGGACATTCTCTAGCCAACTAAAATATTTTTGACAATGCGGTGTTGCCGCTTCTATTAGAAAGCAGTAGCAACTTTGATTTCTTCTTCAGCACTTCTTATCGATGACTCGGGAAATGCGTGAAAATATGCTAAGACATTAATCTGGTTGTCTTCGAAAGTTACGGGTCGAGGCAAGTTTCTTGGTGCTTTTAAAGTTGATCCAAATGCATTGAAATTGTTCTGAATTCGTATAAATTTCTTGAGGTTCATTGGCGGTAGATTCGGATACATTTCATTGAACTTTCTACATGTTCTGCTGATAATTTTGTCACACTGTCCAAAAATAATAAACAAATTCATAAGAACTTCGTTTGAATAGTTTTGTTCCATCGTTTTGAAGGTATTTGCAACTTCTGAAGTGACGAAAATGTCGATATTATTAGGAGAATGTCACAACGCTACTGTCAAATAGTAATCATGGCCTGCTTACCAAATACCGAATGGAAATACCATTCTGAAGGGACATTTTCACAAATAAATGTTCATAAGTCCGAAACTTGACTAGTTAGGTATAGGTATGGTATACATAGAAAGAAAGCAAATTTCAGCAGCTTTCCGAATTTTCAATAATATACAGGGTGTTCCATTTAAAATAATCAAATTTCAGCAACTTTTTCAAGCAAACGAAAAAACTGTATTTTTTTACCACCCTGTATTGAAGTAACGGAGATTAGACTGACGTGTGGGAAGTGTCCAAGTATCACCTAACTCCAAACCAAATTTCGATATCATAGTAGTTAACTAAAAGATATCGGCATTTTTAGAAGTCATGATTTTCGAAGAAAAAAATTGAAATTAATTTTTATTTCGAAAACAGTAACAGATAGGTATAGGGAAATATCAAGAAAAGTTGTCGGGCAATTGTTGGAGATTCCAAAAATAATATTATATACAGAGTGTTCCATTTGAAAAATCAAAGTTGCTAGTGCTTTCTAATAGAAGCGGCAACACCGCATTGTCGAAAATATTTTAGTTGGCTAGAGAATGTCCGAATATGCCCTCCATTAAATTTTCAAAGTGATCCGTTGTCTGGTTCACCAGAAACGTCTAATGTGCCATCCACCGTGAATCAGCCTGTATAATTTCTGTTTATCAACATGGATTCATGAATTCTCGTTCGACAATTAGTAATCTATCGATATTCAGTCAATTTCTGTGCGAAACACTAGATAATGGGGGTCAGGTGGATGTGGTGTATACAGATTTCTCGAAAGCTTTCGACAGAATAAATCACACACTTCTATTACACGAGCTCTCGAACTTAGGTTTTCCCAAAATGTATATAGCATTTTTGGGAACAAACCGTAAACAGTTTGTTCAATACGGCAACCAGCGGTGTACCACAGGGATCTAATTTAGACCTACTGTTGTTCTTGCTGTACATAAATGACCTGTGTACATCTCTCGAATACAAGAGGCTTATGTTCGCCGATGATTTAAAATTATATACGTCCGTCACTTCTTTGAATGATTGCAGTTATTTGCACATCCAGTTGAATATTTTTCATAGGTGGTGTATCAAAAATAAACTCCCAGTGAATACATCCAAATGTAAAGCAATGACATTTACTAGGAAAAGTAATAGTCTTCACTATGCATGCTCAATAGATAATGTAGAACTGCAGCGTATTGATGAGATAAAAGATCTGGGAATTTATTTTGATGCGCAGCTCACCTTTAACATACACGTTAGTCGTACAGTAAATCCAGCATATCGTGCATACGGCTTTATTGTAAGAAATTGTAGAAATTTCACAAATTTGTCTGCTCTAACAAAAATGTATTTCTGTTTTGTCCGATCAAAACTAGAATATGGATCTCTAATATGGAACCCCATATATGGACAATATATTTCTATCGTGGAGAAGGCACAAAAAAAAAATCTGAAATTTTTGAGCTTTGAAATTGATGGAGTATACCCACCTAGAGGCCAAAACTATGTTTCTTTATTACAAAGATTTAACTTTATATCCTTAGAAAAACGCAGGGCGCAGACTTCCTTAATATTTCTGTACAATCTTTTGTACAATAAAATTGATTCCTGTGAATCATTATCTTACATCAACATATTTATACTCCGGCAAACATCTCGAAAAAGCTGCACTTTTATGTGTAAACGGGCGCAAACTAACCTCATGCTTAAGGCGCCAATCTATGTAATGTGCACGAACTATACCAAAATTTGTGAATATTGTGATATTTTTTCCTTATGATGTACTGTTTGGAACCTTTGGTGTAGTAACGAATATTACTGGAGTCTTTTCCCAACACCAAATCGTTATTTTTACACCTCGACACGTGTTTCGATCACCAAGTGATCATCTTCAAGAGGAAGATAAAACTACTCATTTATGCTATTCAGGTACATCATACAGGTAGGTAATCAGTAATACCACCCATACAAGTGTACCACCCTAAATTAATTTCACAATTGGCTTTGCTATTATTTTACAATATGTCCTTATGTATGTTTAAATGTTACAGCTATATATAGAACAATTTTCAGCTATATAAAATTAGTTTCACAATATTGCCTATCTAAATATATTTACAATGTGTCTTTTTGTAGTGATCAGTCAACCTAACAATATTATTTCAACAAGCTATATATTATGCTATTTGGTATTGATCCGTCATCGTTATTCATAATATTATTATGTTTACTTATTTCTACACTCTCATAGGCATCTAGTTGCCTGTTGTTGTTAACTTGTCTAACTAATCTTAAAGAACTGAAGTCTATGGAATGGTTTTGTTGCAAAATATGATGGGCGACTGCTAATTTTTCAGGTCTTCCATATTTTAAGTGTGCTATGTGTTCCTTATATCTTACTTTAATAGATCTTTTTGTCTGTCCATAATATTTTGCATCGCAGTCCTTACATTTAATTTCGTAAATTCCAGACTTCTCCGAATTCTCGACTTTGTCTTTGTGACTTCCCAGAAGGCTCTGCAGTGTATGACTTGTTTTAAAAACCACCTTCATACCTAGTTCCTTGAAAATCTTTCCAAAGTTCCTCATAAATTGGTGGTATGGAACTGAGATGTATTTATTTTGGTTTTTGTCCTTTCTGAGAGTCGAGATTTCGTTCATTCTTAACCTAAACTTCTTTTTCCTAATTATGTCATCTACAATACCCCTCGGGAAACCGGTAATGGCTGCTATTTCTTGTATTGTACGTTTTTCTTTTGTGAACCTCTCATGTGTTAGAGGGAAAGTCAAAAGACGATGCACCAAAAAATTCAACCCAGCACGTTTGTGCTGTCCACAGTAATGTGAACTGTCAGGAATATACCTGTACGTGCTTGTTTCTTTTCTACATATATCGTATTCTAACCCTCCATATTTGTTCCTCATTAACAAAACGTCAAGAAATGGTAGTTGTCCCTTATTTTCTAATTCATACGTGAATTTTATTGATGGACATCTATTATTTAAAAAGGAAACAAAGTCCTCGATATTCGATTTTTTGGTATCGGAAAAACCTGCAGCACCACATCCTCTGATGATCTTGATCTGCCAATGTCCTCTCTTTCATAGAATAAAATGTAGGGTGTCTCCAAAATTAACGATAAAAAGGAGCAATATTACCTTCTTTGAGACATGAGGCTTACGATCATCCGCTTTAATGTCGCTACCAACAGTGGTGAGTCATCTAGGTGTCCAACCGCTATTCTCAAAGTTGGGGAGATTTTATAGGCGTTATCAGTTAGCAACGAACAGGCAAATGAAAAATGAAGGCCTGAGATGGAGTGAGATGTCCGAGTTCTTCGACAAAGTAAACTTCAATTTGAAAGTTTCGAGTAATTCCTACATAAATCCTACGACAGTAGATAATTGGTTATCTCCCTTGAGATACATCAATTGTCGATTCAGGAATACTTGAAATCTTCTTTCAAATCCGCAAAATTGCGATGTTCTTCCCGTGTTTGGTCCAAAACCAAGAAAAGAAGGAAGAGACGCTTTTTTTCTGAAGTTTCCAAATGTCCAAATGACATGAACTGTCATAAAGGACAGATGAATTACTTGAAAGAAAAACGATATCTTATAAATGAACTTCGTGAATCTGCCGATTCCAGCAAAGATACGAAGACTTCATATTCCTGGCATATACAGGGTCATAATAAATCGTAATACGAAAGTAATTATTTTTGTTATATTTTAAGTAAACTATGAATTATGTGGAATTTTATAGGCTTTCCCTTTCTTCATTATAAAATCTATTGGAGGTTTATTGCAAATTGAGGTAGTGATTTTGAAACCGTAACTATAAACCAAAAATCATGAAACAAGCCCATTGAATGTGATGTTTTTGAAATTTGATTTTTCAAGTAGCCTACTCAAGAGTTTATAGCCGTTATCTTTGTTTTGATTTCAGGTCGATACTTTGGGCCACTGAAGACTGAGATTTCCAGCAACCGAAATACTTCAGCCGTCACGGACCAGGGCTACCAAGGCGCGGGCCTGCGCGCAGAAATGCGCCCAGAAATTGGGGGAAATTCCCCTCGTTGGGGCGACTTTCGCTTTCGCGGCCTTTCGCCTTCGCGAGGTGAAGAGTACCCCAGCCCACATCGTCTCTTCGGCTCTGAAATATAAAAACCTGATGCCCATGATCATTCACGAAAAAAAAACCATGAAATACCTCACAAGTAGTAACTGTTACCCAAAGAAAAAAGAAAAACCTCAACATGCGCCACTTTTGGTAACGTGGTTTTCAAGGAAAGTGCGGTTTTGTGATTCACGTCCCAGAAAAATCGCATCATTTCCAGTTTTTCTGTGGTTTGGTTTGGGCTGTTACGACTTCTGAAAAGGTTTCCCGTTCGGATCTGAGTGTTCAGTAACTTCCCTTAGTAGGTACCGCATTTGGCCAAGATTTGGATTATATACCGTTTCATTGAACATTCGATAAATTTCTATGATTTCAGTTCAGTATTCCAAAATGTTAACATGTAAAAGCCCCGAAATTTGGTTTGTAATCAATAAACAGAAAAAATTATCACGATTTTTAATTATATCCAGTTAACTAGTTTAGTGGTCCAATTATTTTTTTCTTATTAGTCAGTGGGCTATGCTTGTAGACTGGCAGTAAACAAATCTAAAGAAATTAACTTTAAACGTTCACTGCCAGTCTTCAAGCATAGCACATTGACTAACAACAAAGTTTTTCTTCCTCATTCAGAGGAATTGGGCAAATTTCGGATATGCAGTTGGTTAGTATCTCATCCACTAGATGGAGTGACATTTTTGATGTTCGCTCCAACTTAGGAAGAGGAATGGAATACTCTGAAAGAATTCCGATTTTCAATTGTGGAATATCATTGACTTTAGGTCGATGATGGCCACTATCTTGCACTGACGAGTGGCTAATGAGCCCCGAAACCGGTCTGCAAGTGTGTCTGTTCCAAAATTGAAGGTCGACTCTTTCAGTTGTAGGTAAATTTTCGTTTTGAGAGCATCCGGTGATTTTGAAAAAAATTTTGAGTGTACTTACGTATTTTGATGCGTAGATTACGAATCCGAAAGAAAAAAGCGGCGCTCTCCCTTATTTACAAAGTTACGGCCCTTCAAAGTTCAGAAAAGGGCAACTTTTCAGCCCTCTTGTTCACAAAATAAACCATTTGGATTTATTCACTAGGTCACCTTTATACCTTATTCCTCCTTCTTTGACACTTTTCACTTTAAAAATCAACATTTTTCTTATAAAAAACTTAATTTAAAAACGAATGTTTCTCCTGGTGACATTCCTTTATTTCTAGGTTAGTTACTAGGGACATTTCAGAAAAAAGCGGTTGGTATTTGCCACCGCCCACTATTTCAAATTCCAATTCCCGATCTGAAGAATGAAGGTAAAAAACATTTGAATTACTTTAGGAATATGGACTGCATCAGTCGTACCAACACTGCATTAGTCGTACCAACCATGCCATTAACCTTAAAAACGTAAAATAGAGAGATATGTAACCAAAAAGCAGCTCCGTACATTTTTTTAAATTTTTATTGGAAAAATGTTGATTATTGAAGTGAAAAGTGTCAAAGAAGGAAGAATAAGGTGTAAAGGTGACTTTGAAGGGCCATAACTTTGTAAATAAGGGAGAGCACCGTTTTTTTCTTTCGGATTCGTAATCTACGCATCAAAATACGTAAGTACACTCAAACATTTTTTTCAAAACCGCCGTGCCCTCAAAAGGAAAATTTAACCAGTTGTATGACCAATTGCATATGCAGGAAATTTCCTGTGAAGATTCCTGCACTGACGCCTGTCGGATATAAACCAACGCCCTTCGTGGTATTAGCCAGGGGAGTAGTTGTTTTCTGATAGGCGTCAGTCCATTCCACCTACTGTGTTGGCGAGACTGGCTTGAACGTTTAAAGTTCATTCCTTTAGATTTCAATATTTTTTTTGAAAAAAGGCTGGTTGGTTCAAACAGGATGAATTTTTTCTTAAAAAAACAATTGTTTTCTCGCCGATGTTTCGAATTAAATTTAATTCTTCTTCGACCAACCAACTTTTTTCAATTTAATTATATCATCCAGTTTCTCAAACTCAAAAAAAAAATTCACTTTCATTAGATTCTTTCATAGACCAGTGCTGAAGGCTTTAAAAAAAGTAAAAAGTGAAATTTATTCAAAAAACACTTTATTGTGAGATTATCACCAAACAGTTTTACAAAAACTGACGAAAACTTTCATTAATGCAGTGAAGGACTAATAATGGGAACCTTTTGAGTCCTTTGCTGGCTGAAATTTCATGGATAACATAGAGTATGAAATCCATAATAATCAGTTAACTAATAGTTTCTTGGTCTAGTACAGATACGTAGTTGATATCTTAGTCTGTTTTATTGGTACAGATAGGCAATTAGGCAAGTTCGTTGAATATGTCAATTCCATCCACCCGTCAATAAAATTCACCACTGAAAGGGAGGTAAATAATTCAATAAATTACCTTGAATTAACCATTACGAAATATAACAATAAACATAAATTTGCAATTTTCCGCAAAACATCTTACACGAACATTATCATAATTAATTCCTCCATACACCCTTACCAGCATAAAGTTGCTGCATTCAATAGTATGCTTCACAGACTTGAATATTCCACTGTCTGAAAATAATTTCCAGAAGGAGTTGAGTTTGATCAAACAAACCGCGGTCTACAACGGTTATGAGGTAGATATTATACAGGCTGTTTCAAATTCGATCCTTACCATTGGGATCTCGGAAACTATGAGAGAAACGAAGATGGTTGAATTGGGTCAAAGTTGTGCATTTACCTGACGTCGAGAAAGTTTTGAAATTCCGAGTATATCCAGAGATATCTGGAAAAAAACAGAAATTTCTTCGGAAAATGGTTTTTTATTTTTTCTGGCTTTATTTTTCGAAGGATTCGAAAATAAATTGCACATTGGCACTTCCTGCTACATAACGGTGGTTCAAATTTGCTATCAGATGTTTCGTTTTCCGGCCACCATCATCAATTTAATTTTTTCTTATGGGCGTTACATTGGATTCTTTCTGTTTTGAATAGAACCAGATTTTACTTTTTCAATAATGTAGGTATCATAAGTTATCATTCTTTTTCGAAAAATTGGAGATATTGAAAAAATCTATTCTTATTATAAAGGCTTACACTTTGATATTTCTAAATTTGACTTTCAATTTGTTATACTCAATGACATTTTGTTATGTAGCAGGGAAAAAGTGACAACGTGGAAGTGCAATTTATTTTCAAATCCTTCAAAAAATAAATCCAGAAAAAAATAAAAAAACATTTTTCGAAAATTCTGTTTTTCCGGATATCTCCAGATATTCTCGGAATTTCAGAACTTTCTCAACGACATATTGTCAATCAGGTGAATGCGCAACTTTGCTCCAATTCAACCATCTTCGTTTCTCTCATAGTTTTCGAGATCCCAATGGTGAGAATCGAATTTGAAACACCCTGTAGACTCCATTCTTTCCAAAAAACTTCAAAAGCAAGCCATAGACCAGGTCCACTAAAATTCAAGATGAGATGATGTCAGTTATAGGACATTGTCATATTTGGGTGAACAAACTAATAATATTTCCCATTTTTGAAGAAAGAATGCGTAAACGTAGCTTACAGAACGAATAATAGTCTAAGTAAATTTATTAATAACAATAAAGACAAAACTTCGGTGTCGGATAGATCAGGAGTATACAGGGCTTTTCATGATGAGCGTTAATTAGCCGTTTCTGACAAACTATTTAACGGATCAACCTGAAAATTTCACAGTATGCATAAATCAATATGACCTACACGCCTAAAATAATTCAGACGAAGCGGCGTTGTCACTTCTACTATAAAGTAGCGTCTTCTTTGATTTTTCAAATGAAACATCCCGTATATAATATCATATTATGATTCACTATCACTTCGTCAACAAATTCATATACTATTTCCCTATACCTATCTATTACCGTTTAGAAGATATAAATTAATTTCGATATTTTTTTTTTACCAAACATGAACTTTTATAAATGCTGATAATCTTGAACTCTCTTGCACTAAAACGATCAAATTTGAAATGATTGGAGTGATATTATGAGGATCTTCACTTCGAGTCATATTTTCATTTGCCTCATACAGGGTCTTCAAAAAATGCAGATACTTTGATCTCATGAAAAAATGAGTGGAACTCAATATTTTCAAATGAAACACCCTGTATATTTCAAGATTTTTGAGCTCTACATCCAATTTTAGATTAACTTTGTTCAGATAATACTATTTCTACTTTGAAGCGTTTTCAAGATAAACTGTTTCAAACGGAAACTGACGTGGTTTTCTTGCTCGTTTTTTTGAATTCATCACTTATTTTGGATATTCAACATTTTTTTTATACTTAGTAATATTTCTTTTTGATCCAGTTTTTTAACTGTCTCAGATCAGTCAATTCGAAATTGGTATGTACCTACCTTAGAAAAAGTTACAATTTGTATACATTGAGGTATTGGTCTCTAACGTACAACAGTACACATAAATATTTTTTAATAGTGTGCTTTGGAAAAATAAATAAACCAATTATTTAACGTCAGACTTTCGTTGGTGGTTTTCACCGATTGTGATAGCTACCAATTATAATCGAATAATGTCAAGATTAGGTTACAGTAATGAAGATTTCTTGAATTTATTAATAATTTATGGTGAGTGCGATAGAATTGCAAGTAGAACATGCCGAGTATTGCATGAAAGATATACACAACTTCCGAAGCCGAATAATAATGTGATAAATCGACTACTAAAAAACTGTAGGTTGAATGGAACCTTCCGTCCAAAAATCATTCGTAAGAAGACTAAAGTGGATGATGATGACAATGGTATAACAGTTTTGGGATACTTTCATGCATTTCCAAATGCTTCTCTGCACGAGGCTGAAAGGGAGATAGGTATACCCTACGTGACAATTTGTCGAATTCTTAATAAGCATAAATGGCATCCCTATGAGTTCTACTGTGTCTAACATTTGAAAGAGACTGATTTACCTAGTAGAGTGGAATTATTTGAATGGTTACTTGTCAAGACTCAAGAGAATGAACATTTCCTTGACAATATCATATGGACAGATGAGGCCAAGTTCACAAAAAATGGAGTTTTCAATAGACACAACAGTCATTATTGGGCGCCAGAAAATCCCCATGTTGTCCGCCAAAGGGGTTTTCAAGAAAGATGGCAATTCAATGTATTTTGTGCCATAAAGAATGAGTCAATTTTTTATATCGAGTTTTATGATGATAATTTGAATGCATCAAAATATGAAGATTTACTGAGGAATAGAATTCAAATGATTTTAAATAATAGACCAGGAAGAGAACGTGTATGGTACCAAATGGTTGGTGCTCCACCCCATAATTCTCATTCAGTCTGCGAAGCTTCAACCGAAATCTTCGAAGACAGATGGATTGGTAATAATGGACCTTTTCGTTGGCCTCCTAGAACACCAGATGGCAATCCATTAGATTATTTCGTGTGGGGTTTCATTAAAAATATGGTTTACTCTACTCCAATAACAACAATGGAAGATATGAAATCGAGAGTTACAACTGCTTTCAATAGTTTGACTCCAGACTTGATCAGAAGCTCTACACATGACAATCTTTTGAAGAGATTACATGTTTGTTTAAGTAGAGGTGGAGATGTGTTTGAACATATTCTGAAATACACTGACGATTAAATTAACTCATTAATTTATGGGTTTATTATTTTCAGTTTGTGTTTCAGCGTTAATAAAACTATTGTTTCATTGTATTATCTGTGACTAATTGAGAAACATCAAACGAAATCTGTTTTACAAAAATGAGTGATGAACAAGGAAACCACGTCAATTTCCGTTTGAAACAGTTTATCTCGAAAACGGTTCAAAATAGAAATAGTATTATCTGAACAAAGTTAATCTAAAATTGGATGTAGAGCTCAAAAATGTTGAAATATACAGGGTGTTCCATTTGAAAAAATTGAGTTCCACTCATTTTTTCATGAGATCAAAGTATCTGCATTTTTTGAAGACCATGTATGAGGCAAATGAAAATATGACTCGAAGTGAAGATCCTCATAATATCACTCCAATCATTTCAAATTTGATTGTTTTAGTGCAAGAGAGTTCAAGATTATCAGCATTTATAAAAGTTCATGTTTGATAAAAAAAAATATCGAAATTAATTTATATCTTCTAAACGGTAATATATAGGAATAGGAAAATAGTGTACGAATTTGTTGACAAAGTGATAATGAATCATAATATGATATTATATACGGGGTGTTCCATTTGAAAAATCAAAGAAGCCGCTACTTTATAGTAGAAGCGACAACGCCGCTTCGTCTGAAATATTTTAGGCGTGTAGGTCATATTGATTTATGCATACTGTGAAATTTTCAGGTTGATCCGTTGAATAGTTTGCCAGAAACGGCTAATTAACGCTCATCATGAAAAGCCCTGTACATATAAGCCGACTTGTGATTCTTGCCCAAAACTGTTTATTGGCCAAACAGGAAGAACATTTTCCCAAAGAATTGAAGAGCATGGAAGTAGTTTCGTAAATGGAAATCCCAATTCCACATTTGCAAACCACTTTTTAGCAGAAGGAAATGAGAGTTTGAAACTCAATCTTCTAGAATCTTTAGAAATCAATAGATTCAAGAAATCGGGCAATTTACTGGATGATCAATTAGAATTGAATAACTCCCCGTTACTAAATATTTTTTCAAATGTGGAAACTGAAACATAAGCTCGCTTAATTTAATTCATTACAAACTCAGATAAAACCCAGGTACTTGAAATGTAGGTACTTCAAATTGTAAAATTAAGTATAAAAAGCATTGAATATGTAGAATATAGTGAGTAAAGACACGCCTGAATAAGCCATTGAATGGCGAAACACGAGTTGAGCTTTTGTAAAACTGTTCAATGAAAATCTCATAATAAAGTATTTTTTGAATACGTTAGTTATGGATTTTCAGCCAATTCCACCATATATAAGAAGTGAAAAAAAATATAGTAGAATGAAACTTATCGAAAAAGAAAGATAAATAACAAAAATGAAAGGAAGTGGGAGGGGGTGAGTTTTTAAGGGCGAGAATCGGTTTATCTCGATTTCTATCAAAACTGTCAGTTAATTAATAATAATGTATAAACCTTAAATGAGCTGATTTAAAATAATATTCAATCTGCGCTCGCGCTGCCCTCTACAATATTGATAATAAATACAATTAGCATAAAACCCATTGGAACCGAGATATTGGCAAAAAACGTGCAGAAAGTAGGTTTTTTTGACTTTCAACCCCCAATTTTTGAAGTTGCGGCCATCAAATCATATGTGAATTTCGAGAATACTTTTATGATGCCGAAATATAAAGTTCATACAAATTTACAGCTGGGTATGTCAACTTTCCGAAATAGAGGCCTAAATCGACCTAAAATGACTGAACGATTGAGACTATGATCAACTCAAGTTCCCAAAAATTTTGTGAATTCTGAACATTCAAAAAAAAAGTTTCGTGACTTTTTTCCAAAAAAACTGAATCAATACTGTTTTGCTTGCATTCACAATTATTTTGTTGGAGTTACACTAATTTCTTCAACACTATTCCGCAGGATAGATATGCAATTTTGAAGCAATTAGTCCTGGTTTATACTCACATAGGTAAACGAAGAATTTTCTAGATGTAGTTGTTGATACAAGTCCTGACTCTCTCACGTGGTCCACAACTATCCCAAACGTGATTGCAGCAAAAAAATGTCCAATGTGTGGCAGAGACTGTAGTATATCCTCCTACAAAGAAAAACATGCAGATAAACTTTGTTCTAGGGTTCTTCATTCCTACGCGATGCCTAGAAGAAATCTCTACACATTCAGTCAGATGAAATTTAAATTAAGAAACATTCTGACAGATCAACTAGGTACTGCAATAAATTTCAAACTCGATAAATCCTATGTGTGCAAAAAAATTCAAGGTCAAAGTTCCACATTTCAAGCATTCACGGCACTTTTATTTTATATTGGCGTGAAGTTATCCACAGATTTCTGGCCACACATGCCGACGTAGAGGAAAATAAAAATCTGTGGTTGGGATACAAAATTATTAGAACCCGTACTAATATCTGTGGCTAGAAATACTTATTCACTATAGGTTGAACGTGAAATTATTGAGACTATTTGGTGTTTAACATTTTTATAGAGTCTTGAGTAGATTGAGGCGTTGATAATCCTTTTCTCATCAACAATACAAATTAAGGGAAAAATAAAATTGAAAATATTAGACTTACTTTCCAATACCCCATATAGAAATGATATCCGATGATGTGCGTCCATCAAAATCGCATAAGTCTTATGGAATCTTGGGTAGATTGACGTAGTGATAACAATTTTCTTGTCACCCGAAGAGATTTCGAAAACAAAAATGTTGAAACAATCAGACTCATTTTTTGAGATTCCTTGTAGAATTGGAACCAGAAGATGTGCGTTCATGGAAACTACATAACTGTTATAGAATTTTGGGTAGATCGATACAGTGAAAACCGTTTCCTTGTCACCCATACAGATTTCCAGAAAAAAATATTGAAACAATCAGACTCACTTTTTAAAACACCTTGTAGAATTGGAACTAGAAGATGTGCGTTCATGAAAATTACACAACTGTTATAGAATCTTAGTTAGATCGACATAGTGTAAACCGTTTTCTTGTCACCCATACAGATTTCCAGGAAAAAATATTGAAACAATCAAACTCACTTTTTAAAACACCTTGTAGAATTGGAACTAGAAGATGTGTGTTCATGAAAATAACACAACTGTTATAGAATCTTAGTTAGATCGACATAGTGTAAACCGTTTTCTTGTCACCCATACAGATTTCCAGGAAAAAATATTGAAACAATCAGACTCACTTTTTAAAACACCTTTTAGAATTGGAACTAGAAGATGTGCGTTCATGAAAATTACACAACTGTTATAGAATCTCAGTTAGATCGACATAGTGTTAACCGTTTTCTTGTCACCCATACAGATTTCCAGGAAAAAATATTGAAACCATCAGACTCACTTTTTAAAACACCTTGTAGAATTGAAACTAGAAGATGTGCGTTCATGAGAATCACACAACTGTTATAGCATCTTGGGTAGATTGATATAGTGAAAACTGTTTTCTTGTCACCCATACAGATTTCGATAAAAAAGTGTTGCAACAAACAGACTCATTTTTTGAGATTCCTTGTAGAATTGGAACCAGAAGATGTGCGTTCATGAAAACTACATAACTGTTATAGAGTCTTGGGTAGATCGATATAGTGAAAACCGTTTTCTTGTCACCCATACAGATTTCCAGGAAAAAATATTGAAACAATCAGACTAACTTTTTGAAACACCTTGTAGAATTGGAACTAGAAGATGTGCGTTCATGAAAATTACATAACTGATATAGAATCTTGGGTAGATCGATATAGTGAAAACCGTTTTCTTGTCACCCATACAGATTTCCAGGAAAAAATATTGAAACAATCAGACTAACTTTTTGAAACACCTTGTAGAATTGGAACTAGAAGATGTGCGTCTATGAAAATTACATAACTGATATAGAATCTTGAGTAGATCGATATAGTGAAAACCGTTTTCTTGTCACCCATACAGATTTCCAGGAAAAAATATTGAAACAATCAGACTCACTTTTTAAACACCTTGCAGAATTGGAACCAGAAGATGTGCGTTCATGAAAATTACCTAACTGTTATAGAATCTTAGGTAGATCTATATGGTGAAAACTGTTTTCATGTCACCCATACAGTTTTCGAGAAAAAAAATTGTTGCAACAATCAGACTCATTTTTTGAGATTCCTTGTAGAATTTGAATCAGCAGATGTGCGTTCATGGAAATTACATAACTGTTATGGAATCTTGGGTAGATCGATATGGTGAGAACTGTTTTCTTGTCACCCATACAGATTTCGAGAAAACATTTTTTGCAACAATCAGACTCATTTTTTGAGATTCCTTGTAGAATTGGAACCAGAAGATGTGCGTTCATGAAAATTACACATCTGTTATAGAATCTCAGGTAGATCGATATAGTGAAAACTGTTTTCTTGTCACCCATACAGATTTCGATAAAAAAGTGTTGCAACAAACAGACTCATTTTTTGAGATTCCTTGTAGAATTGGAACCAGTAGATGTGCGTTCATGAAAACTACATAACTGTTATTGAATCTTGGGTAGATCGATATAGTGGAAACCGTTTTCTTGTCACCCAAACAGATTTCCAGGAAAAAATATTGAAACAATCAGACTTACTTTTTGAAACACCTTGTAGAATTGGAACTAGAAGATGTGCGTTCATGAAAATCACATAACTGATATAGAATCTTGGGTAGATCGATATAGTGGAAGCCGTTTTCTTGTCACCCATACAGATTTCGAGAAAAAAAGTGTTGCAACAAACAGACTCATTTTTTGAGATTCCTTGTAGAATTGGAACCAGTAGATGTGCGTTCATGAAAACTACATAACTGTTATTGAATCTTGGGTAGATCGATATAGTGGAAACCGTTTTCTTGTCACCCATACAGATTTCCAGGAAAAAATATTGAAACAATCAGACTAACTTTTTGAAACACCTTGTAGAATTGGAACTAGAAGATGTGCGTCTATGAAAATTACATAACTGATATAGAATCTTGAGTAGATCGATATAGTGAAAACCGTTTTCTTGTCACCCATACAGATTTCCAGGAAAAAATATAGAAACAATCAGACTCACTTTTTAAACACCTTGCAGAATTGGAACCAGAAGATGTGCGTTCATGAAAATTACCTAACTGTTATAGAATCTTAGGTAGATCTATATGGTGAAAACTGTTTTCATGTCACCCATACAGTTTTCGAGAAAAAAAATTGTTGCAACAATCAGACCCATTTTTTGAGATTCCTTGTAGAATTAGAATCAGCAGATGTGCGTTCATGGAAATTACATAACTGTTATGGAATCTTGGGTAGATCGATATAGTGGAAACCGTTTTCTTGTCACCCAAACAGATTTCCAGGAAAAAATATTGAAACAATCAGACTTACTTTTTGAAACACCTTGTAGAATTGGAACTAGAAGATGTGCGTTCATGAAAATAACATAACTGATATAGAATCTTGGGTAGATCGATATAGTGAAAGCCGTTTTCTTGTCACCCATACAGATTTCGAGAAAAAAATTGTTGTAACAATCAGACTCATTTTTTGAGATTCCTTGTAGAATTGGAACCAGAAGATGTGCGTTCATGAAAATTACACATCTGTTATAGAATCTCAGGTAGATCGATATAGTGAAAACTGTTTTCTTGTCACCCATACAGATTTCGATAAAAAAGTGTTGCAACAAACAGACTCATTTTTTGAGATCCCTTGTAGAATTGGACCCAGTAGATGTGCGTTCATGAAAACTACATAACTGTTATTGAATCTTGGGTAGATCGATATAGTGGAAACCGTTTTCTTGTCACCCATACAGATTTCCAGGAAAAAATATTGAAACAATCAGACTAACTTTTTGAAACACCTTGTAGAATTAGAACTAGAAGATGTGCGTCTATGAAAATTACATAACTGATATATAATCTTGGGTAGATCGATATAGTGAAAACCGTTTTCTTGTCACCCATACAGATTTCGAGAAAAAAATTGTTGTAACAATCAGACTCATTTTTTGAGATTCCTTGTAGAATTGGAACCAGAAGATGTGCGTTCATGAAAATTACACATCTGTTATAGAATCTCAGGTAGATCGATATAGTGAAAACTGTTTTCTTGTCACCCATACAGATTTCGATAAAAAAGTGTTGCAACAATCAGACTCACTTTTAAAAGCACCTTGTAGAATTGGAAACAAATGATGTGCGTTCATGAAAATAACACAACTGTTATAGAATCTTGGGTAGATCGATGGAGTGAAAACCGTTTTCTTGTCACCCATACAGATTTCCAGGAAAAAATATTGAAACAATCAGACTCACTTTTTAAAACACCCTGTAGAATTGGAACTAGAAGATGTGTGTTCATGAAAATTACACAACTGTTATGGAATCTTGAGTAGATCGATATAGTGAAAACCGATTTCTTGTCACCCATACAGATTTCGAGAAAAAAATTGTTGCAACAATCAGACTCATTTTTTGAGATTCCTTGTAGAATTGGAACCAGAAGATGTGCGTTCATGAAAATTACACATCTGTTATAGAATCTCAGGTAGATCGATATAGTGAAAACTGTTTTCTTGTCACCCATACAGATTTCGATAAAAAAGTGTTGCAACAAACAGACTCATTTTTTGAGATTCCTTGTAGAATTGGAACCAGAAGATGTGCGTTCATGAAAACTACATAACTGTTATTGAATCTTGGGTAGATCGATATAGTGAAAACCGTTTTCTTGTCACCCATACAGATTTCCAGGAAAAAATATTGAAACAATCAGACTCACTTTTTAAAACACCTTGTAGAATTAGAACTAGAAGATGTGCGTTCATAAAAATTACAACTGTTTTAGAATCTTAAGTAGATCGATATATTGAAAACTGTTTTCTTGTCACCCATACAGATTTCCAGGAAAAAATATTGAAACAATCAGACTCACTTTTTAAAACATCTTGTAGAATTGGAACTGGAAGATGTACGTTCATGAAAATTACAAAACTGTTATAGAATCTTGGGTAGATCGATATAGCGAAAAATGTTTTCTTGTCACCCATGAAGATTTCGATAAAAAAAAATTATGCAACAATCAGACTAATTTTTTGAGATTCCTTGTAGAATTGCAATCAGAAGATGTGTGACAAGAAAACGGTTTCCACTGTATCGATCTACTCAATATTCCATAACTGTTGTGTAATTTTCATGGACGCACATCTTCTGTATCCAATTCTACAAGAAATCTCAAAAAATGAGTCTGTTTGTTGCAACAATTTTTTCATCGAAATCTGTATGGGTGACATGAAAACAGTTTTCACTATATAGATCTACCTAAGATTCTATAACAGTTAAGTAATTTTCATGAACGCACATCTTCTGGTTCCAATTCTACAAGGTGTTTAAAAAGTGAGTCTGATTGTTTCAATATTTTTTCCTGGAAATCTGTATGGGTGACAAGAAAACGGTACACACTATGTCGATCTAAATAAGATTCTATAACAGTTGTGTAATTTTCATGAACGCACATCTTCTGGTTCCAATTCTACAAGGAATCTCAAAAAATGAGTCTGTTTGTTGCAACACTTTTTTATCGAAATCTGTATGGGTGACGAAGAAACGGTTTTCACTATATCGATCTACCTGAGATTCTATAACAGTTGCGTAATTTTCATGAACGCACATCTTCTGGTTCCAATTCTACAGGGTGTTTCAAAAAGTGAGTCTGATTGTTTCAATATTTTTTCCTGGAAATCTGTATGGGTGACAAGAAAACGGTTTTCACTATATCGATCTACCTGAGATTCTATAACAGTTGCGTAATTTTCATGAACGCACATTTTCTGGTTCCAATTCTACAGGGTGTTTTAAAAAGTGAGTCTGATTGTTTCAATATTTTTTCCTGGAAATCTGTATGGGTGACAAGAAAACGGTTTTCACTATATCGATCTACCCAAGATTCTATAACAGTTATGTAGTTTTCATGAACGCATATCTTCTGGTTCCAATTCTACAAGGAATCTCAAAAAATGAGTCTGTTTGTTGCAACACTTTTTTATCAAAATCTGTATGGGTGACAAGAAAACAGTTTTCACTATATCGATCTACCTGAGATTCTATAACAGTTGTGTAATTTTCATGAACGCACATCTTCTGGTTCCAATTCTACAAGGTGCTTTAAAAAGTGAGTCTGATTGTTGCAACAATTTTATTCTCGAAATCTGTATGGGTGACAAAAAAACAGTTTTCACTTTATCAATTTACCCAAGATTCTATAACAGTTGTGTGATTCTCATGAACGCACATCTTCTACTTCCAATTCTACAAGGTGTTTCAAAAAGTCAGTCTGAATGTTTCAATATTTTTTCCTGGAAATCTGTATGGGTGACAAGAAAACGGTTTACACTATGTCGATCTAACTAAGATTCTATAACAGTTGTGTGATTTTCATGAACGCACATCTTCTGGTTCCAATTCTACGAGGAATCTCAAAAAATGAGTCTGTTCGTTGCAACACTTTTTTATCGAAATCTGTATGGGTGACATGAAAACAGTTTTCAATATATAGATCTACCTAAGATTCTATAACAGTAGTGTAATTCTTATGAACGCACATCTTCTAGTTCCAATTCTACAAGGTGTTTTAAAAAGTGAGTCTGATTGTTTCAATATTTTTTCCTGGAAATCTGTATGGGTGACAAGAAAACGGTTTACACTATGTCGATCTAACTAAGATTCTATAACAGTTGTGTGATTTTCATGAACGCACATCTTCTGGTTCCAATTCTACAAGGAATCTCAAAAAATGAGTCTGTTCGTTGCAACACTTTTTTATCGAAATCTGTATGGGTGACATGAAAACAGTTTTCAATATATAGATCTACCTAAGATTCAATAACAGTTGTGTAATTCTTATGAACGCACATCTTCTAGTTCCAATTCTACAAGGTGTTTTAAAAAGTGAGTCTGATTGTTTCAATATTTTTTCCTGGAAATCTGTATGGGTGACAAGAAAACGGTTTACACTATGTCGATCTAACTAAGATTCTATAACAGTTGTGTAATTTTCATGAACGCACATCTTCTGGTTCCAATTCTACAAGGAATCTCAAAAAATGAGTCTGTTTGTTGCAACACTTTTTTATCGAAATCTGTATGGGTGACAAAGAAACGGTTTTCACTATATCGATCTACCGGAGATTCTATAACAGTTGCGTAATTTTCATGAACGCACATCTTCTGGTTCCAATTCTACAGGGTGTTTTAAAAAGTGAGTCTGATTGTTTCAATATTTTGATATTTAGATAACAAGAAAACTGTCATCACCAAGTTAATCTTCTCAAGAAACTATGGAAGTTGTGTGATTTTGATGGACGCACATCATCGGATATCATTTCTTTATGGGGTATTGGAAAGTAAGTATTTTCAATTTTATTTTTCCCTTAATCTGTATTGTTGATGAGAAAAGGATTATCAACGCCTCAGTCTACTCAAAACTCTATAAAAATGTTAAACACCAAATAGTCTCAATAATTTCACGTTCAACCGATAGTGAATAGGTATTTCCAGCCACAGATATTAGTACGGGTGCTAATAATTTTTTATCCCAACCACAGATTTTTATTTTCCTCTACGTCGGCATTTGTGGCCAGAAATCTGTAGATAACTTCACGCCAATTTATTTTATTACAAACATTATGAATCGCTTACAATTATTATAAAATTTCAATTACAAATTGAAATTATCGCGACAAGCTTTTATTATAATTTCAATTCAGTAAAGTCATAAATGAATGTGGTTAATGTGATTTAAAATTATATTTTGATCTTTTTAGGACACTTAAATAAAAGGTTGTTCCAAAAGTTTTTTTATCATTATTTTATTTGATATTTATTAGTTTCAATCGATAGTTATCGATCAATACGAAAGTCCATCTATAAAACGGAGAGTCCTTCAACAGAAAAACCTAAGGCACGGGGAAAACTATTATTAGGATAAAATGTATTCTTTAGAAGTAGGTAGGTACCAACTCCTCCGGCATACCTTATAGAAGAATTAGCTTGTTATATTTCTTAGTCTATTTATTTTATTGATAGCGTCATTATTACGTGGCCGAGTCCCAGTTAATTTCGAACAGTCTAAAGCGGCGTTCCCACGAGGCGTTAATCACGACAGTTAACCACGCTAGTCAACTTTCTTTCGTGACAATCACGAAAGTGTGAATTCATAAAACGTTCACACGGTTGGGGGGTTCGTGCCGTTCACGCCTCGCGTTTCGACTAGCCACCATCGAAATATCGGTCATGAATGATCTAGTTGTTGAAAGTTGTGCTGTTCTAAGTTCGTTTTTTGCTACTATCTTAGCAAAAAAGATGGAGTGCTTACAGGACACAATTACAAGAAAATGAAAAAAAAAGACGTTTTTGGGTTAGAGAATGGATACAGCGAAGAAATATGTTAGGAGCGTCAAACTTGGTTAGTATGGAACTAAAAAGCAATTTTTCAGAAGATTTTAGAAACCTACTGTGAATGACTGAATTTCAGTTTGAATACCTCTTATTGCGTGTTACAAATAAAATTTCAAAATCTAACACTAACATGAGACAAGCAATTAGTGCAAAAACAAAATTAGAGGTGACGTTACGGTATTTAGCTACAGGTGATTCCTTCAAAAGTTTAGAATTTTTGTTCCGTGTTCCAAAAAACACAATAATGCCACGTTGCTGTGACGACATCTTGGCTTCACGAACGGTATATCACGACTGAAAATCAAACAGGTTTGATCTATCCACGCTTGAGTCGTGCGCCGTTCCTCACGAAAGCAAGTTTAACGACTATGCGTTCACACAGAAGTGTATTTCACGAAAGCGTGGTTCACTGTCGTGATTAACGCCTCGTGGGAACGCCGCTTAATTCTTCGCGTTTCAAGTTGACGCTTTCATTGGCAAGTTTTTTATTTCGTTTCAATTCCTCTTTGCCTAACCTTCTTTTCTTTTGTGTCGATGTTTCTTTATTCCCCATAGTGTTCCCACGAGTACCGAAGAAATATTTGTCAACCCTTCCAGAGCTTCGTTTAGCAGGAAAAGAGCTTATACCGGGTGTCCCACATTTTATGTGACAGACAATATCTGGTTTGTTGAAGGAGATACACAAAAATGTTTCATACAAAAGTTTTAGGAGTTCATGAGAGCTATATTTTGATATAATTTTTAAATATACAGGGTGTTTGGTGTAGGTGCTACAGACCAAAATTCCATTTTTTAAAATAGAACGCCCTGTATATCATTACATATTCAGATGCTACGTTAAATTCTGATATCATTTCATGTTTGGTTTTTGAAATTCGGTTACGGCGTTGTTGAGTTATTGCTTAAAATGTAAAGTCTTGAGAACGACTATTATTTTTTAAAATATCTTATACAATTATTCTCTCTGCATCAGATCACATGAAAATTAGTCAAAATTTTGGGTGTTCGAAGTAATGGTTTCAATTTTGAGTTGTGGAATTCAGTCAGGAATCATTTTGAATATGAAACAATTGCGAAATTGAAAGAGGTGTATTCGAAAACAAATCTTTAATTAATAACAATGTAAATAATATAACTCGATAAATCATTTCATAAGAATGGTAGGTACCTAGAAATAAGTCATAAAAATTGTTCAAAGTGATGCCCATTAGATATTATACAGGCTTTGAAACGTCGAATCACTTCTCTCGTACAAGTCGCTCTTATAATATCAGGCGTAATATCACTGCACGCTAGTCGAATTTTCATTTTCAGATCATCCACATTCAAAGGGGGAGTAGTGAAAACAATATCTTTTAAATAACCCCATAGGAAAAAATCAAGCGGTGATAAGTCTGGGGAACGAGCCGGCCACCGAATTGGACCCTTATTACCAATCCATCTATTTGGGTACGTTCTATCCAGATATTCAGTTACAACCTGTGAATTGTGAGGAGGAGCACCATCTTGTTGCCACCAAATTCCTTGTCGTTCTGCTATGGGAATATCTTCCATCAACTGGATCGAATCATTTTCTAGAAAATGTAAATATCGCAATCTATTGAGATTTTCATTGAAAAAGTAAGGTCCTATGATGCGGCCATTGAACAATCCACACCATACATTAATACCCCAAGTAGTTTGAAAATTACTTTCGCGGACCCAGTGGGGATTTTCTTGTGACCAATAGTGACTGTTATGTCGATTCACAACTCCATTATTGTGGAATCGCGATTTATCGCTCCACAAAATTTGACTGAATATGTTAGGACTTTCATGTAATATTACCTGAATACAAGCAATGAATTCAAGTCGTCGTTCAAAGTCCGTGGGTTTCAAACCTTGTACCAACTGAATTTTGAATGGGTGGTATTTATTTTCTTTCAGAATTCTCTGTACATTAGATTTACTCACACCGACTTCTTCTGCAAGAGTACGGATAGAAACATGTGGATGAATAATAATATAAGCCAACACATTGATCTCTAAATCTTCAGTTCTAACAGATCTCGTATGATGACGATGCTTTATAGTAGAAGGAAATGACCCAGTTCGCAATTTTTCTACAACTCTCGAAAAAGTCATTCGTGACGGAATGGGTCTGTCTGGAAAACGTTCTTGGTATAGACGTTGTGCTTGACGGCAGTTTTTCTGACATTCCCCAAAAATTAATAACATATCAATGCAATCACTTGGACTAAACGCGAAAGGCATACTGAAGTTTTCGCACAAAGAACACAGTTACTGTTTTGCAAAGAATCACTGAATCGAACTGACAAGTAGATACAATTCAACAACATTTGTTACTATGGCATCAACAAGCATGAGCTACTTGATGAAATTGTGCAATATAAAGCAATTCACCCTCAAGTTAGTCACATTCTCAAGAATTTCAATATTATATTCAACTGATATCGATATCGTATCGTAGAGGTGAGAATGATGGTTTGTATTCAGTAGTAGTCTAGTCCAATTTAATAAAAGATATAGACTGGATTCGTGTACGAGTAAATAAGTTTTTTTGAAACTTTATATTTAAGGAAAAGTACAATAACTCAACAACGCCGTAACTTAATTTCAAAAACCAAACATGAAATGATATCAGAATTTAACGTAGCATCTGAATATGTAATGATATACAGGGCGTTCTATTTTAAAAAATGGAATTTTGGTCTGTAGCACCTACAAACACCCTGTATATTTAAAAATTATATCAAAATATAGCTCTCATGAACTCCTAAAACTTTTGTATGAAACATTTTTGTGTATCTCCTTCAACAAACCAGATATTGCCTGTCACATAAAATGTGGGACACCCGGTATACAACAGGGTGCGCTCCGGTGCCCTGAGGTGGTACGTTCACGACATCATTTTACACCCTGATGCCACTTAGTCCTCGGCACGGCCTCACCTTGACTTTGGTGGTACTTCGGTGAAAGATGCGCCACTTTTTTCCGCTTAGAGCTTACTCGTGCCTGACGAAACACCGTTCCGGGTTTGCTTCTGGAGTTTTCCTTCCCCTAGACGGGTTGCAGACCAATGCTAATGACGCCCATCTCACCAAATTACGTGCAACAGGCATAAGAGACATGGTATGCTTCTTATGCCTGTTGCTCACATTGCGTGATGGACCCTCTCACTTTGGGAACTTAAAGGGTGGTAGATAATGATATTTTTTCACAATGCAAATAAATATGGGTTCTTACAACCTACTACACCATTCATTGTCTTCTTTTTAGAGTCGGGAAATAGGTATTTGAAGCTAAAAGCTTGATTTTTTTTTCTAGAAATATATCTTTTTTATTGAAGCCAATATTGGATGTGGCATCTCTTTCATGGTGGGCCTACCAATTGCCTATCATAAACGAATGCGTATACAAAATTTCGTGTCCCCGCTATTTACCGCTGAGGAGATCTCTCATCTGTTCTGGACCAGCATGCAAAATTTCAGGTCAATCGGATACCTGGAAGTGGGTCAAATTAAACTTGCAAGATTTGTTAACATAAATACAAGTCAAGTTAAATAAAAGCTTTCAATTAATAAAAAAAGGGTCAAAACCGGGTTATTACTATCCACTTGTGCATAAATATAGTTCAATAGTTGGTGAGATGCAGATTCAATTAACTTTATCTTCTTTTCTTTATCTTCTTCGACTGCGTAAATCATTCTATTCTGATCTCAAAGCTGTATACTTATGGAATTAGAGGATTACCATTGGACTGGATATCAGATTTTCTTACTTTCAGGAAACAATATGTCACTGTTGGCACTGAAAGTTCTGAGATCCGAGGTATTGATCTGGGTGTACCACAAGGTTCAATTTTGGGACCAGTACTATTTATATTCTACATACATGACTTGGATCACCTATCAGTACCAACGTCATTTACTTTATATGCTGATGACACGTCAGTTCTTATCTCGGATAAATCAGATGTACTATTGACGGAAAAATGCCAAGAAGTCTTTCAATAATTGCATGGTTGGTACTCCGTTAATCATTTATTCCTCAATATTGAGAAAACAAATTCTATGAGGTTCCACCTTCGTTAAAAAAGAAGTGAGGATATTGAGTTTGGATTCGATAACACACATATTTCCACCAAGAATAATTCTATCTCGTTCCTATGCTTTCATTTAGATCAACATTTAAACTGGGAGAATCACTATCGCATTCTAATACCTAAAATGAACTTAATATCATACCAATTCTGAACTACTAGGGAAGTTCTGCATATGAATCAACCCATTTCTTTATATTACGCCCAAATCGATAGTCGATTGCGGTATGGTATCTGTTTCTGGGGTCTATCCCCATGCTCCAAAGATGTTTTTTGGCACAGAAACGAGTCTTACATTGTCTTGTCAACACATCAAGCCGAACTAGCTGGTGTCTATTTTGATTTTCGAACTATCAATATGGTCTTTTCAGCAGAGAGATACCTTACTCCAATCTAAAACCAAACACCACTTCGAAACTCGCCAAAAAAATGATTTACCCGTCCCATTCAATAGACTTAATGTATCTTTGAAATCACCCCAGTCTATGGCACCCAGAATTTTCAATAATTTACCAGTTGAAATAAGAAATATGAAATTTTTTAATACTTTCAAAAAAGGCTGCGGGACTATTTAACTGGGAAATGTCTGTATAGTATTGAAGAATATTTGTATCTGTAAATATTTGTATGGTGCTTTAACTTTCACTTATATCTTTAATGTTTGTATGTTGCTATAAGTTTTATCTGATTAGACATGTTTGTATGTTGCTATAAGTGATCAGACATAAGTATATTCTGACTAATCCTATACAATGTAAATTGTCGATTGGAAAATAAAGAATTGAATTGAATTGAAAACCATGTTGGATCTTGCATCAAAACCTATTATTTTCTCAAAGAGTTCCGAAAAAAGGAAATCACCGAAATCTGCCCATAATTGTCAATTTCTGTTATCGTACTTTTTTGTGCAGTGGAAAAACAAGAGCTCTCTTATGGAAATTTGATATAAAATCATCTGTATTCGTATCAGATGATTACTCACTATTATAAACGCAAATCATTCACTTAGTATAATTTTGAATATCAGGGATTCACACAAATTTCAACCGATTAAACTTGTTGCTCTTCGGGTTTAACCCTTATTAATTTTGTGAGTCAGAATAGCACACTTACATATTCTATAGAAAATCCGTAGACTAATTTCAGGTATTTTGTAATGCCTAACATTAGTGTAGCATCTGCCCACTGACTTCCAATTACAGCAATACCACAAGCCCATGCTGGTTTCGACATCAGAAGTTTTCTCCAAGGAAGATGTCTGTGTTCCTGAAAATTGATGAAATTTTCCGTCATAGTTCAAATAATCTCCTTCGAGAGAGAGAGACAGTACATAGAAATTGGAAAATTCCTAAAGTTTCCAACGGTACACCAAACAGGAGTCATTTCAATTTAATCTAAATCTGAACTAATATTATGAATAGAAAACATTTTGAAAACGGAAGGTTTTGGCTTTCTACTCCTCCATCGGTATAATTCAGTGTCACACATGAAGTTCGCGACATATGGAAGTTTTTTATTGATAGATATGAATTAATTATTCAAAGAAATTAATACAAATCATGAAAGTGTGAAACAACAAAAATTAATTGGCGCTCCGGGGCGACTTTATTGATTCCAGTGGCACATTTGCTTTTTCAGCTGCAGGAAAACCCGGAAAAACCTGTAGCACCACATCATCTGAAGATCTTGATCTGCCAATGTCCTCTCTTTCAGAAAACAAAATGACTATCGTCAAACTCAAACCAGTCCGTTTTGTCTTTGGTCAATGCGTAATAATGACCAGATTCAACATCAGAATCACAGTGAACAATGATTGCATGAATATGATAATAGTGGTTTGCTAGATTGAAGTGTTCATCTATTTTGAACTTTCGTAAGAGTTTGGTGCATCCGTCAGAGGTTGAGTCATGTTTGGAGATCATTAGTGTCATTAGTAGATTGATTGGTGCCTCAGCTATTCTTGTTTTCATATAATAGTCATTTGGTTTGGCGCATGTTTGGCAATACACTTGATCATTACCCGTTGAAAGTTCCATTTTCAGATGATTCGACAATAAGCTGTGCACGGACTAGTTATCAGTCATATTAAGGTGCGTATTCACCAAAAAAGCGAGCACGAGCGAACATGAGCGAACATACACGAATACTCGCTCATGCTCGCTCGTGCTCGCTTTTTTGGTGAGCGTGATTTCAATTTCATTTTAGTTGTTGAGTGGGATTTTGCTGGGTTGCTAATGATCAAAGTGGAATATATTAAGGTGCATATTTACCAAAAAAGCGAGCACCAGCGAGCATGAGCGAGCATTCGTGTATGTTTGCTCGTGTTCGCTCATGCTCGCTTTGTTGGTGAATACGCACCTTTGAGAAACGCTAGTTGAAGTTACAGAAAATCACATACGTTTTTGCTACCTCTTTAACATTTACTACAAAGTAAACAAGTTAGCTATATTAAATATCTTGTCACAGTGTGTCAAAAAAGGCTAAACCTGTTGAAATGCTTAACAAATAAACAGTGGGGCGCAGATGGCAGGACATTATTGACTTCATATAGAACTTTAATAAGATCAAAATTAGACTACGGCTGCATATGCTACTCGTCTTACGCATGAACATCTATTGAGGATAGAACCGCCACCAAAATGTTTCGCATGTAAAGTGCTTGTGACTGTTAAGCATGTCCTGGTAGAGTGCCCACTGTTCACAGTTGAGAAACTGAACAATAAAATCACCTCCAAACTAAGTGAAATTTTCCAAAATAGCAATACCAACAATATTATTGAATTTCGTAAAGAATGTAACCTTTTATTTAAACTGTAATGTAAACAACTGCATGTTTCAGATATATTTTATATGTTTGCCGCTAATAGCTACGGCTGATGCGGTTTTTTATAAATATAAAAAAAAAAGTTAGGATTTTTCCAGCAAAATATCTACAAACAATGTACGGACTGTACGGAATCATTCAATCCAGAGCAGTCAGAAGTAGTTATTCTGTTATTTTTTTGCTCACGAAGAGTATTCAACAAGAACCTCAAGAATTCGGAGCAATCCTCTTGTTGTCCTAACGAATATCTAGTGGACTTCAAAGACTCCAGGAAATCGGTTGGTGGGAAAGATAATACATTTTTACGAAACTGCAATTGCATGAACAATTGTTTGAGTTTGGTGAATAAGTAGGAAACATTCTCGTTCTCGTTCATCGTTGAGACCTCGTTCCTGAAATTCTTCGTTGTAAAATGCTATTCATGTGGCAAGTGTTTTCTAATCATATTTTGTTCTCAAGATTTTCAGGACAACTGTCTACTGATTCGTAAGGAAATAATGGAAATTTGATTTCGCAGTTGGTTTGTGCTACTCTAAACCTGCCAAATTTGACATTTTTTTAAAACCTTCAAATTTCATTTTTTCATTTCGAAAAATGCCAAGAAGAAAGTTGCTCAGTTTCCAATGTTATACCCTTGTTCGAAATTTGGACTCACTACTGTCACTTCGAATTTTTTCCATTTTTTAAATTTTTTTAATTTTTCGCTTTATCGATGCCATCGATACTTGATACAAATTTCATAATTTTGATGGATACCAGACTTCAATATCATTTTGCCCAGAAAATACATGCATTAGCCTGTTACCAGAAAAAAAATAAATACACCTCCAGAAATTCGTCTTTGTTATTGCAAAGTTCATTTAGTTTTTTCATTTGATTGATTCGGATTTTCACTGTATGAACGTTAACATATCAGTTATGGAATAAAAGTATTTCTCTTCATTCTTATTATACTCGTATTTCCTTTTTCAATAGATTTTCATTCAGTTTGATTATTTTTCTGGTCAATAATTTAATTACAAACTAACCCGAAATATACTTTTATGTAAACTAAACTTTCGCAAGTATTCAAAAGACTTTCGTTCGTATATACTTAAACATGATGTGAAATTTCGTGATTTTAAATATCAAATCGAAATAAAACTTTCCTGCAGTAGGCTTTTGAAACTAATTTTTAGTTTTGGTTAATGTCAATGAATCGAGTTGTTTTATTTAAAAAAAATCTGTTTTTCCGTTAATCAGCTGTCGCCTCCATACGAACGACAACTCTCAGAAGTTGAGAAACTTGTGCGAGCTAAGGACTAACGAGGTCTTACTTCTTAACGTGTGATTCCTAACACGGTTGCAGAATCATCCCAGCTTCAACCAGATAAATTCTCTCGAGAATAATATCTGGTCGAGGCGGGAATCGAGCCCACGGCCTTCCGATTGTGAGTCGGGCGCACTACCACCGCGGCCAATTCCACAATTTGTGTACAGATTTTTCGTAAATTCATAATTCACAAATAAGTTTTATGTACAATTTCATCCACCCAAGACAAAGTGGAAATCGTTCTTTTATGTGGTGAGAATGTGCCATATCGAGATGTTGATTATATTTTCAATCACCGGCGTCCAGGAAGAAATATTCACTTTAGTACCGTGGGAAGGATATTGAAAATATTCAAAGAAAGTGGCTCTGTGGACAATCGTTTCAAGAAACCACATAATCCAATAAAGTTTAATGAAGAAGAACAACTCAATGTTTGCTTGAGCGTTGTTGAAAACGGAAAAACTAATGTAAGGAGCATTAGTGAAGATACAGGGGTTGGCAGAGAAACTGTGAGAATAATTTTGCACAAAAATACATTCCATTCCTATAAGGCAGAGGTTCTCAAACTTATTTTGTCTACCGCCCATTTCGAAAATTGATTATTTTCTAGCGCTCCCCATTTTTTTTTTACTTCATTACATCTTAAGAATCACAATCGCAGTCATTATTTCAATAATGTGTTAGGAATCATACGTTAAAAGGAAAGACCTCGTTAATCCTTAGCTCGCACAAGTTTCGACTTCTGAGGGTTGTCGTTCGTAGGGGTGCGATAGCTGGTTAACGGAAAAACAGATTTTAAACAGATAATTAAATTATGTGTGTCATGTGGAAATAAGACTTTCTGATGAGGGTAATGTAAAACACCATTTTGTGATATTATTCATGTCATTCCAGCTGGGATGATCCTGCTGTGTTGACATTTGAAAAAGGATCCCAGTCCGGTATTTCCAATTTTAAAATGTCCTGGAATCGTTCTGCAAAATCAATGTGGAGGTTCTCCAAATGTTGGCAGTAAACAAGCAAGTCGTCGTTGTTGAAGGATACTGCTGACAAATTAGGGAAACAGCGAAACTCACGACTGCCGATATTATTCTTGTATAAGAGCAATTTGGCTACAAAAGCAGCGATGACATTTTGTGTTTTAATCAAATTCAAGACATCTCCTTGGAGTTGGAGATTGACATCATTAAATAATTTATACAGGTCTGTCAGGTACGTAATATCATTCTTTGAAGTGATGAGGTTGTCGTGCAATTATTTGTCTTTGTTTTCCAAGAACTCTATTACAGAGTCAAAGAGACTGTAAAATTGAGTCAGACTGTTACCTCTTGATAACCAACGCACTTCTGTGTGAAATAGCAATTGGTTGAAATCTTCATGATTAGCAACACAAAGCTAATTAACTGCTTTGACTGTTTTGATGATATATTGCAGTGAACGAGACAGGCGCTCACTCAAATTTTTTCGCAACCAAATGTTGCCTATGATTGACGCAATGTACAACGAGCATATCTGGAATTTTATTTTTTAAGTACGCTATGAAGCCTTTGTGACGTTCTCTCATAGCCGGAGCGCCATCCGTAACAGCTGATATAATATTCTTCTATAATATATATGGTTTCTCCTTTTGTATCTGTCTCCAAATTTCTGGCAAATAGTAGTTCTTGATACATTTTCTCATTTTTAATAAACCTCACGTATGACAACAACAATGCTTCATTGGTTGGTAAAGTAGACTCATCTAACTGAATTGAGAATTTATAAGTCTTCAGGTGATTGCATAATGACTCTTCAATGTTTTCAGCCATCTCATCAATTCGTCTTTGCACGGAACTATTGCTCAAAGGAATTTTTCGGATATCTGCCGCTGGTTTATAGAGCACAGTAGTTATTACTTCTTTCATTGCCGGTAAAATTAAATCCTCTCCAATAGTATGAAGTTTACCTATTTGAGCAATTAGCAAGGAGATATTTAGGAAGCATGGAGTTCATCGTCGTTTTGCTTAGAAGCAACTGAAAAAAGTTTTGACACAGTTGGCTGAGCTGAGTGTTTCTTTTTATGTTCTTGAAAATAAGTCACACTTTTGTCTTTTTTATCTGAATGCGTTTTATTCAAATGATCTTGTGGCCTTGAGGGTTTCATCGCTTTATTCGAGAATGTTTTTTGACAAAGAAAGCATATAGGCAAAGATAGATTTGTGGGATTTTCAATAAATCCATATTTTATATATTCCGCGCTATACTGCCGTTTCTTCTTTTTTGCTTCCGACATAATTTTGTCTTCAAAAATGCCGAAGTAAAGAATCAAGTATCAAAAACTTGCTAATATCGTAATATCGTCAAATGACATTACTGGCTGTTCGTGGTCGTCTGGTCCTCTGTCGTCTTCTTTTGGCTCTTTGCCCTATGTGTAGAGGTCACAGCGTACTTCTTTGGCTTTGCGGCCGTTTAGGCACTGTTTCTTGTTTTATTTTCCGGCAAGCATGAATTGCAGTACCGGAAACTTCACTAGAAGCGCCTGCAGCTGCCCTAAGGCCGTTGGGAGACCTTCGGGATAGCTGCAGGCGTTCTCTGACGATGAGACGGCCCTCGCATACGAGACGTCGCTCCTGATTGAGTTTCTTCCGACAGGCCTTGGGTTTGTGGTCTGTCTGTTTTCGTTCGGCCAATCTGAGGCCCTTTTATTTTCAGGGCGTTCTGCGCACCCATGGAAGCTCGCTGGGTGTTCTTCCTTGCAGTTAAAGCATCGCAAGGGCGAGTTTTTAGGTCTTTTGCATTCCTTGGTCATGTGCCGTCCGGTACATCTAACGCTGGCTGGTTCTGCTTTACAGTTGCGTTGCGTGTGACCAAACTTTTGGCATCTGTAACATTGCCCTGCTCGGTTTATCGGCTTCTGTGTTTCGGCGCTCACACGCACGTTTTGAATTTCGGTGACCTCATATATTTTGTTTTGGTTCCTTGTAACCAAAACAAGCACGAACGGTATCGGTACCTTGTAAGCTTTACTCAGGCGGGCTACGGAAAGGATCTCAAATCCTTTGCCCTGGAGTTCAGTCTTGATGTCGTCACACTCTATGGATTCCGGGACCCCGCAAAAAACTACTCTGAGTGGTTTTTCGTTCTTCATTGTATATATGTGGTAGGTTATTTTTTCTTGATCGAGGATCCGAGTAATTCTCCTACAATCATCTGTATTTTTAAGGTGGACTTTAATTCCAACTGTTGTGTTCACCGCCCGCAATATGGAGATGTTTTGCGCAGCAGCAATCGTATTAAAAGCTTTCCACTTTTCTTTTGCGCGGATGGTTATGGGTGGATGCTTATCCGCTTTTTTGTGTGTTTCTGCCCGAGGCGTCTGTTACTAGTTCTTCGTCGCCTACTTCCATTGAGTCAGGTGTCGGGACTTCTGTTTCCTCTATATTTGCCGACTCAGTTTTCTGAGTGGGCTTTTGAATTTATCTTCCAGTGTCACTCCAGGCTTTTGTGATAAGGCGGATGTAGTTTTATTTGATTTTGGCTTATTGGTCCATTTAGTCTGGGAAAAACCGGGTTTTGGCTCTTTTTGCCTCTTTTTTGGGGCCTTTGCCGCTTGGCTTTCTTCGCCCGACATAATATCGTCGCTGTCCAGATCGCTGATGTCAGAGTCGGAGTCGATAAGACGATGAATTAGAGGTTTTTTGTTTCTCAAATTGAAGTCCATTCTCTTTGCAAAGAATTTATATGCTTCCACTAGTTCGGTACTACTTATTTCATAGTATTCTATAATAGTTGATATTATAGCCAGACCTGCTTCTTTTGGCTTTTAACGAACTTTCGTATAATAGAAAATCGTTTCTATAACTTGTTCCATCTCGAAAGATAGATGCTACACTTCGAAATTAGCACAACGAAAATTAGTCAACTTGTCAACTTGACGTGCGTTTTTATATGAGGCAGCGGGCGGGCCTAGTAGTTTCGAGAATGGAGAATAGAAACTTCTCGCTTCGCATTGAAGCTCACCGCCATCTATTGTACAGTTTGATAACTATCGTACAGAAAATAGTTACTATCTAGTCCCCTAGATGGCCTTACACGAAGAAACGCGCGTTAAGCGTAAACGAGCGATAAAGTTTGTGTTAAAAGCAAAAAAACATTTTTAAATTAGCCATCGCCCCCCTAAATCGCTTCAACGCCCCCCAATCTCCTCTGTGCCCTTTACTGCTCCTCTATATGCCTCCAGCACCCACAAGGGGGCGTTATCGCCCACTTTGAGAAAGACTACTATAAGCCAAAGTTCATACACACTCCTAAAGAAAAAGATTTCGATAATCGAGTAGGATTTTCATTTTAGTTTCAAGGTGAGAGAGAAAATGATATCGCATTCACAAAACAGCCACACATAGAACGGTAACAGCAATGTTGACGACAGAACCACTTTTCTCAGCGCCTCCAGTGTTTGGCAGCCGAACCTGAAAGATATAGCGCGAAATTCAAATAGTGGCTGTTCGCATTTTACTTTTTTGTTGAAACTTTTCCTAGAGATCAATTACCCTAACACCAAACTGATATTTTTGCACTCGACGCGCGTTTCGCTAACAAGGTTAGCATCTTCAGAAGAAGAAAATTGATACAGTATCAATTTTCTTCTCCTGAAGATGCTAACCTTGATAGCGAAACGCGCGTCGAGTGCAAAAATATCAGTTTGGTGTTAGGGAGATTGATCTCTAGGAAAAGTTTCAACTGTTACACCACAGATTCCAATCTCATCATTTATTGTTATTGTTGCTTCACTACCGGTCAGGTTTTGATTCCACAGAAATCATCTGGGAAAAACCTTGACCAATCAAAAATATCAACAAGTGAAGCAACAATAAATATGTGAACTGAATTACCTCAAATTATGATCAACCATATTTATTTTCAGTTAAATTTGTGTAAATGTGGTAATGAAACTATATGAACTCAGTTCAAAATTTATTGGAAATACGTAAACCTCAACTTACACTAATGTTTTTTCAATAAACGATTCTTTTTCTTCAAAAATTTTTCATGAGCAGACAATATAATTGGATCAATGAAATCGCTGTTTGTCTGGGTGTTCAAAAACCTAATGAATTTTTTATCTCTTCCCCTGGTAACCAAATTGACTTTTCTACACCAAAAATACAAACAGCATCTAATAATCAGATGACACAGTTTTGAATCATTGTCAGACTGATCTGGACAGTTGACTAGGTTAAAGGATAGTTGCTCCAGTATTATTTTCCTCAAAATTTGTGAAATATTTGTAAAATTACACAAACGTGGTATCAAGTAAAATAATCTAGTTACTGATTGGAAAACTAAAAAGGTTAAAACTGTTCCTGGTTTTATCAATTTTGATTTTGGATACTGTCTTCCTTCAACAAAATCAAGATCCTGATCATGATCCCTAAACAGCATATTATTTTTACAAAATGTGCATGTAATGGACTTCATGATTTTTTTGGTGATATATCCAGATATGTAAGTAATGGTACACCTCCCTATTTTAGTTCTCTGATACAGATTAATACTGGCTGGAAGTGGGATATCAATGTCACTTTCCGAAGATTGCACACTTTGCAAAGGGTCCACACTTTCTGATGATCCTGTTACAAAATAACGTAAATTGTCTAAAGCTCCCTCACTGATGGCATCTTCTTCACAGTTACTTCCTGGTGAATGTGAAGACATAAAGTTATTCACTAGAAGCGCTTTGAATGATGTGGTAACATGTAGAGCACTTGGTGAAACTTCTCGAACCCCATAACTCCTCAAACATCCAAAGAAATTCTCCAATGCGTCTTGCTGAAAACCCCTCAATAATAAAAAATTATTCTTGCTATGTAACAATTTTTCTTTCATGTACAGGAATCCTTTAATGGTATGTTTCAGATTTGTTATTGAGGGCGTGGAAACAAATTTTTGTTTCTTATTACTGAAGAATTTCATGCTGTTCAATATTTGCAAGGAGTCCCTCCAGAATTTTTCATGCCCAGATTCCTTCATCAAACCACCTTTGAGGGGCTTACTAGCAGGTGCAGTCTTCTGACTGGAATTCAAACTATCAAATAGTTTGTCAAGAAATAAACCTCTTCTGCTAGTAATTTTATCTTCAACAGCGAAATGTCTGTCACAAACTCGTGAGTTACAATAAATTGTCTCATGGGGTACATTGAAGAGTTCTTTATTGTTTATATTCTTGAGCCAAACATCTAAAACAGCGGGGTCTTTTTTGGGAAACCGATGTTGACTACTCTTCCTATCCTCACAAGAAGGAACGCAGCACTTTTTTCGATATCGTTTATGTTCGGAAGTACTCATTACGATAAATAAAAATATGAAACTGACAGTACACAAGCAAAAACACAATTTGAAAAGGAAAACAGTCCCAAACCATATTTATACATCATTATCACAACAAAACTAACGGACGTCCTACCTAATTTAAGTTCATTCTTCTTCTGTAAACAGTAATTTGAATCATGCGCGCGCAGAAGGCACGTGATTCATTACAGAAAACTGGAGAAAACCCCGATAGTGTCGCCATCCCTGGTTTGGCAGCCGCGTAACATATAACCAAGTGTTCCCATTTAACTTACATTTCTATGTGTGGCTGTTTTGTGATCGCATTTCTCTACAGGATTTTATGGACAGACGAGGCAACTTTCACGTCGAATGGTACAGTTAGTTCCCAAAATTGTCGCTGGTGGTTCAATAACAATCCAAATTTCGTAATTTTGAACGGCCCGAACGTTCATCGTCTCCCAAGCACTAACGGCCACGTTAAAATTCAGCTGCCCAAAATGGCAGCTTCCCAACTTATCTTTGATTTGCGTAGGCGTATAGCCTTTTGAAAACAAATGTTTAATGACAGCTCGATACTCCCTTTCATCCATTTTCATAAAAACACATCAACTCACTCAAACGACTGTTACATAACGACTGCGCTTCCAAAATGGCTGCAACTTTGGTGAGTAACTCTCAACAGATGAACAATGAAATTCACTACCTTTCATTTACGAGTGCTGCCATCTTCATGTTGAGGTCAGAACCGTTTCAGATCACCCTCGTATGTCACCAAAATATTCAAGAAATCAAAGAATATTTGGAGAGGAACTTTTATGTATGTTATATGAATGAAAACAGAAACTTGAAACAGATTTGTTTTAGAATATTCTTCCCTCGAATACTTACATCTCGCTTGGGACGATTTGGATGCAGTGATTCTTCAACAAATCGCCACCAGAGGAAATACCACAAGAGTGAAATCAGCGCAATGGTGTAGCTAAGCCAGTCTCGACCTAGCTTTCGCACTAATTGGGTCCCTAGAATACCCACGATTGCATATCCCAGGTTGACAGCTGTAAAAAAAACAAAATTATGTTACTGAAATGAATGCAATGTTTTCATCAGGATCGAATTGATTTTGGTTTTTAGTTTCATTCGCTACACGAAAAAATGTCCATTCAAATGACATGATTTTACTGAAGAGCATCCCCGAGTCGGTTTCTTGAAATATTATTTTTGGAGATGGAAAATTTCCATTGAGAAGATTTCGAAATTTCATTTTGGCTAATAATGGCGGTACTGAAATCGGAAAATTTTTAAAATCCATTTAATTGAGTGGAATTTTCGTTTGTTACGACAAGTTACTGGAAAATGGTTTAAAAAGCCGGAACTGGCCGTAATAAATCAAAAACTTGGTAGAAATCAAACAAAAGTAATTTTTTCTAACTTATATTCAATTTATTCCTCACTAGTCTCTTTAAAAGGTCAATTTTGATACAACAGGACTTTGAAAGGCTGTCGAAAATGAATTTTTGTTGCTACAAAGGAAAGACATCTTGAGAAAATAAGTAAATGAAAAAAAATGGAAAAAGAACAGAGATAAATGCGGGTTTCTTCAGAAAAAACAATGTGAAAGTGGCTTCCAGACCACATGCCAGATTATCTTGGGAGATTTCAACATTGAGTTTAAAACCGGTTCAAATGTCCTCAATGAGCTCCATTGCCTACTGCGTTCTTTTGGATTAAATATTATGATGCATGAAGACACTAGAATAACAGTCTCATCCTCTAGTCAAATCGACAATATTCTCACAAATTTGAATAGTGATTATATTCATACAGGAGTTTTTGAACCCTGTATAGCTGACCACAAGACCCAATATATCATTCAAAATGAAAAACCTAAACTATTCAATAAAACTAATTATTCCAGGAGAATAACCCAAGCAACTTTGAATAAATTAAAATCCTCCCTTTCGGAAACGAGCTGGGATATTTTTAAAAGCTCTACCGATGTTAACATGCTTGCTTCATATTTGTCCAACAGGTACACTTCTTTGGTTCACAAACACATGCCCCTAAGGAAATCCACACCAATTACCAATAAATCTCCAGTAACCTTATAGCTGACGTGAGCAAAGATTATTCTGATGTTGAGCTACATAAGTACCTAAAGAGGGACTATAAACAGCAAATAAAACTTGCTAAAAAACGAGCTTATGATGATTAAATTCGTTCAGCAAAAAATAAATCTAATGCTTGCTGGAAGATCATCAATTTCGAACGAAATGAAAGAACTTGTCAAATTGCTTCCCATATCTCACCGGAAAATTTCAATGACTTTTTTGTGGATATTGCAGAAAGTATCATAAAATCTTCACCTAAATTACCCATATTTGATTTACAAAACTTTAAAAATTTTCCAGCTCCCTGCAACACCTTTTTTCTCAAGCCCGTTACCGAGCTTGAAATCACAGAAGCGATAAAATCTCTAAAAGATTCAAACTGCCTAGATGCCCAAGATTTAAATAGTTCTATTATCAAGGAAACACTCAACATCATACTATACCCGTTAACCATGTTAGTAAATCTGATTTTTGAAACAGGCATATTTCCGGATTCTTCTAAGTTCTCCAAAGTGATATTTAAAAATATTTAAAAAAGGAGATATTTTTTCCTTGGATAATTTCCGTCCTATTTCCATTATCTCAATTTTTAGTAAAATTGTTGAAATACTTTTAAAAAGACGCCTATATTCCTATTTTGAAACAAATAATTTTTTCTCAAACTCCCAATATGGTTTCCGCAAAGAAAGATCTACCTCGCAAGTTGTTTTAGATATAGTTGGATATGTCATTGATGGCCTTGAAGATGGACTGCATACTGCCATTACACTTTTTGATTTATCTGAGGCTTTTGACTGCGCTGTTACTTGAAAAATTACAATATTATGGGGTGAGAGGCGTTTCGTTAACACTTATCAAATCGTACCTCACAAATAGATATCAAGCTGTTTCTTGCAATAATAACATTTCTAGCTTCAAACCTGTAGTACATGGAGTCCCTCAAGGATATATCCTTGGGCCCTTACTTTTCATCATCTACGTAAATGATTTCAGCAATTTTATGGCGCCAAATAAAACAATTCTTTATGCTGATGATACCACCTTAATCTACAGTGGAAATAGTATCAACAAACTAACAGAAATATCGGAAGACATTGAAAATAAAGCTAATACTTGGTTTCCAACAAATAATTTGAAATTAAATATCAATAAGACACAACGTCTTCAATTCTCCACTGTAGGCCCCTCAAATGATAGCGTGAAAGTGCTTGGCATAACACTTGACAATACTTTATCTTGGCATCAACATACAAATCAGCTTAGGAGCAAGTTATCCAGCACTATTTATGTTCTACGACAACTCCAAAATATTACCAGCTTCGATATATTAAAAATTACTTATTATTCGCTTTTTCATTCTCACATTGGTTATGGGATTGTTCTTTGGGGAAACTCACCTGGTTCTCTCAATATCTTTAGGTTACAAAAGCGAGCCATTCGAATATTGGCAGATGTAGGTTTTCGGGAACCGTGTCGGCCAATTTTCATGCCTGTACCAACGTTTTTAATTTTTCATGTTTTGCTAGAAATCCATAGAATTGCGAGTACCTTACCTAAACCTTCTAATATTCATCATTACCGTACGAGAAACGCTGAAAAGATCTGTACAAATCGATATCGCCTAGCTAAATCACAAAAAAATTCTTTGGATTACAACTTATATAACTGTTTACCAGTCAAGCTAAAAGATCTTAGTATGAATAAATTCAAACAATCCATCAAACAACTACTATTGGAGGGCTGCTTTTACTCTGTCTCTGATTACCTGGGGTATTTTAAAAATCGCTCCTAAGTCTCAACATACAAGCAACATACTCATCTGACTACCGTAAATATGCTATATCATGTTGTTCTTTCATGTTTTTAATGTTAATCTTTATGTTGCTCTACTTTTTATCTTAAATTATATGTTATACTCATCCGATCTGAAATTACTTTTGCTGTGCGTAAGCATATGTAATAAATTTGTCCTGATTTACTACAAACATGTAAAGTGTAATGTGGTTAAATAAACTTCTATTCTATTCTATCTATTCTATCTGGAGGAAGATTAGTTTTAATCTTCCTCTTTGAAGATGATCACTTGGTGATCGAAACACGTATCGAGGTGTTAAAATAACGGTTCGGTGTTGGGATATTTATTATTTTGGTGTAGTAATATTTATTACTACACCAAAGGTTCCAAACAGTGCATTACAAGTAAGAAATAGGAGATCCAGAGGCGGCGTAAGGCGTGGACGATGTGGGCAACCGCCCACGCAAGTCCGAGAGTGAAATAGAAAAATACCTATGGAAAATCCAAAAAGACTTTGGCAGTTTCATCCATTGAAGTAGATATAACGTCAAAGATAAATTACTAACCGATAATTAGGAAGTTCAGTACAACCAAAAGTAGAACATTTTTGTTTCTTCAATTTATTCTTTTTTTTTTAATTTTCAACCCTCGACGTGAAAGAGGGGTGTTATTAGTTTGAATTATACCTGTGTGTGTCTGTCTGTAGAACTGTACCTCCTATACTAGTATACTGATTTTGATGCGGTTTTTTTATTCAATACCTAATTTTGTCGGGATGGTTCTTAGATATGTTTTATGAAAAGGGCAACAGTCGTTTAGGAATTACCAGCTTGTTTCCAAGATTATGAAGAGAAATTATAGTTAATCATATATCCACTTGAGTGATCGACATTTTCAAGGTCTTGCCCCGCCACTGGGAGATACATATACATTTTGAATTCAGTGATTCTTCGTGAACCTATGCTGAAAGTACGAGATAAAATCCGAAAAATCCCGCAGCATACTCACTACCAATGTGATTGTTGAAACAATATTATCATCGCAATTCTCAGAGACAACGACTTTAATTTTCTTGAAAAATTATGAAATATTACCTGTGTACAGAGAAACGAAACCACTGACATGTTTAGGTTTTATCCAGGTTACTGCTAACATATGGGCTGCCGGCCAAGTAGCTCCCTAAAAAATACTTATTAGGTTGTTTCAAAAATTTTACACGTTTTTAAACGGTTTTATTTAGCGTGTACTGTTTGTCTGTATGTTTGAGTCAAATTTAGTAACTGAAATTTGACCCTCTTGGTGTTGACAAATTGATCTGATATTTTGTACACACATTTAGTTTTGATGACAATGCAATTTAATAAATTCTGTATCATTGTAAATCCAAGATGGTCGCAGTTACAAAATGGCGGATTACACATTGTTTCACAACTAATCTAATTTAGGCATAAAATGACTATACTAAAACCAATAATGATTGAGAGTAGAAGTAAGCCCAGTTGACAGCAAATCGGAGGCGTGCTTATTAATTTTTGAGAGGGTTAAGAATGAAAGAAAAATTCTTAGTACAATTAGTTGTAATATTCATACACATTTTTTATTTATTTCATTAAAACTTTGCAATATCGTAATTTACCTAATCGTTGTAGTCATTAGGTGGGCCTTATGAAAACGGAGTAATAATCGTGGTAATTATAGTAGGTACCAAATAGGTAAATTAACAATATTAATAAAAAACACAATATATATATATATATATAACTTTTTTCACTATTGGGTTGCAGCAATTGATAAGTGAACTCTTTATAACTATTCTCAAGCTTTCGAGTAACTTAAACTCATCGTCAGGGGTACTAGAAAATACAAATTACAAATTGTTGATAATAGAATATAATATAAATGTAAATGTACAAATTTTCATCTAATCTTCAACCTCAGAATCGTCACTGTTGCTACCGCTATCATCAAAGTGAATTATGATTGGTTCAATATTGTGTTTAATACGGTTGTCTACGTCCCACATTTTTTGCTCTTCTTTTAAAACATGCTGCATGCATTTCTTCCAGTCTTCTGCAGAAACAGTTCGAATAGCTTCTTGTAGGTGATGTTGCACGTCCACTAATTTAAATGTTCTGTTTTCTCGTGCCACATATTCTTTTACTTGCGCCCAGATTAATTCTATTGGGTTTAATTCGCAGCGGTATGGTGGTAACCTTAAAATTGTAATTCCACGACTTAACGCCATTTCATCCACTGTGAATTTTTTATATTTGTCTGTGTGTAATTTTGTTAGCTGAAGTAGTTCTGCCTTTAAACTATCTTTGTTATATTGGATGTTCTTATTAATTAACCATTCTTGAATTGCTGCTTTTTTCCATGATTGTTTCGGTAATGGTTCTAAATGTCGACTATGGTATGGGGCATTGTCCATAACGATGACAGACCCAGGTTCCACAAGTTGAATGATGCCTTCAAACCATTTTTCAAACACCTCCGCATTCATCTCTTCATGATAGTCGCCTGTTTTCTTAGATTTAAATATTAATTCACCATTTGGTAAAAATCCACTGTCGCCTCTTATATGCGTAACTATCAGAAGACTACCTTTTCCAGATGGCTGTTTTAACCCAACTGACAAACCTTCAATAAAGGCTTGTCGTGCACTTGTTATATTACCATTCTGCCATACTTTTTTGACCGTATGTCCTTGGTTAACCCATGTCTCGTCCATGAAGTACAATTTTTTTTTGAGCTTCCGAAATTCGTCAATTTTTCTTAGATAGTTTCTCCTCCATGCTATTATTTCTTGACGTTCAATGAGAATGCTTTTCCTGTCAGCTTTTCCGTACGTACATTTCATTTCGTGTACAAGTTTCCTAAAAGTTTCTTTACCCATTTTTGGGACCAATTCATGATCGCTAAGTGCCTCCAGAACTATTTGTAGTGTGGGCAGCTCATTTCTGAAAAAGAAACTGTGAATAGTTATGCGTATAATGGTTTTGGCTTCTTCATCAACTGTGATTTTTTTTTCGTCCGCTACTAGTTTTTGGCGTTTGTACGTCCCCATGAATTTCTGCTTCTCTTAGTATTTTGTAAATCGATGATTTTGGTACACCGGTATAATCAGAGCACATATCAAATAATTTATCTTTTGTAATTGTGGAACTTAATGATGTAGAAATGCCCGGTTGGTTATTCGGAGGTACACACGTACAATTACATCACATATGCACAAAGTCATCTTTTGGTGGCTGATGATCTCTTTCAAGACAGTGAAATACTCGCAGTACAATTTGTTTTTCTCTTACTGACCGAGAATCCGACCGTTTTACCTTTTTCGACGTGGAAGGCCCGACCATGTCTCCCATTTTTTGAGTAGTTTGAGAACGGTGTAGAAATATAATTATGTAACGCTTAAACACTTATTAGCACTATTATTTTCACCAATTGTTATCACAACACGTCGATTGCTGACTAACTTAACTGTAAAACGTACAATTCACGCTGTATAATTCACAAACCAATGATACGCTCATGGCTGCAAGTACATTAGTGAGGACTGCAACGATGAGATGGAAGTTACGGTAAAGTGACAAAGACAGAAATATCGTTGCGTACAGCGTTGCCACTAGTTGTAATAAATATCTAACACTATACAGAAAATAATGAATTTTAACTGATCAGTAATCAGGAAATGTATAAGTATTACTCATTACAAGCTCATTACTGATTTTTGTCATAAATAATACCTTTTAATCGTACTAGTATTGTGTATTATCTATAATTTGCCACAACCTACAACTCTACTGCTTACTATATTTTGATTCTGCTATAAACTGGTAACGTAAAATTCAGATATGACAACGCGCTTTACTCTCAATCATTATTGGATTTACTATAGTAGAAAAGTAGTACACTTGCAAAAAAAATGGAAATTCAAGATGGCCACAGCTACAGAATGGCGGGTTACATATTACCTTGTAATACTGAGACACTAAATGAACTGAACAGAATGAGAACAATCGAGTAACAAAGTTAGAAACTAAAAATCGAAAATGAAATAAGTAAAAAATATGTTAGAACATTTTTATTGGAAAAAAAATAATGATGTAGATAATGTACTGGAAACTGAATAATAATTCGGGAGGTCCTAAGTAGCAGTCATCAAACGACTCTCCTCAGCAATCTACGGTATCAATCAAATAAGAAAATAATGAAATCGGTGGGATAGTATTTACATAGTTAAAATACACACATCGGAAAAGTCTAGGGATATTTTTATAACATACTAAATATCATAAAAATAAATGCATGAGGTCGTTTAATTTCGAATAAATTGGTACACTCAACCACCCTGTAGATTTCTATGGGTTGAACAAAGCCTGCAAAAACGGTAACTAATCTTTTATCAAGTTTTTTACAAACTGTGGGTATTCGGCTAAAATGAATAATCTGAAAGTGTCGAGTTTGTACATTCTATGCAGTTCTTGCTTAGCAATTAAACTGGAAATATTGTGCTTTAACATGGAACGCCATCACTTACCATTGGCTGAGATGAATAGAGCTGTAGGGCTTCTTCAAGGTGGCATGCGACAAAATGATGAAGCTCTTCGTTGGAGGTCTCCCAAAGTGTTATCAGTTGATTGTGGCGGCGTTTTCGTGAAACTGGCAGTCCAGCCGAATAACATCCAGGGCGAGGACGCGCTACAACTGCAGTTCAAGACCGATTTTTGGTCTTAACCGCAAGAAGACAACCGACAATCACAGCACCTGAGTTGGTTAACGTGTTGCAGCAGACGCACCAGGTAACCATTGGTCGTGATACTGTCAGAAATCGACTGCATGAAGCATATCTCCACAACAGAAGGCCACTTAGATGTCCACCTTTGTCGAGAGGCAATCGCGGTAGAAGATTAGAGTGGTGTCAAGAACATCAAAACTGGGATGCAAATGATTGGGCCACAGTTTTGTTTACAGACGAATCCAGATTTGAATTTCATCCAGATTCTCGTCGAGTAAGACTGTGGAGACGACCTGGAAATAATGAACGTTTGAGACACGTCCAGGAAGTCCACACATACAGAGGTGGTACGGTAATGCTATGGGGCAGAATCATGATCGGCGGCAGAACCGATCTCGTTTCGTTTTTCCAAATCGCTCCCTGACAGCTCGACAGTACTTCGACACCATTCTTCTAACTATCGTCCGCCCGTTTGCTGGTGCTGTTGGTGAAAACTTCGACCTATAATGCACGATAATGCTCGTCCACATGTCGCGCGTCTAGTGACTGACTGGCTCACCAACGAAGGAGTTGATGTATTGCCATGGCCAGCACAATCACCGGACCTGAATCCCATCGAGTGTGTGGGACATGCTTCAACGAAGAATTACTCCGCATATGGGGAATATTCACACAACGTTTCAATTGAGAGAGCTTTCAATCGCTGAATGGACAAATGTACCTCAACAAGACATTGACAATCTCATTTTGTGGATGCACGATAGATGTAGGGCCGTAATAAACTAGCGTGGAGGCCATGCTTTGTACTGATTCCAATTTTTTTTGTATTATGATTTTTTTTCGGGGTGCCAAAGAAGAGCCATATTTTTTTTTAGTTTTGCTTATATGCGCACTCAGTATTTTTGACCATTTAATACATTTTGTTGTAAGTTACATTCGTTTAATAATCACCCGTCAACTTTTTTTCCCTAAAGCGATCTAAAAAAAAATTATTGCCATTTTTAAAAATATCCCTAGACTTTTCCGATGTGTGTATATTGTAAGGCTTGGCTCGATGTTCCAAAAGCTCATCTTGCACCAAAGCAAGATTTAGGTATTTTGCATAGTCTGTTGGACTATAAAGAATGTGACAACGACGTTGCAGAAATGGCCCTGACTAAAATTTTTAAACCATTTGTGAATGTAGAGTTGGTGGGGTTATCTTTTTTTGATCCCACTATTACAGACGATGAAAAGTTGTTAATGGCTAATAAATTGCTCAGTAGCACGGATGAACCATCCTTGATGAAGGATTGATAAATTTACTTACCAAAGAAATGTTTACATTAATTGACAGATTTAAAATAAAAACTCATTTCCTAACACAACATGAAAATACCTGGCCTCAAGATAATTACTCCCAAGAAGGATTGAAAATTTTCAAAACATTAAGAGTAGTTAATGATATGGTTAACCAACTTTAACAACCTTCTGACAAAAGATGAAGACGAAAAACAATATGTCCTGCAAGTTGTAAGCAAATGCCGAGCATTATTTTCAAAAACTACTGCAAAAAGTTTTAGAATAGATTAGATTTATATGTAGAATTAAGTACAATGTCTGTATCTTTTCTGTGTCTGTTTTGTATATATTATATACCTGATTTTTATATTTTGAAATAAAAAATGTCATTAGACTTATCAGTATCACTTGTTTTTTCATTATATTTCTATTTCAAACTCAAAAATATACCAAAAAAAGCCAAATTCACCACTTAATAACGTAAGATACGAAGTATGCTCCTAGACCAGGTCACGTTTCTGGGGCTAAAGGCTGTTGTAACTCGGTTTGACTTAAAATAACAACAATTATGTACACAATATAAATTTTGAAGAACAACATTAGCTTTCTTTTGAGATGTTAAGCGTGTTTTTATTATTTACCGTTCTGGAGTTACGGCTCCATATGTCAGCCTTTTCAGCGACGGGTGGCACGGGTTAACGTCGTTGAATCGAGCTCAAATTTCGGCTATCTCAATATCTGGAAGGGGGAATCGTTTTGTGGGGTCCAGAAGAATAAAAATTCCGACATCGTTTTTTTACGGCCTCCCTAGTGTTCATACATGCACAATAGTAAAATAATCTGATTCAGGACTGTATTTTACCATGAATATTCCTTGGATGAACCGTATAACTACGTGGCAAGCTGTCAACCAAGAGGCAGGAACCATAACTGCCACCACACCTGCACCTAGGACCCCTGCTCCGTATAACCTTTCTGCTCCAACTCTTGCTGCTATGCGGCTCGCTGCCAATGGGGATACGAGAGTACCCCACATGAACGCTTGTCTCAGGACAGCTTCGGTTTTATCGGTTCGCGTCATTGGTATCTGGAAAAAAATTGATATCTCAGTTTCAAGTTCCAAACACAGTGTCTCTCACATCTCATGGAAACACCCCCGTATCTTCCGTAATAATCGAGGTAGAATAATGAAACTCTCAGGACTGATGGAAATTTACCTAACACCTGAATGTGGTTGGCTAAAGTGACATACACTGCTCGCCACTCGCGATGGAACAATCCATTTTTACGGTAAAACATATTAGGGGGCAAACTATGCTCAAATTTTCTTCAGATTCGTGAACAGGACTATCAACTTACTACAAATACACTTTTCTCCTGAAAAAATTTCAGTCCTGAAAAATCCGAATTTGTCTCACTTGTAGAAGGTCACTTTTGATGATGCCCAGTTCCTTTTGATCTTTTCATATTTTATTTATTGATTGTTGCTTGTATTTCATTGTAATTTCAGTTGTTTTGCTTAAACCTATTTATGACCAGAGGGTCGTTAATGACCCAACGCCCTTTTTAATTTCTTTCGCCCTTGTCGTTACAAGTTGAGAGGAAATATTTAGGTTTTTGTTCAGTCATCATTCCAACTTTCGTGTGAATTTTTCGATTTTGTTCTGCGGTGTGCCAGTAAGAAGTGATATAGAGATGAAATCGGTTCATTGAAAACATGAGTCACAAATTATATTGGTGAGTAAGCAGTAATCTTCCATTCCAGTCATCAATTTTAAGTGATGATTGGGAACTTGAATACCCAATTCATTGAAATGAAGATTTACGTTATTCATAACCTGAAAATAGAAACATTATTTACATGAGTCGTTATCGACCCCTTGGGCAAATTTTAGTATGTTTTATAGGTTATTATTTTAGGAAAAAAACCGCTCACTGCAGCTGAGCTGTTGGAAGAAATAGAGAAGCTAGATGATGATGCCGAGATGCCCAGTGATATTATCATTACATCTCCTGAAGATAACGGATTTGATACAGATGCTGATTCCAGTGATGAGGATTGTATCGTCAGATTGAATAGTCAACAGTTAGACGCGGAAGCAGAAACAAATATAACCAATGTACACGAAACAGAAGACATAGAATTTGATGAACAAGAGGTAAAGGGTGTGATTTAGCAGCAATAACACAAACAAAGAAAAAGAAAAATTTCAATCAGAAAAAGCTTTGGACCGTCAATACAGATCTTGAGAAAGGAACTACAAATATATCTAATAACATATAATGTCTGTCTCCAATTTCTTTGACCGAAAACAGTGAGGCTATAGAATATTTTTAGATATTTACGAATACAAACGTTATGGAGCACATCGTAAAACATAGCGTTTTATATGCTTTTCAGAAAAATCACCAGTTAGAGCTTGGCACTGACGAAATGTATGCATTCCTTGCAATATTGTTTCTCAGTGAGTATGTGCCAGTTCCTCAGAGGAGAATGTTCTGGGAAACGTGAAGATGCACATAATATTCTTGCAGTGACTTCAATGAGGCGAAATCGTTTTGAAGAAATATTCAGATTCATTCACGTGGTTGATAACAATAATCTGGCCCAGAGCGATAAAGCAGCAAAGCTCCGACCTCTCATAGATAAATTATTTTGGAATAAATGGATGCAAGCAATTCATGAAGGGAACGTCTATTCGTTTTGGGTACAAGGCTTGAGTTTTAGCATCTGCTTGTGGCTATTGTATCAATTTTGATATACAGCGTGACTCACGGCGATGGTAGGTTAGACGTTTCTGGAAAAGACAAAGCATGATTTTTCTGAAAATTTCACCTCTCACATTTCCTTACCTGTTCTATCGATCTAAAATATTTTCAGCATTGCGGCGTTGCCACTTCTATCAAGAAGTCCTAGCAATTATATTTTTTTAAACGGAACACCCCGTATATTAATACATTTTTGGAATCGCTCTGGTATTCTAATACTTTTTTGTTGATAATGTCCTATACCTATCTCTATCTGTTTTCGAGATAAAAAATAAATTTTGCTAAATGTGGTCCAAAACATAGCCTTAATTGAAATCAAGTACATCAGTACTCTCAATTCATGAAAAGTTGATATTTTGATGATAGTTTGGACAAACTTGAAATATTCAAATAACACCAAGAAATCGACTCCATATCATACAGGGCGTGCTAAAATTACTATTATTTCCATTGTGCATAAAAGTAGTCAAAAGTTCATTTTTTCAAATGAAACCCCCTGTATATCACTCAGTAAATTGAAAGATGGTGAAAAATGCTTCAAGATGATATATCATGTCCCTATACCTAAATCGTCAAGTTTTCTCAATAAAGTCGGTTCTTCTAGAAACATTATTTTTTTTTATAATTTGGATTTAGGTAGCAGTGGAATTATCAAGCTTATAGCAGTTCGGTTACTTTTATAAGTAATTCACAAAGAGTTATCGACGGTATTTCGAATCATCTTCCAAAATGAATGTAAATATCTATTATTCAAATGAAGTTGTTATGAAATTATTTATTATACACATGAACAAAGTGATCAAATCATTGTCAGAACGTGTAAAAAATTCAACCAAATGTATCCTGAATTAACACCAATGAACGAGAGGAAGTTTGTAAGGTTACAAAATAATTTCCTTAACTATGGCTCAAAGTTTCCAGGGAACAACTGTACCAAAAATCAATCATTACTAGGTAGAAAGTGAGATTTTGTGGGGTAAAACATGTGAAAGTACAGACAATAACAGAATAGGATGATTCAAAATAACAAAATTGTAAACAAAATATCACATTTTCACAATGAATGCTGAAACACTTTATAATGTTTTTTGTACGCGACTTGTGGTTGCTTTTTCAATTTCCTGGGGATCCAGATCTTCAATACTCCGCACTATTCGCCGTCGAAATTTTTCTTTGGTAGGCACTGGAGTACTGTATTCCCTTTCTTTTAAAACACCCCATAAAAAAATCAAGTGGCGTAAGATCGGGTGATCTCGGTGGCCAATCCCACGGCCCTAAACGCCTAAACCAACGATCGTCGAAGAGTTCGTCAAGTTTCCTGGAAACTTCCTGAGTGGAATGAGCTGGCGCTCCGTCCAGTTGAAACCACGAATTCCTATATTCCTCTAAAGGCAAATTTTCAAGAAAATCGGTTACAGTCGTCCTTAATATTTGGAGATATCTCTCTTCATTCAGTGTGTCTTCATAATTAAAAAAGCTAATTTTATTGTTCTTCAGAATACAGAAAACATTCAGGTCAAATTTTTCTTGAAAACCCATTTCTTTTGTAACATGAGGATTATGATCAGCCCAAAAATGTTTATTCCTTCAATTGAAAATACCATCCCTCGTAAATTTTGATTCGTCGCTCCAAATTATTTTTAAGAAAAATTCCCGATCTTCCTTTGTATGAATCAAAAGGGATCCACAAAAATGCATTCTACGTTCGAAGTCTTCTGCTTTTAGAGCTTGAACTTTGATAAATTTATACGGATGCATTCCGTGATTTTTCAAAATTCGTTGAACTGAAGCATGTGATACACCTAAATCTTTTTCTGCACTGCGAATGGAAGCTTCTGGATATGCATAAAAATATGCCAAAACGTTAACAGTATTGTCCTCATTTGAAGTAACAGGTTTTGGTAATGTTGAAGGCGCTTTTAACATGGAGCCATAATTAAGGAAATTATTTTGTAATCTCACCAACTTCCTCTCGTTCATTGGTGTTAATTCAGGATTCATTTGGTTGAATTTTCTACAAGTTCTGGTAATTATTTGATCACACTGTCCGTGTATAATGAATAATTTCATAAGAACTTCTTTTGAATAATCGATATTTGCATTCATTTTGGAAGATGATTCGAAACACCGTCGATAACTCTTTGTAAATTACTTATAAAAGTAACCAAACTGCTATAAGCTTGATAATTCCACAGCTACCTAAATCCAAATTCTAAAAAAAAATGTTTCTAGAAGAAGCGACTTTATTGAGGAAACTTGAAGATTTAGGTATAGAGACATGATATATCATCTTGGAACATTCTTCACCATCTTTCAATTTATCGAGTAATATACAGGGGGTTTCATTTAAAAAAATGAACTTTCGACTACTTTTATGCACAATGGAAATAATAGTAATTTTAGCACGCCCTGTATGATATGGAGTCGATAACTTTTCATGAATTGAGAGTACTGATGTACTTAATTTCAATTAAGGCTATGTTTTGGACCATATTTAGCACAATTTATTTTTTTATCTCGAAAACAGATAGAAATAGGTATAGGACATTATTAACAAAAAAGTATTAAAATACTAGAGCGATTCCAAAAATGTATTAATATACGGGGTGTTCCATTTAAAAAAATATAATTGCTAGGACTTTTTGATAGAAGGGGCAACGCCGCAATGTTGAAAATATTTTAGATCGATAGAACAGGTAAGAAATGTGAGAGGTGAAATTTTCAGAAAAATCATGCTTTGCGTTTTCCAGAAACGTCTAACCTACCATCGACCGTGAGTCACGCTGTATACCAGGGACAAAGAAAAATAAGAAAAGGCACTAAAGTTTCAGATGTAGGATTAGGTGAATCCGTGGTTTTGCAGTTTTCCGATATATTGAAAAATTATTATGAAAACTTATCATTTTCTTTATTCTCTGATAACTTTTCCACAAATGCCACTTTGATATCCACTGTCTAACTACTTTTTTTTAATTTTCAAGTCATCTTCTGCTTTGACTTTTAGATCATACCAATTTTCAGCCGTGTTAACTATCACAGTATCATCTGCAAAACTGAGTAAATGTCCACCTTTTTTCTGCAGAACGAGTTTATCCATATATAATGTAAATAACACAGGCCCTAGTACCGTCCCTTGAGGTATTCCGCACGTTACTTTTTCTTCGGTGCCTGTTATATTTCCGATTTTTACTTTTTGTTTTCTGTTACTCAAATAACTTTTCTATAAATCGTAGGCTGCACATCTAATGCCAATGCCGTGCAGAGTAGCCAAAAGTATGCAGTGGTCAACGGTATCGAATGCCTTTGATAAATCTAAAAAGACTACTATGGATTGGACATTCATAGGCAATATTTGTTAGTGCGTGAATTACATACTGTGCGGACTTTTGTTCCCTGAAACCGTATTGTAAAGCAGACAGGATATGGTATTTGTTAAGAAATTTATTTCGTCTATGTTTAATGATTTTTTTTATTATTTTACTTAAAGATGTTATGAGTGAGATTGGGTCTGTAATTTATAATACTTTGTCTATCTCCTCCTCAATGTACGGGAGTGACAACTGATAGCATCAGGCAATGACCTAGTTCGAAAGATTTATTTATTATACAGGGTGTTTGGTAGCTGGGTGCAAACCTTCAAGGGGGTGATACACTAGCCCATGTAGAACATATTCATACAAACATTTTTATTTTCTAGCGCGTTTTTGATTTTTAAGAGAACTTTTACGATTTTTAGTACAAAAACCCAAAATTGGTCAATTGAATGCTAATAACTTCGAATCTTAACAGAATTGTCCGGTTTTTTAAATTTATTTTAGTAGTCTTATGTGTCCCCAATCGTACTAAAGTAGTTTGAAGCACCATTGTGTCCAAAAAAGTTATGTACAGAGCATTTAAACTTTACAATAAAAGAAAGAAAATAAAAAATCTGACTTTTGATGCCAATTAAAAAAAAAAATACATAGAGGTGTTCAGACACCTTTTAAAACATGCTTAGTTATTGCTCTTTCGTTTGAGGTATCATTTACCTAGCTAAGTCTTGAACTTTTTTAATTAGGGTACCTGAACCAGTTAAAGGTCGTAAATATGGATATTTGAAAAATTAAAAAAAAAGTAATTTGAATGAAATTCAGCTCAAAAACCTTTAAACCAAAATCCTAAAGCAATATGCGATATTATTTTTAGACTTACATGAAATAAATAATAAGAAACTTAGCCAAACTTGAAAGAAGAGAAAACTGAACAAAGGCCGGTGCCGGTGGCATTTTACAACAAAGAATTTGACCTGAAGCTAGTCATTAATTGAAATGCCTTCTGTTGTTATGATTTAGACCTTATGCTAGGGCCATAAACTTGCTTTTGAGTTTGTCAATTTTTAGGTACCTGAGTTGAGTAATCATCTTGGACCCCTCGCCGGGTCGGTTTGGTTGGCCAAACAAGTTCTCTAGTCACTGCTTTGCCCTTTCGAGTTACGAGTAGACGTTGATTTTGTGTTCCCCATTTCTGTAATTCACCGTGTTCAGTTGTAGCCTTTCGCTCCTGCAGGTGTTGTTTATTTTGGACTATCGAACTTTTTGTTGTGTGTGCTGCCATGGCTGAGTTTACGAGTCATGAACAAGCCGATATCATTTTTATGTATGGCAGAGCTGATGGTAACGCATCTCTGGCACGACGTTTGTACCAAGAACGTTACCCGAACCGCAGGTAAATTAATTTCTAATTGTAGCGGTAGTTAAATTTTGCCATTTTCACCTTCAAAAGACGTTAAAAATGGGTTATTTTATTGCAGGGTGCCTAACGTCCGTGTGTTTTCCAACACATATCGTAGGCTATCTGAATCTGGTATTCATCATGCTGAACCTGCAGTAAATCCAGGAAGACATAATGTCAATGTCGAGGAGCAAATTCTCGCAGCCTTCGAAGCGGATCCTACCACCAGCATCAGAGTTGTAGCGAGAGATTGGAGTACGATGCACAACGAAAAGAAATATCCGTTTCACGGCACGGTGTGCAAGGCTTGGAGGAAACGGATCCGGCGAGACGGATCCGGCGAGACGGATACGGTTCCGCCGTTTTTTGCTAAACGCAGATATTGACGACGCGTGGTTCTTAAAGTCCATCATCTGGACTGACGAATCGAAGTTCTCCAGGGAAGGAATCACTAATTTCCACAACCTTCATGAATGGGCTGATAAGGACAGCAATCCAAATTGGAAAAAACAGGTAAATAAATGATTTTTATTATTATTATTTTATTACCCATGTTCAATTTAATTACCTAAATTAACTAATTTTATTGCATTTTTGTTTCAGATTTCTTTCCAAAGACAATTTTCAATAAATGTGTGGGATGGGGTCATCGGACACACATTGGTTGGCCCACACATTTTGCCTGACAATTTGAATGGACAAAATTACCTCGAATTCATGATAAACGACTTGCCAATGTTACTCTATGATGCCGAAGTGCCAATATTGGACACGGACAGGCCGATCACATTTCAGCAAGATGGATGCCCAGCACATTGGGCTGTAAGCGTCCGCGAACACCTGAACCGCTGTTTTCCTGGCAACTGGATCGGGAGAGACGGACCCATCCCCTGGCCTGCCAGATCGCCCGACCTGACTCCGTTGGATTTTTTTGTGTGGGGTCGGGTGAAAGAACTCGTATACACAACAGAAATCACCACGAGAGAAGAATTACTTCAGCGAGTAGAGGCAGCGTTTGAAATTATGAAACAGGAAATGAAAATGAGAGTAACCACAACTGAAGTACGAAATCGTTGTAGAAAGTGTATACGCAATGGTGGAGGACATTTTGAACACCAACAATAAATTTTTACAGTACAAAACATTTTTTTCTTCAATTCCACAAAAATCCATATTTACGACCTTTAACTGGTTCAGGTACCCTAATTAAAAAAGTTTAAGACTTAGCTAGGTAAATGATACCTCAAACGAAAGAGCAATAACTAAGCATGTTTTTAAAGGTGTCTGAACACCTGTATGTATTTTATTTATTTTTTTAATTGGCATCAAAGGTCAGATTTTTTATTTTCTTTCTTTTTTTGTAAAGTTCAAATACTCTGTACATAACTTTTTTGGACAAAATGGTGCTTCAAACTGCTTTAGTACGATTGGGGACACATAAGACTACTAAAATAAATTTAAAAAACCGGACATTTCTGTTAAGATTCGAAGTTATTAGCATTTAATTGACCAATTTTGGGTTTTTGTACTAAAAATCGTAAAAGTTCCCTTAAAAATCAAAAACGCGCTAGAAAATAAAAATGTTTGTATGAATATGTTCTACATGGGCTAGTGTATCACCCCCTTAAAGGTTTGCACCCAGCTACCAAACACCCTGTATAAGCCAGAGGAGAACTTATATACTTTGAGATAATTTTTAGAGTTTAAGCTTTTATGCCATCATATCCTGGAGATTCTTTATTTTTCCAGTCATTTATGGAATTTATTACTTTACTCTCAGAAGTTGGTGAGAAGAAGATAGAATTTAGTATTTTTTTATCAATATAGTTTTTGTCTCTATTGATTTTTTTGCCAAATCTCTACCAACGCTTAGGAAATGGTTGTTGAATATTTCGGTCATTTCTGCTGGATTACTGATACTTTCGCCAGTTTTATTTTTGATTCCGTTCATTTTTCCATAGCCAGGGATTTTCAATACTTTGTTAACTGTTATAAAAAGGGGTTTCTTTTGGGCTAACTTGAAGTCATGAATGAATAGTTACTATTTTATTTTTATTACTGTTTTCAAATGGATACAGGCCATGAATATCTTTACTTTCTAAATAAAGAACGCCCTGTTTCCTATCTTTGACTAAGTGGACGAGTTGGTTCATTGTACCAATATTGAAGACTTGATGGATACATTCAATATCTCATATGACCCAGCACAGTGACCTATTTTCATAGATGCTTCAAAAAGAAATTCTAAAGCAGTTCTGCTTCACAATGGCAGTTTCTATGTCTCCAATCTCGTCGATCATTCCGTACACCTCAAAGAAACCTACAAGAACTTGGAATTGTTGCTCGGTTGCTGGGTTTACCAAATTTCCTTGCTTTTTGTGTCTGTGGAATAGCAGATACCAAGCAAATCACTGGACCAAAAAATGTTGGCCTTCCAGGGAGCTTAACGTTGGCAAAAAGTATGTCTTGCATGAAACTTTGGTGCATCCTCATGAAGTGCTCTATCGCTTCACATAAAGCTGGGATTGATGAGGCAATATCAAAGTTTTCAGGCCTTTCAGAGGCGAAGTTGAAAGAAAGTGTTTTCGTTGTACCAGATATTAGATGGCTTATGGCTGATCCACAATTCATCACAACTATGACAAATCTTCAAAGAGAAAGATGGATTGCCTTCAAAGAGATCATTGAGAAATTTTCAGGCAATAAAAAAGACCATAACTTCAAACAAGTTTTCAAAAGAACATTGAAAGTATTCATTCAAAGCTTTAGGTTGGGTAATGAATAAAAATACATTTTCTTCATTTCCACCTCGACTACATCACATAAATCCAATGGATTTGTTTGAGATCTAGAAATCTTTCGACATGTCCATAGGAACAGTCTGGCTTTTCCCAAGTAAGCGTTCCAGTTGTGTTTTTTTCAAGGAAAATGCCAAGATATTTCACCTCCGTTCCAAATGGAATGACCTCACCATTGAGGGAAAGTGGCGTTAGATCTCTTCCTGGAGAAGGGGATTATCACAGTTTTGCTGGGGTTGACAGACATCTGCTTCCTCAGGCATCAACTGTGAACTACGTCCATCGTGCTTTGGAGGATATTACAGGCCCTCCTTCTCGACGTGGACCTTACCAAAATGACAAGGTCATCTGCATAAGCTTGCAGGTCCAGTTTTCAGGTTTTTAAACAGATAGTAATTTCAGATAAAAATTGATATATAATATTACCTACCTCAATGTGTGGTATGGATCTCACGACGTGCACTGATGTATTAGTTCTATTGTGGTCATGATGTGATGGAGGTTGACAGTATCTGGTTATGTAACTGGTGTTCTCAACATATTCAGCAAATTCGGCCGCTGAATAACTCGATGTACTGTTTGCTCTGAGAGCAACTGAAGCGCTTTGTTCAACCACGCCACAGAGAACAAAACCTGTTATAATGAAAACGGCTAAAACCTGTCGAGATCCAATTTGCTCTGGAAGAGAAAAATTCAGTTATTATTTCATTGTTTCTCTTCCCAAATACCTCGAATTCGAACTATGTGTCTAGTTTGAAATAAAATCGGTAACAGAAATGAAAACATAGATGTATCGAGATAGTGTGTCATGATGATACACTGCGTATACCTATATTGATTGAGTTATGACGATAAGAAATAATCCAGTCATTTAAGCTTAAATTAGGTAAGAATCTCGGAATTCGAGATACCCAGCTGTAAGTCTGTAAATACTTGTATTTTGACACCCTAAAAGTTGTCTCAAAACCTACATATGGTAGGGTGTAAGCAACTATTAAATTTCAAGGGCAAAGGTCACAAAAATCGTTTTTTTGCGCTTTTTTTGGAAATATCTCATTTTCTATGGGTTTTTTGTTATTTGTATTCATTATCAATATTGTAGAATACAAAATTCTCTACAAATTTTGTTTAAAAAATTTTTTTATACGGTGAACCGTTTTCGAGATAGAGGGCGGAGAGCGCGCGGTCACAGCATCACTTCAGGTCAACCGGTGCCTCCGGTCGAAAACGCGCCATATATAGTTGATGAACTATCGATAAATCAATGATTATAAATATTTGCCAATTTTTATTAACTATTATATTATATTTTATCATTTTCTTCATGCATTAAATCTATATCTATTCAATAATACTGATAACCGTTTACTAAAATAAAAAAATAATTAAGAGAAAGAGATGATGCGGATGTTCTTATTGTTGAAACTGCAATTGAAGAATCGAAGTCTAAAAAACTGCAGTTATAATATGACAAGATATTGATTTACTTGTCATTTTAATTGGGCGTACACTGTCGTACGAACAAGAAATTTTCTTTAAAAAAGTTGGGAAAGGTAATGTAAAAACGGAGATATACTCGACTAAAAGTTTTGATAATTATCCTCATTCTAAAAAACATATTTTATTTCTGCACGCATTAAGTGGCTGTGACACAACTTCTGCGCTTTTTAAAAAGGGAAAAAAATCATTTTTAAAAGTTTTTGAGAAACTGACAAATTTGGATGAACTAGCTGCAGCATTTGAGGAAGAAAATTGTTCGGTCCAGAGATTATTAGAGAGTGGAACTCAAACCTTATTGGCAGTCTATAATGCTCCGAAATCTGTAAAAAGTCTCGATCATCTTCGTTATATGCATTACGTCAAGTCTACAAATCTCAATAAACCTGTGCAGCTTTCAAATATTCCATCAACAAATGCAGCTGCTCATCAACATTTCAAACGTGTATATTATCAAGTTCAAACTTGGTTAGGGCATGATTTGGAACCCCAGGTATGGGGTTGGGCAATGCGAAACGGTTTTTTGGAGTCTATCATGACAATTTTACCACCTGCTCCAGAAGATTTGCTAAATACAATTTTCTGCAACTGCAAGAGTGGTTGTGGTTCGCGATGCGGATGCAGGAAAGCGGGCTTGCAATGCTTTTTAGCTTGTGACCAATGTAATGGGCAAGCTTGTCTCAATGCTCTACCATATCAGAGCGACATTAACGAAGATGGAACCTTTGACCCCGAAATCATGGAAGAACTTGAGACAAATGTCGTTGAAGACGATAATGAAGACCAGTTTGAAATTTACCAGCAGCCAGAAGACGACGATGAAGAGGAAGAAGATGATTAAAATTATAAATTGTAGTTTTTGTACCCTTTATTCCATTTATTTACTTTCAATGAAAATAAATGTATTCAATGATATTTTTTAATAAAAAGATTAATATATAATTTATTTGTTTTTATTTTCATCATGTAAGAAGTTATAAATATTAATTAGGTTAAAATTCAAATATAATTCCTATATTTTCATTAACAATTCTGCAATTACATGGGCAGGTAAGTGTTGTTAAATAAATTATTACTGAATAAAAAGTGGATAAGTTAGGAAAAAAATGATAAAATATAATATAATAGTTAATAAAAATTGACAAATATTTATAATCATTGATTTATCGATAGTTCATCAACTATATATGGCGCGTTTTCGACCGGAGGCACCGGTTGACCTGAAGTGATGCTGTGACCGCGTGCTCTCCGCCCTCTATCTCGAAAACGGTTCACCGTATTAAAAAAAAAATTTAACAAAATTTGTAGAGAATTTTATATTCTACAATATTCATAATGAATACAAATAGCTAAAAACCCACAGGAAATGAGATATTTCCAAAAAAAGCGCAAAAAACCGATTTTTGTGACCTTTGACCTTGAAATTTAATAGTTGCTTACACCCTACCATATGTAGGTTTTGATACAACTTTTAGGGTGTCAATATACAAGTATTTACAGACTTACAGCTGGGTATCTCGAATTCCGAGGTGAACTTACTATAATGACTGGACTAAAAGTCTTCAATAGCTGAAATCAGGAAGTTCATCGCAGAACTCGCTTTCCGAGTTACCTCCCTCTCCTCACTAGTGATTGTTTAGCAGCCGTGTCGCATAGGGCAACACCCGTTTCTCCTCATTACCGATAAAGTGTTGTAGGTGGTCTCAGACGCCTCGCGGCAGGCCCTGCACCTTGTGTCAGGAACCTGTATACCCACCACGCGACTGCTATAAACTGAAGTGTTGAAGACCATGCCATGACCATGCAGGCCATGATAAACCCCTCAGTTTCCGACTTCAACCCACTCGACCTGAGGAATTCGAAAGTCAGGCGCTTTGATAAGCCAAGGTCTCCAATCTCATTGAAGAAGACCCCATGCATTGGCTTCTCCTTGTATTTCCGCAGGAGTGAGGTGATCTCTGCGGCTTTTATATGAGCTTTTTGCTGAACGGGTTCCAACTCGCTGACAGAGCTGTGATTAACTCGTTCAGTGTCAAAAACTAAACCGAGTTCATGAGCTGCTCGTGCAGCTGCCCTACAGAGAAATCCTCCAATTCTTACTCTTTGATGGTTGCGGACCATGCAGAGATGGGGATCCGAACTTAGACGACTATATTCAGTACTATTCTGTCATGTAGACACTCCAAACTCAAAACTCTACGGTCTCCCTGTTGTCGGGGGAAGTACAACCGTGTAACGGATGATTTGGGATGCCAACTCCTATAGAGGTGCATCATTTTTCGGGTCTTTACTAATGAAATTCATTTTTACGTCGAGTTGATACATCTCCAAACAAGCCAGTTCTTGTGGCTTCAGGGGCCTAATTCTGTGGAGCGCCCTGCATGTTCTGATTGACTCCATTGGTGACATGATGCCTCTCCAGCCGTATCAACGGATGACAGAACTGTCATATTACCACTTCGTCAGCAGGCTGCGAAGGAGCTATATAGTCCTGCCGCCGTAACTCCTAATATTTTGAGCGGATCGATTCTGATGGCCCATTCCTTCACCACCAGGATCCGCCGGCACTGAAGAGAGAATAAATAGTGTTCTCCTTCTCGGGTGCGCCTGGGCTGCCGGTCCAGGCTTCAGCTGTTAGTGGTCCCCCTGCTATTATTATTATCATTATTATCAATCTTTTCTCGAAGCATATCAGTAAAATATTTGGATTTGTGATACTATATTGAAGTTTTCGCCTAATGAGAAGGTGCTACTGAGATTCACTTCTTCAAAAAGAGTTTTCACTATTCATAGTTGAAATCTGAAGAAATAATTCATTTCGGTTGGAACATCGTCTTTGAAACTGTCAAGGCATGGTAGACGAATGTAGGCATGAAGGCATACAGCCCACGGCCCACAAATAGCCTTGTGGGCTGTTATCTATGATCGTGGGAATGTTCACTATATGAGTTTTTTGTTGGATAGTTCTAATCCAATACAATGAGCTACATTCACACGTTGAGAAAGTACAATTTTGCAGTAATTCAAATCAAACCTCGTGAAATCCATTCAAAAACTGATTTTTTATATTTGTATCTACTGCTAAATGTAAATTCTATTAATTATATTGTAATGTTTGTCACTTTTACTATATAACACATTGTAATTTGGGTTACATAATCGAATATTTTCGGATTGAACTCATCACATTCAGACATTACTATACAGGGTGAGTCCTTTGCCAGGAAAAAAACTTTCGTAAAGATTGAGAAACAAGTTTGAATATAAAAATGACAAATTTTGATCAGAACACCATCGCAAAATCTTCATCTTCATAGTCGGAGGTATCAAGCCCCTAACGCTCTTGAACTATAGATTGTACCTCATTTAAAAAGGATTTCGATTCAATATTCATTGCTGCTTCGGTTTGAAAATAATTTCACCCGTATAGAAGATAAAGAGCTTTGGAATGCCCACAATACGTTTTTTTTTAGAAATACAAAAATCAAATGTTAATACCAGAAATATTGTCCGCTAATCTTCATATACGAATGAAGGTTTTTTTCTAACCGTTGTCGTACATTTTGGAGTAGTTTCGTTGTCACTTTGTGACATTCATTAATGATGCGTCCTCGCAGATCTTCCAGTGAGTCAGATTTTGTTCAAAATACTCAATTTTTTATGTGTTTCTCAGAGACTCAAGTCGGGTGACCAAAAAAGTCATTCAATTACACAACTTCGAACTTGTGATACACTGTTTGGAACCTTTGGTGTAGTAATTAATATTAATGTAGTTTCTTTCCATCTTTCCATCTAGTTTCGAGAAATTCTCTCACTAATTCACAAACATATTATCCAGAATGTCGTTGGTTGAATTGTTCGGCAACCTGGCATTGAAAATAGAAATCAATCATTTTCACCCATTCCAGCACTGAGTACTCTATAGTTGATAAATTCAAAAAGGTTTATAAAAACTTAACCATATTTGACAAATATTATCGGAGTTTTTTCCCAACACCAAACCGTTATTTTAACACCTCGACACGTGTTTCGATCACCAAATGATCATCTTCAAGAGGAAGATCAAACTTGAAATATTCGTTCTAGAGACAAATATGGAAACAATAAATCAGAAAATGAAATTTTTTATTAATTCTTGAATCAAAATCTGATGAGTGGACAATGGGAAGAAAACAATTTTCTATAGTAAATGTTCAAAAACGTTTCGGCCAACTTCCATACAATGGTACAAACGAGTTTCCATTGCTGTCCTCACATAGTTGAGAATCTCAGGAGTTATTTCTGAGCAATGCCTCATGATATTCTCTCTCAAATCTTCTAATGTTGTTGATTCTATCTCATACACTTTAGACTTCAAATGACCCATTAGAAATAAATCTACAGGAGTGAGATCCAGATACATTGGTGGCCATTCTGTAGGACCTCCTCTGCCAATCCAGCGACCAGAAAAATTATCATGCAAAATGTGTCACATCAGAGCTGCATAATGAAGTAGTGCACCATCCTGCTGAAAAACTATTTCGTTTTCGAATGAATTTATATCCTCCTCAATTGCTTATTGATGCACGGTATTATTCGGTATTATTCATCACTATTCAAATTATCATCGATGAAAAAGGGTCATGTGATGTGGTCACCTGAAATTCCTGCACAAACATTCAGTTTTTGAGGTCGTTAGGTATGTACTTGACGGTATAAATGAGGATTTGTATCACTCCAATATCGACAATTTTGCCGATTCCCCTCTTCATTCAAACTAGACGTACATTCATCCAAAAAACAAATTTTACACAAGAAATTCTGATCCGTTCAGTGAGACTTTCACAAAACTCGATACGTCTATCGAAATCATCTTCGTTCAATTCATGAACTAGTCTAATCTGATATGGATGAAAGTTGTTCTTATGAAAAGGACCTTGAAAACATTTGTACGACTGTTTCCTGATTCTCGAGATAACTTAGTAAGAGATTGCGAATTAGCCATCAGTCCAACGTGCCCTTAAACTGCAGTACAAATAGCTTCATTGTTGACAACTCCTGAAGGGTTATGCTTTTTACCAGATCCAGTTTCCATAAATTCGTTCAATAATTTCAAAACGCATTTGTGTCGTACATTTCTTCCTGGATAATCTTCATTGAACATACGGGCAGCAGCTCTAGCACTATTTCCATTCTGGTAGTACAAACTCACTACTTCAATTCGTTCTCGAAGCGTATAAACCATTGATGAGGTGTTTTTTTTGAAGTCAAGAGATTAATTAGTGACTTTCCTTATCGTTGAAATTAATGTTGAAATCATTTGTTAATATTATTTTGCATTTCCTAGGAAGATCGTTCAATATTGACTACAAATTGGTAATAAGAATAAGAGGGTCTGACAACGGTGACCTGTAAATACATAATATGTAAATATTGATTTTCTCACAGAAGCTAATGGAAAACATATCGAATAGGGAGACTGGGAATACCGGGAGACTAGCAACGTCGAATCATTATTCAACAAGAGTGTATTTAGAAGCCATAGAAATACACAAAAACCAAGAGAACTTCAACAGAAAGGAAGAGAAAACATAACTACCTTAGATCTGGCACAAAACGAACAAATCGCGCAGGAGTACGTGCGAACCTGCCTTTACATAAAATGCGCGAAAAATCTATACTATAGATAATATGGCAGAAATGAGAGTTTCAGTTTCAGCTGATGCTTCGACCACGCCACTGAAGATGACTACCGCAGTTGTAACGTTTGGACATTGTAATCAAAGAAGACCACGGCAAAACCCAGAAACTAACCAAAACACAACAATACATTTTGTTTTTACAAGAAAAAGTCAATGTAACGAATACTTTTTGCCAGTGCTACCAGCAAAATTCAATTACCTCTGAAGCAATAACAAATTAGAGTGGTACTACTAAAATTTAAAAATATATTATTCCAGTTATGACCACTTACCATTTACAACTTTCGCAGCTTTTTGAACTTGTATACTTCCTCTTTTAATTGTTGAAATTCCGGGAGCCATTTCCGGAAACACTTCAGTTCAAAACAAAAACGAACACAACGACACTGACTTCGTTGAATACAAACCACGGAGTGACATTCGAAGAGAACTTAAACGCTTAATTGAAGATTATTGTTATTTTCCTTGTATAGCCCACACAAGATAATTCCTTTTGATGCGACAACTTGTAATAGTATCCGTAATGATACAAATATACCACATTTCCCATAACTTTTTTTTTGTGATATGAATATTTGAAACAATTTATTCATGTTTTCAGTATGAACACGCCTGAAGAAGCTATTATTAGGCTGTTTCAAAAATTTTGTCCGTTTCTGTAGCTCCATATCTCAATAAATATTTATTTTACTGTTTTGTGGTACTGAGTGCATTCCATTTAAAACGAGCCACTTTGAATAACTTTTGGAACAATGATTTTCAGGAAAAACAAAAAACAAGTCAACCATAGTATACAGGGGGACAAATTTTGACATATTCACATTTGATGTTACTTCCCCTATCGCACCCCCAAAGCATGTTTTTAAATGGAACACCCTATATTGTTTCGCATTATCAGATGCTCATCCATGAGCAGATTTCAACAAAGTATAAAACATATAGTCAAAGCTTATGGTTCGGGAGCTACAAATTATTCGAGTTGAAAACGAGCCACCCTAAATAACTTTTGGAATAATGATTTTCAGGAAAAATTAAAAATTACACCTCAGCAATAGTATACAGGGGGGCACATTTTGATATATTCATATTAGATTTAACTTTCTCTGTTGCACCCCTAGAGAATGTGACCATTTTTTAAAATGGATCAATTATTTTGCATTATCAGATGTTCCATGATGAACAAATTTCAACAAAGTAGAATATATTATGGTCTGAAGCTCATAGTTTGGAAGCCAAAAGTTATTCAGGTTGAAAACGAACCACCCCGAATGAACTTCGGTACAATCTGTTACCTAGGTTTCATAGGTGTTTTTATGAAGTATACTTCAGAAAAGTTTTATTTTGCCTAGTTAAGTTTGAATTCGATATTCTCTTCGTTTTGTATTTGTCTCATTCTACACTAACGATTACCTACCAGGTGAAGTTACACTTGGTGGTTCTGTTTTTGTGAATTCTTGAGAAGCAATGGCTTATACGCTCCGTGAACGGATTGAAATTGTGAGTTTGTACTACCAGAATGGAAATAGTGCTAGAGCTGCTGCCCGTATGTTCAAGTGATCAAACCAGTTTGATCTTCATCTGGAAGATAATCATTTGGTGATCGAAACACGTGTCGAGGTGTTAAAATAACGGTTTGGTGTTCGGAAAATACTCCAGTAATATTCATTACTACATCAAAGGTTCCAAACAGTGCATAAGTATATCTGCCCTGGTAAATTCTCCGTGCTTCCGTATTTCCATTTGTTAATTCATACCAGCATTGATAAAATTATTCATGATGGAATCACTGCTAATTGATAACTATGACTTTCACTCATTTAACAACACTATCACTGTCAGCTGGTCTCCAAAGCAGGATATACAAATTGCAGGATATACAAATTGATATGCAAATTGGCTTCAATTTTATTTTCGAAAACAAAACTAGATATGAGGAAAACAGAAGCGACGAATGAAATGTATTTTCAGTTTATTATTCTAAAAAATAAAAAACTACAAAAATAAGTCAGTGGCGTATTTTTTTCCCAATATTGTTGGCTGTGGTACCCACTGAGACGCCACTGGACCTAATAATTTCGACCTAGTTCGGCCTTAATATGCAGGTTTTTTTCAACTTCAACGCCCTGTATCTCAGAAACGAAGCAACTCCGGACGTATGTTCATTAGAACTCGTTTTTAAAACGACCTAACGAATCACCTACGTACCGTAATTAGGAAACACCCTGTATATCGAAAAAGAAGGGGTTGTGATCTTACAAACACCATTCATACCATTTTTTTCACGCTTTATATTAGTTTCACCTGTATGTATGTTTGTTTGTATGTATGTTTGTTTGTAACTCTCAAGCTCGGGATCTGTATTGACAGAATTATCGGCATTATTGGTTGATCTATTCGCGGGCAGATGACTCTGTACGTAACTATCAATTATTGCTAGATCTGTTTGCGGGCAGATGGCGCTGTACGTAACTATCAGTTATTACTTGAGCTATTCGCGGGCAGATGCCGCTATACGTGACCTTCTTGATAGGTTGTTCAAAAAAAAATCAAAATAAAAAACATATTTTGAGAATTATAAGTGTTAGCGAAATTTTGTACTACAGATGAAATATTTAGATATTTACAATTACCCGTGATTCAGTACAGAAAAAAGTTTAGAACGAAACGTAAGATACATTTTAAAATCTAATTCGATTATTTGAAAGCAAACCAGAATATGGATTTCAACGATGAAAACTTTATCGTAAATTGAACACCTAAAAAATTCAGTTACTCAAACATTTCAAAAAATCGAAAAATTAGAATGAAGGTGCTTGATATACATATCAAATCAAAAGATTGATTTGAAAAATAAAATTATTCACAGAAAAAATATTTTTAGTCCATTAATATTTTGAATTAAACTTCAAATCAAAAATCAAGACTGAATTGTTTTTTGAAAGTATTACTGCAAATTTTCTCTTTACTTCGAAACAAATTTTACAACTGTCTGCCCTCTGTTGGAGACTTACTGCATCTCGGTATTACTATAGAATTTGAGACCTCAAACTTTATTATGAATGAGAGGAATTTTACATTCGTGCGCCGCCTGTTAAAGATTTATAATACTAGCGACTAGAACTTAAAAAAAATATTTTTGACAATAAATCGAACTAAAAAGTGAAAAATAAATATAGTTTGAAAAAACTAAAAAACACGCTTTTGAAGAACATCGAACTGAAAAGTTAAATTTTTTTTTTTAAATAAGCTCAAAACAATAACGAACGAAAAATACTAGTATACGCTTTTTTTACAATAATACTAGTATTTTTTGTTCATAATTGTTTGAAAGTTAAAATATTTTTAACTTTTTAGTTCGATGTTCTTTAAAAGCGTGTTCATTAGTTTTTTCGAACTATATTTATTTTTGTAATCGGTTTCGAAGTATGGATGGTAAGGATGAAAATTATGACAGAAATCGAAATTTCCAACAGATACCCCCTCATAATTTCTCAGATACAAATATCTCAGCAGTGAGGTCTCACTATAAAAGGCCCATAACAAAAAAAATTCGCTTGATGAGAACATCTCGCCAAATGAAGTATACAAAAATTCTCTAGTTTTGGCGTTTCATATACAGCGTGACTCACGGTCGATGGTAGGCACTTTATTTTTTTAAATGGAACACTCCGTATATTAATACATTTTTGGAATCGCTCTGGTATGTCCTATATCTATCTCTATCTGTTTTCGAGATAAAAAATAAATTGTGCTAAATATGGTCCAAAACATAGCCTTAATTGAAATTAAGTACATCAGTACTCTCAATTCATGAAAAGTTGATATTTTGATGATAGTTTGCACAAACTCGAAATATTCAAATAACACCAAGAAATCGACTCCATATCATACAGGGCGTGCTAAAATTACTATTATTTCCATTGTGCACAAAAGTAGTCAAAAGTTCATTTTTTCAAATGAAACCCCCTAAATATTACTTGGTATATTGAATGATGGTGAAAAATGCTTCAAGATGATATATCATGTCCCTATACCTAAATCTTCAAGTTTTCTCAATAAAGTCGCTTCTTCTAGAAACATTACTTTTTTTAGAATTTGGATTTAGGTAGCAGTGGAATTATCAAGCTTATAGCAGTTCGGTTACTTTAATAAGTAATTTACAAAGAGTTATCGACGGTGTTTCGGATCATCTTCCAAAATGAATGCCAATATCGATTATTCAAACGAAGTTCTTATGAAATTATCTATTATACACATGAACAAAGTGATCAAATCATTGTCAGAACGTGTAAAAAATTCAACCGAATGTATCCTGAATTAACACCAATGGACGAGAGGAAGTTTGTAAGATTACAAAATGATTTCCTTAACTATGGCTCCATGTTAAAAGCGCCTCCAACATTACCAAAACCTATTACTTCAAATGAGGACAATACTGTTAACGTTTTGGCATATTTTTATGCATATCCAGAAGCTTCCATTCGCAGTGCAGAAAAAGATTTAGGTGTATCACATGCTTCAGTACAACGAGTTTTGAAAAATCACGGAATGCATCCGTATAAATTTACCAAAGTTCAAGCTCTAAAAGCAGAAGACTTCGAACGTAGAATGCATTTTTGTGAATCCCTTTTGATTCATACACAGGAAGATCGGGAATTTTTGTCAAAAATAATCTGGAGCGACGAATCAAAATTTACGATTGATGGTATTTTCAATAGAAGGAATAAACATTTTTGGGCTGATCATAATCCTCATGTTACAAAAGAAATGGGTTTTCAAGAAAAATTTGACCTGAATGTTTTCTGTATTCTGAAGAACAATAAAATTAGCTTTTTTATTTATGAATACACACTGAATGCAGAGAAATATCTTCAAATATTAGGGACGACTGTAACCGATTTTCTTGAAAATTTGCCTTCAGAGGAATATAGGAATTCGTGGTTTCAACTGGACGGAGTGCCAGCTCATTCCACCCAGGAAGTTTCCAGAAAACTTGACGAAATCTTCGACGATCGTTGGTTTAGGCATTTAGGGCCGTATGATTGGCCACCGAGATCACTCGATCTCACGCCACTTGACTTTTTTATGGGGTGTTTTAAAATAAAGGGTATAAGTACTCCAGTGCCTAGCAAAGAAGAATTGCGACGGCGAATAGTGCGGAGTATTGAAGATCTGGATCCCCAGGAAATTGAAAAAGCAACCATAAGTCGCGTACAAAAAAACATTTTAAAGCGTTTAGAATGTGATGGACAACATTTTCAGCATTTATTGTGAAAATGTGATATTTTGTTTACAATTTTGTTATTTTGAATCATCCTATTCTGTTATGTCTGTACTTTCACATATTTTAGCCCACAAAATCTTACTTTTTACCTAGAAATGACTGATTTTTGGTACAGTTGTTCCCTGGAAACTTTGAGCCATAGTTAAGGAAATTATTTTGTAACCTTACAAACTTCCTCTCGTTCATTGGAGTTAATTCAGGATACATTTGGTTGAATTTTTTACACGTTCTGACAATGATTTGATCACTTTGTTCATGTGTATAATAAATAATTTCATAAGAACTTCGTTTGAATAATCGATATTTGCATTCATTTTGGAAGATGATTCGAAACACCGTCGATAACTCTTTGTAAATTACTTATAAAAGTTACCGAACTGCTATAAGCTTGATGATTCCACTGCTACCTAAATCCAAATTCTAAAAAAAATAATGTTTCTAAAAGAAGCGACTTTATTGAGAAAACTTGACGATTTAGGTATAGGGACATGATATATCATCTTGAAGCATTTTTCACCATCTCTCAATTTACTGAGTAATATACAGGGTGTTTCATTTGAAAACATGAACTTTGACTACTTTTATGCACAATGAAAATAATAGTAATTTTAGCACGCCCTGTATGATATGGAGTCCATTTCTTGGTGTTATTTGAATATTTCGAGTTTGTCCAAACTATCATCAAAATATAAACTTTTCATGAATTGAGAGTACTGATGTACTTAATTTCAATTAAGGCTATGTTTTGGACCATATTTAGCACAATTTATTCTTTATCTCGAAAACAGATAGAGATAGGTATAGGACATTATTAACAAAAAGTATTAAAATACCAGAGCGATTCCAAAAATGTATTAATATACGGGGTGTTCCATTTAAAAAAATAAAATTGCTAGGACTTTTTGATGGAAGTGGCAAAGCTGCAATGCTGAAAATATTTTAGATCGATAGAACAGGTAAGGAAATGTGAGAGGTGAAATTTTCAGAAAATTCATGCTTTGCGTTTTCCAGAAACTTCTAACCTACCATCGACCGTGAGTCACGCTGTATTTCCCGTACTCCTGCTCTTTCCTCACTGTATTTTATATTGGGATTTTTTTGTGCGAGATGTTTGAGCCTTGAAATGTTTTTTACTGAGATATTTTTGGCTGAGATATCATTTTCGTGCATAATATTTCTAAAATAGAAAGGGTGGAGCATTTTTCATGATTATGAAAATAGATCCGGCTGCAGAAAGAATGAAACCGTATATTATAACACAGTTATGTTGAAACAACCCGAAATTCTGATATTTGCATTCAAAGACAAAATAATTGACAAATCACTTGCTCTATGTTCGGTGAGTATAAGTTTCTTCGTCTGAGAAATGCGAGTGGAATAGTTTAACCCCCAACTATGTGAACCTAGGTTATAAAGAGAAGTAGTTCACTTGCAGGCATTCAAAGTTACTCTCACTTTTCTTTGCATCGTGAAACGTTTCTGTAGTGTTTATAAGGAATCAAGTACGTGATATAAGTAGTAGTGCAGTTTCTCTAGACAGGATTGAAGACGTTGAACAATATGCGATTTTCGAAAGCAGTGAGTACTCTTTTTTATTTTGTCCAGTTCGATGAATATGATGAATGAAGTTTCGAATAAACTCAGAAGATAAATAATTTCGTTTCAAACAGTAAACAAATTGTGGTTCCAAATTTAAAAAGCTTCAAAAAAGAATATATTTGGTAAAAGATATCGGATTCACCATTATTGAAGAATCAGTAGGCTGGAGACTTCACAGAAAATTTAGTGTTGTGATTACATAATTCGGGAATACAAAAATACCTACAATTCATATACGAGGATGGTTCGAAAAGTTTCCGACCTAACAAAGATACAAGATATTTTTTCGGACTTTTTTTTATTTCTCAACATAGTTTCCTTTCAACTCTTCACACTTCTTCCAACGACGATTTCATCTCAGCAACCCGTCCAAATAGTACTTGGCGTTTTTCTCTGCAAAATAATCGTTCATGGAACGAAAATCTCTGTCCTCCGAAAGAAATTTTCAGATGAGGAAACGAAAAGAAGTCGCCTGGGGCTAGATCTGGTTGAGTAAGGTGAATGGTCAAGCTCCTGTGAAGCTGTTAATCAGAACTTTACAAAATCTACATTTCCATCACTAACATAAGCGGATGCATCCGTTCAATTGCAACAACAGCTATAGAAAAAGCAACTCTACTAGCTGGACAATTTGCGTCGCACTCCAAAGTCGATTTTCTGGCAAAGGCATCACCCACTAGTCCCACGCTGATCCGGAAATGCCGGAAATTACTTTTCGACAACGTCTAGTCAGGCGAATTTTGAAACAGCTGTGACGATATAACTGTGCTGACAACAGCACAGTTGTATCGTCAATCAATTTGGTTTCCAGAACATCGCCAGCAGATGCACATTTGAACTAGCAGCAGGAGGTTGCATATCTTAATGAGGATCTAGAATTGACTTCTAATTGGGGTGAAAATAACCAAATTCAATTCAATGCCACAAAAATCTCGGCATCGGTTTTCTCCAAAGAGATAAATGTTTTCGAACCGGATATAATAATGTCAGGACAGACAATTTTCCGTTTTCTGCTTCGATACGTTTGTTAGAGGTTAGAATGGACACCAATATGTCTTGGCACAATCATAATAAGATCCAAACAATTTGGATATCAGTCAAACAAAAATACTCATGATGCCATATTTTCTGGGAAAGAAAGTTTTTGGCTTTCTACTACTCCATCTTGATACAAAAAAAGAAGGATGAGGGAGTCTTCCAAATAACGGAAGGAAGTAACTCTATACATGGATGTGTAGATCATGCAAAGAAGTAATTTTCAGACACAAACTGAAAGAAAGTCCTCCTGAAACAGCTACTTTCATATAAACATTGAATTATACGAAAGAAAATATTCCTTCGAAATAAATACTTCTATATGAACACTGAATTATACAGAAGATCCTTTTCTCTACTCAGTTTGTATTTCAAACATTCGTTGTGGAATAAAAATCAGATATCATTCACATGAGTTCTACTTTAAATGAATGGTAACAAATTGCACTTACATAGAACACTGCCATCCTCACTGGTATACACCGATGTTTCGCCTTAATACACTTGCCCTAAGGCTCTTCACTACCAAATTGGATAACATTATAGAAAATGCACACACTTCATTCATGAATTACGATTTTTTAATGTCACAGAATAAGTTTGATCTGCTTATGTCATCGATGACATCGTAATGACATTCATTCACCTATTTGATTTAATCCCAGCCAAGAGGAATCTTATTTGAATTGAAGGGGCTATATTTTTTAGGAGTGATTAATTTTTGGGAAAGAAAGTTTTTGGCTTTCTACTACTCCATCTTGATACAAAAAAAAAGATGAGGGAGTCTTCCAAAGAAAGGAAGGAAGTAACTCTATACATGGATGTGTAGATCATGCAAAGAAGTAACTTTCAGACACAAACTGAAAGAAAGTCCTCCTGAAACATCCTTCTTTTTTTGTATCAAGATGGAGTAGTAGACAGCCAAAAACTTTCTTTTCCAAAAATTAATCACTCCTAAAAAATATAACCCCTTCAATTTGCCATATTTTCATTTTTATATAAAGTGTATAGTAACATTAATAGACGGGAGATTACAGCAGCAGTCTTTTGCGATTTCTCTAAAGCATTTGACTGTTAATCAAGAGATTCTGCTCAGCAAATTTTATCTCTATGATATTGAGGGTATTACTCATAAATGGTTTGCATCTTGTCTATCGGGTAGAAGTCAAAGGATTAAATATACAACAGTATCTGATGTTTCTGAAATATTTAACCGAGTACCACAAGGCTCAGTACATTGACCTATATCAATGACTTGACTACCATTGATATAGAGGGTGAATTTACTTTATTCGTCGACGACACTACAATGTTATGGCGCAATACCAACACAAATGATTTATATAATGCCATTTGCTCTGATATTTCCAAACTTTCAGATTGGTGTAAGGCAAATTCATTAGCTTTCAATGTCTCAAAAACCAAAGTTTTATCCTTCGAATTCGAATGTAATTGAGAACACGTCATGCAACAAATTCTTGGGTTATCAATTGATAATAAGTTGAAATTTGAGGACCACATACTATCTTTTAACAAAAAACTCTCATCTGGATGTTACGCTGTGAAAATATCTTCTAACGAACTAGGACTAACTGCAGCTGAAACTGTCTATTATTCATTAGTAGAATCACATCTAAGATATGGGATCCCTTTCTGGGGGGTAAGTAATCAAATTCCTCGACTCGATTCGATTTTTATTCTGCAAAAAAGGTCATTAAGATTTCTCTGTAGAGCCAGGCGGCGAGATGCTTGTAGGCCTTTGTTTGTAGCAAACAAAATTTTATCACTGTATGCTCTATTCATTTTAGAAACAGTTTGTTTAGTGCATAAGCATAGAACAGAACTTCCCTCTATTGTCTCTCACACACACCACACGCCAGAGCCTAAATTCAAGTCTTTCCATACCTAACACTACTTTAATTAAGAATTCTATATTGTATAATGGTCTCAAGATGTATGATCATCTTCCTAACTACCTGAAATGCGTAGGAAACTTTACTGAATTTCGAAAATCTACAAAGGATTTTCTTATGGAGAGGCCCTATTATAGTTTGCAAGAATTTTATGACAATACCTTTTAATCATATTTCATACACATTTGTTTTTATACATTATTTTTTCAAATTATTTTTGTGTTTGTATGTGTATTTGTGTATATATATACATATATATATATATATATATATATATATATATATATATATATATATATATGTATATATATATATATATATATATATATATATATATGCTGTTGGAATCACTACACAGGAAAAAGTCTGCGTTGTTATCACACTCGTTATTACTATTAGTACTTGTCCAAGGACGCCACATTTTAAACAAATAACAAAAATTTTAAGTAAATATAACTTCACCAATATCGAATTTCAACACTCAAATCGCGATCAGTTCCTGAACTGAACATCGACGACACAACGGCGGTACTCATCGCTACATTCTATTGGTCACTGTAACATGACTTCAAATTTAATGACTCTCCAGTCAATCATAAAACTCAGTTAGTAAACATTATCTAATACGAACCGCCAATTCTTCAGTCCACGTGGACTAATTCGTAGCGGCATTATTCCTTTGTATTGTTTTTTTTTGGCCTTTGAGTTCGCCGATAGCTTTAAGATTACTATCTCGGTTACTTCGACTATACATAACAACTGCGCATCCAAAATGGCTGAAACTTTGGTGAGTAACTGTCAACAGATGAACAACGAAATTCACTAGCTTTTATTTACGTTGCTATCTTCATGTTGAGGTCGGACACTTTTCAAACCATCCTCGTATATAATAACGTCAAGAATTACAATTGTTGCTTGCAACTGACTGTAAGCCAAGAGAAATTTATTGTTATATCATTAAATTCGCATAAAGAAATTTTATGTTGTCGACGAAATTCATGCATCACATACTCGACAGCGAGCAAAAACCCATGGTAGACTTTTACTATTGAATGAATATGTGGAATTTATTCAAATCGGCAGTTGATCTAGTTTCGACACTCCGTTCATAATAATCGTAAACATTCTCTTCTCCCATCATTGTGTGGACTTTCATTTTTTATTTTTATTCACAATAATTTCCGACACAAACAGTTTCTTACGGATTTATTTATTATATTTTAGCGTGAACTTAATAAATATGGTATCAAAAATTAATCGTGAACGAATATAGTCCCTCATTACAAATTTTTTGTGATCCTTGTGTTGTTTATATTGAGACTAGTTGTTGCCCGCGTGAAATTTGGTTTGACACATTTAGTTTCGTGATAGACCATTTTAAACAAATAGTTAGTTTCATCAACCCAAAACTTCAGGTTTCCAGACGAAATTAAATACAATTTATGATCCCCTATTTTTCCTCCGGAAATTCCTGATTCTTTTTCTTGATGCTTATTTACGCTATACAAAGAACCTACCTGCATATTTCGAAATTCTAGGTTCAATAGCTTCGGCTGTACGTTATTATAAGAGCTAGTAAGTTATATTTTTACTCAAAAAATACAGTAACTGAAAAAATATGTTACCTGCACTAAGTAATGAATAGCTTCGAGAATCGAGTTATGTTACCTATAAAGAAATTCGCAAAAGTAACAAAACCGTCTGTCCTCACGCGTCTGCCCGCGTTCAGGTCGCGTTCCCGGCGATGGCGCTTCATTGCTTGGACCGCTCCTCTACCCCTGCGCATCGTCCACCTTCGTCTCATAGTAGACGTGACGCATAATGGCTTACTGCGTCGCGTCAAGTTAATCTTATCCTGATAACTTTTAAACGATTCGTCCAAATTACTTAGTGTAAAAGACAAAGTTTATTCATTTCAAATACTTAAAACGACAATCAATTTTTATAAAAATTTTACAGATATTCTAAACTGTGCATTGTAAAAAAGTATCCAATTTAATTGTATTCACGGCTCAGTATTTTGTAACTCTATACATGGATGTGTAGATCATGCAAAGGAGTAACTTTCAAACACGAACTGAAAGAAAGTCCTCCTGAAACAGCTACTATATGAAAGTAGCTACTTTAATATAGTATATAGTAGCTACTTTCATATAGTAGCTGTTTCAGGAGGACTTTCTTTCAGTTTGTGTCTGAAAATTACTTCTTTGCATGATCTACACATCCATGTATAGAGTTACTTATTTTCAAATTGATCACTTCCTTCCTTTCTTTGGAAGATTCCCTCATCCTTGTTTTTTGTATCAAGATGGAGTAGTAGAAAGCCAAAAACTTTATTTCCCAAAAATTAATCACTTCAAAAATATAACCCCTTCAATTCGAATATCTACCTGTTTTAACTAAGTGGTTTTCTTCGTCCCAAAGAAAAGTCAAGGTTGGTGATGTGGTTATCATAGTTGACAACCAGTTTTCGAGAAACACCATGCCAAAAGGTATCGTCACTGAGGTTCATCAAGGAAAAGATGGTCACATTTGAGTGATATTAGTACACTAATTAAAATGACGCTTATTTCAATTAAATTGGGAAAGGATTTACTTATTCACTTAGATACTCGTATTACAGTTTGAAGTAACCTAATATTTACACTAATTCTTTCCCTGAATTCAGAGTACCATGGTTTTTCTTAGTTTTCCACAGTTGAAAATATCCTCCACTCCAAATGTTTTGATTTATTCTCAGCCAAGAGGAATCTTATTTGAATTGAAGGGGTTATATTTTTAGGAGTGATTAACTCTATACATTGATGTGTAGATCATGCAAAGAAGTAACTTTCAGACACATCTTTCCTCGAATTTTTATTCGGTACTTTGATGAGCTGTCGCGAATGATAGGAAGCGTTGTCAAGAACTATTACACTATTCGCATCCAAATTTGGGATCGATGTGTTTTCAAACCATTCCTCAAAAATATTAGCTTCCATATTCCTATGATAGTCAACATTGCAGTCCTCAATATTTTTTCCACATAATTTCAAAGAACCAAACTGGAGATGTAGATTGTTATATATTTCGAAACATACTCTCTGTGTTTCAATATTCAAATGCATCCGAATCTTATTCACTGGTTTCTCTTTTTCGCATTGTTCACCATCGTTATTGGAATCACTACACAGGAAAAAGTCTGCGTTGTTATCACACTCGTTATTACTATTAGTACTTGTCCAAGGACGACACATATTAAACAGATAACAAAAATTTTAAGTAAATATAACTGCACCAATATCGAATTTCAACACTCAAATCGCGATCAGTTCCTGAACTGAACATTGACAACACGACAGCTCGCATTCTATTCGTCACCGTAACACGACTTCAAAATTTAATTTCAGCCAATCATAAAACTCGGTTAGTAAAAATCATCCAATATGAACCGCCAATTCTCCAGTCTACGTGGACTAGCTGGCAGCGGCCTTATCTCTTTGTATTGGTTTTTTTGGCCTCTGAGGGCGCCGATAGCTTTAAGTATTCACAATAAAGATTACTTCGACTATAAATTATATTCATGTAAATCCAACGGTATGGACAGGGCACGCCTAGATATCTCTCAGGGAGCAAGAATTTTTCCGACTTACTTACTATGATTTATTATGATGTATAAGCTGTATTTATCCAAAGTTTCATCTGAATCCGTTCGTTCGTTTAGACACAAACGTTCACATTTTCAATAGTATAAATAGATAAATGATCACTTCAAAAAATTCTTGATATTTTCTGGCGGTTTGCTTTAGATTTAAAGCGCTGCATTTTATATTCATTTGGAAAAACAAAACTGTATATATAGGTGAGACTGACAGATTTTTTAAAGATCGTATATGTTTGCATGAAAACGATTGCAGACTACATACTGAGAGATGTACATTTAGTGAACATTTCCTCATACAGCGTCATGCAATGTACTATAATTCTGCAAAAGCTCTTACAGAAGAGAAACATGTTTCTGAAAGATATTTCTTCACAAAATTGTGTAAATCAAAAACTGATTCAAATCATTGATGTGAATTTACTCATATTCACTTTTGACAGACATCAATTGGGATGATTCACAATGACAACTCATATTGAGCTTCTTCAATTATGTTTTTCTTTATCTTATCCATATATCTATAAAATAATATAGAGAGAAATTATTGCAATTATATTTTCAAATTTTATACAAAAACTGTGGGAATTTCTCAAAGGAAGGAGAAAAACAATTGATTTCAACTCTCTATAAAAATGTTTCGATAATGCAAAGAAGTAATTTTAAGACACAAATTGGAAGAAAACCCTGTCATCCTCATTGATAGACATCTGATGTTTCAGAATTAGATACTTGTCTTAAAGTAGGTTTTGAATATATTTGTTCTAGAAACTATGATACTTATTTATTGTTTGTTCGCAGATTTTCAAAACGAAAATAAAACTGTTAGTTACTGAGGAATGACAGAACGAGGTATTTCTTATTGAAAAGTACTATTTTTGTTAGCTTCACTTGTAAGTTCGTTTGTAACCGACTCCTTAGTTAGTTTAAAAAATCAAAAAACACGCTTCAATAGCAACACAAACTAGAAAATGAAAAATAATTCGAAACTAATTTGAGATTATGGTCAACATCAATAAATAATTAGTATGGATTGATGTAACCAATCAATCAATCAATCAATATTTATTTCCATTTTTCGACATGGCTTACATGTATTGAAATTGTCAACTGGCAGGTTAATCAGTACATTGAAATAAAATAAAAATTCACATCAAGAAAAATAAAAAGGTTGAAATACATCACACATAGTTAATCACATATTATGAATTTTTATAAAATCACATATACTATAAAAACATTTTTTCATTGGAAACTTTTCAACTCATGTTTAAATGAAGGCAATTCATTTATATTCTTTAATCCTTCTGGGAGATTGTTGAATAGCTCTACACGATTCTCTGTTAGAAACTCTCGGGATACATCTCAAAATTCATTTTTGTGCAATGAAAATATCTTTTGCAGCTGGTGCATTGTCCCATAGGCAAATGCCATATCTGAGTCTCAAATTTACGATCTAGAACAGATCAGAACAGAATTCAGTTACCATATGTTACAGTTATAGAACTGTAACATATGTTAAAGTCAACATCAAGAGCTTCTCAAAAAATTCTGACTCTCATGACCATGCTACGAGGCATGGTGACTTATTTAGAAGTATAAAGCCCCGTACAGCAGTCTTAAATATAATGGAATACGATTTTTCAATCATCTTCCAAGTGATATCAAAAACGAAAAAAAAAATATTAATACATTCAAAACAAGACTGAAAAAATATTTAGTGGAATCCTGCTTTTATATATATATATATATATATATATATATATATATATATATATATATATATATATATATATATATATATATATATATATATATGTCTGTGTATATACATCTTATGACTTCTCCTATATCATGTGTATGATCTTGAAGGATGAATAAAGATTATCATTATTATTATTATAATCAGCAGTACCAATTATCACATCAAGATGATTCACATACAAAATGAATAGAATCGGACCCAAGATCGATACCATTTCGATTTCCCTACTATCCGAGCGTATGGTTTTAATTTGGCTATTATGTTGAAACTAGAGCGTTACTATTTGACTTTTAATAAGTCTGAAATCAGAATAAATCTTTTCACAAAAACAATAATTTTGTTGTAAAAAGCGTGGGATGCTTCAGATTATATTTTTATTATGGTTCCAATCTGGAAAAGAGCTCCCAACCAAGTATTTATAACAATGGATATTTAGACTTATTAAAAGTCATCAGGTACATCAAGACATAGGTCTTATTGATGTTGAATACTATCTTAAATTAGGTCCGGATTATTTTTTAGTTTATGTTGCTATTGGCGGGCCAAATCCGGCCCGCCAGTGTCATCAATCCGGCCCGCGACAGCCAATGATTTACCGTTATCAATCTGGCCCGCGACAGCCAATGATTACCTAATTGTTGTTACTATTGCTGTGATGAGTTGAAGAAGAAAACACAGAATGATAATTACTCGGTTTTATTTACTTGCAAGTTAAAACTTAACGACAGAAAGTATCTTAAGTATCTAAGTTTAAGCATACTAATAACTAACAAATAATTGAAATGAATCACAGTAAAACAAAAACATTAATGAAATTTATGTAATTGTGATTTTCCACCGACAATACTTTGTAGTTGTAGATCAATTTTACTTGTACCAATTATCAAAAGAGATTTAAGATGCTCATCGGTTAATTGAGATCTGTAAACATTCTTTGTGTACTTCATCTTGGAAAACGTTTTCTCACACAAGTAAGTAGTACCAAAAACAGAAAACAACCCACGAGCAAATTCATGCAAAGTATCAAATTGTTCCAGTGGAATGAAATTCCAACAAAGATGAATTTTGATATTTGTTTTTAAGCATATCACTGCACCGTAAATCAGTAATTTCCATTTAGACTTCCGGAGCCAGGGTTTCAATGTCAGAATCAAAAGGATTTTGAAAAAGCTTAATTTCATTCGCAATGACATCAAAATCTGAAAAACGAGTATCAAAATTCATCTTCAAAGTTTCGATTGCAAAATTGACGGGAAATTCAATCTCTGTAGTGTGGCTGAATATTTTACATGTTTCAAAATGTGTGAAACATTTTTTGCGTAATTGCGATTGAAATAGTATTATTTTCTGCCTGAAGGATTTGATATTGGTGTATAAATCAGGGAGAAGCTGATTTTCTCCTTGCAATCTCAAATTCAGTTCGTTCATATGATTTGTCGTCAAATCGACATAGAAGGCTAACTTCCACATCCATTCACTATTTTCTAAATCGGCAAAAGGGCGCTGCTTCTCATTTGAAAAAATTTCTATCTCTGCTCGAAGTTCAAAAAAGCGCTTAAGGACTTTTCCGTAACTAAGCCAGCGTACGGCAGTATGATATGGTAAATAATTTTTCCAATCTGTTGAATAAACTCGCGGAATTGTCGATGATTCAGCTCAGTGGATCTGATGAAGTTAACAACTGATATGACTGGTTTTAGAACTTCAGACACATCCAAACATTTTCCGCACAAGGACTGTTGATGAATGATACAATGTAAGACTAATGGTTTTGAACCACCATCATTTTCTATAGCCTTCGACACAAGTGCAACCACTCCTTTATTTTTACCATACATATTTTTGCCTTCATCAGTTGTTATAGATTTCAAATTTCTCCATCGAAGGTTCTTTTTATTAATGGCATTTTCAACTCCCTTAAAAATATCTGCCCCAGTTGTCGTACCGTAAATACTATCAATATCAAGCAGTTCTTCATACACTTCATAGCTTTCATCTACTCCGCGAATAAAAATCAACACCTGAGCAGTATCTGACACATCCGTTGATTCATCCAATGCTAGAGAAAACCACTCATGATGTCCATTTTTATCAGACAGTTGAGACGATATATTTTCTGCGATGTAATATCATTACAGTAATATTCATTACTGCACCCTCCGAGCCACGGTGTTTGCTGACAAACTGACACTTTTAAATGAATTGACCTTTTCGGGACATATTTCTTCGGCTACTGCAATCAAGCATTCTTTTATCATTTCTCCATCGGTGAATGGTTTGCCACGTTTTCCGATTTCAAGAGCCGCACGAAAGCTGGCGCGAGTTGCAGACTCTTATTCAGTATTCGCTTTGGTAAACAAAGATTGCTGCAATTTGAGTCCGCGTTTCAAAGCTTCAAATTTTTTCCTTCCGCAAACTTCCTGTATACTTGGAGTAACTTTGAAGATGTTTCGATTCATAGTGTCGTTTAATGTTATAGTCTTTGAGAACAGCTATGGTTTCATTACAAATTAAACATAGCGCCTTATTACTGAACTCAATCACAAAGTACTGAAAGTTCCATTTTTCTTGGAACGTTCTGCATTCACTGCCGATTTTTCGCTTCTTTTCCATACTAACAAATCACACATAACAACAATAAGTCAAATCAAAATAGTTTTATTGACTGGTGTTACTTTATTTCACAATAGACAGTTTCACTTCCTTCGCCTTTCCTACGCAGACTAACTCGCAGTTGCGCCGCTAGCCTTTTTATATGCAATTATTACTGCCATCTCGAGGTGATCGGAATACACTAGCTAGAACCAGAACTTTCTCGAACCAACGCCGTAATTCCAAATATTTAATTACGCCTAATGCCACCTAGCGAGTAGCTGAAAAAGATAGTACATAGTACCACTACTCGCCACAAGATGTTGTTAAGTGTCACAATACACAATAATTGAAATGCAAAAAAAGCGTAAGTTTACTTAGGTCACGCACTTTGCGACTATCCTAGTCTAGAAATATAGTTAAGGGCAGAAATTGACCCTTGGAACAAACTGAAAAAATCATTATGGCCCGAAGGCTTCAAAGTTTGGAGACCCCTGGTATAGATTATTGCACTAGTCAGATGTTGTCATCTAATTACGCATACACCTACTTTCGATAACATTGTCATTGAGACATCCAAATCAGTAAGAGGGTGAAAGTCCTATCGGATAACTGTATCAAAAGGAAATGCAAATCTACGATTGTTTCTGAAAAAGTGAACCAATGTTTTTATTCACTATATCTCGAACAATATCTTCAAAAGAGTTACCTTGTTGAATGTATATTACTCAATACTTTCAGATTGTCTATAATATTGTTGCCTTGGGCCAAGGACAATACATCCAACGAGTTTTTTTTTACGTAAACGGATTCTAACTTCTCGAGTTTCAAGCTAGAGAGGAAAAATAACAATTACATGTTAGAGCACCCTATTGCTTCCAGTGTTTGATTTGGATATCGTTGAATTCAAAAAAATATACAGCAACAACTTTTTAAAAACCAGATTTTCTGATGATTTGAATGTTAGAACCTCTTTGTCTATTTTTTAGGGCCAAAATTATACAAGAGGTAAAACAATCTCAAAAATTAAAGAATTCAAATAAACATATATTAGAAAATTCTAATATATTTAACTGAAAATATATTGAAATCATTTACCAATAACTCATAACTTAGTGCTGGAGGGAACCTCAAGTTTACTTTCTTTCCGACCTTCACCCCTATGTTGATTTTGATTTAATTTCAATATACTGACACTCTTATGTTGTTCTAAATTGACAATGAAAATAAATGATTTTTTTGAATTATGCAAACATGTACCGTAAAATAATTTTCCAACTATGACTGGAGTGAAACAGCACAAACAGGAATACCGAGGTGTATTCCACCACTTGTAGCGGTTTTGACATATACAGGGTGAGCCATCGGAAACTTGACATGGAGGTTTTGGGTACTAGTCTTGCAAATCCAAAAAAAAACGCTCAGACAGGTCGATTTTTATCGGGAGGGGGACAGTTTTTTTCCCCATTTACAGCGTCGTCACTTCAATCCCGGAGCAGAGGGGTGAACAACCCTTGGAATTTTAATAGGGAATAGGGGGCGAGTCGCACATCGTTTAGAATTCTCTAAACAATGGAGTACATTTTTTTAAATTTGGACGTAATTAAAAGAGTTTTTTTCGAGAATGAACTTTTTCAATATTGTTAAAAGCAACAAATTGTACGCCACTGCTCATTTGGAATGTATTTGGAACTCTTTTGTTTCTTACGCTACTTTTTTATAAATTTCTAGTTCTTCTCAGAAAAGAGGACTATTACAATTGAGAAATGGTTAAAAATGCTGTTTCTATTTCTCATTTTTATGTTGAAAGTGATATCTACATAAATACATAATTCGATGGTTCACCCTGTATGACATAAAACTACAAATAAGCTCAACCATGTTATGTTATGTTAAACGTACAAATGTATAAATGAATATATGGTTTCTGTAAATCATTTTCTACAATTCTATGGATTTCAATTCTTGGGGTGTTTTTTATATATTTTTTCAGTTCTCTTTTAAATGTGATCTTTGGCGTTATTTGCATTATTTTTTGTGGAAGGGAGTTGAAACATTTCGGTTCAAGAAAAAAGAGATATGATACAAATTTATTACAAACACGATAGAAACAGTGTTAGGATCTCGAACATGTATTTAAATTTGTATCCCGAAAGACGACAACCACACGAACGATGTTCAAGTTATTGGATCAAAATCTCACCGATTTTGGTTCCTTTGAAAAGCCAATGAAAAAATACGGAGACAGAATCAAATATCAAAATTTGATAAATGGGGTGTGTATGAGGTAAATTAAACATCGTGTCCTTGTTCATAACAAAAAAAAAAATTGATGAATTAATAAATATTTTTTGCGAAAAATGAAAATTCCCTCATTTTTAGAAGAAGTAGTATTAAGTCCGTTTCATTAGAGATATTAATTTGTCTGTTTCCTTGTTGAAATTGCAATTGCAAATTCAAATCCAAGATAGAGTGGATGTAAACACTGACATGCCCTTCGCACGTGAAATTGAAAATCCCAAGAATTGGCCAGGGTCGTATTCAGAACCCTCTTTGAAGACGTTGTCGGAATCTTCTCTAACCGTCGCGAATGATAAGGTGCATTGTCCATTACAATCGCAGCATTATCCTCCAGATGGGGTAGAACTTTGGAAAACCACTGTTCGAAAGATTCACCGTTCATTTCTTCGTGATAATCTCCAGTTTTCTTCGACTCGAAACACCACAGCTCTTCAGCAACAAACCCATTTTCATTGGCGATGTGACAAATAATAAGCAGTTTTCCTTTACCTGAAATTATGGAGAGGTATGTAAGTAAATAAAACAAATACGAAGGTTACTTTTTATATATTGAGATTGAGGCAGGTCTTAATATAAATATAAGTTTACCTGATGGATTTGTTAATCCGGTGGATAGTCCATCTAGAAAGGCCCTCCTAGATGAGGTCACAGTTTCATCGACCCATATTTTAGGGGTAGTATGACCAGCATTAACCCAAGTTTCATCCATATAATAAATTGGTCTCTGTTGTTCCCTATAATATTTAATTTTGGTCAAATACTCTCTCCTCCATAACACAATTTCCTCTCTATCCAATAATAAAGTATTGCTCCTTCGTTTTTTCCATACAAAATTCAAATGTTTCAATACTTTATGAAATGTTGACCGCTTGAAACTTGGCAATAAAACATCTTCATTTATTTCTGTGAGTACTTTGTCTATCGTGGGTATTTCATTTCTGAATAAGTACTCATGCACTTTCCTCCTGATTGCATGTTTATCAGCATCATCTATTGATATTATAATGGTTTGACGATTCTGATTCGTATTCGGTTTGGAAAATGTATGATTTTGTTTATATTCCCGTAAAACATTGTAAATCGAATCGCAACACACTCCAATATTATCAGAAACTTTCGATACGTCTTCGTCGACAGTCGATGTCTCAATTTCTTCCATCTCTTTCTTGAACACATTTGAAATCACTTCTTTCATCTCAACACTCAAATGTCTTTTTTTGGATCGTTTCCTGGCTGGACTCAGAGGATAGCTCAAAGAGTCATCAGCAGTATCTGTACTGGATATCTTGGAAAACAATTTTGAACAATATACTATAACGCACGCCACACAAACACGCAAACGACTGATTACAACCCTGTGCTGGTACCGAACTCGTACCAAGAAGGCGAATTCACCAATGAACGCTGCCCTTTCCTTCTGACACTGGGCGATCATCTGAACATCACCCTTCGGTTTTGTTTTGTTTTACTCTATCTTGGATTTGGATAGACTTTAGAAATAAACTTCTAATATACAGTCGCACATTATGATCCAATTTATCACATGTTCTCAAGAGTAATTTGATAAATGAGGAGGTGAAAACATTTTTATGTCACACATTTTTCGGTTGTCAATCTTTAGAGGGAATTTTCAGCAACACATGTGAAACTCAGAAAGTTTATGCAATAAATTACGATTTTGGTCAATCATTTTGACAAGTTACTTTATATCTTACAAGCCTTCGAATTGTGAAGAAAATATTCCTCTGAATAAAATACCATGAATCAACGCGATGTAGTCAGTAGCCAGATTTCATACGTCTAGTCATAATAAAAATGAACAGGTATTACGAAAACCGTTTTCTTTTTTATGGAATTCCATGTAGTCATGATTGCTAGAAAATTCCTTCCGGTTTCACACTTGCACATTTTAAGTAATGAAATTCAACCTTTCATTAAATAATCATGAATGTTAAAAGCGAATAGTTCAAGTGCTCCACCATGTAAGTGACCATAACACTAACGAAACATTATGCGGGCGTGATCAACTTTTACTTTCTATTTCGTGAGCTTTATACTAAACAATACCTAACCTGATTTAGATACGAGTATATATTATGTTCATGTAATTAATCTCGCGAGTTTCATAACTGAAGTTCGTTGGCGAATAACTTTATTTATAATCAGAATTACGAAAATTATTGGAAACCTTACGAGTATTGAGGAATCTGAATTCAGGTTTGACAGTTTAGGGAGATAAACTTCTTCAACTCAATAAAAAAACACATTTTATTGTGGGACTTCCACTGTACAGTTTACAAAACCACAACACTCGTTTCTTTACACATTAGCATCTTCAAGCGTCACAATACTAAACTTTATTCTTTTTCAACTAAAATTTCTTACAAATATGTATTAACTATCAAACCATTCGCTTTTCATACTGTTCCACACCTATTTTAATCTTATTAACCTATTTTAATTTCTGTGTCACTTCCATGACATATTAAAAAAAAATATTTGATGGGTGAAACCCATTAGAAAAGGAGGGGATTATGAAAAATTAAAGGAAAAATAAATTAAGGGCGATTTGAGTTATAGAAGTGGGAGGGGGTGAGTTTTTAAGGGTAAAAAATGGTTTATCTCGATGTCCGGCAAAACTATAAGTCCTATGAAAAAAAGTTGAATGACAAAGTTGTAGGTAATAAAAAGATCTACAACTTTTGTATTCACAATTTTTTCACATGACCTCAAAATTTATGTGAAAAATTTAAATAACCCAAGTTTTTGGTTTTTTATTTTTATCTTTTTCAATAAAAAAAAATTCCTACGAAATTTGGTCAAAATTTATCTTTTTATATCCCAACTACACTGTTATTTATTTGATATAAAATATTAATTTTTTCACCTTATCAAAAAAGCACCCTAATTTTCAATCGAAATTTCTCGCGTCAAAATATCAGCTTTTTCCAAAAAGCCGGTGTGCTTTTTGTTCTTTGAAATCTCTACTTCCTGATGGTGAAAAAATATACATTTCTATAGTATGTGTTCTCAGAAAATGCAAAAAATGTATAAAATATCGAATTCGAAAATGTTTTTTTCTTTATGTACAATTTTGAGCTATTTATTGAAATTTACACAGTAATTACTCAAAAAACGTAAGATTCTATATTACATGGATAAACGAAAAAATTGTTAATCGAAATATACTACTATAATCAACAAACAAATAAGTTAATAAAGTTAATATTTAATAAGACATCTACAATATTTTGAGAAGGTTGTAGAATCTTCTTTAAATACCTAATATTTGTAGATGCCTATTCATTGCTGGGGAAGGAGCTAGGATGGTCTGGGTAGCGTAAAATTCAAAAGAAAAAACAAATCTTGTCTCTGAAAACAGTTCAATCTTCCGTTAAAATAAACGGAGATATTATAGCCATCGATCCATTATTGCTATTTCAAACGATATCGTTAACGATCAACAGTAAAAGTATCAACTATGGAAGCTCATGAAAATTGTTTTTCCATCGGAACAACATCTTAAGCTTCCCAAAATTCTTTATTCTCCATAAATCACCCTGTAATGAAGCTTCTGATGGATAATATTAATGCAATGATATGTATAGTTTCCTACTACAAAAAAAGCTATACTCAATACATATATTCACGAACTGATTATTTACGACTGGAATTGTTCAACAGAATCTTTGAACTGACCTAAAAATGAATTGGGAAATGAGTTGAGTTTTTCACACAATTCAAAGACGACCCTGGCTGTTTCGAAATTGAAGAATTGAGTGAAAAAATGTTACAATATCTGAATAGACGGCCTTTGTAACCTTCACAAACAATTTCATAATGAGTTTCGTTCCCCAAACTAACAATAACACATGGAAATATATACACAATATGGATATTCCCTGAAATGTAAAAAGTTGTTCAATGAAAAGAATAATTGGTACTTGAATGTCAAGTTTTTTTGTGTCATGAACCAATACAAATATAATTTCGAAAAGAATATATTTCAATTCAATAGTAAATCGCTGAAGAAAAATGTTGCATATTTTTATTGATATTGCACCTCGTTTTCGGTGCGAGATTTTCAGATTACATCTGTGTTATCTCAGACAACGAAAAGTAATTTATTTTTGGGAATATTTGGATATCAGTTTCGTCTTGTAAGGACATTTTCAAACTTATACATTGAACTAAAAATGATTGATTACATTACCGTGTTGGGAATCACACGTTAAAAGGTAAGACCTTGTTAGTCCTTAGCTTGCACAAGTTTCTCAACTTCTGAGAGTTGTCGTTCGTATGGGGGCGACAGTTGATTAACGGAAAAACAGATTTCAAAGAGATTTCAAACAGATTTCAAACAGCCCTTATATAACACCACTGTAGGTAATAATAGAGGTACTTATCTTGATTGAGTACTTAAATTTCGTTTATGGGAAAGAAAGTGTTTGACTTCCTACTACTCCATCTTGAGACAAAAAAAGGATGAGGGAATCTTCCAAAGAAAGAAAGGAAGTAATCAATTTGAAAATAAGTAACTCTATACATGGATGTGTAGATCATGCAAAGCAGTAACTTTCAGACACAAACTGGAAGAAAGTCCTCCTGAAACAGCTACTTTCAAATAAATATTGAATTAAACGAAAGAAAAAAAATCTTTCGGAACAAATACTTTTTCATGAACACTGAATTATATGAAGATACTTTTCTCTACTCAGTTTGTATTTCAAACATTCGTTGTGAAATAAATATCAGATATTATTCACATGAGTTCTACTTTAAACGAATGGTAATAAATTGCACTTACATGGAACACTGTCACCCTCACTGGTATACACCGGTGTTTCGCCTTAAGACACTTGCCCCAAGGCTCTTCAGTACCAAATTGGATGACATTATAGAAAATACGCACACTTCATTCATGAATTACGATTTTTAATGTCACGGAATAAGCTTGATCTGCTTATGTCATCGATGACATCGTAATGACACTCATTCACCTATTTGATTTAATCTCAGCCAAGAGGAATCTTATTTGAATTGAAAGGGTTATATTTTTAGGAGTGATTAATTTGTGGGAAAGAAAGTTTTTGGCTTTCTACTACTCCATCTTGATGGAGTAGTAGAAAGCCAAAAATTCAATGTTCATATAAAAAATATGTTTAAAATCTGTTTAAAATATGTTTTTCCGTTAACCAGCTGTCGCACCCCTACGAACGACAACCCTCAGAAGTCGAAACTTGTGCGAACTAAGGACTAACGAGGTCTTACCTTTTAACATGTGATTCCTAACACGGGTTGGACGATAGCTAGTGAAGATCGATCGTTCAGACTAGGGCTTGAACCATCGACCAACACGGCAGTTAATTCGAGTGAGTGAACAAAGCACCCACGCCGAACCGCTTGGCTACCGACCGACCATGAATATAAGAGTATTTGTTTCCAAAGAGTTTTTTTTTCGTGTAATTCGATGTTTATATGTTTATAATTCAATGTTTGTGTCTGAAAGTTACTTCTTTGCATGATCTACACATCCATGTATAGAGTTACTTATTTTCAAATTGATTACTTCCTTCCTTTCTTTGGAAGATTCCCTCATCCTTTTTTTGTCTCAAGATGGAGTACTAGAAAGTAAAAAACTTTCTTTCTTATAAACGAAATTTAAGTACTCAATCAAGCTAAGTACCTCTATTATTACCTACAGTGGTGTTATATAAGGGCTGTTTGAAATCTCTTTGAAATCTGTTTTTCCGTTAATCAACTGTCGCCCCCATACGAACGACAACTCTCAGAAGTTGAGAAACTTGTGCAAGCTAAGGACTAACAAGGTCTTACCTTTTAACGTGTGATTCCCAACACGGTAATGTAATCAATAATTTTTAGTTTAATGTATAAGTTTAAAAATGTCATTATAAGACGAAACTGATATCCAAATATTCCCAAAAATATATTACTTTTCGTTGTCTGAGATAACACAGATGTAATCTGAAAATCTCGCACCGAAAACGAGGTGCAATATCAATAAAAATATGCAACATTTTTCTTCAGCGATTTACTATTGAATTGAAATATATTCTTTTCGAAATTATATTTGTATTGGTTCATGACACAAGAAAACTTGACATTCAAGTACCAATTATTCTTTTCATTGAACAACTTTTTACATTTCAGGGAATATCCATATATCCACATTTTTTTGGAAGATTCCTACATCTCTTTTTTGTATCAAGATGGAGTAGTAGAAAGCCAAAAACTTTCTTTCCCACAAATTAATCACTGCTAAAAATATAACCCCTTCAATTCAATTTCGTTCACTTGTGACAATGTGGATACACTAATTTGAAAATTTACCTAGTCTGAAGGACCTTTCGTCTTCAGCATACCGTTTTTGGAAATTTCGACCACATTGTCCCACATGAACACTATTACACTTCGGACACTTGAGCTAATAAACTCCAGATTCCTCCAACTTGCCCACTTTATCTTTATCTTTGGCATTGAAAAGGAAATCAGTTAATCTGCCATGTGGTTTGAATGCCCCTTCTACATTGTTTTTTCTGAAGAAACCCGTAATTATCTCTGTTTTTTTACCAAAATATGTCAGAGTTACTTCACTTTCTGGTCATTCAAAACGATTTTGTGTATTTTTTAATATTTTCTGGTGTTACTACCTCATTTGGACGTCCATCAGTGTCTTTAAGACCACAATGGAAGTCAGCAAACCAACGTTTAATTGTTGTGTCTGATGGATCGGAGTCCCTATTACACTTTTCAAACCATTGTTTCGCTTGAACGGTATATTTTTCCATCAAGAAACAGTGTAAAATTAAAACACCAAATGGTTTTTGGTCCATTGTTTTGAAAATAACAAAATTAATGTCACTCTTAGCACAATTACTCACAAACTTGCCAGATGGAAACAAAAGGCGAAATTCAATATTCATATCAACAAGTCACTATTGATTGTTTGATCATTTCTCTGAGAATGAAGAAACCTATTGAAAACCTGCGAGGCAAAAATTGAGCGATCATCAATATGGTTTTCGGAAACAAAGATCAACAGGCGACTTTCTATCGAATGACAACCATATTTGGTATAACGCAATCGAGATACATAAAGAGTAAAGTGCTGTTGCGCTTGATATTCCTTTGATCGTGTGTGGCATTAGGGTTTGATGGCCAAACTTCGATGCTATGACTTGTTGTATTATTTATGTGTATGGCTCTCCAGCTTCCTTAAAAAACGTGCCCTGCAAGTGGCCGTCGATGGATATCTCACCAATAATTGTACAATTCGCTTTCTGCTTCGATAAGTTTGTTGGGGGTTAAAATGGACACCAATATGTCTTGGAACAATCATGTCGCTGGAATTGCAAAGGCTCCCCCTTCAATCCGATTTTTCATTCATCATTATTATTATGCCATTATTTTTATAATTCAACCACGTTATCTTTCAACTGAATCTCTTCCATACCTTTTCTATCCTTCTATACAGCGATTACGTCGTACATGTCTCTTTCCCACTCACCAACGTAACGACGTCCCCCAGGGAATAGGCCCCAAAAATCTCATAGTTATAATACTTCCCAGATGTTAAAATGAGATTTCGATTTATAAAATGTATTTTTCCATTAATCAAAGAGCGGAAAACATTCTACGCTTTTCAGAATATCTCTATGAACATTTATCCAGTGATTTATTGAACGTAAGTGATTATGATACTTGGATTCACTCACCCAAAAAATTATTGAACATTCCTTACAAATTTCATTTACATATAGATACATTTCAAGAGCTTCTTGATAACAGCAGAGATTCATATTCGAAAATTAAGGTGTCATTGTTTGGCAAAAATCCAAAAATAACAACTCAAGAATCATAAAAAATCCAATACGTACCTACATACAGTGTGGTCCATAGGTATGGAATAAATTCATTTTTAGCGTTATTGTGTACTATGTGAAAAAAACCTGAAACAGGTCGATTTTTATTCTTGAATTGACAATTATCCCCCTCCAGCACCCCTTCTGAATTATAAGCACCCCCTCGAAAATTTTAAATAGCATAGGGGGTCGTGTGGCACCTTGTGGAAAGGGATTTTAGTCCTCTGTTCAGCAATATGAAGTTTTTCAAGTTTGATGCAATCATAACTGAGAAAATTAATTTTTACAATTAAATGAAATGTGCGAAATAACCACCATTATTCACTTCTTGACAATAACATGATCTCTTAAACAGGCCATCCCTGTAACGCGCTCCTTACTAGCCTTGAATCATGGAAAACATCTTTGAAGATACTAAAATTTTAGACAAAAAGCCAAATAAGCAATTGATATGAATCTAGTAGGCTACTGTCATTTAGGTATTTAAAGTTACTAAAAGACGTCAGTATAATATTTGTGGGCGTATAAAATTTAATTATGGCTCATTTGTCCGAGACTCAAAGAATAGACATTTTAATTATGATTGGTTGTGGTAATAAAACAAGAACTCAAAAGAAGGTTTGTGAAATTTTTAATAATAAATACCCTGGTTAACACGTGCCGCAGTCTACAGTTAGCAAGATTGAAAAAAAGTTTCGCGAAACTGGACATGTAAAAAATATTGGAAAATCAGGTAGAAATGTTCAATTTACTGATGAAAAAAAGTTAGATGTATTTCTAGAGATTGAGGAAAATCCGCATAAGGCAACTCGAGAACTTGCCGCAGACAATGATGTAAGTAAATCATCTATTTTGAGAGTTTTGCATAAAGAAAAATACCACCCTTACAAAGTTCAGTTGGTTCAGGAGTTAAATGAAGATGATCCTAATAGAAGGCAAGAATTCTGTGAATTGATGATGGTCAGAATGAACGCAGATTTGCAGTTCATAAACAAAATAGTGTTTTCTGATGAAGCGACGTTTCATTTAAACGGAACAGTTAACAGACAGAACTATAGATATTGGAGCAGAGAAAATCCTCACTGGATGTGTACGACTCACACTCAATATCCTAAAAAAAGTTAACGTTTGGGCTGGTATCATTAACAATAAAATTATTGGCCCTTATTTTTTGGAGGGCACTGTTAATGATGAGGTTTATCTAGATTTATTGGTTAACTATTTAGTGCCTACATTACAAATACATTTTCTTGATGTTGATCATCCAAATGAGATAGATCGATCTATTTACTACCAACAAGACGGAGCTCCACCGCATTTTGCACGTACACTTAGAAATTATTTAAACAAGGTTTTTCCCAATAGGTGGATTGGAAGACGTGGAACGATCGAATGGCTGGCTAGATCCCCCGATTAGACTCTTCTCGATTACTTTCTTATGGGGTTATTTAGAATCTAAAGCATATTTTAATAGACCAAACAATATTGCTGATTTAAAAGTTAGGATAACGGAAGAAATTACCAAAATAACCCCCGAGGTCATACAAAATGTTGTACGAGAATTCCAAAATCGCCTCGGTTATTGTCAAGAAGTTAATGGTGGTCATTTTGAACATTTAATTTTATTGTGAAGCACATTGAAAAATACATTCCAAATATTATGTGGCATTATTATCTTCATTCTACGTAAAGATACCTAGAGACATTATCAAAATTTTACATCCTAAAAATCAATTTTCTCAGTTATGATTGCATCAAACTTAAAAAACTTTATATTGCTGACCAGAGGACTAGAAGCCCTTTCCAACGTAGCCCCTTTGCTAGTTAAAATTTTTGAGGGGGTGTTTATAATCCAGAAGGGGTGCTGGAGGGGGATAATATTTTCATACTGTAAATTGTCAATTTAAGAATAAAAATCGACCTGTTTTAGGTTTTTTTCACATAGTACATAATAACGCTAAAAATGAATTTATTCCATATATATGGACCGCACTGTATATGGTTTTATATACTCATATTTTCTGAATGACCATCTTTTAAGAAAACAATCAAAATTTCTCAATGGTGTTAATATTAGAAAGCTCGGAAACAATATCGTGTCTATTCCATTGTTATATTTCATTAGCACTATCACTTTCAATGGGTAATTACAGAAGGAATTATCTCATTCGCTAATATTGAAAGTGAAAAACTCATGAGAAATCAGTTCAGATTTAATAAATAGATTACTTAACCCAGCGCCGCATTCTGGAGATTATGGTTTGCAATTATCTGGATAAGGTAATATCGAGGATGAAGAAAGTTATCGCAAAGTGATTGCAGAACTTTAAGATAGAATAATAATTCCATGATTTCGTTTAACTTAATTCTCACTCGCATAGATCAATATCAGTGTTTTGGAAGCGGAGGAGCGAAGTTATCAAAAGTGTTTCTTATGAGAGTTTCATTTATCAATTTATTTTTTGAATTATTCTTCAAGATACAGGGTAGAAACACAGATTCACGTGAGAAACGTGGCGTAACAATTTTATGTTTCCCTGAATGAACTAAACTACTCAAAATGAATATAGAGACATGTCCTTGAAATGCAATAAGTAAAAAAATATGTATTATTTTGTCAAACATTTATATTCATAAAATAGTTTATAGGTGCCTTTATTAAATTTAACATTGTTTTCAAAATGCTGTTTGGTAATACGATTAAAAAGAAATACAAATGAGTATAAAAAATAAATAGAATTTATTTCAGGTAAAAATTAAGAAAAATGTACACTAATAGTGAGTACGTCCACCCCTGCCTCTACGAAGTTCAGCACAACGACGAGGCATGCTTTCTACCAAATTTCTAATTATTTGTTGTGGTAACTGCTCGTAAATCGTTAAAAGAGCATCTACAACTTGGTTCAGATTTTGGAAGAGTTGATGATCCTTCGAACGTTTCTCCAGTTCATCCTAGAGCTGCTCAATAGGATTTAAATCCGGACTATTAGCTGGCCATCTCATGACATTAATATTGTGCTGCTGTAGTAAATTTCTCACGACCCTAGCTACGTGTGGCCTGACATTATCTTGTTGTAAAATGAACCCAGCGCCTATATTTTGGGCAAATGGGACGATATGAGGTTCCAATATCTCCTCTATGTAACGGACAGCCGTTAAAGTCCCTTCCCGAAATACCACAAGGTCCGTGTGTCCTGTCAAAGTTATACCAGCCCATACCATTATCGATCCACCTCCAATGGAACAATTTCTTGCACACAGTCATCCAAATAGCGTTCACCGGGACGTCTCCATACCCGAACAAGTACGTCATTGTTGAATTACAAGAATTTTTTTTCATCTGTAAACATTACATTGGCCCACTGCTCTAAATTCCAATTACGATGCTCTTGAAAAAAGTTTCTACGATTTTCTCGATGAGCTGGAGTTAATCTAGAGGCTCTAGCTGGTGGGCTTACATGGAGTTGTACATCGTGAAGTTGGTTTCGTATCGTTTGGTTCGGAATTCGCGTTTCCGTAGCTTCTATAAGGCGATTTTACAGTGTTCTAGCTGAATCGGTGTGACCCCTATTTGCCCAAAGTCGTAACAAACGATCTTCTCTGCGGGTTGATGCCCTTTGTTGATTGGAATAAGGGGGGGCTATTTTTACTATGCCGTAAATTTGGTAGCGATTCCAAGCTCTGGAAACCGCAGAATGACTCACATTAAGCATTTGGGCTACACGACGCCTTGAATACCCTACTTCGATCAATGCCACTTCTCTAGCGACTTGAAATTCGTTGAGGTACACCCTATGTATCATCCTTCTACCAAATACATCAATATTCATTGTTTAAATTTTAAAATTTAATACCTATCACGAACTAAAGTGAAGTGAAGCTAAATACAGAATTTTTCATATTAATGATTTTGTAGCTAAAAGTATAAAAAGAAGTAAAAAAAGTGAACAAAAACCGAATGGAACATAATGAGAATTAGCATGGAGTACACACCAGAAGTTTTTATACATATTACATAATACATATTTTTTTACTTACTGGACTTACTTTTAAGGATGTGTCTCTATATTCATTTTTAGTAGTTTATTATAGAACGATATCCATGTTCATATTCTGCCAGAAAAGTTCATTCGAAAAATATAGAGTTGTATGGGTATATACCGAGCGGTAAAGAAGTTAAGCCAAAAATAATGCCCAAGAGTTGATCTATTCGACGTCCCCATTTTTAAAGGCCTTCGACAAGTTGCACCACATCATACTCATTTCCAAACTCAATAGAATTGGTTTTGATCCAAATCTACCAAAATTCTTTCATTTCTATCTCACGAATGGGTCCCAGTTTGTTGAATACAGAGGAAACAAATCTGATTAATACAGTGCTAGCAGTGGCGCCCCACAGGGAAGCAACATAGCTCCTCTTCTATTCTTCCTGTTCATCAACGATATAGGATTAAATATAGATAGTGGGTTTTTAAGGACACAACACAAACACTACATTATTCCACACAAACGCAGTACCCCAAATGAAAGAGTTCTTGAACAGTGAAGTTCGAGGTGTACTCAATTGAACCTCAATCCTTCTTGGTGAACTCAAATGGAGTGACTTATTGAAAGTCATTAGTTACATTGAGACAAAATTAATTAAGAAAAGACTCACCAAACATTTCGAAATGCTTGATCGAAACATTGCTTGATTGAACAATTTGTTCTGGAAACATCTTCTCTCAGCCAGTATTCAAAATCTTTCCATAGAAAGTCAGGACCATTTAACCATCTGCTTTCAGCTGAGACATTCATTTTACCATAACTTTTGGTTGCTTCATCTGCAACGTTCTGCTTGGGCGGAACACTATTGGTACAGTATATTGATGGAGAGATAGAAAGTCAAACAGTTTTTTCTATTTTCCCACAAGAGCTAATTTTTTCTCAAAGTTCCATATATCATCAACTTCATTATTTTATGTAATGCAATTAACCAAATAATTTTTCGCAGTTTCAAAAACTGACTCCATATCATTAGCCATTTCAGCAGTAACTAATATTCACTATCTTCAACAGTTTAAATTCTGAGATAGACCAAGTGATTCAACCTGGTTTAGTGGAACACACATTGGCAAATATCGTTCATTTAGATTAGATAATCGTTCTTCGGACGACGTAAGAGATCGCGACTCATATTGTCTATTGTAAAGTTTGGGTGGTACCAGTTGAACAGCATTCTTCATAGACTACGACCTTCACAGCTGACCCTGAGTCTTTTCACGAGGATTTCTTGTTGAATAAATCATATTCTTCAATGAAAAGCTGACGTGAATACCAAAAAATATATGTTTTATTACAGAAGTACTTTCATCTACTATTCTACATAATTAATATGTCTATTGAAACGTTCATTATTTCACTCAAAAGTGTTTTGTTTCCAATGCCACAAAAACATACGCCTGAAGAAGTCGTGAATTGGTTCTGTAAAATGTTGTTTCCTACATCACGACCTACTTTGTATCATGACCAAATTCATCAATCAGAGAAGGGCGTGTCTCAACATGCACATTTTTTATCGAAAAGTTGATTATTTATGAGGCCATATAAGTTCAGGAACGGAGATTTCAGGTTGTTGTTTCAAGAGTGCTTGGGATTCGATAAATTCGACGAAACCTGATTTTGCCTGGTCCTTATTGGCGAAGGTTCTACCGGTGAGAAAATTATTGAAGTGCTTGGAAAGACACCACCTACAGAAAAAACTGATAATCCTCACTTTCACTTGTATTTCAATATTCATCGGAGACCTTATAGAAATACCAACTAAACACTGTCTTCCGACAGTCCGAGTCTCTGTATATGATGATTCAAATGACAGTGACCTGTAAGAAGGCCTGTTATTCATCGTACTTCATCCCTACTGTGGTCCAACAACTGTTTGGTATCAACCTTCGAAGGGTGAATAAACGCCTTGGAGTGGGCCAATCCTGGAAGATTCTGCCAGAAGTCCATAAATCTTTTTGCCATCTAGGTGTTCAATATTTGTTTGGCAAAGCCTAAAGCAATGCCAATGGCAGGTTCTGGTTCGATGAAGCTGCTTGCAGCACCCTCCTTTGCAAGGGAGAGAGCAGCCTCATTCCTAGGCAGGTTGATATCTCTGTCCTGGGTCTGCGACTGAAAACACTTGCACCAGAACCGGAAGGTGTTTTTGATCCATCTGTGAACCAACAACTATCTGCCCTTAATATTCCCTTCTGCTGGTGGATCCAGTCCTCTCTACTCGGAAACAGTACTTTATAAGGCAGTTCGTAGTTGACAGTTAGAGGCATAAAGTCAAAGGTCATTTTAAGAATGCTGTGACTTCCAGTGGCAACCAACAGTCTGTTGCACTCTGTATTAAATTGATTTGTGCAATTGGCAATGTGCATAAGTCTATATGCAGTCCCTCTAGCCTCTCTCTCCAGAAAAATGTGGGGAGGAGGTTGATCTAGAAGGATCTCCATGGCTGCTGACGGTGTGGTACTGATGGCACCACTGATGGCCAGACAAGCCTGTCTTTGTAAGCCGGAGAGCTTCGCTTGGGCCGTTTTCTGTAAAGCCTTCGGCCACCAGGCATCATAAGTGATCATTGGTCTGACAATCATCACATAAATCCAATGGATTTGTTTGGGACTCAAACCCCAAGTTCAATCACAGATCCTTCGACATGTCCCTAGAGACAGTGTGGTTTTGTGTAGAACATTATCTAAGTGAGCGTTCCAGAGAGTTTTTTATCGAGGACACTGCCAAGATATTTCACCTCCGTTCCAAATGGAATGACCTTACCATTGAGGGAAAGTGGCGTTAGATCGTCCAATTATCTCCTTCTGACAAGATGACAAGGTCATCTGCATAAGCTTGCAGATCTACTTTTCTTCTATTTCATCAGTTCGGACTTCCATTGTCTAATATAATATAAATTGAATTGAAAAACCTGAAAAGAAAAACGATTAAAAAATTTATGAGATTAACCGAAAAATAACAATTTTGAATTTCACTAGTTCGGACTTCCATTGTCTACTATATAAAATGATTTGAAATCCCTGAAACAAGTAAAAAAGAATAATTAAAAAATAATAGTTGAAAATAACAATTATATTAAGCAACAATAAACCTGAAATGAAATGATAGTGAAATAACCTACAAGTAAAAATTAAATAATTGAATAAATAAAAATTAAAGGAATGAAAAAAGAAAATAATAAAAAAATAAAAAGTGTAGAGATTCCAAGTCACGTTAGTTCACGACGTTTCGATTGTTGGTATCTACAATCGTCTTCGGGTGATGACTGGACTGCTTCCTCCGAGAGATGACTATTTTATAGGTCGTTGAAATACTTTCACTTTCTCTACTTTCTATTTTCTGCTTCACTGATTCCGTGAGAGATGACCGTTTTGGCGGGAGTTGGTCATTTTTCGTTTGATGATGGGTTTCCATATGTTTCGTATATCTACGCTGGCCTGGCTGAATACGTTGTTGGACAACATGTATGCGGCTTCCTTAAATTTTCTCCTGAACCAATGTTCCTCTCTGTGCAAGATCTCAGCTTGGGACCACTCGATGTTGTGTTGATGGGTCCAAACATGGTCTGCTATTCCTGATTTGCTGGTTTCTCCTCGCTGTGTGTGCTTCTTGTGCTCGGCAATGCGAACATTCAATGGCCTCTTAGTTTCACCAATATAGGATTTTCCGCACTCACAGGGTATCCGGTAAATGCAATTCTTGGAATCGCAGTCCGCGTTTGGGGGCCTGGTTTTCGTGAGGCTGCTACGGATAGTGTTACCGGATCTGAAACAGGTTCTAATGTTGTACTTGGAACCAATTCTTCTTATCCTCTCCGATAATCCTCTGATGTAGGGAAGTGCAAGCACTGGTTGTGACGGCTTCTCTTCTTTTTTTTTATTATTTTCTTTTTTCATTCCTTTAATTTTTATTTATTCAATTATTTAATTTTTACTTGTAGGTTATTTCACTATCATTTCATTTCAGGTTTATTGTTGCTTAATATAATTGTTATTTTCAACTATTCTTTTTTAATTATTCTTTTTTACTTGTTTCAGGGATTTCAAATCATTTTATATAGTAGACAATGGAAGTCCGAACTAGTGAAATTCATCACGAAACATTGTCAATCACCTTCAAACAAATAACAATTTTATTAAACAAAAACTGAAATTACAAAGAATTAACATACAAGCAACAACCAAACAAATAAAATTTGAAATATTATTAAAAGCTGAAAAAAATAAAAATTAAAAATTATTATTAACAAAAAATGAAAAGATTTCAAACCAAGTTATGTCCAGACGTTTCGATTGTTGGTATCCACAATCGTCTTCGGGTGATAACTTGACTTATTCCTCCTAGATCCGACTATTTATAGGTCATTCAAGTGCTTTCACCTATCCCCTCTTCCGTCTCTTCGCTTCATTGATTTTAGCTCGAGATGACCGTTTGGCGGGAGTTGGTCGTTTTCCGCTTGATTAGAGATTTCCATATGTTACGTATATCTACGCTAGTTTGGCTAAATGCGTTGTTGGACAACATATATGCGGCTTCTTTAAAGTTTCTCCTAAACCAGTGTTCCTCTTTTTGGATAATTTCAGCTTGAGCCCACTTGATGTTATGTTGATAAGTCCAAAACACGGTCTGCTATTCCGGATTTGCTGGTTTCTCCTCGCTGTGTGTGTTTCTTGTGCTCAGCAATGCGAACTTTCATGGCCTCTTAGTTCAACCGATGTATGATTCTCCGCACTCGCAGGGTACCCGGTAAATGCAATTCTTGGAATCGCAGTCCGCGTTTGGTGGCCTGGTTTTTGTAAGGCTGCTACGGATAATGTTGCCAGATATGAAGAAGGTCCTGATGTTGTACTTGGACCCAATCCTTCTTATCCTTTCCGATAATCCTCTGATGTAGGGAAGTACAAGTACTGGTTGTGGAGTCTTTTCTTCCTTGTGGAGTTCTTGCTGTCTTCTAGCTAAGGCCTGTTCACCATCACTCTGGAGTAACCATTCCATTGTAGGTCATTTTTGATGATGCCTAGTTTCTTTTCGAGACCTTCCTTTGTATTACAGAGCCCAAAAGCACGGTCTAGTAGAGTCTTGATGATTCCTCTCTCAGTCGTTTGATGGTGGTTGGATTTCTGGTTCAGATACTGTCCTGTGTGAGTGGGTTTTCGATATACAGATGTTTCCCATTTAGTGTCGGTCTTCTTCACCAATATGTCTAAGAAAAGCAATTTGTTGTGGACTTCCTTCTCCATTGTGAAAGTGATGGAAGGACTTACGTTGTTGATGTGCTTCAGGAAAGTGTCTAGTTCTGCATTCCCATGGTTCCACATTATGAAGGTGTCGTCTACGTATCTCAACCAGACTCGGGGCTTCTTATGGGCTTCTTCAATGGCCAGAGTTTCAAACCACTCCATATATATTGGATATAAGCGGTGAAAGTGGCGATCCCATTAGCTGGCAGTCCCTCATCTTGCGTAAAGAATTCGTCCTTCAGTTGGAAGTAGCAGTTTCGTACACAGCATACTAGTAATTCCATGATTACTTGTATCGGTAAGTTTCTTCTATCGTTCAGGTCCCCATCTTCGGATAGCTTCTTCTGTATGATTTGAAGAGCTTCTTCGACCGGAACGTTGGTGTAGAGGCTTTCCACGTCGAAACTGATCAGTTGATCGTGCTCTTTGACTTCGATTTTCCCTAGTAGTTCAACGAAATGCTTCGAATTTTTCACAAAAGATGATGTTTTACCTTGCAGTGCTTTAATTATTGGTAGTAAAAATTTGGACAATTTCTGAGTGGCTGAATCTGTGGAGCTAATGATCGGCCTGAGCGGAACATCCTTTTTGTGGATTTTGGGTAGTCCATACAGGTGAGGGGGCTTACTGTGATGCGGTGTTAGCAATGATCTCTCTTTTTTCCATAAAATAGACTTCGTGTTTTTCCAAAGTCTGGTACAACTTCCTTTCAATTGATGGACGTCCACTGCTTTCTGCATCATCGGTGTCTCTACGACCACCTCCAAAGACAGCAAACCTACATTTAATTGTTGTTTTTGATGTAGCGGAGTCCTCACCAAGAAGTAATGTAAAATTAAGACCGAAATTGTTTTTGATCCAATGTTTTGTGTCACTCTAAGCACAATAACTCACAAACTTATGAGTAGAATATCATGAAATTTCAATAGCTTTCTTTTGATGGTTAGTACTAACCGAAAAAGCAGTAAATCCAATAAGACTAACGCCATCTAATGGTTAGGCCCGAGACTTTTTAGCCCAGTATATAATAAAAAAGTGAGTTGTCGTAAACTTAATCTCGAATGAAAACTTTTATGAAAATTGATCATTTCCATTAAATTGATTCTTGATTATGTAATTGAGGTGACTGATCGATTCAAAGTTGGGAAATCATTGATGTAATGACCAAGTCATTAAGAGCGTGTGTAAGGTCATACACCTAATAACCAATGAGTTTCACTCTGGAATCAGTTATAATTAATATTATCTTTCAACCATAGTGTTAACATGGTTGATAAAAACATGAGCCGGAGATATTCATAGTTTTTGTAGAGTGAAAACACTAAATACTTCACTCCTCAAGACAATTTAGAGATCATTTCTTTATGAGCTTGTTATCAACACTAATAAAAACTTATTATATTTCATATATGGGCAATGCAAATGGTCCCAAATCCATGCTAAGTTATTGAATAATGTTTCTGTTCTGTGTTGGGTATACGTGAGAAAACTAAAGAATTACCAAAATCAAAATGAACACCCTTTAATTAATGAAATGAAAAGTAAACAAAAAGTTGTTTTTGTTTCACAATTAACGGCTCAATATCAATATCCCCGGACAAAAATGACAACTTGGATTCGCCTGAGGTTTTCATCAGGCAAACGCTCCCACAATGGGGAATGTTCCTCAATTCGGGTTATTACAGCAAATGCAAGTTTGAACAAAATAAAGTTGAGTTTGTTTCATGAGTTTTTCAAATTCACTTTGAAAAGTATTCAAATTGATGTTTCAAATGTTGGGTTTTAATTTTTAAAGGGATTTGTTTCTAATTCACATATTGGCAACAGCGCCTATATCAAGTTGAAATAATTTATACGTACTACTTTAAAAAAAAATTATCTTTATGAATCAACAATTAAGGCAAAATATAAATTATAGTTCAATACCACCTTCACAAGCCACATAAACAACAGTTGTTTTGTTATTTATTTATATAGAGGAAGATAGGTTAGGTGCACAAAATGTCATATGTCACAGAATGTCTCGGAACTCGGAACATAAGTAAACAGAACAGCACGCCTCTGAAATATGTCATCTTTGTTTGTCTCATACAGGTAACAGATTCATTGTCCTTTATTAGCTATAACCGATGTTGCCAAATGGTGTAATAGAAACGAATCCCTTTAAATGTTGAATGCATTATTTCATTCCTTTTTTTTAAGTATTTAAATAATTTTTTTAAGAAAAAGGTTGAAATGATAAGTTTAAAATGCGTTGTTTTAGAGCTCTTTCATGAAAACTACTTGATTTTCGTCAAGGGGAACATTCCCCATTATCGAAGAGCGATTTCCAGCTCATCCAAAGTGGTGGGTTTGTTTTGACGGCTTCTGATGCTTCTTCTCAGTTGATCCCATCTGCTCTGTAACGTATCTGGACATCCAACGCCTCATTAATGTACCTTTGGGCAATCTGGGATCCGTTGAGGATGACTACAAAGTCTGTACGATCATTAAGTGTTATTCCACCCCACGCCATTACTTATCCACCTCCAAATGGGACCCTTGATGATAAGCAGCAAGGAATAAAACGTTCATTCCTTCTGCTGAATGCTCTGACTCGATCACCACTACCAAAAAGAGTGAATTTAGATTCATTTAAAAAAATACTTCACGCCAATGTTTTAGCTGCCGACGTCTGTGTGTCCAAGCGAACTGTATTCTTTCTCTTTTGTGTAAGCCGAGGTACCTGGTCTGGTCGTCTAGATCTCAATTCACTTTCCCGGAGTCGATTTTGCACAGTCTGGTCGGAAATTTGGGTCCCCGTTGCTTGGCTTAGCTCATTTACTTGGACGTAAATACCTGTCCTCTTGGGCTGAGGTAGACCTCCGCCACGGTTAACCTGGCTTCTTAGTTACAATCTCTAGTTGTTGGTAGCAGTCCTGTTGATCTAAGTTTCCGAAAGCTATATTGATCATCGCTCAAGATGTTAAAGCCTTCTAAATATGTATGGGAGTTTACGACTTTCCCCATGATTTTGGATATAACTAATAGCAAAGTGACTGGTCTCTAGTTATTTGGAAAAATTTTTTTTGTCCTTTTTGGAACAGGCTGAACGCGAGCAGTTTTCCAACAAGAAGGAAACACTCCTATACTATTCTAAAGCCAAGAGACAAAAACATCTGTTGTTTCTTATCAGAGTTGCCCACTACCAGAGGTCACATGATATAATGAAAGCAATTGATGAAAACAAATGTACGGTGTTAGTCTTACTAGATTTCAGCTGGGAGTTTGATACTATTAATCACAATCTTTTGTTAAACATTTTGGATTATAATGGTTTTTCTGTCAACGTTTTTGCATCATTGACGGACTATTTGAAAAATAGACAGCACCTGGTTAGTATACAAGAATACAACTCAGATATTTTATATCTCAAATCTGGGGTACCACAAGGGTCCATACTCGGCCTTTTATTGTTCTCTATATATACATCCAACTTACTATAGGCTCTTCACACTTGTCAGGTGCATTTATATGCTGATGATACTCAAGTATACCACAGCTTTCCGGCAAAAATGGCAGACAATTCTTGTGGCATTATCAATGCAGATATAAATAGATTTGTTGGATTGGCAACGGAACACTGTTTATTTATAAACCCTAGTGGATCAAATTTAATGATCTTTGGTCCAAGAATTCACCGTTCTGTAGTGAATAACTCTGTGAATATCTGCATTCGAAATAGATATTGTTAGTGAAGCAGAAAATCATGGTGTTTTGATGGATGTAGATCTGAGATTTGGAAAATTTTTAAAAAAATTCTTAAAACGTGCCTATTCTGCACTGAAAATCATTTATGGTAACCGACGTATTCTGCCTAATTATCTGAAAAAGTCCTTGCGTGAATCTTTGGTGCTTTCAGTTTTTATTTATGGCGGATGTTCTTTATGGGCAATGTTTAACCAATCAATACAAAAATAAGATTCAAAAAGTTCAAAACTTGTGCCTTGGTTAATTTTTGGTATTGGTCGACTACACAGGATCTCATATAAGCTTCAAGAAATTGGATAGCTGAACATGGAGAAAAGAAGGATACTTCACGCTGTCTGTTTTTTCCATAAAATAATTGTAACATAAAAACCTTCATATCTTCATAGGAAAGTCACATATCGTACGGACATCCATAACCTGAATATTCGATATAAAAATATTATTGCAATGCCAAAATTCAAAACAGAAGTGTTCAGGCAGTCTTCCAGTTACCAAATTTGTCGAAAGTATAATTCTGTCCCCAACCACATCAAAAAAATAAATTTCACAAAGTTCAGAACTAAATATGAAGACTATTCGTTAGACTGAAATTAAATCAAATTATTGATATCTTGTAAGGAATAGTAAACTCTTTATGTAAGGTGTTTATTCGTTTCTATATTATAATATTATTAAATGTAACAATAACAGTTTTAGTTTTGTTTTTGATTTCGTCTTCTGTTTATTTGGTCCCTTTTCAGGGTTAAGTGGAAAAACATTTTCCGTGTATTTCATTACGGACGATGTACTTCTTCACCCTTTATTTCAATTGTAAGTTGAATATATAAGTTATGCTGTGTTTTTGTTTTGGTTATGAAATAATAAAGGTAATATTATTATTATTATATTAATCATAAAATTAATTCTTATACACAATCATTACAAAGTAGTGATTCTTTAATTATTTTCAGAAGTATATTATTGAAACTTTGAAATTTTCAATCAATTTATCTTGAAGATATTGATATCAGAATCGATATCGAGCTATTTTTCATCTATATTGAATGGAAAATACTACCAATATCTATTTGTGGTATTATGCAAACTATACCGTTTCATTATGACGCTTCATTCATTATTGAAAACCGGTTCAAAATTATGTGTTATGTAAATTCCCAATATGATTCACCATGCCAAGTGAAGGCCAGCGAGGACATAATTGGTTTCTTGCAGAGGTAATAGTTCCCTACTTCTTTCACCTTCCGCAATCGAAGTAGAAACAAAAGTTTATTTATGGAATCAAAACATTTGGAGGAGCTGTTTCAGGAGGACTTCCTTTCAGTTTGTGTCTGAAAGTTACTTGTTTGCATGATCTACACATCCATGTATAGAGTTACTTCCTTCCTTTCTTTGGAAGAGTCCCTCATCTTTTTTGTATCAAGATGGAGTAGTAGAAAGCCAAAAACTTTCCTAAAAGGTAGATATTCCTTTATCCATCGTCTCCAAAAATGATCCCAGCGAAGTTGAGATATTCTAGCAAATAAATCAGTTTCTCAAAAACAACTGAGTGTTTCATTCTATTCATAGTAAGGACATGACATTTACTTAGGTTGAATGAAAGTTTATTATCATGACTCATTTTCACTATATCTCTTGCTTGAATCTTTCTGTAAGAGTATACAGTCCCTAATCATTTTCACGTTTTTGAAAACCCTCAAATCGACTGCAAAAGCTAACCGTGTGAATAATTCAGCACTAATGAAAGATCATTAATGAAAAATGTAGACAATAGAGGCCCCAAATTAGAGTCTTGTGGGACTACTGAAGTTATAGGAAACTTTAGAGATGTATTTTGACTAAATAAACTTTCAATAATCCAAAATTAGTAAACTGAAAGAAGAGGAGTTCGAACTTATTACACCCAGAGAGAGTTCACGTTAACTTCAAATGAAAAACTTCATCCTACCCATTGTCAAAACTCACTTGTAACCTAAAAATCGGAACATAACCTCTCAAAATGTTTCCTCTCCTGACTACTTCAATTGTATAATGAAATTATTGTTTTTTTTACAGTGGATAATCCTTCTTTTGAGCGGAGCCTCGATTTTACAACAAATTGATGGAAGAAGGGTTCAAATACAGCGGCCTCTTCCTGAAGACGAGGATGAACAGGAAACAGTCAATTATTACGCAGCTGAACCCCAAGATAGTCAAGGTTCAGTTGTACTTGTTTCATCTGCCGATAGATATAATGGACTCTACGGTCAACAGTCTGCTACGTCTAGAAGAATAGAAAATGACTACAACTCAAGAGCTCCAGCTAGAACACAAGAAACTAGGGTTAAAGAGACCCCTAAAACACCTCCAGTTCAAACTATCAGAAACTATAATAAGGTTAACGATGACGGGTCATTTACTTTCGGGTATGAAGCAGCTGATGGAAGTTTCAAGGAAGAAACAAGAGGTATTTATTGAATTTCTCACTGTTTTCTAAAATCCATGAGTAAATCACATGTTTAAATTCATTACCTCATAAAAAGGGATGGATTTGAAATAAACCACAGATGAAGAATATACAGGGTGTTCCTTAAACACATGCTAATATTTAAGGAGGTAATTCTTAGACCCATTTTAAGAAAAAAACTTCCTATGGACGTATGTCCTAAACGCCTTAACTTTTGAGATACAGGGTGGCAAAGTTTTCAAAAATAATCAGTTTTTTAATAATAACTGAGATAATTTTGTAGACATCTTTGGCATATTTGGTACATATGTTCCATGCCTCAAGGCGCATTTTCTGATGTACACAAATTTGTATTTTTTCAAACAGTGGCATCCCTACGGGTTTCGCATTGAATATTTTTGAGGAAAAAGTACTACGCCAATGCCTTTTTTTCAAAATAAAATAATTTTTAAAATCCTCATTTATTTTTGAGAAAATTTGATCTCCTGGTATTTCTTTGTCCGACGCATGATTTTCACTCAAAAAAATAAAAATCGACAGAAAGCAAATTAAGAAATTAGATCAAATCTAAAATGAATGAGAATCTGAAAATTGCTTAATAACGCATTACCAATTCCCTAATAATATTTGAAAACATAATCTGCAAAAAAATAAATTTTTCACAAAAACGAGTTTTATTTTATTTTGTGACAGTAAGTCTAAACGAATAGCACAAATTTGTTAATTAGTAATAATACCAAAACTGATTATAAAAATTGTTGGAAGTGGCCACCTGCACTTAGTATCCATGCTTCCGCCCTTCTACGCATGGAATTACGCACCCGTTCAAATATTCCCGGCGTATTTCGTATAGTTTCACACGAGGCAACTATTCGCTCTCTTAAATCTTCTAAAGTATTAACAGGAGTTTTATACACAAGAGTTTTAAGGTGACCCCATAAAAAAAATCTAAACTGTTGGGATCGGGGGATCTTGCTGACCATTGCTGAGGTCTTCCGCGACCTATCCAACGACTAGGATAAACTGTATTTAAATGGTTTCGGACAATTACACTGAAATGAACAGGGGCGCCATCGTGCATGTACCATATTCGATTCCTTAACGCAAGTGGCACATCTTCCAATAACCCAGGTAAGTCTTTTTCGAGAAAGTGTAAATAAGAACGACCATCAAGGCGTCCTGGTAGAAAAAATGGGCCTATTAGATGATCACCTATAATTCCTGCCCATACATTAACCGAAAATTGGTGTTGGAAATGGGTTTCGGTTATTGCATGGGGATTTTCTTCAGCCCACACATGATTGTTATGGAAATTTTGAATGGCATTCCGAGAAAAATTTGCTTCGTCTGTGAACAAAATTTGTGTCTCAAACTGCGGATTTAGTGCAATACTTTGTAGATACCACTGACTGAAGTGCACACGCTGTGGAAAATCTCTGGGGAGTAATGCCTGCACTCTTGAAATATGGTATGGGTATAACAAAAAATCAACCAAAATACGCCAAACAATTTGATGACAAATATCCAGAGTTCTAGCGATCTTCCTCGTATTCGCCTCAGGATGTTCCTCAATTTCTTGCAGCACCGCTTCCTCAATTTCAGGAGTTCTTACTACACGAGGTCTACCTTCCGGAGTCCCTTTCTTGAAACTACCAGTTTCTCCAAGTCGACGATGAATTTTGAAAAGGTTCGGCTATCTGGTAAGGCACGATTAGGATATCTTTCCTGATAAATGCGCCTGGCTTCTGTTGCATTACCATCGGCAAGGCCATATACATAATGCATTTGCGCCATTTCCGCATTCGTATAATTTACCATATTTACTGATATTCAGAAAAACAGCGGACTACCAAAATAACTTCAATAACACTTCAAAATCAATCAAAACGCGCTGTGACAGTTTTTAACACCAACACCTTACTTTAAACAACATCAATATTAGCTACTGACGTTTGTACATACAGAGAATTCGTTTTTTATTGCTATGGTGGGTACGCTGTTTTTTCTGCTTTTAATCTTTAAAAGAAATCACATATCGACAAACTCCATATTTCCAAGAGGTGCAGTAAATAAATTCTGCTACACGTCATTTATTCCAGGATAACTAAATTTATGTTTTCAAAAATTATTAAGCGGTGCTGCGTTATGACGTAATTTTAATTGAGAACAGTGCATCTGACAACAAACAAATACCTTTTAGATCCTCAATTATTTTGCAACAAATCTGATCTCTTAGTTTGCTTTCAGTCGATGCACGATACCGCATCAGATTTTTAAGGAATTTATCCTTAAGTAAAGCGATTTTAAATTTTTTGAGCGAAAACCATGCGTCGGACAAAGAAAACCCAGCAAATCAAATGTGCTCAAAAATGTATGGAGATTTTAAAAATAATTTTTAATTCAAGATAAAGCTGTGGCGTAGTATTTTTTTCGCCAAAAATATACATTTCAAAACTCGTACGTACGCCACTGGCAGAGAAAATTAAGAAAATTGTACTTCAGAAAATGCGTCTTGAGGCATGGAATATATGTACCAAATATGCCAAAGATGTCTACAAAATTATCTCAGTTATTATTAAAAAACTGATTATTTTTGAAAACTTTGCCACCCTGTATCTCAAAAGTTAAGGCGTTTAGGACATACGTCCATAGGACGTTTTTTCCTTAAAATGGGTCTAAGAATTACCTCCTTAAATATTAGCATGTGTTTAAGGAACACCCTGTATTTTAAAAAACTTTAACTGTCGAATCGTCCACTATCGACCGCAGCTCTAGATAATAGCTATTATTTCACATTAAATTCAAATTTCTTGAAATTCTTATTAACCATATTGATATATCTAGGTACCGACTGTGTCGTGAGAGGTAAATACGGTTATGTTGATCCGGATGGTAATAAAAGAGAGTTTACATATGTTTCTGGAAATCCATGTGACCCCAATGCTCCCAAAGATCAGGATGAACAGGATGAGAGTAACGAAACCGAAAACGAAAACGTTCCAGCTAACTATCCCACAAGGCCGATCCAGCCTTTGAGAAGACCTGCAGCTCCTAAACCAGCTGTAACGTTGTTCCAAAACACCTACGCTCAAGAGGAAGAACAGCCTGAACCTGAGCAACTCCTAAGACCATCCTCTCAGGTATTAAACTTTCTTGCTTTTGGAGGTTTTTCTCTACTTATTTTAACATAGTTTCAATATTGGATGGTTTGAATAGTACAAAAACTGACGATAACATCGGAATTGCAATTGAATGATATTTTTCGCGAACTTTTCTTATATTTTTCCTGAACTATTCATATCTCCTTTTCCAGTATAAATGAAAATGTCTTCTACCTTCTATCTGAAAAGAATTATGAGTGCACAACATCGCGGTAATCGAAAAAAACTGTTACCATCACTTTTGATCAACTTCGATGAGCTTTTACCGGTTTCGGATCAGTTTGAAAGTGCCATTCTCAAGCTTGTTGACTGGTTGTATATAAAATTCTTAAACCCTTGTCTCATCACCAGTTAAAATGCGTTTTATGAATGTGGGGTCGGAATCGACATGTTCTAACATGCCTTCAACGACCTTTACGCGATTGAGTTTTTACATAAAACTCAAGTTTTTTGGCACTAGTGTAACGTTTCCTACCTAAAAAATTGTTCAAAATGATACGAATTGTAATGAATAAGCTTTATTTTCAGAAGAATGAATCTTATTGAGAAAGCTTGTGTGAATAAGATAAATATCTGTTTTTCCGTTAATCAGCTGTCGCCCCCATACGAACGACAACTCTCAGAAGTTGAGAAACTTGTGCGAGCTAAGGACTAATGAGGTCTTACCTTTTAACGTGTGATTTCTAACACGGTTGCAGAATCATCCCAGCTTCAACCAGATAAATTCTATCGAGAAAAATATCTGGTCGAGGCAGGAATCGAACCCACGACCTTCCGATCGTGAGTCGGACGAACCACCACCGCGGCCAATTCCACAACACAACAACAAAATGTATACAAGCATACACTAAGTCTATGTATATTAAAACCTTTAAAAATATTTATACGTACATATACCTACACACACATATACATATGAAAATATGCTAAAAACAAATGTTTACAACAATGAAGAATATTTTAAAAGATTTGAAATTCTGACCTGTACAGGTCTCTACGTATATGAAGTCTGTATTTTTGTGTTCAAAAATAGGGATTTTTTTCTTATAAATAACGATTTGCACGAATACAACACACGTCGTAAGGATGATTTACGATTACCACTCTCTAAACGCAATATTTCCTATAAAGCTCCAGCTCGAATCGGCGCAAAGATTTTCAACAAATTACCTTCCTCCATTAAAAGCTTAAAACATGAACGTACTTTTAAAAAAAAACTCAAAGAATAACTGGTTGAGAAATGTCTATACTCTTTAAATGAATACTTTTAACTTGAATTTTTATTTAATGTGAATCTGTATTTTCATTAAGTCAATATTCTGTGTATTTTTATTATAAAACAACGATAAAAATAAAATAAAAACAACAATAAAAATTAATTGACGCTCCGGGGCGACTTCATTGATTCCAGTGGCGCATTTGATTTTTCAGCTGCAGGAAAACCCGGAAAAACTTGCAGCACCACATCATCTGAAGACTTGATCCAACAATGTCCTCTCTTATAAAAGAAAATGTAGGGTGTCTCCAGAGGCTCCAATAAATTCAATGCATCGCCAGAACACTTCGTGACACGACTATCGTCAAACTTTAACCAGTCCGTTTCTTCTTTGACCAAGGCGTAATAATGACCAAATTCAACGCCAGAACCACAGTGAACAATGACTGCATGAATATTATAATAGTGGTCTGCTAGGTGGAAATGTTCATCTATTTCGAACTGGTCGATGGCTTTTCCAGCTATCTTCTGCGTCATTATTTCCGAAATATTACACCGAAGGAGCACTTAAGAAATGTGAGGGTTGTGTTTGCATCTTAATATCTGATATCTCATACAAAACTGGTATTCAAGAAATTCACTGTATTCTTTTCTGGTCACGGTTGGAATCTGGTAATCAAAAGATACTGGCACTTACGAAGAAACCATTCGAAAACTTGCGTGTCTCTACGCTAGCTTGGCTGAATGCGTCTTTGGACAACATATATGTAGCTTCTTTGAACTTTTTTCTTAACCAGTGTTCCTCCCTGTGGATGATCTCACTTGATCTTCTTATGTTGATAAGTCCGAACATGCTTTGTCATTTCCAAAGAGTTTCTTGCTTCCGTTAGAGGTTGAGTCTTGTTTGAAAATCATCAGTGTTATTATTAGATTGACTGGAGCCTCAGCTGTACTTGTTTCCTTATAACAGTCAGTTAGTTTGTGTATTATGTATATGTATATGTGAACATGTCTTCGTAGTGTTATATAATCCTTAATGTACTGTTATGTTCCTTTTGTACATTTCTTCATTTAAATCCCGACCGTACTACCATGCGGTTGTAACCATGACTCTTTCTTATATGACTGTATGTTGTCTTAAAGAAATAATGTGATTTGATTTGATTTGTCCACATGTTTAAAATGTGGTAATAAGAAATCTTATATACAGGGGTGCGCAAAAGTCCGGAATAAAATTAATATCTCTTTAACCAGTATTTTAGGGAAAAAACGCTGAAACACTTCAATTGATTTCACGTTGTACGCATTTTTTGGCAATAAAATGAAATATTTTTTTTCAACCCCTTAGCTGCAACCCTCCGCAACTTTTTTTTTCAAATGCAAACCTATGTCGTGTATGGGCTCATTGAAAAGCTCGTAAAAAATGGATTCTGACCATACCCTTTTTTTTACTCATGCGGTTACCACGAAATGAGAAAAAACTCTTTTAAAACCAAAAAAGTTAGAAATACCTACTTAGTGCTATCTACGGGTGAATTAACGTTGCAAAAAACAAATAAGTGGTGATGATGTACTTTGCTCAACAATTGCTAAGGATCACCAGTACCTACTTTCGAAAAGTTTACATATTTTAAGAACAGACCAACCGGGCCAGGCACCACAACAAATTTTATTGATAACGTAATGAAGCATCAACATTCTGTGGATTTTATTTTTTCACCAAAAACTAACACATAAAATTAGTTCCATCCCAAGTAATTGGTGTCCAGTGTACCTCAAAAAGAGAAAAAGGTTGTTGCATTTTTTGTACCAAAATGAATGCCCTGATGAGAACTATTGTCTTGACTCAGTTTTAAAATTGTGGTATTTCTGGGTGAAATTGAAATTGTATGTATGTTTAGTTTATTAATTGGGTACCTTCAAAGTGTTCTTTTGTAATTTGCTAAACAAAAATGGTATTGTCAGAGAGGCAGCGTATCGAAGTCTTGATATTGTTGAGATGTGGGGATAGAATGCGGAGTCAAAGTGAGGTGTGCACTTTATTTAATGCAAAATATTCGGAAAATCACATTTCCCAGGCTACTGTGAGTAATAACTTACACAAATTTGAAGAACATGGTACAGTGAAGGACTTGCCCAGAAGTGGCCGGCCACATGTTTTAGACGAAGATCAAAAATTGGACATTGTCGTATCTCTGCAGGAAGATCCACATTTGTCAACGGTTTCATTAGCCCAAAACAATCCTGCGTCTAGACGTACGATTGGGAGGTTTTTGAAAACAGAAAATTACCACCCAAATAAGGTATGTATTGTCCAAGAGCTCTTGGAAGATGACTATGACAGGCGTTTGCAATTTTGTGAGGAAATAATGAGGCGATGTGACGAGAATAATGGGTTTCCACTCAACATACTCTTTTCGTACGAAGCTACTTTTTATTTACATGGAGTAGTTAACAGGCACAACTATCGATTCTGGAGTCAGGAAAACCCACACTGGATATGCGAAGCTCGTACGCAGCGTCCTCAGAAAGTAAATGTATGGGCAGGCATCATCAACAACAGAATATTAGGGCCATACTTTTTTGAGGGAAACCTTACAGCTGCACGCAACTTAGACTTTTTACGCTTTGAATTAGTCCCTGCTTCAGCTGTTATGTTTCCCGAAGAAGCAGATCCAGATATCCCCACTGAAACACTTTGGTTCCAACATGACGGCGCTCTCCCACATTTTGGTATTAATGACAAATTTGCAGGACGCTGGATTGGACGACGTGGTACAATTTAATGGCCGCCAAGATCCCCAGACTTAACGTCATTAGATTATTTTTATTGGGGATATATGAAAGACAAGGTTTATCAAAATAGGCCGGCTAATATTGAAGATCTAAAAAGCAGAATAAGAGTGGAATCACATAACCTACCGGCTGAGGCCATTCGGAATTCCGTAGACGGGTTTTACCATCGCCTAGGAGCCTGCCAAGTAGAGGGTGGAGGCCAATTTCAGCATCTGTTACGTTAATTCACCCGTAGATAGCACTAAGTTAGGTATTTGTAACTTTTCAAAAGAGTTTTTTCTCATTTCCAATTCTTCTTCTTCCAAGTCCAACATCAGAACCTGCTTCAGATCCGGTAACACTATCCGTAGCAGCCTCACGAAAACCAGGCCACCAAACGCGGATTGCGATTCCAAGAATTGCATTTACCGGATACCCTGTGAGTGCAGAAAATCCTATATTGGTGAAACTAAGAGGTCATTGAATGTTCGCATTACCGAGCACAAGAAACACACGCAGCGAGGGGAAACCAGCAAATCAGGAATAGCAGACCATGTTTGGACCCATCAACAGCGTAGAAATACGCAACATATGGAAACCCATCATCAAGCGAAAATGGCCAACTCCCGCCAAAACGGTCATCTCCCACAGAACCAGTGAAGCGGAAAATGGAAAGCGGGGATAAGTAAAAGTACTCGAACGACCTATAAATAGTCATCTCTCGGAGGAATCAGTCCAGTCATCACCCGAAGACGATTGTAGATACCAACAATCGAAACGTCGTGAACTAACGTGACTTGGAATCTCTACACTTTTTATTTTTATTTTCTTTTTTCATTTCTTTATTTTTATTCATTCAATTGTTCTATTTTCACTTGTATTTTATTTCACTATTATTTCATTTCAGGTTTATTTTGGTTAATATAATTGTTATTTACAGCTATTCATTTTCAATTCTTTTTTTTAGTTGTTTCAGGGATTTCAAATCATTTTATATAGTAGACAATGGAAGTCCAAACTAGTGAAATTCATCATGAAACATTGTCAACCACCTTCAAACAAACCATTTTATTTACTTCAGCGATGTTAAGTTTCATTTGCAATGCAAAATTCAAGCTAAATTCTTTGTTCGATGTTTTTATCTATTGTAAACATCTCTAAAAACAGTATTCTCTAAAATTTTTGTCGAACGAATTTAACTCCATCAAAATAAATGTAATTTTTATGTGATGTACAGAGGTACTAATTCTACCTATGACGTCAATAATTCATGTAAGGTGTCCCAAACCATTCGAACCAATAATCCTTTATTAAATTCGCTGTACGGCTACAGAATTCAAACCTATGTTTTCAAATTCTAGCAGCCTATTCAACGTCCAACATATGTATCCACCCCGCACTATTTACAGCAGACTCCAGCTGACCAGGAATATCAGGTTTATAAGAAACCTCAACATTTATCGACTACAACGCCAGCCTCCATAATCTACAGGTCAAGTGTTCGTCCAGTTACTATCACTCCCAGACCGATAACGCACAGTTCATCTTCAAGGGCACCACAGTTACCTGCTACTACTTACAGACCACAAGTATACCAAGTTTCAGTCACCCCACGACCGACGCCATTGTTGTATAATAAACAATTACAGGTAAGCAAAAAAAATGTAATTACAAAATTGATACCTTTGATATCACTTCTTAACTGTTGAGATAAATAACTTGATTGCAGTGATTTTAATGTATTCTAGTACTAGTATATGCGTATGATCGGTAGATGTCGATTGTTTCGCGGTTCATGTGGTATGAATGAAGTGTTAGCAATGTAGAATAAAGAAAAAGAAGAATAATAGGTACGGTATAAACATTTCAGGTTAGAGTAGAGGGCTCTCTGTCTGACAACAGAGAGATCCTTGCTGGAGTGCCACAGGGAGCTGTGCTCTCTCCCACGTTATAATCACTCTGAACCAGTGACGTCCCGAGGTCCGAGCGTGTGAAGGTGTCTCTCTACGCCAATGATACGGCTCTCCTCTCATCTTCCATGGGCCAGGAGCTCGGGATCATCTACATGCAACGCGCATTGGACGATCTCGAGCGCTGGTACCTCGAGAGGAAGATCTGAGTGAACCCAGAAAAGACTCAGGTGATAACCATGGGAAAGTGGGGGGTCTTTGGAAGGGAGATCAACTGGCAAGCGCGGGTAAAGTACTTCGGCCTGCTAATAGACCGTAGGCTCACCTGGAACCCGCACATTGTATCCGTTAAAACAAGGATCGAGGGTCGGATAGCTAGTCTGTACCTTCTGATCAACAGAAGATCTGAAATTAGTCTAAAAAACAAAATTACCATCTACATCACGATATTCAAGCCTGTCGTCATGTATGCTTCAGGCGTCTGGGGACAAGCGGCTATGTATAATATCTCCATTTTGAAGAGATTGCAAAATACGTTGATACGGATAATTGTGAATGTTCTGTGGTTCGTACGGAACGAAGCCATCCGCAGAGATTTGCAGCTGCCTTCCATTCAACAGTCCATTCAGTAGAGAAATCGGTGAGTTCTTGATTGCGCAGAAACTCACGAATAATCCGTTAGTTAGGGAAGCTATGGCTTACGCTGTAGACGACCCCCCCTCCCCCGATATAGAAGGCCCCGACACTCTGTCGAATAAGGCCCTCATGTCCCCCGTTAACAGATGAACAGTTTTTCATCCATCTGATCCCAACCAGGTAAGGGTGCACCGTGAAGGCCGGCACTGATGTCTGAGGAAATCAGTGTCCTTCTGACAAACGACAGTTGAAAGGGTAAGCCAGGCTCCAACCTGACCGAAACCAAGATGGTTGTCGACCGAGGTACGCTATAAATAACAGTACCGAATGAAACACTCCATTTTTTCCATCGTTATTGTTGTAAGCAATTGAATAAAGATGTGAGC